>NC_079324.1:49456815-50078690 GCF_029931775.1 Euleptes europaea | reverse complement strand
GCTCTTGTCCATGAAGGTCCCATGATCCCCAGCATAACCTTTTTGGTGGTCAAAGGAGACATACACCCCCTTGTTCATCAGCAGAAAAGCTGGTTGGATCCAATCCATTGAGTAAATATGGTTCAACCATCTTCAGGCACAGATCAGATGAAATTCTGTAATAATTCTGTATGCCCCAATCTGGGGAGGAAGGCTGAAGGTTTTTGTCTCAGTTCCCCATCAGAGTTTACCACTGTGGGACTGCCTACCGCTGCTATCCCATGCAGTACAGTAATACTCAGCCTCATCTTCAGGCTGGAGGTTGGCGATGACTAAATAGTGAACGTTGCCAGTCTTCGAACCAGTGAACCGGTCCGGGATCCCTCCGCCTCGAGTGCTGGCTCCATAGAGCGCCAAGCGAGGGCCTCGTCCAAGTCTTTGCTGGAGCCAGTGAGTGGAAGTTACACTACCATGGGCTGTGCAGGAGAGCTTAGTCGTTTGACCTGGGGACGCGGACTGGAAAGGAGGCTGAGTCAAAGTCGCCTGTGAACTGACACCTGTACAAAAATTAACGAAGAACAAGAAGAAGAAGACTCCTTTAGCTTTTCTCTATTGAAAGTAGTCTCACAGTGGCTTACAACCACCTTCCCTTCCCCCCCACAACAGGAACCTTGTGAAGCAGGTGGAGCTGAGAGAGTTTGGAGAGAACTGTGACTAGCCCAAGGTCACCCATGTGGAGGAGTGGGGAAACCAACCTGGTTCACCAGATTAGAGTCCGCCGCTCATGTGGAATCAAACCCAGTTCTCCAGTTTAGAGTCCACTGCTCCTAACCACTACACCATGCTGGCTTTCCACAGATGAAAGGAAGAGGAAGGGGTTCCCTTTGACCACCAGAAAGACTTTGCTGGGGACTGTGAGATCTGCATGGACAAAAGCCATGCAGGATGAAGGAAACAGTAATGAGTCGAAAGAGGGGAGATGGAATGGAAAAAACGGGTGGGATCCATCCATCCCTGTGACTTCTGCCTTATTTCAAATAGCATACACTATGTTCCTATGCAGTAGAAATTGCTTCCCTGTTGATCTACAAGACTGTGCCAATTGACCTTACCTGAGCAGTAACAGAAAAGAGCCAGGAAATACAGAGTCCAGCCCATCCTGAGTTCCCTAAAGGCCTTTCTGGAGCACAAAGATCACTAGATGGCACCTTCTCCCTCTCTCCTGTATTAAATCCCCCACCACACAACAAGGGTCCTCCTCCCATGCAAATGTATTCAGCGATCATTAGCTACATTATAGCTTAATGTCTCTGTAGGGAGTATGCTACCCTCCAGTAGAGCCCATGACCGTGGGACAGATTTGCATAAAGTACTGAGAATGGCCCTGATTTATTCCAGAATGAAAATGTGGCCGTGGGAAATGTAGCCTTCACTAGGAGATGTTCATGGACAGCTGACTCACGTTTCCACAAGCAAGATCATGAAAAGATGAAGATGGGCAGAAGCATGCATTAAAAAGGTGATGGGACAATCCTATGATTTGTCTTCTGTTCTCCTTGGAGGAAGAGCAGAATAAAAAGTGGTGGGCAGACAGACAGACCACAGTTTTTTAGTCTGGGACATGTTGCTTAAAATGTTCTGAACGTGCGTTTTCAGGTGAAAACCTCTTTCAGTCACATTACTTACATCCTGACCAATTTGAGTCTTGGATTAAAACAACAGCAACAAAAAAATGTATATGTCCATCGTGGGAAGTCTTCCTTCTTTCTGCCCATCTTTGGGAATCCACAAAGATGATGGCAATGAATTTGCTCTGAGTTTGAACTTAGGGCCAAACAAAACGTGACGGGGTCCTTGTGGCCTCCACAAAGATGGTGCTGCCATTTAAACATCATTTAAATAACCCGTGATGAGGGATAAGGGCTTCCCAGGTACACCTTGCCACCTTTAGCTACTACCCCTCTCATTTCCAACATTAAACGCAGCCTTAACGTTTTAAAAATTGAACAAACCCAAACTCAGCCCTCAGTGGCTGTTACTAGGCCAAAGCCTCAAGGTTCCTATGGCTGACTTGGAAGATGAGGCAGCTACGGCTTCTCCTGCCAGCTTTTCCCCCTAGTCCAGTCCTTCACCCCATCTCTCCCCTGCTCTGAGGCACACCTGAAGCCTTTTCACAGTCCTTCTCTTCACTTGCCTCTCTAAACCACGCTGGATCACTCTTAGAACCAGCGTTTTGTAGTGGTTAAGAGCGGTGAACTCTAATCTGAAGAACCGGGTTGGTTTCCTCACTCCTACGCATGAAGCCAACTGGGTGACCTTGGGCTAGTCCCAGTTCTCTTCAAGCTCTCTCAGTCTCACCTACCGCACAAGGTGTCAATTGTGGGGGGAGGAAGGGAATGTGATTGTAAGCCAGTTTAATTCTCCTTAAAAGGTAGAGAAAATCAGCATATAAAAACCAACTTCCTCGAATTCGCAAAAGCAAATGGTGACTTTTCTTAAATCAAAAACTTTAGCTGTGGGGTAACAGTGACACCTCCTGGCCACCAACATAGTGCCTCCTGCATACAGAACCTTTTGTGTTTTTGATAGCAAGTTTACACACAAAGGTTTTGTAACTAAATTTCTGGCACTGTTCCCACCTGTACCAAGAGAGCACTCTATACATGATTATCACAATATGCACAATCAACCATTTTTGTCTGACTCTGACAGCATACGTATATTTCAGCTTCACTAGATGAAAGGACATATCCTCTTTTGGGTCATTTTCATTGGTCTTAATAAAGTGAATTACTTGAGTTTATGGTTTTGTGTGACGTCTGAACTGAGCCAAAGTCCCAACTGGGACTATATCAATATTGACTTTCCAGGAAATTCCTCGGAGCCTCTCTGGTCATAACGGGGGCAGACCTGTGTTTTAGATTAGAGCTGAATAGGTATAAAGGGAAGGGTGGTTTGAAGTGGAGAAGCTGGGGCTGGTAGAGGGCAATGAATGCTCCCCACACCATTTTGAGGGGGCTGTGAGATGTATATGAGCCCTGTTAGAAAAAAAGCAGGAGGAACGGGGCTGCAAAGGAAAAAGCTACAGGTGGGAGGTGGGTTCAGCACATGGCTCATCATTTCTCGCATCTAGTAAACCAGACCAGTCACAGGAGACTCAGCTGCTGCGTCAACCAAGCACAACCAGTGCAAAGCACATCTGCTGCAGGGAGGTTTTTGTCTCACTTCCCCGTGGGGTTGTATCATCGTGGGCTGATAGCTGCCGTCATAAGATGCGCAGTAATAATCGGCCTCATCCTCTGCTTGGACACTGGAGATGGTAAAGACAGCGGCATTGGCGGAGCTGTCAAGAGAACCTGAGAATCGTTCGGAGATGCCCGAGGCTCTGTCATCATCTGTATATATGAGCATTATCGGAGTACTGCTGGGCTTCTGTTGGTACCAGGAGTTAGAGTAGCTGCTTATGCTCCCGCTGCTTCTTTTACATGAGATCTTAACAGTCTCTCCAATGGAAGCCGACAGAGAGGACGGCTGAGTCAGTTTTAATTGAGCATCGCAACCTGGAAACAAAATCAGGAGCACAAATTAAGTGGAATGGGTGGATCGCAGTGACAGAATCGTCCGTGTTGCTATAAGAGGGAGAAACAGAAAGTTACAAAAATAAACTAATTAGGTATTTTAGTTAAGTTTTCATCCTACCCCAATAATAAGTGAAAATTAGGAAGAGCATCAAGGCCTTGGCCATGGTGAGAGATTCCCAGCTTCCTTGGACAAAGAGGCTGCTGGAGAGAAGAATCCCAGACTCAGTTCCTCAGCTGGGTTCCATTTCAATTCCCTAAACTTTAAGAAGTATCCCTATATGCTAATATGGCCAAAGCTCATTGGCTGCTACCAGATCTCATTTCCCTCCAGAGGCGTTCAGGGCCTGTTGCAAATATCCTCCCAGGGCTCTGAATAACATCCTTATAAATGTTAATTCTGCATCCTTGTGATAAAACAGTGTTTGAAATTCCGTTGGCCATGATTGCTACAATGAAAGCATTTAGATATTGTCACATTAAAGAAACTGAAATTCTGTGATTGGGGGGGGTCCATCTTGTGACAGGGGATCCATCTATCACATTATTTAATTTCCTGAATTATTTCAAGAACATTAATTCTTGGGGGGGTGTTCTAATGTGAGGAGGTAGTGGAGTGGGAGGGCTGAGTGGACCATGAAGTCCATGTATGTACTGGGGGAGAGGGACAGGGGAGCCACTCACCCCTATTTGCTTGGGCACAGTTTCCTTAGGTGACTCTTTTCATTGCAACTGCCCTGCTCAGGTGAGGAAATAAGTCAGGCAGCTGCTGTTCTCCTGCTCCTGTCATCTGCCCCTTTCCCTCGCCTGCTGAGTGGCATACGTTGAGTCCTTCCCTGGCCCTGTGTACACCTTTCCCCCCCTCACCTGGTGTTAAATAAAGGTTGTTTCCATACTGGCTTTTTACTCCACCTCCCAAACTGCCCTGTGGTTTTTTCCACTTCTACACAAAATTGTCTTGCAATCATTCACTTTCCAGGCTTTCCCCTGCTTCATCAAATTTCCCCTCAAAACCTGCCTTGGTAGAATCTTGCTGAAAAGATTGGACTCAGTCTTTTGGGCATGGTATGAACAGGAAGGTGCAGATTCTTCAACTTCACAACCAGCATTGGGACTATTTTCCCTCAGGGTCCATTCATGCCTACAATTGCCCCATGCCACCAAACAGCTTTTGGGAATAAAAATTAGTAGCAACCAGTATGGCATTTTAACACTATAGCAATCTAGCAACTACCAATTTTTTAACAATTGAGAAAAAAGCCCTTCATTGGCATGGGGGGGGGGTTGTTATTTAGTTAGCATTTTCTTTAGATAAATCGAAGTGCTGGAAGAATCCTTGGTTCTGCATGCACAGAGGATAACAAGACCAGTTGGGTCAGCAGTATTCTCCCGGTCTTTAGCTGCTGCATCAGTTCATTTGCTGAGGCTGGACCCTTTGTGACAAATGAGCTGCTTTGGACTCAGCTGGGGCTATATCAGTATTCACATTCCAGGAAACTCCCTAGTATCCTAGGAATTCCTAGTAGAAAAGGAGCCTCTCTGGTCATAATGGGGGCAGACCTGTGCTTTAGGTTAGTGCTTTAGGTTAGAGCTAAATAGGTAGAAAGGGAGGGGTGGTTTGAAGTGGAGAAGCTGGGGCTGGAAGAGGGCAATGAACGCTCCCTACACCATTTCCAGAGGGTTTTGAGACATATGATCCCTGTTCGAATAAGAGCAAGTGGGGACGGGGTTGCAAAGGAAAAGGCTGCAGGTGGGAGGTGGGTTCAGCACACACACACACAAACACATTACCACCACTCTTCTGCTTTTAGACCCTCACTGTGTTTCACATCCCTTCAGCATTATGCACCGCCTGATACCAGGCTCATGGATGGCACCGTCATCTCTCGCATCTAGTAAACCAGACCAGTCACAGGAGACTCAGCCGCTGCATCAACCAAGCACAACCAGTGCAAAGCACATCTGCTGCAGGGAGGTTTTTGTCTCACTTCCTCATGGGGTTGTATCACTGTGTACTTGCCACCACTAGCATAACAGAAACAGTAATAATCGGCCTCATCCTGTTCTTGGACATTGGAGATGGTTAAGACAGCGGCATTGGGGGAGCTGTCAAGGGAACCAGAGAATCGGTCGGAGATGCCTGAGGCTCTGTCGTCTTCATCATATATGAGCATTATTGGAGTGCTGCCGAGCGTCTGTTGATACCAGGAGCTATCGCTTATGCTGTCGCTGCTTGATGTACATGAGATCTTAACAGTCTCTCCGACGGAGGCCGACACAGAGGACTGCTGAATCACTGTGAATTGGGCGTCGCAACCTGGGAACAAAATCAGAGGCACAAATTAAGTGGAATGGAGGGATCCCAGTGACAGGGTCATCTGTGTTGCTTTTAAAAGGGAGAAACAGACAGTGAGGAAAGTTGGCTAAGGTATTTGAGTTAAGTCTCCACCCTACCACAAAAACAAGTGAAAATTAGGAAGAGCATCGAGGCCTTGGCCATGGTGAGAGATTCCCAGTTTCCTTAGACAAAGAGGCTGCTGGAGAGAAGAATCCCAGATTCAGTTCCGCAGCTGAGTTCCATTTCAATTCCTTAAACTTTAAGAAGTATCCCTATATGCAAATATGGTCAAAGCTCACTGGCTGCTACCAGATAACTCATTTCCCTCCAGAGGCATTCAGGGCCTGTTGCAAATATCCTCCCAGGGCTCAGAATAACATCCTTGTCAAGGTTAATTTTGCATCCTTGTGATAAGACAGAGTTTGAACTGCCCTCGGCCATGATTGCTGCAGTGAAAGCATTTAGATTCCACAATAAAGAAACTGAAATTCTGTGATTGGAGGTGGGGGTCCATCTTGTGATGGGGGGAGTTCCATCTATCACATTATTTCATTTCCTGAATTATTTCATGAATGCTTGGGGTTTTTCCCAATCTGAGGAGGTAGTGAAGGGATGTGTGGACCATAAAGTCCATAAATGTATTGGGGGAAAGGAACTGGGGAGCCACTCACCCCTATTTGCTTGGGCACAGTTTCCTTAGGTGATTCTTGTCATCGCAACTGACCTGTTCAGTTGAGGAAATCAGGCAGGCAGCTGCTGTTCTCCTGCTCCTGTCATCTGCCCCTTCCTGTACCTGCTGAGTGGCATATCTGGAGTCCTTCCCTGGCCCTGTATTCAACTTCCCTCCCCCCTCACCTGATGTTAAATAAAGGCTGTTTCCACACAGGCTTTTTACTCCCCTTCCCAAACAGCCCTGTTTTTTTTTTCCTGACTTCCACACAACATTATCCTGCAATCATTCACTTTCCAGGCTTTCCCCTGCCTCATCAATTTGTTAACAGTAAGAAAAAAAGCCCTTCATTGGCATTGGGGAGGGGTCGGTATTTAGTTAGCACTTTCTTTAGAGAAATCAAAGTGCTAGAAGAATCTATGGTTCTCTATGCACCTGGGGTCTGCAATATTTTCCACGTCTTTAGCCACTGCATTAGTTCATTTGCTGAGGCTGGACTCCTTTGTGACAAATGAGCAGTTTGGGACTCAGTTCCCCGTGAAGATGCATCCCTGTGGGATGAACTGCTCTTGCCATCATATGTGATGATGACGAAATTCCAGAGGTTGTTGGTAGTGCCAGGGGAGATGGTGAATCGAATCTCTCCAGGATCCCTGAGCCCCTGCTGCTGCTGTAATAGTAATATACAAAGCGTGGGATACCCCCCAATATCTGCTGATACCAGCAGACAGTATAACTCCCAATGGTGTACCCAGAGGGCATGGCACAGGGAAGAGGCACAGTCTCCCCCGGGAAGAAGGATGCTTGAGGGCCTTTGAGTCAGCATGGGCTGAGAAGTAGAACCTGCATGGCAGACCAAAACCATGAGAGACAGAAAAATAGACTCATGCCTACAGAGAAATATTGAGCCAAGTAATTTAAAATGCCACAATTACGGCTAAAGGGTTCCTGAGGGTTGCCAGCTCCAGGTTGGGAAATACCTGGAGATTTGGGGGTGGAGCCTGAGGAGGACAGGATTTGGGGAGGAGAGGGACTTCAGTGGGTATAATAGAGTCCACTTTCCGAAGTGGCCATTTTCTCCAGGTGGACTGATCTCTCTCGCCTGGAAATCAGTTGTAAAACCAGGAGATCTCCAGCTACCACGTGGAAGTTGGCAACATTATTTCCAGGGCACAAAGCTCCAATGGCTGCCTTTAGCTCCTGCCCCAGTCATTATAAACATTAAACATACCTTTAGTGTTTTAAAGATTGGATGTACCCAAACCCAGCACTCAGTGGCTGTTGATAGGCTGAAGACACAACATTCCTGCTGTATGTTCAGACCTGCTGCTGACTTGGAAAATGAGGCACCTATGACTTCCTCTGCCAGCTTTTCCCCGTGTCCAGTCCTCCATCCCATCTCTCCCCTGCTCTGAGGCACACCTGAAGCCTTTTCACGGTCCTTCTCTTCACTTGCCTCTCTAAACCACCCTAGATCACTAACACTATAGCTGTGGGGTAACAGTGACACCTCCTGGCCAGCAAAGTAGTGCCTCATGTATACATAACCTTTGTGTTTTTTGATACCTATAAACACAAAGGCCCTTTCTTGTACATTCCTGGCACTTTCCCCACTTGTACCAGGACAGCACACCACACATGATTGTCTCGATATGCATTATCAACCATTTCTGGCTGAATCTGGCTGCACAGGTGTATTTCAGCTTCAGGACATACAAGTGCATATCCTCATTTGGGTCATTATGCATTGGTCCTGATCAAGGGTATTACATGGATTTATGGTTTTGTGTGACATCTGAACTGAGCCAGAGTCTCAGCTGGGGCTATCTCAATATTCACGTTCCAGGAAATTCCTAGAAGCCTCTCTGGTCGTCATGGGGGCAGATCTGTGTTTTAGGTTAGAGCTGAACAGGTATAAAGGGAAGGGGTGGTTTTCAGAGAAGAAGCTGGGGACAGTAAAGGGCAATGAATGCTCCCCACACCATTTCGAGGGGGTTTGGAGACATATATGAGCCCTGTTAGAATAAAAGCAGGTGGGGAAAGGGTTGCAAAGGAAAAGGCTGCAGGTGGAAGGTGGGTTCAGCACACACACACCACCACCACTCTTCTGCTTTTAGACCCTCACTGTGTTTCACATCCCTTCAGCATGACGCACAGCCTGATACAAGGCTCATGGGCGGCACTGTCATCTCTCACATCTAGTTAACCCGACCCATCATGGGAGACTCAGCCGCTGCATCAACCAAGCACAACCAGTGCAAAGCATATCTGCTGCAGGGAGGTTTTTGTCCCACTTCCCCATGGGGTTGTATCACTGTGGGTTGATAGCTGCCATCATAGGATAAACAGTAATAATCGGCCTCATCCCCTACTTGGACATTGGAGATGGTTAAGACGGCGGCATTGGCGGAGCTGTCAAGAGAAACTGAGAATCGTTCAGAGATGCCTGACTCTCTGCTGTCATCATTATAAATAAGCACTATTGGAGCACTGCCGGGCTTCTGTTGGTACCAGGAGTTAAAGTAGCTGCTTATGGTCCCGCTGCTTCTTCTACATGAGATCTTAACAGTCTCTCCAATGGAAGCCGACACAGAGGATGGCTGAGTCATTGTGACTTGGGCATCGCAACCTGGGAACAAAATCAGAAGCACAAATTAAGTGGAATGGGGGACCGCAGTGAGAGAATCATCAGTGTTGCCATTAAAAGGGGGGAAGAAAGAAAAGACACTTGGCTAATTAGGCCTTCTTGTTAAGTCTCCATCCTACCACAAAAATAAGTGAGAAACAGGAACAGCATCAAGGTCTTGGCCATGGTGAGATATTCCTAGCTTCCTTGGACAAAGAGGTTGCTGGTTAGAGGTATCCCCAACACAATTCATCAGCTGAGTTCCATTTCAGTTCCCTTAACTGTAAGAAATATCCCTATATGCAAATATGGTCAAAGCTCATTGGCTGCCACCAGATAACTCATTTCCCTCCAACCAACCTCCAGGTGGTGGCAGAAGATCTCCCACTATTACAATTGATCTCCAGGTGATAGAGATCCGTTGCCCTGAAGAAAATAGCCACTTTGACTACTGGACTCTATGGCGATGAAATCCCTCCCCTCTCCAAACCCCGCCTTCCTCAGTCTCCACCCCCAAAATCTTCAGGCAATTCCTATCCCAGAGATGGCAACCTTATGTGAACAGGAAGGTGCAGATTCTTGAACTTCCCAGCCCAAATTGGAACTACTTTCCCACTTCCTCAGTTGTCCCATGTCACCAAAAGGCTTTTGGGAATAAAAATTGGTAGCAACTGGTATAGCATTTTAACATTACAGCAACCTAGCAACTACCATTGTGGGGGAGGGGGGTCAGTATATAGTTAGAACTTCCTTTAGAGAAAGATGCTGTTTTAGCCAGAATCTGGAAAATGTGGGCAAAACACATGGGGGGAGTGCAAGGCACTCATAATCAAAAGGAAAATCCAAAGCAGTCGGCGAGGGTAAGCACAGGGAAAAGTCCCTGCATAAAAGGCCTTCGGGTTTTTTGATAGTAGATTTACAGACAATGGCCCTTTTTTGTCATTACATTTCTGGTATTTTCCCCACTGGTACCACATGATTGTCTCCATATGCACGATCAACCATTTCTGACAGAATCTGGCTGCACAAGTATACTTCAGCTTCAGGACATGCAAGTGTGTATCCTTTTTTTTGTCACATTGCATTGGTCCTGATCAAGGGTATTACATAGATTAATGGTTTTGTGTGAAGTCTGAACTGAGCCACAGTCCCAGCTGGGGTTCTATCAGTATTCAATTTCAAGGAAATGCCTAGGAGCCTGTCTGGTCATAATGGGGGCAGACCTGTGTTTTACGTTAGAGCTGAAAAGGCATAAAGGGAAGGGGTAGTTTGAAGTGGAGAAGCTGGGGCCGGTAGAAGGCAATGAATGCTCCCCGGACCATTTCAAGGGTTTTTTGAGACATCTATGAGCGCTGAATAAAAGCAGGTGTGGACAGGGTTGCAAAAGATAAGGCTGCAGGTGGGAGGTGGGTTCAGCACACTCCCGATCCTTCTGTTATTAAACCTTCACTCTGTTTCACATCCCTTCAGCATGATGCACAGCCTGATCCATCGCTCACTGGTGGCAACATCATTTCTCGCATCTAGTAAACCAGACCAGTGACAGGAGACTCAGCCAAGCACAACCAGTGCAAAGCACATCTGCTACAAAGAGGTTTTTGTCTCACTTCCCTGTGGGGTTGTATCATCGTGTGCTTGTAGCTGCTGTCATAAGATAAACAGTAATAATCGGCCTCATCCTCTGCTTGGACACTGGAGATGGTTAAGACAGCGGCATTGGCAGAGCGGTCGAGGGACCCTGAGAATCGGTCGGAGATGCCTGAGGCTCTGTAATCATTATAATATATGAGCAGTATCGGAGCACTGCCGAGCTTCTGTTGGTACCAGGAGTTATAGCCGCTGCTTATGCTCCCGCTGCTTCTTCTACAAGAGATCTTAACAGTCCCTCCAATGGTGGCCGACACAGAGGGAGGCTGGGTCATTGTGAATTGGGCATCGCAACCTGGAAACAAAATCAGAAGCACATATTAAGTGGAATGTATGGATCGCAGTGAGAGAATCATCAGTGTTGCCATTAAAAGGGGGAAAGAAAGTAAGGACACTTGGCTAATTAGGCTTTTTAGTTAAGTCTCCATCCTACCACAAAAATAAATGAGAAATAGGAAGAGCATCGAGGCCTTGGCCATGGTGAGAGATTCCCAGCTTCCTTGGACAAAGAGGCTGCTGGAGAGAAGAATCCCAGACTTAGTTCCGCAGCTGAGTTCCATTTGAATTCCCTAAACTTTAAGAAGTATCCCTATATGCAAATATGGTCAAAGTTCATTGGCAGCTACCAGATAACTCATTTCCCTCCAGAGTCATTCAGGGCCTGCCACAAGTCTCCTCCCAAAACTCTGAATAGCATCCTTATCAAGGTTGATTCTGCATCCTTGTGATAAAAGAGTTTGAAATGCCATCGGCCATGATTGCTGTAATGGAAGCATTTAGATTCCACAATAAAGAAACTTAAATTCTGTGATGGAGGGGGGGGGCGATCCACCTATCACATTATTTAATTTCCTGAATTATTTCAAAATGATAATACTTGGGGGTTTTCCAAATCTGAGGAGGTAGTGGAGTGGAAGGGGTGTCTAAAGGTTAATTTTGCATCCTTGTGATAAGACAGACTTTTAAAATCTACCAGCCACGAGTGCTTGAATGAAAGCATTTAGATTTTGCAACAAAGAAGCCCAATTTTTATGATTGGGTGCGGGACAGCTATTACATTATCTGAATTCTTTCAAGAATACTGAAAACTGGGATTTTTCCCAAATTCAACAGGTGGTGCAGTTGAAGAGATGTGTGGGCCCTATTGTCCATATATGTATCAGGGGAAAGGAAGTGAGGAGCGACTCACCCCTATTTGCTTGGGCACAGTTTCCTCAGGTGACTCTTTTCAGAGCAACTGTCCTGATCAGTTGAGTAAATAAGTCAGGCAGCTGCTGTTCTCCTGCTCCTGTCATCTGCCCCTTTCCCTCTCCTGCTGTGTGGCATATCTGGAGTCCTTCTCTGGCCCTATGTTCACCTTCCCTCCCCTGACGTTAAACAAAGTTTGTTTCCGCACAGGCTTTTTATTCCACCTCCCAAACTGCCCAGTAGTTTTTTCCTCCCCGACTTCCACACAACATAGTCCTGCAATCATTCACTTTCCAGGCTTTCCCTTGCCTCATCACATTTCTCCTCAAAACCGGTTTTGGTAGCATCTTCCTGCAAAGACTGGGCTCAGGCTTTGGGGCATGGTGTGAACAGGAGGTGCAGATTCTTCAACTTCCCAACCCCATATTGGAACTATTTTCCTTCAGGACCCATTCATGCCTACAATTGCCCCATGCCCCCAAAAGGCTTTGGGAAATAAAAATTAGTAGCGACTGGCATAGTGTTTTAACATCATAGCAACCTAGCAGCTACCAATTTCTTAACAGCGAGAAAAAAGCCCTTCGTTGGCATTAGGAGGTCGGTATTTAGTTAGCACTTTCTTTAGAGAAATCGAAGTGCCAGAAGAATCCATGGTTCTGTATTCATAGAGGATAACAAGGCTAGTTGGCTGTGCAATATTCTCCCCGTTTTTAGCCGCTGCATCAGTACATTTGCTGAGGCTGGACCCTTTGTGACACAGGAGCTGCTTGGGACTCAGTTCCCCATGAAGGTGCATCACGGTGGGATGAGCTGCTCTTGCCATCATACGTGAGGATGACGAGATTCCAGAGGTTGTTGGAAGTGTCAGGGGTGACGGTGAATCGAATCTCTCTGGGATCCCTGGGCCCCTGCTGCTGTTGTAATAGTAAAATGCAAACCGTGGGATACCCCCCAATATCTGCTGATACCAGCGCACTATGTCCGCTGGTATCATTGTTGCATCCAGAGGGCACTGAGCAGGAAACATGCACACAGTCTCCCCCGTGGACAATGATGCTGAGGGCCTTTGAGTCTGCACAGGCTGAACCTTTAAGGGAGACTGAAACTACGAGAGAAAGAAAAACGAATTTATGCCTATAACGAAGCTACAGGGGAATATTGAGCCAAGATCAGCCATTTCAAAGTAATTTAAAATGCCACGATTACGGCTAAGGGCTTCAAGGTTGGGTTGCCTGTTCCAGGTTGGGAAATACCTGGAGATTTTGGGGGTGGAGCCTGAGGAGGGCGGGGTTTGGGGAGGGGAAGGACATCAATGGAGCATAATGCCATAGAGTCTAAAGTGGCCATTTTCTCCAAGTGAACCTGAATCACAGATTCATAGAATCACAGAGTTGGAAGGGACTTTTATGTCGCGCAGGCGATGCACAAAAAGGGAGAGATGGAGTCCGGGTACCCTCTCATGCTCTAATTGGTGGGTTCAAACTGCGCTCCCCAAGACTATTGGGTGGGTTATCGTTCTAGGTTTTTGCTGTTCCCGCTTTTACTCCCTAGGTTTATTGCATACATAACAGGGACCACTAGGGTCATCCAGTCCAACCCCCTGTACACTGTAGGAAATTCACAACTACCTCCCCCCCACAGCCCCAGTGACCCCTACTCCCTGCTCAGAAGATGGCCAAGATGCCCTCCCTCTCATGATCTGCCTAAGGTAATAGAATCAGCATTGCTGACAGATGGCCATCTACCCTCTGCTTGAAAACCTCCAGGGAAGGAGAGCTTACCACCTCCCAAGGAAGCCTACTGAGGAACCACTCTAACTGATGTAAATCAGCTGTAATAGCAGGAGATCTCCAGCTACCACCTGGAAGTTGGCAACACTATTTCCAGGGCACCAAGTGCTGCTTACTGCCTTTACCTACTGCCCCGGTCATTATAAACATTAAACATAGCTTTCATGTTTAAAAGATTGAACTCACTCAAACCCAGCACCCAATGGCTGTTGCTAAGCTGAAGCATCAAAAATCTTGCTGTATTGTTCATACCTGCTGCTGACTTGGAAGATGAGGCAACTACGGCTTCTTCTGCCAGCTTTTCCCCCTGGTCCAGTCCTCCACCCCATCTCTCCCCTGCTCTGAGGCACACCTGAAGCCTTTTCATGGTCCTTCTCTTCACTTGCCTCTCTAAACCACGCTGGATCATTCTTAGAATTCGCAAAAGCAAATGCTGACTTTTCTTAAATCAAAAACGACAGCTGTAGGGTAACAGTGACACCTCCTGGCTACCGACACAGAGCCTCATGCATACATAACCTTTGTGTTTTTGACAGCAAGTTTACAGACAATGACCCTTTTTCTCATTACATTTCTGACACTTTTGCCACCTGTATCACGACAGCACACTACACATGATTGTCTCGATATGCACGATCAACCATTTCTGGCCGAATCTGGCTGCATAGGTGTATTTCAGCTTCAGGAAATGCAAGTGTGTATCCTTGTTTGAGTCATTTTGCATGGGTCGTGATCAAGGTTATTCCATGGATTTATGGTTTTGTGTGATGTCTGAATTGAGCCACAGTCTCAGCTGGGGCTATTTCAGTATTCTGGAAATTCCTAGGAGCCTCTCTGGTCATAATGGGGGCAGACCTGTGCTTCAGCTGAGAGCTGAGCAGGTATAAAGGGAAGGGGTGGTTTTCAGAGGAGAAGCTGGGGACGGTATAGGACAATGAATGCTCCGCACACCATTTCAAGGGAGTTCTGAGACATATGAGCCCTGTTAGAATGAAAGCAGGTGGGGACAGGGTTGCAAAGGAAAAGGCTGCAGGTGGGAGGTGAGTTCAGCGCGCTCGCACACAGACCACTGCTCTTCTGCTTTTAGACCTTCACTGTATTTCACATCCCTTCAGCATGACACACCACCTGATACAAGGCTCATCATCTCTCACATCTAGTTAACCAGACCGGTCAAGGAAGACTCCGCTGGTGCATCAGCCAAGCACAACCAGTGCAAAGCACATCTGCTGCAGGGAGGTTTTTGTCTCACTTCCCACTGGGGTTGTTTCATCGTGTGCTTATAGATGCTGTCATGAGTTAAACAGAGATAATCGGCCTCATCCTCTGCTTGGACATTGGAAATGGTTAAAACGGCGGCATTGGTGGAGCTGTCGAGAGAACCTGAGAATCGGTCGGAGATGCCTGAGGCTCGGTCATCATCTGAATATATGAGCAGTATCGGAGTACTGCTGAGCTTCTGTTGGTACCAGGAGTTATAGCCGCTGCTTATGCTCCCGCTGCTTCTTGTACATGAGATCTTAACAGTCTCTCCAATGGAAGCCGAAACAGAGGACGGCTGGGTCATTGTGAACTGGGCATCACAACCTGGGAACAAAATCAGAAGCACAAATTAAGTGGAGTGGGGGACCGCAGTGAGAGAATCATCAGTGTTGCCATTAAAAGGGGGAAAGAAAGTAAGGGCACTTGGCTAATTGGGTATTTTGGTTAAGTCTCCATCCTACCACAAAAATAAGTGAGAAACAGGAACAGTATCGAGGTCTTGGCCATGGTGAGATATTCCTAGCTTCCTTGGACAAAGAGGTTGCTGGTTAGAGAGGTATCCCAAATGCAATTCATCAGCTGATTTCCATTTCAATTCCCTAAACTTTAAGAAATATCCCTATATGCAAATATGATCAAACCTCAGTGGCTGCTAGCAGATAACTCATTTCCCTCCAGAGACATTCAGGGCCTACTGCAAATCTCCTCCCGCGACCCTGAATACGATGCTTTAAAAGGTTAATTTTGCATCGTTTTGATAAGTCAGACTTTGAAAATCTGCCAGCCAAGACTGCTAGAATGAAAGCGTTTAGATTCTTCAATGAAGAAGCCCAATCTTTATGATTGGGAGCAGGACGTCTACTGCATTACCGGTAACTAATTCCCTGAATTTTTTCAGGAATGCTGAGAATTGGGGTTTTTCCCAAAGTCAAGAGGGGGTTGAAGAGATGGGTAGGCCATATTGTCCATATAGGTATTGGGGGAAAGTACTGGAGAGCCAATAATCCCTATTTGCTTGGGCACAGTTTCCTTAGGTGACTCTTTTCATCACAATTCTTGTGCTGAGTGGAAGAAATAAGTCAGGCAGCTGCTGTTCTCCTGCTCCTGTCATCTGCCCCTTCCCCTCGCCTGCTGAGTGGCATACATGGAGTCCTTCCCTGGCCCTGGGTTCACCTTGCCTCCCCCTTCACCTGATGCTAAATAAAGGTTCTTTCCACACAGGCTTTTTATTCCACCTCCCAAACTGCCCTGTGTTTTTTTTTTCCCTTGACTTCCACACAACATTGTCCTTCAGTCATTCACTTTCTAGGTTTTCCCCTGCCTCATCACATTTCCCCTCCAAACCTGCTTTGGTAGAATTTTGCTGAAAAGATTGTACTCAGTCTTTTGGGCATGATGTGACCAGGAAGGTGCAGATTCTTCAACTTCCCAACCCACATTGGAACTATTTTCCCTCATTGGAAGAGAAGTGGACTCACACCTCATGCATAAATACCCTGTGTGTTTTTGACAGCAAGTTTACAGGCAATGGCCCTTTTCGTTGTTACATTTCTGGCACTTTTCCCAACTGCACCCTGGCAGCACACTACACATGATAGTCTCAAAATGCATGATCAACCATTTCTGGCTGAATCTGGCTGCAGAGATGTACTTCAGCTTCGGGACCTGCAAGTGTGTATCCTCGTTTGAGTCATTTTGCATGGGTCCTGATTAAGGGTATTACATGGATTTATGGTGTTGTGCAATGTCTGAACTGAGCCAATGTCTGAGTCCCAGCTGGGTTCCCAATTGCCCAGTTATGGCAGGCAATCTACCACTCTTTGTTGTCTTTGCCCGCCGACACTCAGCTGATTGGCGGGAGGAAGTAGGCGGGGAGGAGAGGGGCATGTCCGTGTCATCTATGTGATGACATCACTTACTTGTAAGGGAAGTGCCAGGGTGAGGCTTTTCCTGCCCCCTCCTTCAGTCTCCAGGCAGCCAGTTTCACACCTCCCACCATCACTCAGCCATTTGGCAAAGGTGCGGGCTTTCCCTTTCGTTCTGCCACATCACCATGGCTTCCCTGGCCACCCCAGCCATGCCAGCCTTCTCTGCCTTTCCTCACAGGCAAAGCTGCTTGGGAAGCAGGGATGTTGGGCAGAATGGCAGAGAAGGCTGGTACTGCTGGGGTGGCCAGGGAAGCTGCAGAGATGAGGCAGAGCTAAAGAGAAAGCCCATGCTGCCGCCAAGCAGCTGAGCGGTGGGGGAGGGAGCGTCTCAGCCGCTCTGCCCGAGGTTTCCCAAGCAGCAAAAGCTGCCTGGGAGACCAGGGACAAACAGCTGAGCGGTGGGGGGGAGCATCTCTGCCACTCTGCTCGATGCCCCTGGTTTCCTATGCAGGGACCCTGGGAAAGCTGCAGAGACACTCCCTCCCCACCGCCACTCAGCTGTTTGGTGGCTGCCTGGAGACTGAGGAACTGGGGGCAGGAAAAGCCTCACTTAGGCGCTTTTGCTTAAATGCGGATTGATGTCATCGCATAGATTACATTGGTCACTGCCCCCAACCCCACCTCCCTAAATCTCCTGCTGGTTGAAAGGTGGGACCTGGCAACCCTAACCTGGGGCTATATCAGTATTCACATTCCCGGAAATGCCTCAATGGTCATAATAGTGGCAGAAATGTGATTTGGGTTAGAGCTGAACAGGTAAAAAGGGAAGGGGTGGTTTGAAAGGGAGAAGCTGGGACAGGTAGAGGGCAACGAATGCTCCCAATGCCATTTCAAGGGGTTTTTGATACATATATGAGCCCTGTTAGAATGAAGGCAAGTGAGAACAGGGTTGCAAAGGGAAAGGCTGCAGGTGGGAGGTAGGTTCAGTACACACATACTACCTCCATTCTTCTGCTTTTAGACCTTCACTGTGTTTCACATCCCTTCAGCATAATGCACAGCCTGATACAAGGCCCATGGGTGTCACCATCATCTCTTACATCTAGTTAACCAGACCAGTCACAGGAGACTCAGCTGCTGCGTCAACCAAGCACAACCAGTGCAAAGCACATCTGCTACAAAGAGGTTTTTGTCTCACTTCCCCGTGGGGTTGTATCGTCGTGTGCTGAGAGCTGCCGTCATAAGATAAACAGTAATAATCGGCCTCATCCTCTGCTTGGACATTGGAGATGGTTAAGACAGCGGCATTGGCGGAGCTGTCAAGAGATCCTGAGAATCGTTCGGAGATGCCCGGCTCTCTGCTGTCATCATCATATATGAGCAGTTTCGGAGCACTGCCGGGCTTCTGTTGGTACCAGGAGTTATAGTAGTCGCTTATGCTCCCGCTGCTTCTTGTACATGAGATTTTAACAATTTTTCCAATGGAAGCCGACACAGAGGACTGCTGAGTCATAGCAAATTGGGCATCGCAACCTGGAAACAAAATCAGAAGCACAAGTTAAGTGAAACAGGGGACCGCAGTGAGAGGATCATCAGTGTTGCCATTAAAAGGGGGAAAGAAAGTAAGGACACTTGGCTAATTAGACCTTTTAGTTAAGTCTCCATCCTACCCCAAAAATAAGTGAGAAACAGGAACAGCATCGAGGCCTTGGCCATGGTGAGAGATTCCCAGCTTCTTTGGACAAAGAGGTTGCTGGTTAGAAGTATCCCAAATGCAATTCATCGGCTGAGTTCCATTTCAATTCCTTAAACTTTAAGAAATATTCCTATATGCAAATCTGGTCAAAGCTCACTGGCTTCCACCAACTAACTCATTTCCCTCCAGAGGCATGCAGGGCCTGCTGCAAATCTCCTCCCATGACCCTGAATACGATGCTTTAAAAGGTCAATTTTGCATCCTTGTGATAAGACAGGGTTTGAAAATCTACTAGCCGTGATTGACACAATTAAAGCATTTAGATTCTGCAACAAAGAAGGCCAGTTTTTATTATTGGGAGCGGAACACCTATCACATTATCTAATTCCCTGAATTATTTCAAGAATGCCGAGCACTGGGATTTTCCCAAAGTCAAGAGATGTTGGAGTTGACGAGATGGGTAGGTTATATTGTCCATATATGTATCGGGGGAAAGGAACTGGGGAGCTGCAACCCTTCCTTTTGTATACATAGCCCTCTGGGGATAATGTTGGATTTTATGTATTTTGAAAGGGTAATGGCATGAGACTCACATCTAATACTCTTTTTAAGTAGATTCCACACATTCGAGAAATCCTGAGTAGTTTTCTGCAGGTTAAAATCACCTGGAAATTGGCAACCCTATTTCCAGGGCACAAAGCACCCATTGCTGCCTTTAGCTACTGCTCCAGTCAGTATAAACATTAAACATCGCTTTAATGTTTTAAAGATTGAACACACTCAAATCCAGCACCCACTGGCTGTTGCTAGGCTGAAGCCTTCAAGTTCTTGCTCTGTTTTCAGATCTGCTGCTGACTTGGAAAATGAAGCAGCTACAGCTTCTTCTGCCAGCTTCCCCTCCCTCCTGCCCCGGTCCAGTCCTCCACCCCATCTCTCCCCTGCTCTGAGGCTAGGATTGCCAGGTCTCTCTTCGCTATCAGCGGGAGATTTTTGGGGCGGAGCCTGAGGAGGGCGGGGTTTGGGAGGGGAGGGACTTAAATGCCATAAAGTCCACTGGCCCAAGCGGCCATTTTCTCCAGGTGAGCTGATCTCTATCGGCTGGAGATCAGTTGTAATAGCAGGAGATCCTCTGTTATTACCTGGAGGTTGGCAACCCTATCTGAGGCACACCTGAAGCCTTTACATGGTCCTTCTCTTCACTTGCCTCTCTAAACCATGCTGGATCGTTCTTAGAATTCACAAAAGAAAGTGCTGACTTTTCTTAAATAAAAAGTTTAGTTGTGGGGCAACACTGACACCTCCTGGCCACCGACACAGTGCCTCATGCGTACATCACCTTTGTGGTTTTGGTAACAAATCTACACACAATGGCAACCCTAACCTGGGGTTATATCAGTATTCAGTATTCACATTCCTGGAAATGCCTCAATTGTCATAATGGTAGCAGAAATGTAATTTGGGCTAGAGCTGAATAGGTAAAAAGGGAAGGGGTGGTTTGAAGTGGAGAAGCTGGGGCCGGTAGAGGGCAACAAATGCTCCCCATGCCATTTCAAGGGGGGTTTGTGACATATATGAGCCCTGTTAGAATGAAGGCAGGTGAGGACAGAGTTGCAAAGGAAAAGGCTACAGGTAGGAGGTAGGTTTAGTACACACACATACCACCTCCATTCTTCTGCTTTTAGACCTTCACTGTGTTTCACATCCCTTCAGCATGATGCACAGCCTGATATAAGTCTCATGGGTGGCACCATCATCTCTCAGATCTAGTTAACCAGACCAGTCACAGGAGACTCAGCCGCTGCGTCAACCAAGCACAACCAGTGCAAAGCACATCTGCTACAAAGAGGTTTTTGTCTCACTTCCCTGTGGGGTTGTATCATTGTGTGCTTGTAGCTGCCGTCATAAGATAAACAGTAATAATCGGCCTCATCCTCTGCTTGGACATTGGAGATGGTTAAGACGGCAGCATTGGCAGAACTGTCAAGAGAACCTGAGAATCGGTCGGAGATGACCGACGCTCTGCTGCTATGCAAATATATGAGCATTATCGGAGCAGTGCCGGGCTTCTGTTGGTACCAGGAGTTATAGTAGCTGCTTACGCTCCCGCTGCTTCTTGTACATGAGATCTTAACAGTTTTTACAATGGAAGCTGACACAGAGGACGGCTGAGTCATGGTGAATTGGGCATCGCAACCTGGGAACAAAATCAGAAGCACAAATTAAGTGGAATGGGGGACCGCAGTGAGAGAATCAACAATGTTGCCATTAAAAGGGGGAAAGAAAGTAAGGATACTTGGTTAATTAGGTCTTTTACTGATGTCTCCATCCTACCCCAAAAATAAGTGAGAAACAGGAACAGCATCGAGGCCTTGGCCATGGTGAGAGATTCGCAGCTTCCTTGGACAAAGAGGTTGCTGGTTAGAGGTATCCCCAAAGCAATTCATCAGCTGAGTTGCATTTCAATTCCCTTAACTTTAAGAAATATCCTTATATGCAAATATGGTCAAAGCTCACTGGCTGCCACCAACTAACTCATTTCCCTCCAGAGGCATTCAGGGCCTGCTGCAAATCTCCTCCCACGACCCAGAATACGATGCTTTAAAAGGTTTGTTTTGCATCCTTGTGATAAGACAGGGTTTGAAAATCTACTAGCCGTGATTGACACAATGAAAGCATTTAGATTCTGCAACAAAGAAGGCCAGTTTTTATGACTGGGAGCGGAACACCTATCACATTATCTAAGTGCCTGAATTATTTTTTAAAATGCTGAGAACTGGGATTTTCCCCCAAAGTCAAGAGGAGGTGGAGTTGAAGAGATGTGTAGGCCATATTGTCCATATATGTATCTGGGGAAGGGAACTGGGGAGCTTCTCACTCCTATTTGCTTGGGCACAAGAAAAATGGACTCACGCCTACAGCGAATCTACAGAGAAATATTGAGCCAAGATAATCCATTTCAAAGTAATTTAAAATGCAAATATTACAGCTAAGGGCTTCCAGGTATGGTTGCCAGCTCCAAGTTAGGAAATACCTGAGCTTGAGGAGGGAGGGGTTTGGGGAGGGGAGGGACTTCAGTGGGGTATAATGCCATAGAGTCCACCTTCCAAAGTGGCCATTTTCTCCAGGTGAATTGATCTCTGTCACCTGGAGATCAGTTATAATAGCAGGAGATCTCCAGCTACCACCTGGAAGTTAACAACTCTATTTCCAGGGCACAAAGCGCCACTTGCCACCTTTAGCTACTGCCCTGGTCATTATAAACATGGAACACATTCAAACCCAGCAGCACCCAGTGGCTGTTGCTAGGCTGAAGCTTCAAAATTCCTGTAGTTTTTTTCAGATCTGCTGCTGACTTGGAAGATGAGGCAGGTACAGTTTCTTATGCTAGTTTCCCCACCCATGGTCTGTTCCTCCACCCCATCTCTTACCTACTCTGAGGCACACCTGAAGCATTTACATGGTCCTTCTATTCATGTGCCTCCCTAAACCACCCTAGATCACTTAGAAAGGCAAATGCTGACTTTTCCTAAATCAAAAATTTTAGCTGTGCGGTAACAGTGGCACCTCCTGGCCACCGACATAGTGCCTCCTGCATACATAACCTTTGTGTTTTTTGATAGCAAGTTTATACACAAAGGCCCATTTTTGTCATTACATTTCTGGCACTTTTCCCACCTGTACCACGACAGCATGCTACACATGATTGTCTCGATATGCATGATCAACCATTTCTGGCTGAATCTAGCTGGATAGGTATATTTCAGTTTCAGGACATACAAGTCCGTATCCTCGTTTGGGTCATTTTGCATGGGTCCTGATCAAGAGTAGTACATGGATTTGGTGGGGTTTTTTTGTGAAGTCTGAACTGAGACAGTCTCACCTGGGGCTATATCAATATTCACGTTCCAGGAAATTCCTATGAGACTCTCTGGTCATAACAGGGGCAGACCTCTGTTTTAGGTTAGAGCTGAACAGGTATAAAGGGATGGGGTGGTTTTAAGAGAAGAAGTTGGGGACGGTAAAGGGCAATGAATGCTCCCCACACCATTTCGAGGGGGTTTGGAGACATATATGAGCACTGTTAGAATAAAAGCAGGTGGGGAAAGGGTTGCAAAGGAAAAGGCTGAAGGAAGGTGGGCTGAGCACACACACACCACCACCACTCTTCTGCTTTTAGGCCCTCACTGTGTTTCACATCCCTCCAGCATGACATACCACCTGATACATGGCTCATCATCTCTCGCATCTAGTTAACCAGACTGGTCAAGGGAGACTCCGCTGGTGCATCAGCCTAGCACAACCAGTGCAAAGCACATCTGCTGCAGGGAGGTTTTTGTCTCACTTCCCACTGGAGTTGTATCATCGTGTGCTTATCGCTGCTGTCATAAGATAAACAGTAATAATCGGCCTCATCCTTCACTTGGACATTGGAGATGGTTATGACGGCAGCATTGGCGGAGCTGTCAAGAGAACCTGCGAATCGGACGGAGATGCCTGAGGCTCAGTCATCATCTGTATATATGAGCATTATCGGAGCACTGCCGGGCTTCTGTTGGTACCAGGAGTTATAGTAGCTGCTTACATCTTAACAGTCTCTCCAATGGAGGCCGACACAGAGGACGGCTGAGTCATGGTGAATTGGGCATCGCAACCTGGAAACAAAATCAAAAGCACAAGTTAAGTGAAATGGGGGACCACAGTGAGAGAATCATCAGTGTTGCCATTAAAAGGGGGAAAGAAAGTAAGGACACTTGGCTAATTAGGCCTTTTAGTTAAGTCTCCACCCTACCACAAAAATAAGTGAGAAACAGGAACAGCATCGAGGCCTCGGCCATGGTGAGAGGTTCCCAGCTTCCTTGGACAAAGAGGTTGCTGGTTAGAGGTATCCCCAGCACAATTCATCAGCTGAGTTCCATTTCAATTCCCTTAACTTTAAGAAATATCCCTATATGCAAATATGGTCAAAGCTCATTGGCTGCCACCAGATAACTCATTTCCCTCCAACCAACCTCCAGGTGGTGGCTGGAGATCTCCCACTATTACAACTGATCTCCAGGTGATAGAGGTCAGTTCCCTCGGAGAAAATAGCCACTTTAGCTATTAGACTCTATGGCGTTGAAGTCCCTCTTCTCTCCAAACTCCACCCTCCTCAGACTCCACCCCCAAAATCTTCAGGCAATTCCCATCCCAGAGACGGCAACCTTATGTGAACAGGAAGGTGCAGATTCTTGAACTTCCCAGCCCACATTGGAACTACTTTCCTACGTCCTCAGTTGTCCCATGATGTCACCAAAAGGCTTTTGGAAATAAAAATTGGTAATAACCGGTACAGCATTTTAACATTATAGCAACCTAGCAACTACCATTTTTTTAAAAGCAAGAGAAAAACCCTTCATTGGCATTGGGAGGGGGGTGTCAGTATTTAGTTAGAACTTCCTTTAGAGAAAGATGCTGTTTTATCCAGAATCTGGAAAATGTGGGCAAAACACACAGGGAGTACAAGGCGACCTCTGATGCTCAGGAAAGGAATGAATAATCAAAGGAAACTCAAAAGCAGTCAGTGGGGTAACCACAGGGAAACATCCCTGCATAAAAGGCCTTCTGGTTTTTTATAGCAAATTTACAGACAATGGCCCTTTTTTGTCATTACATTTCTGGCATTTTTCCCCACTGGTAGCACATGATTGTCTCCATATGCATGATCGACCATTTTGGATGAATCTGGTTGCATTGGTATATTTCAGCTTCAGGACATGCAAGTGTGTATCCCCTTTTTTGTCACATTGTATTGGTCCTGATCAAGGGTATTACATGGATTTATGGTTTTGTGTGAAGTCTGAACTGAGCCACAGTCCCAGCTGGGGCTATATCAGTATTCAATTTCGAGGAAATGCCTAGGAGCTTCTCTGGTCATAATGGGGGCAGACATGTGTTTTAGGTTAGTGCTGAAGAGGTATAAAGGGAAGGGGTGGTTTGAAGTGGAGAAGCTGGGCCAGGTAGAGGGCAACAAACGCTCCCTGCACCATTTCAAGGGGTTTTTGAGGCCTGGATGGCCCAGGCTAGCCTGATCTCGTCAGATCTCAGAAGCTAAGCAGGGTCGGCCCGGTTAGTATTTGGATGGGAGACCACCAAGGAATACCAGGGTTGCTGTGCAGAGGAAGGCACTGGCAAACCACCTCTGTTAGTCTCTTGCCATGAAAACCCCCAAAGGGGTCGCCATAAGTCGGCTGCAACTTGACCGAACTTTACACACACACACATGAGCCCTGCTAGAATAAAAGCAGGTGGGGACGGGGTTGCAAAGGATAAGGCTGCAGGTGGGAGGTGGGTTCAGCACACTACCTATCCTTCTGTTATTAAACCCTCACTCAGTTTCACATCCCTTCAGCATGACACACCACCTGATACATGGCTTATGGGTGGCACCATCATCTCTCACATCTAGTTAACCAGACAGGTCACGGGAGACTCAGCCACTGCATCAACCAAGCACAACCAGTGCAAAGAACAACTGCTGCAGGGAAATTTTTGTCTCACTTCCCTAAAGGGTTGTATTACCGTGGGCCGATTGCTGCCATCATAAGATGCACAGTAATAATCGGCCTCATCCTCTTCTTGGACATTGGAGATGGTTAAGATGGCGGCATTGGCAGAGCTGTCAAGAGAACCTGAGAATCGGTTGGAGATGCCAGAGGCTCTGTCATCATCTGTATATATGAGCATTATTGGAGCACTGCCGGGCTTCTGTTGGTACCAGGAGTTATAGTAGCTGCTTACCCTCCCGCTGCTTCTTGTACATGAGATCTTAACAGTCTCTCCAACGGAGGCCGACACAGAGGATGGCTGAGTCATGGTGAATTGGGCATCGCAACCTGGAAACAAAATCAGAAGCACGTTAAGTGAAATGGGGGACCGCAGTGAGAGAATCATCAGTGTTGCTATTAAAAGGGGTAGTAAGTAAGGAAACTTGGCTAATTAGGCCTTTTAGTTAAATCTCCACCCTACCCCCAAAATAAGTGAGAAACAGGAACAGCATCGAGGCCTTGGCCATGGTGAGAGATTCCCAGCTTCCTTGGACAAAGAGGCTGTTAGAGAGGAGAATCCCAAACTCAGTTCTGCAGATGACTTCTATTTCAGTTTCCTAAACTTTAAGAAGTATCCCTATATGCAAATATGGCCAAAGTTCATTGGCCGTTACCAGATAACTCATTTCCTTCCAGAGGCATTCATGGCCTGCCACAATTCTCCTCCCAGACCTCTGAATAACATTCTTATCAAGGTTAATTCTGCATCCTTGTGTTAAAAAAGAGTTTCAAATGCCATCGGCCATGATTGCTATAATGAAAGCATTTAGATTCCGCAATAAAGAAACTGAAATCCTGTGATGGCGGGGTTTTTTTTCCATCTATCACATTTCCTGAATTATTTCAAGAATGCTAATACTTGGGGGTTTTCCACATTTGAGGTGGTAGTGGAGTGGAAGGGATGTGTAAAGGTTAATTTTGCAATCTTGTGATAAGATAGACCTTGAAAATCTACCAACCACGATTGGTGGAATTAAAGCATTTATATTCTGCAACACTGAAGCCCAATTTTTATGATTGAGTGCGGGACACCTATCACATTCTCTGAATTATTTCAAGAATGCTGAGAATGTGGATTTTTCCCAAAGCCAACAGGTGGTGCAGTTGAAGAGATGTGTGGGCCACATTGTTGTCCATATATGTATCAGGGGAAAGGAGCGACTCACCCCTATTTGCTTGGGCACAGTTTCTTTGGTGACTCTTTTCATTACAACTGTCTTGCTCAGTTGAGGAAATAAGTCAGGCAGCTGCTGTTCTCCTGCTCCTGTCATCTGCCCCTTCCCGTACCTGCTAAGTGGCATATCTGGAGTGCTCTCTGGCCCTGTGTTCACCTTCCCTTCGCCCTCTCCTGATGTTAAATAAAGGTTGTTTCCACATAGGCTTTTTACTCCACCTCCCAAACTGCCCAGTGGTTTTTTTCCCCTGACTACCACACAACATTATCCTGCAATCATTCACTTTCCAGGCTTTCCCCTGCTTCATCATATTTCCCCTCAAAATCTGCTTTGGTAGATTCTTGCTGAAAAGAGTCTTTTAGTCGTGGTGTGAACATATGGTTGCCAACCTCCAGGTGATTAATGAAACAAAAAAAGCACTTCAGCCACAAATCCAGTAATTGCTGGTGAATATTTATTTCACAAACAGTGTATATACAATGTACATTATCTAGAAGGAATGACTCGCAGTTAACACTAAAACATTTTCAGTTCGCAGTTAAAACAGCAATTATTTCTATCATCCAACTTGTATGTTCTACAAAGTCCTCAGATTCCAAAAAGCAACTATGGGTTTCCGGTAAAAAATCCCGTTTCACTCAGCTAGCCATCCGCTTCTATGTAGAAGGCACACACCTTATGCTTGAAAATGAAAACATTTCAAGCCTTCTCCTCATCTCAGGATTTACAAATTTGATGAAGTCAGAGCAAAATGGGATTTTGCAAATGCTGACTTTTCTTAAATCAAAAACTACAGCTGTGGGGTAACAGTGACACCTCCTGGCCACCGATGTAGTACCTCCTGCATACATAACCTTTGTGTGTGTTTTTATAGCAAGTTTACACACAAAGGCCCTTTTTTGTAGCTGCATTTCTGGTACTTTTCCCACCTGTACCAAGACAGCACACTATACATGATTGTCTCAAGATGCACGATCAGCCATTTCTGGCTGAATCTGGCTGCATATGTGTATTTTAGCTTCAGGACATGCAAGTGTGTATCCTTGAATGAGTCATTTTGCATTGGTCCTGATCAAGGGTAGTACATAGATTTGTGGTTTTTTGTGAAATCTGAACAGTCTCAGCTGGGGCTATATCAGTATTCAAGTTCCAGGAAATTCCTAGGAGCAGAAATGGTCATAATGGTGGCAGACCTGTGATTTAGGTTAGAGCTGATTAGGCAGAAAGGGAAGGGGTGGTTTGAAGTGGAGAAGCTGGGGCTGGTAGAGGGCAATGAATGCTCCGCACACCATTTCAAGGGGTTTTTCAGACATCTATGAGCCCTGCTAGAATAAAAGCAGGTGGAAATGGGGTTGCAAAGGATAAGGCTGTAGGTGGGAGGTGGGTTCAGCACACTCCCTACTCTTCTGTTATTAAATCCTCACTCTATTTCACATCCCTTCAGTATGATGCACAGCCTGATACATGGCTCATGGGTGGCACCATCATTTCTTGCATATAGTTAACCAGACCGGTAACAAGAGACTCAGCTGGTGCATCAGCCAAGCACAACAAGTGCAAAGCACATCTGCTGCAGGGACATTTTTGTCTCACTTCCCCGTGGGGTTGTATCATTGTGTACTCATAACTGTAATAACATGAACAGTAATAATCGGCCTCATCCTCTTCTTGGACACTGGAGATGGTTAAGACGGCGGCATTGGCAGAGCTGTCAAGAGAACCTGAGAATCGGTTGGAGATGCCTGAGGCTCTGTCATCTTCATCATATATGAGCATTATCGGAGCACTGCCGAGCTTCTGTTGATACCAGGAGATATCGTAGCTGCTTATGGTCCTACTGCTTGGTGTACATGAGATCTTAACAGTCTCTCCAATCGAAGCCGACACAGAGGGCGGCTGGGTCACTGTGAATTGGGCATCACAACCTGGGAACAAAATCAGAAGCACAAATTAAGTGGAATGGATGGATCGCAGTGACAGGATCGTCAGTGCTGCTACAAGAGGGAGAAACAGAAAGTTACAAAAATAAACTAATTAGGTGTTTTAGTTAAGTTTCCATCCTACCCCAATAATAAATGAAAATCAGGAAGAGCATCGATGCCTTGGCCAGGGTGAGAGATTTCCAGCTTCCTTGAACAAAGAGGTTGCTGGAGAGAAGAATCCCAACCTCAGTTCCTCAGCTGAGTTCCATTTCAATTCCCTGAACTTTAAAAAATATCCCTATATGCAAATATGGTCAAAGCTCATTGGCTGCTAGCAGATAACTCATTTCCCTCCAGAGGCATCAAGGGCCTGCAGGAAATCTGTCTTGTCGTAAAGCAGAGCTTGATAATCCATCAACCACAATTTCTAGAATGAAAGTATTTAGAATCTGCAACAAAGAAACCCAAATTCTGTGATTGGGGGTGGGAATCTATCACATTACTTAATTTCCTGAATTATTTTAAGAATGCTAACAATTGGGATTTTTCATGAACTGAGGTGGTGGAATGGAAGGGATGTGCAGGTCATAAAGGATCCATATATGTATGGAGGAAAGGATCCGGGGAGCTGCTCACTCCTATTTGCTTGGGCACCGTTCCTTAGGACAGCCTTTTCATTGCAGTTCTCTGTAGTGTGTTTTTTCCGCTGAGTTTCCATACAATATTGTCATGCAATCATTCATTTTCCATGTCTTCCTCTACCTCACCACATCCCCTCCCCCCAAAAAATGTGGTAGAATCTATGATATAATTTTTTGAGAAAGATTGTATTCAGTCTTTGGCAAGAGTTCTTGGCAGAGTAACCAACACAGCAAAAACGCACAACCTTATTAAAATGTAGATTCAGGAACGAACATACTTGATAGTGAAGAGGAGGGAGAGAGGGTGCTATTTACATGACTGAGAGAGCTCGAGGCTTCTGCGCCAACAGGAAAGGACGGTTTAAAAGTGGTTTCAGTTGCCTCAGTTATAACACGGGTTTTATTGCTCATTCTGGGAAAATGCAGACCTACAATGAATAACCAAAAATTTGCACTGACACAAATCAGATTTGAAAGCGCAGCAAATCTCCGTGAAAAATTCCCCTAAGAGTAGAAATCTGGAGAGGAGACAGACAAGGAAAGACACTTAGCAGGAGACGGTGCTGATTTCACTATCCTATCTAACTGTCCTCTTACCGCTCCCTGCAAGGTCTTCTTCTCTGTACATCAGACATTGCCAGTTCCAATGATGTGGACACTTCCCAACCCACACTTTAACTATTTTTCTTCAGTATCCACTCATGTCCACATTTCCCCTGTACTACCAGCAGGCATCGACCCGCTTTTTGAAAACTGATATAGTGACTACAGCAGTATAGCAACTACTAATTTTTTTTTAAATCCGGTAAATAGCTCTGGTGCTGAGGCTGCTAATCTCCATGTGGGGCCTGGCGATCTCCCAGGATTGTAATTGATTTCCAGACTACAGAGATCAGATTCCCAAGAGGAAATGGCTGCATTGGAAAGTGGACTCTATGGCATTATACTTTGCCAAAGTCCCTCCCCTCCCCAAGCTCTACCCTCTCCAGACTCCGCTCTCCAGGTATTTCCCAGTCGGGAGATAGAAATTCTTACTGAAGCTGTGAGCTTGGTGAGAGGCATTTTGTCAGTGCTTTCTTTAGAGAAATCAAAGTGCTAAAAACATCCATGGTTCTAAATGAATACAACCAGTTGGGTCTGCAATATTCTCCCTATCTGTTTATTTGCAGAGGCAGGACCCTTTGTGACGCATGAGATGTTTTTGTCTCAGTTCCCCATGGAAGTGCATCGCTGTGCTCCGAGCTGCTCGTGCCATCGTATGTGCAACAATAATAATCAGCCTCGTCTTCAGCTTGGACTCCCCTGATGACTAAGTTCCAGAGGTTGTTGGAAGTGTCAGGGGAGACGGTGAATCTCCCTGGGATTCCTGAGCCCCTGCCCTGGTTTCTGCTGGTGTGATAGTGGTAGAGAAACAGTGGGACGCCCCCCGATATCTGCTGATACCAACTGACTTGGTAACTGCCAATGCTGTACCCAGAGGGCATGGCACAGGGGAGATGCACAGTCTCCCCAAGGGAGAAGGATGCCAAGGGCCTTTGAGTCAGCACAGGCTGAGAGGTGGAACCTGCAAGGGAGACAGAAACCATGAGAGAAAGAAAAATTGACCCCCACCTATAGGGAAGCTACAGGAAATTCTTGTGCGAAGAACAGTTTCTCAGCAAGACTCTGGCTCCTTCAGTTACCTGAGGGGTAAGTGAGGAGGACCAAGAGGAGGACCAGGGCCCAGGTCATGGGGTGGGGGTGTCCAGGCACAGTCTGCATCCTGAAGGAAGCAAAGGACTCTCTGCCTGGGAGTCTCTGGTTCGCTCTTTAAAGGAGCATAATGTGCCTCCCCCACCAATCACAGCTCAGCAGCCTTCTTGGCCAATCATAACTTGTGTGAACTTTTTCTTGCAAAAGTCTCTATATAGGGTGGTTTCAATAGGTCCAGAGCATCCCATCCCAAAGTATCAAAGGGGGAAAGTGACCACAGGAAAGGTACACGTAAATTTAAAGTAATAATGCAAGGAGGGAATAATTAGTTACTTCTTGACTTACACTAAGAGACTTACACTAACAGTGCATTCCTAAGGAGAGTTACTCCAGTCTAAGCCCATTCATTTCAATTGGCTTAGACTGGAATAACTCTCCTTAGAAATGTACTGTCAGACTGAAGGAACAATTTCCTCAAGAGAAAAGAGACAGAACTGGAAATGAAATCCTATTGCATGCCTATCTCTGAATAAATCCCAATGAGAGTGGGACCTCTTCCAGAATAAGAGCACAGAGGAACCAACTACCGGTATATGGCCAGAATCCTTTGCATAGTAAATAATTCTATTGAACTCAGTGGGGCTTACTCGTGAGCAACTCTTTTGAGGATTGGGCTTCAAGGCTTAGCTTTAGCATGGAAAAGCAGGTCACACTAGCAAGGGATCCCCATCACTTTTCTTGGGATTTCCTTGCAGTTATCCATTGATCTTTCTCCTGGGGATAGTGTGGTTTTGACAGTATGCATCAAATGGTTCTGTGGATGTGTTCAGCATAATCGCAAGAATCAACCCTCCTCAAAGAGCTGTGTACAACCTGGCTGAGGCAATCAGGAACTTGAAATGGATGCCATAGCTTTCTAGATGCCAATTCAAAGTTGGCTCACAGGGAGAAAAACCCTCCTCGTTTGAAAACAGCCCAAGAAAATGTTCCTCAAAGGACTTATTCATCTGCTACATTTTTTTAGTTGTACTCCTTTTTTAAAAAAGTTGTCCTAAAATGTAATGTGTAGGGTTGCCAGATCTGTGTTGGGAAATACCTGGAGATTTAGGGGGTGGAGGGAGGGCGGGGTTTGGGAAGGGGAAAGGAAGGGCCTCAAAATGGTACAATGCTATGGAGTCCACCCTCCAAAGCGGCCATGTTCTCCAGGGGACTGATCCCTACAGTCTGGAGATCAGTTGTAAAAGTGGGAAATTTCCAGGCCCCACCTGGAGGTTGGCAACTGTCAATGACCCTCACATTTGGATTCAAGTGTTTTGTGTGGGTATACTTGTCAGAGTCTTCTAGGGTCAGTTCAGGCTGACCCTAGAAGCTAAAATGACTAAACTGAGGCTATCGTATTTTGGTCACGTCATGAGACGACAAGAGTCACTGGAAAAGAAAGTCATGCTAGGAAAAATTGAGGGCCACAGGAAAAGAGGAAGACCCAACAAGAGATGGATTGACTCAATAAAGGAAGCCACAGCCTTCAATTTGCAAGATCTGAGCAAGGCTGTCAAAGATAGGACATTTTGGAGGACTTTCATTCATAGGGTCGCCATGAGTCGGAAGCCACTTGACTGCACTTAACACACACACACACTTGTCAGAGTGCCACAATTTTCTGTGACTTCTTGTTTAGTGGACATTTGACAGGTTTATTTCCATGTAATGTGGGGAAAGTCCCCGAAAGGTTCAGATCCTGATAGAATACAGTCACTGTTTTATTAACCTCTTATGTGATTGAGTGTCTGGGATACAAATATTTCAAATAAACGAATATTCCTCAAGTTCACAGAAAAGTGACCATTTGTTTAAATAAACTGTAAAGCTGGGAATATATGTTAGGATAAAAATTCCCTGTACAGGAACTAGAAGGTTCAAATTATGTTCTTAAAAAATCAAGGTAGAAATGTATTCCACTACACTTGACTATTTCTAACATTATGGTCTCTGCTGTCCCCTACTGACGACTGAGGAACTGTTGAATTTTTTTAAACTCATGAAATTACTTGTTTTCAGGGAGCCAAACAGTAAAGAATACAGAGATTCAGGGGCTAGAGCAACGAGTTTTGACAGTAGGGATGCCAACCTCCAGGTACTAGCTGGAGATCTCCCACTATTACAACTGATTTCCAGCCGATAGAGATCAGTTCACCTGGAGAAAATGGCCGCTTTGGCAATTGGACTCTATGGCATTGAAGTCCCTCCCCACCCCAAACCCCGCCCTCCTCAGGCTCCACCCCAAAAACCTCCCACCGGTGGCGAAGAGGGACCTGGCAAACCCTACTTGACAGCTACATTCCTCTTCCATTCTTAGGATTGCACTCTGAGTTACTGACACAGCCCTCAGCACCATTACAGTGGCATCAACCCTGCCTTACTGGATCAGATCAATGATCCTTCTTATCCCTACCATGGTCTCTGACCAGGATAGGATTTCCAACTTCCAGGTGGTGGCTTGAGATCTCCTGAGATTACAGCCGATCTCCAGGCAACCAAGATCAGTTCCCCTGGATAAAATGGCTCCTCTGGAAGGTGGACTGTGGTATTATACCCCATTGAAGTTCCTCTCCACCCCAAACCCCACCTTCCTCAGGCTCCACCCCCTAAATTTCCAGGTATTTCCCAACCTAGAGCTGGCAACCCTAGACAAGGACCATATCAACAACCCCTAGATTCTCACCAGTAGTCAATAAGAGAAACCACCCCTGTCTTTTTGTTAACTGCAGCATCTGGTCATCAGTACAACTCTTTCAAGTCTAGAGGTGTATAAGGTTGGAGTGGGAGAAAGTAAAATCAGAGGGAGTCCTTTTCTCGCCATTTTTTTCCAATGGAAGTTTGGAGAGAACAGGGAAAAAACTCTCATAAAATATGTTTTCATTTGGAATGAGTGAAACGCTTTTTAAGACAAGGTCTTAGCCAGCTTGATGTAGTAGTTAGAGTGTTGGACTAGGGTTGCCAAGCACAATGTACTAGCTGGAGATCTCGTGCTATTACAACTGATCTCCAGCTGATAGAGATCAGTTCACCTGGAGAAAATGACCACTTTGAAGTCCCTCCCCTCACCCCCCCTCACCCCACCCTCCTCAGGCTCTGCCCCCAAAATTTCCAGGTATTTTCCAACCTGGAACTGGCAGCCCTACGTTGGACCCAGGTTCAAATATTCACTCTGCCATGGAACGCACTGGGTGACCTGGGGCCTGACCTACTTCACAGAGCTGAAAATATGTACTATGAAGATTTTGTATAAGACCCTGTTCAGCCAGTGTGGTTAACAGTGGCGAACTCTAATTGGGAGAACAGAATTCGATCCCCACTCTTCCACATGAAGCCTGCTGGGTGACCTGGAGCCAGTCACAGTTCTCTCAGAGCTCTCTCAGCCCAGGTGGAGGCAGGAGATGGCAAACCACCTCTGAACGTCTCTTTCCTTGAAAACCCTATGGGGTCGCCATATGTCAACTGTGACTCGACGGTACTTCCCACCACCATAGTCAGCATTAGATAATGATAATTCCTATGTATACTGTAGCCATATGCAACATATTTCAAGGATATGTTTATTACCTAAATAAGATTAATTTTGCTCACAATTAACTTGCTATAATGCTAATATGATGTTGAAGAGTTCAGTGCTACACAGTTTAACTTGATATCCAAATATGCTGCTAGTCCTAATGTGAAAGTAAGAGGCTGTTTCTGTCCAAATAACACATTTGTTTTCTTTACTACAAAATGTTTATTTTCTATTTTCAACGAATGCGTATATACTAAGCGAACATAGGATGCAGCAGTTTTCAGGACTCACTGTCACTTATTGGATATATTCATAATTCGGCTTGTAGAAAACTAAGGATGGAATCCTAAGAACATTTCCCTGGAAGTAAGCTACATTAAATAAATTGGGATTTACTGCTGAGCAGACCTTCTTAGAATTGCTCCCTAAGGCATTTATAATTTTAAATTTCGTAAGTATGTCAATGACAGTAGGATGTTCTATGCTCAGTTACAAAGGATGCATTTTAGGTTGCTAAACCAGCAAAATGAATTTAAATTTTGACAAGAAAGTATTGCATATATTTCCATTTCCTCCAAACTTTTTATTCCCCCACCCCCGAAAAAACTTTTTAATGCAATGGTTTAAGAACATAAGAAGAGGCCTGTTGGGTCGGGCCAAGGATCCATCTAGTCCAGCATCCTGTCTCACACAGTGGCCAACCAGTTACTATGGAAGGCGAACAACAAGGCACAGAGACCGAGGCCTTCCCTGATGTTTTCCCCTGGCACTGGTATTCAGAGGTTGACTGCCTCTGAATGTGGAGGATCCCTATCAAAATGTATGGAAATCTGGCTTCAAATTTTCTGTAAATTTTACATCACTATCCAAGTCTTGCATTTCCTAGGAAGGACTTCATCGAGTCAGTTATCCATGGCTCAGTTCACCAAATCATGGGAAGGTTTTTTTCCCCTCTACAAGGAGTTTTCTTTGGTGATCTTGCTGAGAGTTCTCCCGTTTTCTGGATTATGTGGTTGGATGGATGGAAAGGCTTGGGAAAGAGATCAGGAGGACTGGGTCAGTTCCTTCCAAGATCCGAAGAACCACAAGCACAGATCAGATCAAGCTCTGCATCCCCCCATTTCCAGGAATGAAGGCTTTTGTGTCCGTTCTCCATCACATGGTATCATTGCAACATCAGAGGGGGTTACTGTGCCACAGTAATAATCTGCCTCATCTTCAGCCTGGAGGTCAGTGATGATTAAATAGCCGATGTTCCCACAGGTGGAACCGGTGAACCGATCCGGGATCCCTTCTCCCCGGGTGCTGGTACCAGAGAGGACCCATCGAGGGGCCTGACCAGGTCTGAATTGATACCAAGAAATGATGCCGGTGCTACCACTGATCAAGCAGGAGAGTATAGCTGTTTCTCCCAGGGACACAGACACCAAGTCAGGCTGAGTTAACGTTGCCTTGGAACTGATACCTTTGCAAAAAACAGAGAGAGAGAGAGAGAGAGAGAGAGAGAGAGAGAGAGAGAGAGAGAGAGAGAGAGAGAGAGAGAGAGAAGGAGGGAATTACTTTGATTCTTCCTCTGTGTTCTCAAATATCACAAAAGTGTTGTGTTCCTTTTAAAAACACACAATATAAATGTCTTTTCTGGTTAGTTTGTTGGCCTAGGGTTGGCAACCTCCAGGTGGTGCCTGGAGATCTCCCACATGACAGCTGGTCTCCAGACAACAGAGATCTGATCCCTTGGAGAAATGGCTGCCTTGGAAGGTGGACTGTATGGCACTATTCCCCTCTGAAGTTCCTCCCCTCTGCAAACCCCACCGTCACCTAGGGTTGCCAACCTCCAGATATTAGCTGGAGATCTCCTGCTATTATCGCCAGCCGATAGAGATCAGTTCCCCTGGAGAAAATGGCGGCTTTGGCAATTGGACTCTATGGTGTTGAAGTCCCTCCCCTCTCCAAACCCCACCCTCCTCAGGCTCCGCCCGAAAAACCTCCCTGCCATCACCAGGCTCCACCCCCCCCCCAAATCTCCAGGAATTTCCCAACCCAGAGCTGGCAACCCTAATTACAACTAGTCTCAAGACTACAGAAATCAGTTCCCCTTGAGGAAATGGCAGCTTCAGAGGGTGGACTCGATGACATCACAACCCTGCTGAACTCCCCTCCCCCTCCCCAGAAAACTCCAGGAATTTCCCAAACCAGAGTTGGCAACCCTGGGCCTCTTCTTGTCAAATAAGTTCTCTGCATCCTTACCTGAGGAGTAACTGAGAACTGCAAGGGAAAACAGGGCCCAATCCATGGTGAGCTTTCTACAGGAGATTGACTTTTTGAAGCAAGCAGGTAACAAGATGAGACCTTCCCCTTCCTTTTTCCACGGCAAGTGAATCTACATGCAAATGTGTTTTATGGTCACTGGCTCTGCTAACATTTCACTTCTTCACTCAGAATATATGACATTGACTACAGGGTAAATTTGCATAAAGAAGATAAGGAGAAATAAACCCCTTGACCAGGATAAAAATACATCTGTGGAACAAGGCAGGTAAGGGATATGGGAGGGAAGGCGTTTTCTCAAGTAAGGTGTAAGGTCGCAACTGCTTTGTTTTTAAAGGCTTGGATGTGCCACTTCGGAAAATCCTAAAATGAGGGCTAGAGAGCAGGGGAGAAATTTTGAAATCAATTGGGGTAGATATGCTGGCTTTGTGCTCAAGTAAGAAGAAAAGAAACACCAAATCTATTTAGAGTGCCATCCTAAGAAGAATTAAACCTAGGGTTTCCATCTCCAGGTTGGGAAATACCTGGAGATTTTTGGGACGGAGCCTGAGGAGGGCGGGGTTTGGGGAGGGGAGGGATTTCAATGCCTTAGAGTCCAATTGCCAAAGCGGCCATTTTCTCCAGGGGAGCTGATTTCTGTCACCTGGAGATCCATTGTAATAGTGGGCGATCTCCAGCCACCACCTGGAGGTTGGCAACCCTAGTTACACCCTTTACATCAAGGGTAGAACTATGATTAGGATGGCACTGTTATCATTGCTTTTTCCATACTTTTCCTTCCTAGATTTGGGAAGCCACTATGATTGTGAAAAATAAATTTAAACCCATTTGAACCCACAAAGCTGGAAAGGACACACACACCCCACCTCAGTTTAAGTGTGTGTGTTTTGTGTGTGTGTGTGTGTTTGCAAACCAAGACCTTCTGGTCATCCACTAAGCCCAGTTGCAGTGTCTAGGTCATGCAGGAGTCCCAGACTATAGTCGAGGGCAGAGAAGGATGTTTATACCACAACTCTCTATGCAAGAGTGAGCTGAAAAACCACAGAGAGTACCCAAGTACATTAAACTTTCTCCTGCATCACTTCACACCACAGGTGTTGGAGACCATCTGTGTCTGCCACAGGTGGGGAAATGGGATCAACAGCGCCCCCTAAAAGTTAGAGCGAGGATAGTCAGCATCACAAAGGATACGTATAACCTTTAAAAGCTGCAATACAGCATTTTTCATTCCCACTTATTTCAGCGGGAAAGTTAAGCGGATGTTTCACATCCTTCCACTGGAAGCACTGAAAAGAAAAATACTTTACTTTAGGGCATCTTGCACATCCCGACATTTTGAAAAGCTGTTAACCAGGGCTACCTTACAGAACTGGTTTGATCAAATGAACATTATAGAGTTTGCGATAAAAATTCTCATGTATAATTTGTGCATTTGTGTTTCAATTTTATAATTTGACCATGGGCTATGAATCTTGAGTTGGGAATCTGGACTTCGGTACCAAAAAAAAACAAAAACCTTTAAATATTGATGACATCAAATGTTCTGCGGCTATACTCTGAATGCTCACATAGTTGCCGAATATTATTGAAAATTTGGCTGACTTTATCCATGAATGAGTGCTCGTTGCTTTGACAAGAAGAAGAAGAAGAAGAAGAAGAAGAAGAAGAAGAAGAAGAAGAAGAAGAAGAAGAAGTTGGTTTTTATATGCCAACTTTCTCTACCACTTAAGGAAGAATCAAACCAGCTTACAATCACCTTCCCTTCCCCTCCCTAAAACACCTCACCCTGTGAGGTAGGTGGGGCTGAGAGAGTGTGACTAGCCCAAGGTCACCCAGCTGGCTTCAGGTGTAGGAGTGGGAAAACAAATCCAGTTCACCAGATTAGCGTCCACCACTCATGTGGAGGAGTGGGAAATCATACCCGGTTCTCCAGATCAGAGTCCACCACTCCAAACCACCGCTCTTAACCACTACAACACGTTCGCCAAGAGCTGTGAATGATCCCTTTAATAGGCCATTCTTCTGCTGGAGTAGGCCAAAGGAGTGCCTGCTTGCCTTCACTTATGCTCTGCTATACCTGTAGATGAAACGGGCAGTACCAAGAGTCCATACAAATCTTCAGGACTCTATCCCTAAAGGGAAACTACAACCTATAGCACCATCCCTAAAATTTAATGCTACTCAGGAGTACAATTTTCTTTAAATATCTGACCTGCATTTGACATGGATGATATTTTATTTTGGCCTTTGACATTTCACAGTCAATATTCAAAATTATTTGATAGGAGGCATGTAACACTGTTTGACTAGATTTGATACTATTTAATATTTTTATAAATGACTTGGATAATGGGATAGAGAGCATGCTAATCAAATTTGCAGATGACACCAAGTTAGGAGGGGTTGTTAATACCCCAGAGGATAGGGTCAGAGTTCAGAATGTCCTTGATAGACTGGAGAGCTGGGCCATAAGTAATAAAATGGATTTAAATAGGGAGAAGTGTACGGTACTTCACCTAGGCAGAAACAACATAAGGCACAGGTACAGGATGGGAGAGAGTTGGCTTGACAACAGTACATGTCAAAGAGATCTGGGAGTTTTAGTGGACCACAAACTGAACATGAGTCAACAGTGTGATATGGTGGCTAAGAAGGCAAATGCAATTCTGGGCTGCATCAATAGGAGCATCGTGTCTAGCTCAAGGGAAGTAATACTACCACTGTATTCTGCATTGGTCAGACCTCACTTGGAATAGTGTGTCCAGTTTTGGGCTCCACAGTTTAGGAATGGTGTTGACAAGTTGGAGCATGTCCAGAGGAGGGTGACCAGAATGGTCAAAGGTCTGGAATCCATGCCCTGTGAGGAGAGACTTAGGGAGTTGGGTTTGTTTAGTTTGGAGAAGAGAAGGTTGAGGGGAGACATGATAGCCATGTTTAAATATTTGAAGGAATGTCATGTTGATGAGGGAACTAGCTTGTTCTCTATTGCTCCAGAGACTAGGACACTGAGTAATGGATTTAAACTAATAGAAAAGTGATTCCACCTAAACATTAGGAAGAACTTCCTGACAGTGAGGGCTGTTTGATGGTGGAATGCGCTGCCTCGGAGGATGGTGGCGTCCCCGTCTTTGGAGGTCTTTAAGCAGAGCTGGATGGCCATCTGTCGAGAGTGCTTTGATTGTGCGATCCTGCAGGGTGGGGGGAGGGTTGGGGTCACTGGGGATGTAGGCGGGGAGGTAGTTGTTAATTTCCTGCATTGGGCAGGGGGTTGGACTAGATGACCCTGGTGGTCCCTTCCAACCCTATGATTGTATGATTCTATGATAACTGCAATGTCAGTACGCCTATGAAGTACGTGAGCATTTGACACACAGCACGCAAAGGTATTTGGCACTGACAAGTGACAGTTTGAGACATTTCAGATCAGGTGCCTGCAGAAATCAAAACAACGAAGAGGTCCCAGCAGGTCTAAAGTGCTCACGTTTCCCACTCTAAGGTAAAATTTCACATTCAAAATTCCAAAAATTAGAATTTGGGGTGGCATTTCTAACATTGAATATCCACTGGCCCTAACTGCAGCCCTTACTGGCTCTCAGCCTGAATCAGAGGTCTCTTGGGGAACAGGGGCTAATATAAGAAGTTTCGCTTCTATTCATGCACAAGGAAAGCGACTGAAATAGTGCAGGGTTTTGGTCTCACTTCCCCAACTGAATGAGCGACTGTGTCACGCACTCCCAGCCCACACAGCACAGTAATAAGTAGCTTCATCTTCCACCAGGACCCCCGTGATTGTCAGGGACACTGTGTTCCCAGACTTTGTCCCACTGAAACGGGCTGGGATGCCAGGCAGGCGGCTGCCTTCATACAAAATACCCCTTGGAGCTTTTTCTGGGCTCTGTTGAACCCACCATGGATAATTGCCATCAGAGATGGTCCCACCACTAAATCTGCAGGACAGGGTGACGGTCCCCCTTAGAGAGACGGTCTCTGAAGGCTTCAGGGACTGCAGTTGCTGGAAACTTGGGCCTGTACAAAAGCAAAGGGAGATCCATTAATTTCACAAGGTAGCAATGTCAGACATTGGCATGGCTGGCAATTAAGAATATGAACCACTTCTATGTGTCCTTCCAGTATTTTTAATTTCATTAGTCAAAAGAACTGTTCTTACCAATACAGACCAGGATTGTAAGGAGAAGCACATTCTGAGCCATTGCAGTGAAAACTGATGAGCCAGTCAAGGGGATCTCTGACTGGCATCCTCCCATTCTCTCTTTAACCCCCAGGTCAAGAGAGCATCCCCTTCATGCAAATGAGGGGCTCATTAACTACAGTTCCCTGATGAAGGTCAGGCCTTAGAACAACCAGTGGGAAAGGGGCTGTACCTAGGGTTGCCAGGTCCCTCTTTGCCATAGGCGGGAGGTTTTTCGGGCAGAGACTAAGGAGGGTGAGGTTCGGGGAGGGACTTCAGTGCCTTAGAGTCCAATTGCCAACGGGGTCATTTTCTCCAGGCCAACTGATCTCCAGAAAAAGTCCTTGGGTAAACAGAGTTTATTTGCAGAAAGATATGGTGGTATGATTCAAAATCTTCCTAAACATCACCTCTAGGTGAATCAAAATGTGAGGCTAATTTTTGATGCTAGAGGTGTTCTGTGCATGCCGTGCCCAGAGGTACTTCATTACTATGGTGAAGATCTTAGAGCCAGAAGTCAAGTGCCTCTGCACACGTGCAGAATGTACTTCCCTTTTCCAAGCTACATCTTTATTCCAACATGGATTGCCACCTTTTTTCTCGCAGAGCTCCTGCGTCTTAAAACCTCTATGAGGCAAGCAGAAATTCAACAGGCAATGCTTCTTCTGGCCTGGGAGATATAGCGACGGAGGCCATTTTCCTTTTAAATTTCCTAGTCAATGTTCATATTACATTTCTGCAGACTGGTTAAAGCCTCAAGAGCCTTGTCAAAGGGGTGACTATATTTAGAGACTCTAGGCCAACACTCTTTATGGACGCTGTGGTTTGGGAACTAGAGTTCCATTCCAGTATCAAGAATGCAATGCTGCCATCTTGCACCGAGAGTTATGCATGCCTCCTCTAGTTAACTGCAGATTGTTCAGATGTTTCTTTTACTTTTTTCAGCCTACGTTCAACATCCTTGAAGCGTAACACAGTTTCCCTTGGGAGGAAACAGCAGCAGGTGGAGCAGAAAGAATGTATGCTGGTTTCAAGGTGTGTGAATGAGAAGAATAGTTTGTATGCTCTTGCAGAAACTGTACCAAGGGTGCATAAGAAGTGGGCCAGCAGGTGCATGCAGGCCTGATCCTGATCTCCCATCTATGCATCGACTATAAAAGCATGCACAGAGCCCTTCACTCTCCCACACAGACACACATGCCCAATTCGACAATGGCTATGACTGCCTTCCTCACAGCTGTCAGGCGTTTCTCTCTCACTGGATCCAGCTGCACATAGGTGGTCAGTTAGGGTTGCCAGTCTCCAGGTGAGGCCTGGAGATCTCCTGGAATGACAACTGATCTCAAGTTCCAATGCAAAACGAGCACCTGGATGCAGATGAGCATTTAGGCATAACTTGGTTATGACTTTTGGCGTATCTTCAAGGCAGCTATTAAATAATAAACTACAGATAGAGTAATAGCCTTATCTTTACCAGACAGCAGGTAAATTAAATGGTAATCACAAGAACAAACAGGAAGGTGAGAAATTAATGGAATGATAAAAGACAATCTTAAACAAGAATATAAATCACAACTGAATAAAAAAATGGGTGTTTCTGTCTTTGCCTTTCCACACGGGCAGACTCTCTGATGGATCGGACTGTCTACGAATCTGACAAATAATTCATTGAGAGGTAAGGCATGATGTCTGGCCAAGAAGGAAAGTCTTCGAACAATTGATCTCCATACAACAGAGATCAGTTCCCACTGAAGAAAATGACTGACTCGGTGGCAGGACTCTATGGCATCATACCCAGCTGAGCTCCTTCCCCTCCCCAAAACTTCCACTCCTCGGGCCCCACCCCCTAATCTCCGGGAATTTCCCAAGCCAAAATTGGCAGCCCTAGATATTGCAAATCTGGAGTCTTTAACCTCGGGCTCGTGCCCCCGACCCTCCTAGAGCCACTTGCATTTCAGAGACAACAGTGCCCCCTGTGGACTTGTGAGGTGTGACATCATCAGTACTCCAGAATCGCCAATGGGAATGGGTACACCATCTGCCCATACCTTCCTCCACCTGGGGAGGGGAAGAAAAGGGAACAAATGCTTGTTGACGGCTGGGGAGGATACTGAGAAGGAGACAGATATTTCAAAATAAAACTATTATCAGTATTATACATCTAAAAGAACTTTTTCAGAATAGAAACCAATGGGGGGGGGGTGAAAACGGCTTCTCACACCCTGCCAGATAAAGAATGGATGTCATATTGAGAATTGGGATGGCTTTATCACTGAATGAGCGTTCAGTGGACTGACAAAAAGGTCATCATGTTCACCAGGCGTTGTGGGGGGGGGGGAATGATGCCCTTAACAGGTAGGGTTCCCAACCTCCAGGTACTAGCTGGAGATCTCCTGCTATTACAACTGATCTCCAGCTGATAGAGGTCAGTTCCCCTGGAGAAAATGGCGGCTTTGGCAACTGGACTCTATGGCATTGAAGTCCCTCCCCTCCCCAAACCCTGCCCTCCTCTGGCTCCTCCTCAAAATCCTCCCGCTGGTGGTGAAGAGAGACCTGGCAACCCTATTAACAGGCCATTCTTCTGTTGGGGTAGGCCAAAGGAGTGCCTTCTTGCCTCTACTTATGCTCTTATAGCTGCAGATGAAAACAGGTTTTACCAAAACCCCACATGAATCTTCAGGGCTCTGTCACAAAAGGGAATCTACACCCTACAGCACAGCCCCTAAAATGTCAAGCTGCTCTAGGGAACATGGAGACTGCAACAATTTTCTTTCTAAATCTGACTTTCTATATCTGGTCAATCACTGTACTTTTGTGACTAGGTTTTTAGATTTCGTAATTCACTAAAAATTACATTACCTTATTTAACCAGTCGCTGCAAATGATGATACAACATATTTTGAATTGTAAAACAATTCCTTTTTATTGTAAATACTTCAAAAATAGTAAAATGAAATGAAAAGATATATGTACACTATATTACAGCAAAAGATTATAGATCTGATATAGAATACAGTTACAAACCAGTTACCAACCCAGTAACCTTACCCATCAATGATCATGTTGGGGAGAATTCTCATACAGAATATATTCTTTCTATATCTGACCTTTGTTTTCTATATCTGACACTGATGGTATTTTATTTTGGCCTTTGACATTTCACAGTCGATAGCTAACATTACTTAACAGGTGATGTATAACACTGTTTGGCTAGTTGTTTTTTTTAACGGATATGTCAATAATCCCACAAAGTATGTGAGCATTTGACAGATAACATACAACGGTATTTGGCGCTGACAGTTTAAGACGTTTCGGATCAGATGCCTGCAGAAATCAAAACAATGAAGAGGTCCCAATAGGTCTAGGTAAAGGTAGTCCCCTGTGAAGGCATTGGGACATTACTGACCCATGGGGTCACGTCACATCCCGATGTTTACCAGGCAGACTGTGTTTACAGGGTGGCTTGCCATTGCCTTCCCCAGGCGTCTATATGTTACCCCAACAAGCTGGGTATTCGTTTTACCGACCTTGTAAGGATGGAGGGTTGAGTCAACTTTGAACCAGCTACCTAAAAGGAACTTCCATCAGGATAGAACTCAGGTCGCAAGCAGAGCTTGGACTGTAGCACTGAGGCTTACCCCTCTGCGCCATGGGGCTCACTCCCAACAGGTCTAATGCACTTATATTTTTAACTCCAAGATAACATTTCACATTCAAAATTCCAGTGAAAAATTGGAATTTGGGGTGGCTTTTGTAGTATTTCTCTGGATATCCCTGGTCCTAATTGTAACCTCACTGACTCTCAGCCTGAACTCAAGGTCTCATGGGGAATAGAGGCTAATATTAGCAGTTCAGTGTCTCTTAAAGCACACAGAAAGAGGGTTTTTGTCTCACTTCCCCATCTGAATGCATGGCTGTGTCACGCACTCCCAATCCACACAACACAGTAATAGTCAGCTTCATCTTCCTCCAGGACCCCTGTGATTGTCAGGGACATCGTGCTCCCAGACCTCGAACCACTGAAACGGTCTGGGATGCCAGGTAGTCTGGTGGTGGTGGTATATATAAGACCCCGTGGGATTTGCCCCAGTCTCTGTTGGACCCAACAAGGATAGTTGCCATCTCCGATGTTTCCACTGCTAAAACTGCAAGACAGGATGACGGTCCCCCCTAGAGACACGGTTTCTGAAGGCTTCAAGGACTGCAGTTGCTGGAAACTTGGACCTGAAAGAAAGCACAGGGCGAATCCTTACTTTCACAAAGCACAGCTGGCCAGAGTATGAAATACCTTCAAGCATGCTTTATTTCATTAATCAAAGTAATTATTCTTACCAATACAGGCAAGGATTGTAAGCAGAAGCAGATACTGAGCCATTGCAGTGAAAACTGATGAGCCAGTCCAGGGGATCTCTGATTGGCATCCTTCCATTCTCTCTTAAACCCCCAAGGTCTCCTCCATGCAAATGAGTTATTCATTAAGGACTATTTCCTGGGACAGATCAGAACAGAGAACCACCAATGGGAAAGGGGCAGGATCTGATTGATCGAAAGGTCTCGTCCTGGAGCTCCGGGACTTGAGCGCTAGTCCACACGGCATCTATTACAAGGCCACTGGACCCAGATCAGAGGCTGAGGGGAGGAGAAGCATCCAAATTGAGTGAGAGCTGTCCACCACGCAGCCCAGGAATGCATTCCCAGTCCTAGGGCATTACAGTGTTTACTCACATGCAAGACTGTTTTTTTCCAGGTGTTCCATCAAAAAAAAAAAAAAAGAGGGGACATCTTAAATGTGAAACAAGTTACTGTTATGTCCACTACTTTTCGCGTATAAATTTTTGGGTGGGCAGTTGTCTTACATTCAGAATGACCTTCCTTTCAAGGAACGATGGCAGTACAAAAATACTCAGGTCTGTAAAACACAAGAGTGTGCTTCTGTACATGTGCAAAGTGGTTCCCTCATTCCACAGCTACGTAACCACATGAAGCCGTTTAAGGGTTCGGTCATAACCTTTCAGGATGTCAACCGTCTCCCCAACTTCACCCTTTAGATCTCTCATTTTAGACATGGAACCCTGCCTAAAAGTTTCAAATCAGTGACTTGGACTATCGAGTCACGACCCAGAGACCCTCCTTTAGTTTGAAATCTGTTAGCGAATTGGGAAATGAGATAACTGTGACTCCTCTCGGCTGTTTTTCCCACTACCTCCCCCTTCCTGCATCCTGTGCAGAGGGATGAACAGCAGGATGGGGAGGGAAAGCAAACAAGGGAAGAGTCTGTCTTTCTGAGACGGGAGACAGGAATTGCAAAATGAAACTATTATTATTATAAAACTATTTGAAGGGCTGTCAGAGGAGGGCAGGGAGCTGTTTCTGTTAGCAGCAGAGAATAGGACTCGCACCAATGGCTTTAAATTATGGGCAGAAAGGTACCGGCTGGATATTTGGGGGGGGGATTTACAATAAGAGCTGTTCAGCAGTGGAATCGGCTACCTTGGAGGGTGAGCTCCCCCTCACTGCAAGCTTTAAGCAGAGGCTGGACAAGCACTTGTCAGGAATGTGCTAGGCTGATCCTGCATTGAGCAGGGGGTTGGACTAGATGGCCTGTAGGGACCCTTCCAACTCTCTGATTATGTGATTCTATCATCATTAGTCAGCCAAAATAATATTTTCAAAACAGAATCCATGGTCGAGGGGTGGGGGGTTAACTGGCATATCACCTCACCATGACAGATAAGGAAGCGCCTTCATTTTGAAAACTGGGCTGGCTTTATCACTAAATGAGTGTTCGGTGCTTTGACAAAAAGATGATGATTTTACCCAGAGCTGTGGGCGATCCCTAGGGTTGCCAACCTCTAGGTGGTTAGTATAGGAGCATTATGTACACAAAAAGACCTACAAAAAGTCATTCATAGACATTCATATTTTTAAATGTCCCAAAAGCAGGGTACAAATTCTTCTTCCACAGACTAATCTGATGTAGTACAATGGATGCCAATAGTAATGGAGGATACGGCCGTTTCAAATTCTTGGCAATTTAACAATTCTTCTTCAGTCCTTCCTATTCATACAAATAATTTTTAAAAAAATTCAAATTACAATCATGTTAACAGAAATAAATAGTAGTAATCAATAAATATTCCAATAATGTCTCATATTGTATGTAATTGCACGTAGCTATTTATAAATCTATTTTGCACTTTGTTTAAGTAGTGTTTCGCTCCTGTACGAATTTCCAAATCTGTTGATAATTGTACAGTGGTGTCTATATTTTCCTCAACCTCTATGTGGCGGCTGGAGAGCTGCTATTACAACTGACCTCCAGGTGACAGAGATCAGTTCCCCGTGAGAAAATGGCCGCTTTGGACATTGGACTCTATGGCATTGAAGTCCTTCCCCTCTCCAAACCCTGCTCTCCTCAGGTGCCACCCCCCCAAAAAAATTCCAGATTTTTCCAAACCCGGAACTGGCACCCCTAGTGATCCCCTAACAGGCTATTCTTTTGCTGGCATAGGTCAAAGGAGTGCCTGTTTTCCTCCACTTGTGCTGTGCTATAGCTGTAGAAGAAACAGGCATTAGCAAGACTCCATATGACTCTTCAGGGCTCTGTCACTAAACGGAAACTACCCCCTACAGCAGTGCCCCTAAAAATCCATGCTTTTTCAAGTTTTCATTCCCACTTCCAAGTGGGACCTGGGGATCCCTCCACATTACAGCTCCTCTCCACACATGAACACACACATGAAGCTGCCTTATACTGAATCAGACCCTTGATCCATCCAAGTCAGTATTGTCTACTCAGACTGGCAGCTGCTTTCCAGGGTCTCAGGCAGAGTTCATTCACATCACCTACTTGTCTAGTCCGTTTAACTGGAGATGCCAGGGATTGAACCGGGGACCTTCTGCATGCCAAGCAGAGGCTCTACCACTGAGCCACAGCCCCTCTTCAGGCTACGGAGATCAGTTCCCCTGAAGAAAATGGATGCTTTGGAGGGTGGACTCTATGGCATTGTGCCCCACTGAGGTCCCTGTTCTCCCCAGGCTCCATCCCCAAATCTCCAGGAGTTTACCAACCTGGATCTGGTATCCCTACCCCCCATCGCCCATTGGTGGCCAGGAGGGGCCTAGCAACATTTGACATGGTATTTTGGCCTTTTACATTTGTCAATATTCAACATTATTTGATAGGTGACATGTAATACTGTTTGACTAGATTTGATAACTGCTATGTCAGTAAGCCTATGACGTCTGTAAGCATTTGACATATGACATGCAAAGGTATTTGGCGCTGACAGTTTAAGACATATCAGATCACACGCCTGCCAAAATCAAAACAATTACAAGGCCTCAACTGCTATAGTGTACTCATGTTTTTAATTCTAAGGTAAAATTCCACATTCAAAATTCCAGTGAAAAATTAAAATTTCAGAATATTTACTAGGACTAACTGCAGCCTTCCCTGTCTCACCGCCTGAACTCAGGGTCTCATGGGGAATAGAGCATGATATCAAGAGTTTGGCATCTATTCATGCACAAGAAAAGTAAAGGAAACAGCAGAGGGTTTTGGTCTGACTTCCCCATCTGAATGCACGGCTGTGCCACGCACTCCCAGTCCACACAGCACAGTAATAATCAGCTTCGTCTTCTGCCTGGACCCCCGTGATTGTCAGAGACATCGTGTTCCCAGTCCTTGTCCCACTGAAACGGCCTGGGATGCCAGGCTGTCTGTTGTTGGTGTTGTATATAAGACCTCTTGGAGCTTTCCCTGTGCTCTGTTGGAGCCAGTTAGGGTGGTTGCCATCTCCAATGGTCCCACCGCTAAATCTGCAAGACACGGTCACGGTCCCCCCTAGAGAGACAGTCTCCGAAGACTTCAGGGACTGCAGTTGCTGGAAACTTGGACCTGTACAAAAGCAAAGGGAGATCCATTAATTTCAAAAGGCAGCCATATCAAACATTTGGCACGGCTGGCAATTAAGAATACAAAGTACTTCTGTGTGTCCTGCAAGTATATTTTATTTCATTCACAGGAATTCTTCTTACCGATACAGACTAGGACGGTAAGGAGAAGAAGGCTCTGCCCCATTGCGGTGGAAACTGATGAGCCAGTCATGGGGATCTTTGACTGGCATCCCCCCATTCTCTCTTAAACCCTCAAGGTCAAGAGAGCATCCCCTTCATGCAAATGAGCTGCTAATTAATGACTGTTCCCGGGCACAGGTCAGGGGAGAGAACAACCAATGGGAAAGGGGCGGGATCCGGTTGGGCAAAAGGTCTTGTCCTGGAGCTCTGAGACTTCAGCACCAGTTAAGAGAGTGTCAGTTACAATGCCATGACGGGACCCAGATCAGGGGTTTTGTGGTGCAAGAAGCATTCAGACAGAGTGAGAGCTGTCCAAAGCTCAGCCGGGGAATGCGTTTTCAGTCCTAGGAATTACATTAAATGCAAAACTAGATCATCTTAAATTTAGATACAATCTACAGTTACAGTATGTTCACTAGGTAGGATTGCCAACTGTTCTCCAGGTGGAGCCTGAGGAAGCAGGGTTTGGGGAGGGGAGGGACTTCAACGCCATAGAGTCCAATTGCCAAAGTGGCCATTTTCTCCAGGTGAACTGATCTCTACCAGCTGGAGATCCGTTGTAATAGCAGGAGATCTCCAGCTGGTACCTGGAGGTTGGCAACCCTATGTGTGACAGAAAGAGGCAGAGTCCTGCCTGTGCTAAAAAAGCATCCTCTCTACTGCTGAGTGACCTCACCTTTGTCATCCTACTGCTCCTCTCAACGCATAGGCAGAGACCGGTGAGGCTCCCTTGTTCCTTACACATGTGTAACAACAGTAGGGCGTTCCACAAAGGAGTAAAAAAATGGTTACTGTATAGGGGAATGTAGGAACCACCTGAGGGTCATCCCGATCCATGGATTAAAGATCCCTGGTGTGCTCCATTATAGCCTAGTCCAATTTTCACTGGCTCTCCAAGGTCTCTGATAATTCTCAGCCCTGCAGAGGCAGTAACCATTTAAAAAAAAACTGGGAATTGAACTTGGCATCTTCTACGTGCAAATCAACAGGCCTTACCATGGAGTTCTGGACATTCTTGTGACACCAGCACCACTTTCTCTACACAGAGGGAATTGAGCTGGGGTAGTACAAAAGCAGGAACTGATGTTCCCCAGGAAATTGGGGCTTCACATCTGGTCCACAGCATCTCCCCCACGATGGGAGCATTTCCTAGGGCAACAACATCTGGCTGGCTCAGTCACGGTTCTACAGCTCTGACATTTTTAATGGCTTGTCTTTTCACTGACGACACTGATATCCTGCATTCATAGAAAATGCAAAGTAGCATAGTATCATCACAAAATCAGGTCCAGATTTTTAACTAGCAGGATGAAACCTTGTCAAAGATCAAAGGGTTCCAATGGCTGTCCCAGTTCATGTCCGGATTAAGTTCAAAATGCTGGTTCTTTCTATTTTTATCCTGCTCTTTCTCCATGGAATTTGGGGTGGCATGTATCATTCTCCCCTCTTCCATTTTGTCCTCTCAACAACCCTATGAGGTAGGCTTGGCTGAGACTGACAGTGACCATCCCAAAGTCACTCACTGAATTTCATGGGAGAGTAATGATTTGCGCTTGAGTCTGGCTTACAATCACCTTCCCTTCCCCGCCCCACAACCGACACCCTGTGATGTGGGTGGGACTGAGAGAATGTGACTAGCCCAAGGTCACCCAGCTGGCTTCATGTGTAGGAGTGGGGAATCAAACCCGGTTCTCCAGATCAGAGTCCACCACTCTAAACCACTGCTCTTAACCACTACACCATGCTGGCTCTCCAAGTGCTCAATTGATTGATGGAATTGTATTAATAAAAATAAGAATTAGGAGTAGGGTTGCCAGGTCCCTCTTCGCCACCGGCGGGAGATTTTTGGGGCGGAGCCTGAGGATGGCAGGGTTTGGGAAGGGGAGGGACTTCAATGCCCTAGAGTCCAATTGCCAAAGCAGCCATTTTTCTCCAGGTGATCTGATCTCTATCAGCTGGAGATCAGTTGAATTAGCAGGAGATCTCCTGCTACTACCTGGCAGTTGACAACCCTAATTAGGAGGCAATTTGAGTCCAGAATCCCACACACACACACACACACACACACACATTTTCTGTCACTTCGCATCAGGTTGCTCAGAAGTGAAAGGTTTCTGTCTCAGTTCCCCATGAAATTGAATCACAGTGATACGAGCTAAGCTTTTGATCCCATGCAATGCAGTAATAATCAGCCTCGTCTTCAGCTTGGACTCCTGTGATGACTAAATTCCAGAGGTTTTTGGAATCATCAGGGGAGACGGTGAATCTCTCGGGGACTCCTGAACCCCTGCCTTGGTCACTGGTGGCGTAATAGTGGTATAGAAACAGTGGAGCACCCCCTGATTTCTGCTGGTACCAGGAGACCCTCTTTGTGCTGATGCTGTAACCGCTGCTTAGAGCACAAGGGATCATGAGGGTTGAGCCTGGAGCTTTTGCCATGGACGGTGGTTGAGTCACCACGAGTTGGGACCTGGAACCTGCAATGAGATAACAGCCAATGTTATTTGCAACCTGGATCAACGTTTATGTTTCCTTCTTTAAAAAATCCAACAACCACTGATGTTCCCTCACCTGAGACAAAAGTCCCCAGGAAGAAAACCAAAGGAATCCACATCATGTCAAGAGAATTCCCCCACCCTTTGCCACTGGGATGTCTTCACTTGGCTCCTCTTTTAAATTGACCTCCCCGGGAAGCAAATTCCCCCCACACCTTTATGCAAATATGGCCAGCTACTATTGGCTGACCATTACAGGGTTGTTGGTATGACATCATACGATGACATCAGTTCCAGAAAGGGTCTGTGGGTAAACGGTGTTTAATTTCAGAAAGATGAGGCTCTGCGGTCATAATCTTCCAGAACATCAGTCCTGTGCTCTGAATGCATCAAAATGTGTGGCTAATTTTTGGTTCAGGAGAAGCATTCTGTGTATGCTCAGAGACACCTAACTTCCTTATTACAGTAGTAGTAGTAGTAGTAGTAGTAGTAGTAAAATTTATTGCGGCGTTTCTCCAATAGAAAGTTAAAACTAACAATACAACCAGTACAATACAAAGATATTTCAGAAGGTAACTTAAAAACTATATAGGTTATATCATAGTAGTTTAAGAAGAAACATACATTTAAACTGTTTTGTGGTAAAATAGAACACAATATCCATTTGCGCACTATTTGCAGGTTAAATTTAATAATTTATTTGGGAGTTCACTTAACAAAACTTTGACGAACTTTATAAATTGTAGCACAGAATTTGGCAACCTCACTAGTTAGGTATGGATTCTCATCCGAAAGAAGCTTTCTGATCCGAAGTTTGTCAGAGTATCCTGAAATTTTATCTGCCAGAGGTTGAATTAGTTTAAAGCGGGCTACCTTATAAAATGGGCATCGGAAAAACACATGTTCCAGTGTTTCGATTTCGCCAGAATTACATGGGCAAAATCTCTCTCTGTAGTATAGATTTTAGGGCCAGTAGTCAAGTCCTTCTGAACATGTGTAGAATGTATTTCCTTTTTCCAAGCCACAGTTTTATTCCCACATGGCTTTCCACCTTTTTTTCTAGCAGAGCTCCTGCATCATTTAACCACTAGCGGAAATTCAACAGACAACACTTCATGGCTTGGGAAATACAGTGCAGGAGGATGGTTTCCCGTTAACTTTTTGCCTGATATTCAGCAGGTAAAGGCCCAGGGACCTTGCTAAATAGAAGGTGGCAACTGCCTACATTTAGTTTCTCTAGCCCTACACACATTATGGACAGCATGGTTAGGGAACAAGAGTGCCATTCGAGTATCAAGAATACAATGCTTCCATCTTGTGGCAAGAATTTTGCATGTCTCCTTTGGTATCTAAATTCTAAATTTAGTCTAAAGTCTAAATTCAACGTCCTTGAAGAATAACAGAGGTTCCCTTGGGAGGAAAGAGTAGCAGGTGGAGTGGAAAGAATGTACGCTGGTTTCAAGGTGTGTGAATAAGAAGAATGCTCTTGCTGAAACTGTGTCAAGCAAGCATAGGAAGCAGGGCCAGAGAAGGTACATGCAGGCTGAACCTTCACTTTCCCACACAGACACACATGCCCAACATAACAGTGGCTATGCTCACCTTTCCTACAACTGTCAAGCATTGTCTGTCACTGGATCTAGCTGCAGACAGGTGGTCAATTGGGTTGCCAGCCTCAAGGTGAGGTGATTAAAGAAACAACTTGTGCTGCAAATCTACAAGATGTACAAAAAAAAAATCACAGCAACAATGGCTAAAAGCTATTAAAGGATAATACTGTTAAAGAATATTACTCACAAGCATTATAAGTGTGTATGTATTAAATTAGAAAATAAGAAAATCACCTGGTACAACATCAATGCATGAGCACAGTGTATGAGCACAAATATCTTCAAATACAATGTAACAGTCTAAAAGTTGCCAGCATGGAATCTAAAGGCTTGTATTTTTAACTCAAAAATTGCCACAATAAAGTTCTTGTGGAAATAGTGAAGATTGATACACTCTCAACTGTCCAAAATACAGGTGAGCAGATGTGAATCTCGAATCAAAGGGAAGCAGTAGACAACTGAAGAACGTAGAAGAGACGTGGAAGAGTGAAGAGCAGACAGGTATCCGGTAAAAACCTGTTTCGCGTCTTCTTCCTGAGTACCATATTGAATTATAACTCCAGGGATGTACATTAACAGTCTTCCTGGAAGCAGCAAATTAGCTATGTGAGGCCTGGGGATCTCCCAGAATTACAACTGATCTCCAGACTACAGACATCAGTTCCCCTGGAGAAAACGGCTGCTTTGGAAGGTGGACTGTATGGTATGTGATCCTTCCTGTCCCCATCCCCACCCTTCCCAGGCTCCAGCCCCCAAATATCCAGGGATTTCCCAACCTGGAGCTGGCAACTCTAGTGGTCATAGCAGTCTACTGCAGCAAGAGAGAAGGATCTTGAGGCACCGTCCAGCTAACAGGCCTGTAATTAAGGAGAACATTGCCAACAATTTCCCCTTTCTACTGATTTTAAATATTGCATTCTGACTATATTGTATTTTCACCACAAATTTATCGTCTAGCATTCTTCGATTCAACACTGTACAATTCAGCTCCTGCCTGATTAGTGAGCCTGTCTGAAAAGAAGCATCTAAGTCAGAACTAGACAAGTCCCAGTGGATCTGCAGATGGATCTTTCCACGTCTTTCGTGTCATTTAAAAACAGACACGAAGAAGCACAAGTGGGATAGAAACGACCATGGACGAGTTTTCTCTTAACCCGGGGTCACTTGCTCGTGTAAGTCACCCTGCTTATCTGTGGTATAGTGTGCGGTAAAAAGGCCAGCTGCATCCCCTCCAAGTGGGCCAGAAATCTATAAAGCATAACTTGAGAGAGGGCATAACATAGGGTTGCCCACCCCCAGATGGTGGCTGGAGATCTCCCGCTATTACAACTGGTCTCCAGACGACAGAAATCAGTTCACCTGGAAAAAATCAGTTCACTTGGAAGGTGGACTCTATGGCATTATACCCTATTGGAAGTCCCTCCCCTTCTCAAACCCCACCCTCCTCAGGCTCTACCCCCTAAATCTCCCAACCCAGACTCAACAGAGGTTTTTGTTTCAGTTCCCCATAAGAGAAAACCCACTGTGATACATGTTGAGTTTATCATCCCATGTGCTGCAATAGTAATCGGCATCATCCTCAGCTTGGACACCTGTGATCACTAAATACCAGAGGTTGTTGGAGGTATCAGGGGAGACGGTGAATCTCTCGGGGACCCCTGAGCCCCTGCCCTCAGTGCTGCCGATGCGATAGTGATATATAAACCGTGGGACACCCCCAGATCGCTGCTGATACCAGCGGACCCTTTGATCATTGAAGCTGGAGTCACTGGTCAAAGTGCAAGAGATCCTAACGGTCGATCCCGGAGATTCTGCCACTGAGGGTGGTTGGGTCAGCACCAGCTGGGACCTAGAGCCTGCAACAAGATGATCGACCCATGTTACTGGCAGCCCAGACTGACATTTATTCTTCAACTTTCAGACACCGGTGTTTCCTTACCTGAGAAAAACACCCCCAGGAAGAAAACGAAAGGAACCCACATCATTCTGAAGAGCAGTCAAGAGAATTCACGCACCCTGTTTCTCTGGGGAGCCTTCGCTTGGATCTCCCTTAAATTTGGACCCTGGAAGGACATTTTCCCCATCTATATGCAAATATGGCCATTTACTATTGGCTGTCCAAAGCAGGATTTTGTGACATCAGCGTTATCAAATCAAGCCAAGACATGGCTGCAGAAAGACAGTATCTTCATTTCTGAAAGGAGAGGTGCTGGGATGGGAAACCAGCAGGAAGGTTTCTGCTCTTCGTGGCACCAATGTGTTGAGATGGCTATGGCCAAAGTCTCCCTGTATTGCTGTCCCCCAGCAAATGGTATTCATAGAATCATAGAGTTGGAAGTGACCACCAGGGCCATCAAGTCCAACCCCCTGCCCAATGCAGGAAATTCACAACTACCTCCCCCCTCCACACCCCTAGTGACCAGAAGATGGCCAAGATGCCCTCCCTCTCATCATCTGCCTAAGGTCACAGAATCAGCATTGCTGACAGATGGCCATCTAACCTCTTCAGAGGTCTGCTGCTTCTGAATACAGAGGTTCTATTGAGCCATCGTGGCCTAACAGCTATCATTCACTGGATTTGTCTAATCCCTTTATAAGGAAAATACCAAACTCTACCATCTTCCTTGATGCCCAAACTCACTTCCAGTATGGGTTTGCCTGGGTTGTCTCTGCCTAAGACAGACATTTTGTTTTTATTAAATTGCTGTCTGATTACGGAGGAAGGGTCTTGTGTTCTTGTTCTCGTTCTTTTAATTGGGCTGATGTGATTGGAGTCAGGACCTAAAAGAAAAGAATGCCAGGGGTTTCCTCAGTGGGGGCTAATTGTTTAGAGATGGGTCTCTTGCTAGTTACGGTTTCAAGTACTCATGGGAGGTCAAAGAGGGATGGGATCTGTGTACTGAGTAGAAAAAGACACTTTGAATCAGAGGGAGCAACGAGGCAGCCGTAAAATCCAAACTTTCCCACCCACAGAACTGCCATCCAGGGTTTAGCTGTGATCTTTCCAAAACTTTGCAGCAAAGCAGGCTTGGGAAAGATTGGGAAAAGGTGGTGGAAAACCCAAGAGGTACAGGAATGCTGGCGGAGAGGGGTGGAAAAAACTGTTTCCCAGCAACACTGAATCTGGGGCAAATAACCCATGTGGAAAAAGTGACCGTGAGTCCTCAGTGCTCTCATCTTCCTAGAAAACCCAAACCGAGGTTATGCAGCCCATTTCTGCATGAGGAAATGGGAAGCATGGAACAGTAGTATTTTTCTGAGGAAAGGAAAGGAATGCACACAGGTATGTCTTGGTTGTAGCAGCCCTAAGAGCCCAGACTAGCACGATCTAGTCAAGGCTCAGAAACTAAGCAGTTGCAACTTGAAGGCACGCTTCCCCTTGTGTCTTGGCTACGTCAGGACAGGAAAAGTGGTGGGTGTGATGAGTATCATTGCCAGAAGAGGGTCTGAAAATTATTTCTGTGACCACAGAATACAATACCTAATGCCTAATACCATACAATTAGATGGTCATTGAGGTGGTTTGCCATTGCCTGCCTCGGTGTAGCAACCCTGGACTTCCTTGATGGTCTCCCATCCAAGTACTAACCAGGGCTGACCTTGCTTAACTTCCGAGACATGATAAGATTGGGCTAGCCTGTTCCAGAGGGCAATGGTACCCCATCCTAATGTTATTCTCAGATCAACAGTGGTGGGGAATAGATTAGGATAATGGTTGAATGGCCCAAGACCACCAACAGTAAGCTCCATGGGGGATTCAAATCCAGGTCTCCCCATTCTCAGACTCTCCTACTATACCACACTGTCCCTGGTTATAGAAGTCTGTGTCAGATTCTTTCATATTTCTTAAACACCTCCTGGTTGAACTTTGGTGTCTTTTCATCCAGGCAATATTCTTCTGTCAATATTTTCTGCTGGTTATCAACTAGAACAGTTGGTGTTACCTTTACCAGAAATGTCGTTTCTACTCAAGACATAATATGCAGCCAAATAGGTGGGGTGGTGTAAAAGGAGAAGCCATGGGTGGGAAGGGGCTCAAAACACTTCCTTGCCCTCTGCTTTTCCTTGCAACCACATTCCCCAGTTGCTCTTCTTCCAACCAGGCTCTAAGCTTGGAAGGAAGGCCATGAGCAGAGAGGAAGGGCTGCAAACAAAAAGGGAAAGCTGGGCACGCCTCTCTTGACTGACTCCTCTTTGCTTTAAATGGCTTCTCTTGCTTTAAGACACGTTTCACCCACCAAAGGGTTGCACAGCAGTGGTGTCTGGTGACCCTGTGGGGCAGGCTAGATTGATGGGCCCGAGGTCACCCAATGAGCTTCCATGGCAGAATGGAGATTCACAACCAGGCCTCCCAGATTCTAGTCCCAAACTCTACTCCCTACGCCACACTGGCTAAGAACTTGTCTTAAAAACCCCAATCTGTCTAATTAGGGGGTCCCAACAGATGTAATGCACTCATGTTTTGTAATTCGAATGTAGAATTTCACATTCAAAATTCTAGTGAAAAATTAGTTTGGGATGGCTTTTCCAACATTTCTTGGAGTATCCACTGGGCCTCACTGCAGCCTTAACTGACTCTCAGCCTTAGCGCGAGGACTCATTCATTGCGTGAGGAACGACTTTTGGCATCTGTATGCACAAGGAGAGAGAGGGAAACAGTGGAGGGTTTTGGTCTCACTTCCCCATCTGAATGCATGGCTGTGCCACCCACTCCCAGCCCACACAACACAGTAATAAGCAGCTTCATCTTCCTCCTGGACCCCCGTGATTGTCAGGGACATTGTGTTCCCAGTCCTTGACCCACTGAAACGGCCTGGGATGCCAGATGGTCGGGTGCTGGTGGCATATATAACTGCTCTTGGAGTTTTCCCTTGACTCTGCTGGGCCCACCAAGGGTAGTTGCCATCCCCGATGTTTCCACCGCTAAATGTGCAAGACAGGGTCACGGTCCCTCCTAGAGAGACAGTCTCCGAAGGCTTCAGGGACTGCAATTGCTGGAAACTTGGACCTGTATGAAAGCAAAGAGAGATCCATTAATTTCAAAAGGCAGCCATATTAAACATTGGCAAGGCTGGCCTTTAAGTATATGAAGTACTTCTGTGTGTCCTTCAAGTATATTTTATTTCATTCATCCAACGAACTATTCTTACCAATGCAGACCAGGATGGTAAGGAGAAGCAGGCTCTGACCCATTGCAGTGGAAACTGATGAACCTGTCAAGGAGATCTCTGATTGGCATCCTCCCGTTCTCTCTTAAACCCCTGAGGTCAAGAGAGCATGCCCTCCATGCAAATGAGGGGCTCATTAACTACAACTCCCTGGCACAAGTCAAGCTAAAGAACAACCAATGAGAAAGGGGCAGGATCCTACAGTTCCAGTGCAAAGTCCCCCAGGCAGTGTCTTGGGTTGTCGGGTCTCAACCCAGAGATCCCTCTTTTGCTTAGAAATCAGTTATCGACTTGGGAGACAAGATAATTATGACTTCTCCCACCTTTTTTTCTCCATACTCCTGCTACCCAGCCCTTCCTGCGTGCTCTGCAGGGGAGTGACAACAGGATGGGGAGGGAAAACAGGTGAGAGAAACCGTGGCTGTTTCACCCACCCACCCACACACACCGCAGTGAGAGTGCTAAAGAGACAGCAATCCTTTCCAGGTTGCCTTCGCACAATCCCATCTGCCCTATTCCCCAGCAGGAAACTGGTTTTCTCCCAGTGGTTTGTGAATGCTGGCTGGCTAAAACAGATAACGGATGAGTGCTAGACATCTCATTGGAAAATATCCTTGCCTCATGGGGAAATCTTGTAAGGAAAGTGTCCTATGCATGTGCCCAAGCAGTACATGCATTTAGCATCTAAAGGAAAAGACGGGAGAAAATAAACATAAGCATATTTTCAAGGGTTGGGCAATTCAAACTGGTATTAGATTAATTGATGCTATAGGAGATGACCAATAGATACTTCAAATGTTGTCCCCCCCATTATACAGAATCAGTTCATTTTCATCTACCCCTGTGGTTTTCAACCTTTCCAAACCCAGAACCACCTTTAACCCCCATGAAACAACCTAGGAATAGCTGCAAGCACATGAAGGGAAGTAACATAACATCAGAGTCACTTGATAGGAAATGAACTTGGCACCTTCTACGTGCAAATCATCAGGGCTTACCACGGAGCTATGGGTGGTCTTGTGACACCAAGACCATACATTTGCCAGGTCTTTCTTCGCCACCAACAGGAGATTTTGGGGGTGGAGCCTGAGGAGGGTGGGGTTTGGAGAAGGGAGGGACTTCCATGCCATAGAGTCCAATTGCCAAAGTGGCCATTTTCTCCAGGGGAACTGATCTCTGTTGGCTGGAGATCAGTTGTAACAGCAGGAGATCTCCATCTATACCTGGAGGTTGGCAACCCTACAAGACAACCTTCCCCACACAGAGGGATCTGTAATGACCTGCTTTAGCACAAGCAGGAACTGATATTTCCCAGGAACTTGGGCAAAAAAGCAAATCCCCCTTCCCTTTATGCAAATATGGCCAGCTCCTATTGGCTCTCCATGACAGAGTTCTTTGTATGACATCATAGGGTGACATCAGTTCCAGAAACGGTCTATGGATGACAGTGTTTAATTTCAGGAAGATGAGGCACTATGGTTCAAAATCTTCCCGAACATCAGCCCTATGCTCTGGAGGCAACAGAACGGGTATTCTGTGTCTGCTATGCTCAGAGGCACTTCTTTATTACTGTAGTATAGATCTCAGGGCCAGTAATTAAGTGCCTATTGTTGCAGAAATTTATGAACTGGATTTAAGAGTTCATGACACAAAGACCCGGACCACTTGTCTTGGAAGAAAACAGATTTAATTAGCAATTGCTAGTGCCAGCTTTTCACTCTTTTTTTCTTTTTTAATAAATATTTTTATTGGTTTTTAATAGAAAATGAGATACAGAAGGAAAAAGGGGCAGGGGAATAAAATTTAAAAAAGAAAAGATATATATATAGAAAGAGAGATAAATATGTGTATTAATATTATACAACATTGGTATTTATTTAGCAATTGCTAGTCCCAGCTTTTCACTCTTTTTTTTTTAATAAATATTTTTATTGGTTTTTAATAGAAAATGGGATACAGAATGAAAAAGGGGCAGGGGAATAAAATTTAAAAAAAGAAAAGATATATATATAGAAAGAGAGATAAATACGTGTATTAATATTATACAACATTGGTATTTATTTAGCAATTGCTAGTCCCAGCTTTTCACTCTTGAGAGTAATAAAAATGGAAAAGCTCGCCCCTGAACCAAGGTGTGTAAGATCCTTTAAAGACTTTGGTTAGTTCATTATACATTCTTTAAAACACGTTATCTATACATTATACTAATGATTGGTTTACAATTTTTCTTCTATTCTATTGGATGATTAATATGTAATTCATTTGCTCATTGGCTTACTCATACAGGCATTTGATTGGCAAATCATGAAGCAGCAATAATTATGACTGGTTAAATAAACTTGTGTATACAGTTCATTGTCCTAACACCTGGCATTTCTATCTAGTTACAATTAATCTTTTCCTCCCTAAGTTTCTCAGACACTCCGACGCCTTTGCCTGTTGGCCAACCTTGGAATAAACAACAGCATTGTATAGTTATCTTTTCTTGAATTCTTTCCTGTCTGTCTCTAGCTTCTAAGCATATTTTTCCAGAGGCCCTCTGAGTTTGGAGTTTTAATAATAATATTTTTCAGTTTTTAACTCTTACAGGTCTGCTGCCTCACCATGAACATGTGCAGAATGTATTTCCTATGTCACCGTTTCATTCCCACGAGGACTGGCACCTTTTTTTACTGGCATAGCTCCTGCATCCTTTAACCTCTACAAGTATAAATTCAACAGACGGTGCATCTTCTGGCATGGGACAACTAGTGAAGAAGGATATTTTCCTGTTAAATTTCCGCCCGGTGTTCTACAGTTAAAGCTTCAGGAGCCTCCCCAAAGAAAAAGGGTCAACATTTATAGACTCTAGGCCAACCCAACTCTTTGTATGGACACAGTGGTTTGGGAACCAGAGTTCCTGTTCAAATACAATGCTGCCATCTTGCGGGACAGGTTGTGCATGTCTCCTCTAGTTAACTCCTGTAACTTCTTTCAGTCTAACCTCAAGGACCTTGAAGAATAACGCAATTCCCTTGGGAGGAAACAGCAGCAGGTGCAGCAGAGAGTATGAGTGCGGATTTCAAGGTGTGCGGATGAGAACAGTTTGTATGCTCTTGCTGAAATCTGGCCAAGCGTGCATAGGAAGCAGGGCCTGAGCAGGTGCAGGCAGGCCTGACCTTAGGGTTGCCAGCCTCCAGGTGGGGCCTGGAGATCTCCTGGAATTACAACTGATCTCCAGACGACAGAGGTCGGTTCTTAGGGTTGCCAGGTCCCTCTTCGCCACCGGCAGGAGATTTTGAGGGCGGAGCCTGAGGAGGGCAGGGTTTGGTGAGGGGAGGGACTTCAGTGCTATAGAATTCAATTACCAAAGGGGCCATTTTTCTCCAGGTGATCTGATCTCTATCGGCTGGAGATCAGTTGAATTAGCAGGAGATCTGCTACTGCCTGGCAGTAGCTTATAAAATTTGCACTTTGTGTATATATATCATCCTGTACTGTTTTCCTAACCTCGTGGTATTAGTACAGAGGTGCCTTTTTTCTCCCCACTGCCTGGCAGTTGGCAACCCTATAGGTTCTCCTGGACAAAATGGCTGCTTTGGAGGGTGAACTCCATGACGTTAGACCCTGCAGAGATCCCATTCCTGCCCAAACCCTGCCCTTCCTCATTTCTGCCCCCCCCCCAAAATCTCCAGGAATTTCCCAGCCCAGAGTTGGCAACGCTGTCGGTGGTGTATAATGCCACAGAGTCCACTTTCCAGAATAGCCATTTCCACCAGGGGAACTGATCTCTATATTCTCTATATCAGCTGTAGTTCTGGGAGATCCCTAGTCCCCACCTGGAGAATGACCTGAGAGACACTGCAAAATAAAACCACTATTATTTATTATTATTCAGCCACAGGAACTTTTTCAAAACAGAATGCGTTGGGGAAGGGTTAACTGCAAAGTTGCCGACTGCCAGGTAGTAGCCCACCTGGTACAGAGAGGTTTTGGTCTCACTTCCCCGTGTGGGTGCATCATTGTGCACTGATCGAGGCCGTCATGAGATAAGCCGTCATGAGATAAACAGTAATATTCAGCCTCATCCTCTGTTTGAACACTGGAGATGGTTAAGACGGCAGCGTTGGCAGAGCGGTCGAGGGACCCTGAGAATCGGTCGGAGATGCCTGAGGCTCTGTCATCATTATCATATATGAACAGTATCGGGGCACTGCCCGAATTCTGTTGGTACCAAGAGTTATAGCGGCTTATGCGCCCACTGCTGCTTGTACAGGAGATTTCCATGGTCTCTCCGACAGAGGCTGACACAGAGGACGGCTGGGTCATTGTCACCTGGGCATTACACGCTGCAAACAAAATCAACAGCAAACATTCAGTGGATTGGGAGGATCGCAACAAGAGCTGTCCCTTAAAAGCTGTCCCTAGAAAACTAGGCAGAGTTTTGCTAACTGGGCATTTAAAGCCACCATCCTACCCCAAGAGTAAGTGAGAACCAGAAAGAACAATGACGCTTCAGCCATGGTGAGGGATTCCTGGCTTCCTTGCCCAAGGAGGTTTCTGGATGAAACTGCATTATTTCCATTTAAATCCCCCAGACTGGAGAAGTATCTCTGTATGCAAATATCTTCCAAACTCATTGGCTGCTACAGATTACTCACTTCCCTTCGAAGCCAGTGTAGGGATGAATCGCAAGATTTTTCAGCTTTCATAGGTTGGTTAAGTGCATCGAGGGAGACGTGTGTGCAATACGCATGCCTTTACACCTTACAGAAAAAAGCCAATGAAATTAGGTAACCTTGAGGAAGGGGGCTGTGCACTCAGTACTTTTGGGATGCATGCAAGGGTTCAAGCAAGATATAGGGGGGAATGTCCTATCCCCAGGATAGAGGTTTAATGTGTAGAAATGTACAGTTGAAGCTTTTTATGAACGTGGAGGTAAATGACATCCCATTAGGCCTCCATTCAAGGGACAGGCCATTTTTCTCCTGGCCAGCTGGCAACCCTTAAATTAGTTATAGGGATGCCAACCTCCAGGTGGGACCTGGAGATCCCCCGGAATTACGGCTCATCTCCAGACTACAGCGATCAGTTCCCCTGGAGGAAAGGGATGCTTTGTTGGATGCACTCTATGGCATTGTACCCACCCTCCCCAGGCTCCATCCCCAAATCTTTAGGAGTTTCCCAACCTGGATCAGTGGCAACCCTAACCTCCCATCCCCCGCTGGTGGCCAGGGAGGGCCTGGTAACCCTTGTCATGGCTGTTTAATTTTTTTTATTTATTTCTCTGCCTTCTGATGCAGGATGTGGACTGTAAGGATGCCAGCTAACTATGTTCCTGTGCCTTTTACAGAAACACAATCTGTAGAAATCACAAAAAAATAAAGATAAACTTACAAGCTGCTGTAAAAGGCACAGGAGCACGCCTGGGGGAGGGAGATGGCAACACTAGGTTTACACCTATCTGGGTGCCAGATCTGGATCAGCACTATGCTTGCTTCTCCCTGAAGCTATAAGGTTGCTTCTAGCAATTCAGTAATGTGTGTGTAAAGGTAAAAGGTAAAGGTAGTCCCCTGTACAAGCACTGGGTCATTCCTGACCCATGAGGTGACATCACATCCTGACGTTTACTAGGCAGACTTTGTTGACGGGTGGTTTGCCGTTGCCTTCCCCAGTCATCTACACTTTACCCCCAACAAGCCGGGTACTCATTTTACCAACCTCAGAAGGATGGAAGGCTGAGTCAACCTTGAGCCGGCTACCTGAAACCGACTTCTTCAGGGATCGAACTCGGGTCATGCGCACTGCAGAGCTTTTGACTGCAGTACTGCAGATTACCACTCTGCACCATGGGGCTCCCTAATGTGTGTGTGTGAGTGGGGGGGGATATACTATGCTTATGTAGCCTTGTTTTTTTCAGCCAGCTAACAAAACTAGTACTAGTAAGCTGTAGGGGTTGGGAACCTTTGGTCAGTACACAAATCGAAGCACAGCTCCAGAAGTCGCTTCTCCCTTTGTTCTAGCTGTGGAGAACAAGCCATATTAGCCTGGTTCAGATAATGAAGACTGACTCGGGTTCCCAACCTCCAGATGGGGCCTGGAGATCTCCCAGAATTACAACTGATCTCCAGACTGCAGAGATCAGTTCCCCTGGAAAAAGTGGCTGCTTCGGAGGGTGGAGTCTATGGCATTATCCCTCCCCAAAGCCCACTCTACCTAAAGCCCACTCTCCCCAGGAAATCTCCCAGAATGTGCCAACCTGTTGGCAACCCTAAAACTGACCTTTTGCTAAAGTTGCCAACATTTTCACTGCTTCTACTCCTGTGTGCTTCACACCAGTCTGGTGCATTTCTTGCTTTCGCTTGCGTGTGTGACTCTCTCGGAGGCACACAGGCTTTTTGTTTCACTTCCACGTCAGACTGGATCAGTGTGTGACACCCCTTCATGCGACACAGCACAATAATAATCTCCCTCGTCGTCTGCCTGGACCCTGGCAATGGTTAATACTGCCCTGTTGCCATAAGTATCTCTAGAGAATCGGTCGGGGATCCCTGAGGACCTTTGCCTGACCTCGTATATTAGATTTTGAGGAGGATTCCCTGGTGTCTGTCGACACCAGGATGGGTTGTTGCCACTGATAAATTCCATGCCTTGCAGAGTACAAGACATACTCGTGGTCCCCCCCAACGCCACCGATAAACGGTCTTCTGATTGAGTCAGCGGCGTTGCCTCAGAACTGAAGCCTAGAATGAACGGGAAGGAAATCTGTGTCACATCACATTCCAATGTTTGCCATTCGTAACGCTAGAAAAGGTGGCCGTGCCTTACTGTTAAAGCAATTTCAGATGTAGGGTTGCCAACCTCCAGGTGGTAAGGGGAAAAAACCCAGCTCAACTCAATATATTCAACACTTCATTAACAACGTGCTAACAGTGAAAAACAACCACAAGGTGTACAAATCTATACAATTATTTACAATTGATTATCAATTGTAAATAATTGTATGTATTTGTACACCTTGTGGTTGTTTTTCACTGTCAGCACGTTGTTAATGACGTGTTGAATATATTGAGTTGTGTTGGGTTTTTTCCCCTTAGCTTTTGGTTACCGGTATTGTGAGTATTTTTTACATCAGCCTCCAGGTGGTAGCTGGAGATCTCCCACTAATTACAACTGATCTCCAGGTCACAGGGATCAGTTCCCCTGAAGAAAATAGCCACTTTGGCAATTGGGCTCTATGGCATTGAAGTCCCTCCCCTCTCCAAACCCTACCCCCTCAGGCTCCTCCCCCAAAATCTCCAGGTATTTCCCAACCTGAAGCTGGCAACCCTATTCTCAAATTCTCACCGGTGCAAGATGCCAACAGGAGGAGAAGCAGACTGAAGCCCATGGCTGAGAATTTAGAGCAGGTCAGCTAACCCACCCTTGACTGATTCTTGTCATTTAAACTCTCATGGGGCTTCAGACATGCCTCCCTTATGCAAATTTGCATTTCCTCTCCCTTTCATGTGTGTTTATGAGCCAAGGCTCTGAGACTTTAACAGTGACATCAGTGGCAGGAATCCCTTGCCCCAGCAGAATTAAAAGCCTTCCAAGTCACCTTTCCCCACAAACATGGGTTCAAGGCAGTTTACAACATACATTTAAAAGAACAGGCAGGTAACAAAACTGCTGCATCTAAAACAATTTTAAAAAACCAAAACACATCATTTAAATATCAGCATAAAAATCAGCAGTGAGTAGCCCAAGTCTTTAAAACTAGGGTTGCCCAGTGTTTGCTGGGAAATTTGTGGAGATTTGGAGATGGAGCTCGGAGAAAAAGGGGTATAATGCCATAGAGTTAGGGTTGCCAGGTTGCTCTTTGCAACCGGTGGGAGATTTTTGGGGCGGATGCTGAGGAGGGCTGCTGATAGAAACGGGGAATGACTCTTTCATGCTGGTAATTAGGAGACCCGGTAAGGCCATTTTATTTCTTTTTTATATATATAATTTTTATTAATTTTTTAACCAAACATACAATATAAAAAAGGGAAAAAAAAAAGAAGAATATATATATAATACTATTAAAAGAAAAAAGAACAGTGTGAAAGGGTATTTATACAACATGCTCGATACAATTCGATATACAATACAATCATCATTCTAAAAATTCATAAAAATACCCTTTTTCCAAGGCCATTTTATTTCTGATGGCTCTGTATGACCACATGTTTTAGGGTTGCCAACATCCAGTTCAGGCCTGGAGATCTCCTGGAATGATAACTGATCTCCAGGTGGCAGCGATCATTGCAGGAGGAGCGAAGTTTGGCTTCTGTATGCACAAGGAGAGAGAGGCAAACAGCGGAGGGTTTTGGTCTCACTTTCCCATCTGAATATGCAGCTGGGCCATTCACTCCCAGGCGACCCAACACAATAATAATCAGCTTCATCTTCCGCCTGGACCCCCGTGATTGTCAGGGACATCGTATTCCCAGACCTCAACCTGCTGAAACGGTCTGGGATGCCAGGTGGTCTGCTGCTGGTGGCATATATAATTGCTCTTGGAGTTTTCCCCGGTCTGTGCTGGGCCCACCAAGGGTAGTTGCCATCTCCTATGGTTCCACCGCTAAATCTGCAAGACACGGTCATGGTCCCCCCTAGAGAGACAGTCTCCGAAGACTTCAGGGGCTGCAGTTGCTGGGAACTTGGCCCTGTACGAAAGCAAAGGGAGATCCATTAATTTCAAAAGGCAGCCGAATTAAATGTTGGCACGGCTGGCAATTAAGAATACGAGGTACTTCTATATCCTTCAAGTATATTTTATTTCATTCTTCACAGGAATTTTTCTTACCAATGCAGACCAGGATGGTCAGGAACAGCAGGCTCTGAGCCATTGCAGAGGAAACTGATGAGCCAGTCATGGGGATCTCTGACGGGCATCCTCCAGTTCTCTCTTAAACCCCTGAGGTCAAGAGAGCATGCCCTCCATGCAAATGAGGGGCTCATTAACTACAACTCCCTGGCACAGGTCAAGCTAAAGAACAACCAATGGAAAAGAGGCAGGATCCTACAGGTCCAACGCAGAGCCCCTCATTAGGGTTGCCAGGTAGTAGCAGGAGATCTCCTGCTAATTCAACTGATCTCCAGCCAGTAGAGACCAGTTCACCTGGAGAAAAATGGCCGCTTTGGCAATTGAACTTTATGGCATTGAAGTCCCTCCCCTCCCCAAACCCCGCGCTCTTCAGACTCCAACCCCGAAATCTCCCACCGGTTGCAAAGAGGGACCTGGCAACCCTACCCCTCATGCAGTGCCTTGGGTTGTCAGGTTCTCAACCCGAAGATCCCTCTTTTCTTTTTGAAATCGGTTATTGACTTGGGAAACAAAATAACGGTGACTTTCCCCACCTTCTTTCCCCCATATTCCTGCTGCCCACAAAAAACAAAATGGGTATTCTGTGTCTGCTATGCCCAGACGTACTTCTTTATTACCATGGTATAAATGTTAGGGCCAGCAATCAAGTGCCTATGAACATGTGCAGAATGTATTTCCTATGTTACAGTTTCATTCCCACAAGGATTGCCACCTTGTTTTACTGGCAGAGCTCCTGCGTATTGTAACCTCTACAAGGCAAGTATATATTCAACAGATGGTGCATCTTCTGGCATGGGAGAACTTGAAAAGGAGGATGTTTTCCTGTTAAATTTCCGCCCGGTGTTCTACAGTTAAAGCTTCAGGAGCCTCCCCAAAGAAAAAGGGGTGCCGGTCAACATTTATAGACTCTAGGCCAGCCCGACTCTCTGTATGGACACAGTGGTTTGGGAACCAGAGCTCCTGTTCAAATACAATGCTGTCATCTTGAGGAACGAGTTGTGCATGTCTCCTCTAGTTAACGTCTTTCAGTCTAACCTGAAGGACCTTGAAGAATAACACAGTTTCCCTTGGGAGGAAACAGCAGGAGGTGCAGAAGAAAGCATGTATGCTGGTTTCAAGGTGTGTGGACGAGAACAACAGCTGGTATACTCTTGCTGAAATCTGGCCAAGCGCGCATAGAAAGCAGGGCCAGAGCAGGTGCAGGCAGGCCTGACCTTCATCTCCCATCTATGCATTGTTGACTGTATAAGCATGCATACAGCCCTTCACTCCCCCACACAGACACACATGCCCAACTTTACAGTGGCAACTATGCCTGAATCAGATTTTATCACTGATGGACATGCTGGCAATATTACTGACCATCTAGAGGCATCATGACCTTCTATCAACCAATGGTGATGGGAGGGACCTCAGTGGACCTTAGGGTTGCCAGCCTCGAGGTAGGGAGGTGTAAAGTGGAGAAGCCATGGGTGGAAAGGGGCTCCAAACACTTCCTTGTCCACTGTTTTTCCTTACAACCACATTCCCCAGTTGCTCTTCTTCCAACCAGGCTCTAAGCTTGGAAGGAAGCCCACGAGCAGAGAGGAAGGGCTGCAAACAAAAAGGGAACGCTGGGCACGCCTCTCTTGCCTGACTCCTCTTTGCTTTAAATAGCTTCCCTCGCTTTAAGACACATTTCACCCACCAAAGGGTTGCACAGCAGTGGTGTCTGGTGAGCCCCTTCAATGAGCATCTAAACTCAGCTCCTGCTTCAAGCATAAGAACATAAGAAAAGTCATGCTGGATCAGTCCAATGTCCATCAAGTCCAGCAGTCTGCTCACACAGTGACCAACCAGGTGCCTCTAGGAAGCCCACAAATGAGACAGCTGCAGCAGCATTGTCCTGCCTCTGATACTAGAGAGAATAGGTATGCATCACGACTAGTATTCATTTTGACTAGTAGCCATGAATAGCCCTCTCCTTCATGAACAGGTCCACTCCCCTCTTAAAGCCTTCCAAGCAACCAGCATGCATTGTAGCTCATCTGCTGCTTGGAGGTTTTGGTCTCACTTCCCCATGAGGTTGTATCATTGCAAGCTGATCGATGCCGTCATGAGATAAACAGTAATAATCAGCCTCATTGTGTGTTTGTACAATGGAGATGGAGGTCAATTATATCCCACAGACGTCTCCCTCCCCAAAGCCCAGTCTCCTCGGGAAATCTCCCAGAATGTGCCAACCTGTTGGCAACCCTAAAACTGACCTTTTGCTAAAGTTGCCAACATTTTTATTGCTTCTACTCCTGCACGCTTCACACCAGTCTAGTGCATTTCTTGCTTTCGCTTGCTTGTGTGACACTCTTGGATGCACACAGGATTTTTGTTTCACTTCCACATTGGACTGGATCAGTGTGTGACGCACTGTCATGCCATACAGCACAATAATAATCTCCCTCGTCGTCTGCCTGGGCCCTGGCAATGGTTAATACTGCCCTGTTGTCACTAGTAACTCCAGAGAATCGGTCGGAGATCCCTGAGGCTCTTTGCCTGGACTCGTATATTAGAAGTTGAGGAGGACTCCCTGGTCTCTGTCGATACCAGGATGGGTGCTTGCTACTGATAAACTCCACACCTTGCAGAGTACAAGAGATACTCGTGGTCCCCCCCAACGCCACCGATAAACGGTCTTCTGATTGAGTCAGCGGCGTTGCCTCAGAACTGAAGCCTAAAATGAACGGGAAGGAAATCAGCGCCACATCACATTCCAATGTTTGCCATTCATAATACTAGAGAAGGTGTCCATGCCTTACTGTTAAAGCAATTTCAAATGCAGGGTTGCCAACCTCCAGGTGGTGGCTGGAGATCTCCCGCTAATTGCAACTGATCTCCAGGTCACAGGGATCAGTTCCCCCGAAGAAAATGGCTGCTTTGGCCATTGGACTCTATGGCACTGAAGTCCCTCCCCTCTCCAAACGCTGCCCCCCTCAGGCTCCTCCCCCCAAATCTCCAGGTATTTCCCAACCTGGAGCTGGCAACCCTATTCAGAAGGGGCTTCTTCTTGTGGCATGAAATGCAAAGGAAAGCTGCTGCCCCTTTCAAAATCCTCTTCTCTCGTCAATTGAAGGTACAGGAATCTCTAAACAATCCCATTCCCCGTAAAACTGAGGCAGCTAAAAGAGAAACGGTGGAAACAGAACTAAATCTCCAAGCCAACTGTGTCATCGGCCATAAAACCTATCTCAAATTCTCACCGGAGCAAGATGCCAACAGGAGGAGGAGCAGACTGAAGCCCATGGCTAAGAATTTAGAGCAGGTCAGCTAACCCACCCTTGACCGATTCTTGTCATTTAAACTCTCATGGGGCTTCAGACATGCCTCCCTTATGCAAATTTCCATTTCCTCTTCCTTTCATGTGTGTTTATGAGCCAAGGCTCTGAGACTTTAACAGTGACATCAGTGGCAGGAATCCCTTGCCCCAGCAGAATTAAAAGCCTTCCAAGTCGCCTTTCCCCACAAACATGGGTTCAAGGCAGTTTACAACATACATTTAAAAGAACAGGCAGGTAACAAAACTGCTGCATCTAAAACAATTTTAAAAAGCCAAAATACATTATTTAAATATCAGCATAAAAATCAGCAGTGAGTAGGCCAGGTCTTTAAAACTAGAGTTGCCCAGTCTGGGCTGGGAAATTTGTGGCGATTTGGAGGTGAAGCTAGGGTTGCCAGGTGCCCGGTGGTGGCGGGTAAAATCCTGCCAATCCACTGGGTTGCCCACCATAGAGTTTCAGCCGGGATTGCTAGAGCGTCCGCGTCACTCCCGGGTAAACCAGGAAGTGATGCAGGCGCAATGTGCGGGGTGCGCGATCGTGTCACGCCAGGCACGCACGCGCACCCCACACGTCCACCGCGGCCTTGCAAAGCTCCCGCCAGTGGAGCTGCAGGGCCTGGGAAGCCTGGGTGGAGCTCAGAGAGAAAGGGGTGTAATGCCATAGAGTCCACCTTCCAAAGCAGCCATTTCCTCCAGGGGATGTGATCGCTGCCACCTGGAGATCAGTTATCATTCCAGGAGATCTCCAGGCCCCAACTGGATGTTGGCAACCCTAAAACACGTGGTCATACAGAGCCATCCGAAATAAAATGGCATTACAGCCTCTCCTAATTACCAGCATGAAAGAGACATTCCCTATTCTCATCAGCAGTCCCATTCCATATTATCAGTTTTATCACCAAGAACCTCCTGCAATGGGCTGACCAGGGAGTGCCTGACAACCCTTGTCATGGCTGTTTAAATTGTATTTATCTCTCTGCCTTCTAATGCAGGAGGTGGCCTCTAAGGATGCCAGCTATGTTCCTGTGCCTTTCACAGAAACCCAATCTGTAGCAAGTACAAAAAAAAAAGATAAATTTACAAGCTGCTGTAAAAGGCACAGAAGCATTAGGGTTGCCCGGTCCCTCTTCATGAGGTTCCCCATTGGGAACCTGTTGACAGTGCTGCTGCAGAATGTTGAATTGAAATGGACTTGTATATGTAATTGACTTACTACAAAATGAATGATGCAATGTGGGGCTGAAGAAACGAATGTGAAACGGCCGTCCCCTAGCTTTTGGATTTATACCTACTATTGGATATCCTGCTGAACGGATTATTTTTGAAACTCAGAAGAGGACTTTTTGCCTCCAGATACACACTAATAGACTGTTTCATGCTTACCTGTATATTTGTATATAACTAGTCACTTAGTTGCTGAGTTTTCATGTTGCACACTTGTTTTGTTCTTTCCATCTTCATCACTCATTACAGACTTGTTTTTTGCAACCTGTTTATGTGCATTTGTGTACCACTTTCCCGTGCTAACTTCCAAACCTATTTGGTGTAGGCACGGAGGTGCCTTTGTTTTTGTTTTGCTTAACCTCCAGGTACTAGCTGGAGATCTCCTGCTACTACAACTGATCTCCAGCCAATAGAGATCAGTTCGCCTGGAGAAAATGGCTGCTTTGGCAATTGGACTCTATGGCACTGAAGTCCATCCCCTCCTAAACCACGCCCTCCTCAGGCTCCGCCCTAAAAACCTCCCGCTGGTAGCGAAGAGGGACCTGGCAACCCTACCTGGAGAAAGTGGCTGCTTGGGAGGGTGGAGTCTATAGTATTATCCCTCCCCAAAGCCCACTCTATCTAAAGCCCACTCTCCCCAGGAAATCTCCCAGAATGTGCCAGCCTGTTGGCAACCCTAAAACTGACCTTTTGCTAAAGTTGCCAACATTTCTACTGCTTCTACTCCTGCGACCTTCACACCAGTCTGGTGCATTTCTTGCTTTCGCTTGCGAATGTGACTCTCTCGGATGCACACAGGCTTTTTGTTTCACTTCCACGTCGGACTGGATCAGTGTGTGACGCACTGTCATGCCACACAGCACAATAATAATCTCCCTCGTCGTCTGCCTGGACCCTGGCAATGGTTAATACTGCCCTGTTGCCATAAGTCTCTCCAGAGAATCGGTCGGGGACCCCTGAGGCCCTTTCCCTGGCCTTGAATATTAGTGGTTGAGGAGGATTCCCTGGTCTCTGTCGATACCAGGATGGGTTGTTGCCACTGATAAACTCCACGCCTTGCAGAGTACAAGACATACTCGTGGTCCCCCCCAACGCCACCGATAAACGGTCTTCTGATTGAGTCAGTGGTGTTGCCCCAGAACTGAAGCCTAGAATGAATGGGAAGGAAATCAGTGTCACATCACATTCCAATGTTTGCCATTCGTAATGCTAGAAAAGGTGTCCGTGCCTTACTGTTAAAGCAATTTCAGAAGGGGCTTCTTCTTGAAATGCAAAGGAAAGCTGCTGCCCCTATCAAAATCCTCTTCTCATGTCAACTGAAGGTACAGGAATCTAAACTATCCCATTCCCTGTGAAACTGAGGCAGCTAAAAGAGAAATGGTGGAAATGGGACTAAAGCTCCTAGCCAGTTGTGTCATTGCCACTAAGACCAATAAAACCTGTCTCAAATTCTCACCGGTGCAAGATGCCAACAGGAGGAGAAGCAGACTGAAGCCCATGGCTGAGAATTTAGAGCAGGTCAGCTAACCCACCCTTGACCGATTCTTGTCATTTAAACTCTCATGGGGCTTCAGAAATGCTGCCCTTATGCAAATTTTCATTTCCTCTCCTTTTCTCAGGGCACGAAGGGTAGCTGGCTGTGTGTTTGTGAGCCAAGGCTCTGAGACTTTAACAGTGACATCAGTGGCAGGAGTCGGTGAGCAATCCTTTCTCCAGCAGAATTAAAAGCCTTCCAGGCCGTCTTTCCCCACAAACGTTGGTTCAAGGCAGTTTACAACATACATTTAAAAGAACAGGCAGATAACAAAACTGCTTAAAAAGCCAAAATGCACCATTTATCAACATAAAAAGCAGCCAGTACACAGTGAGTAGCCCAAGTCTTTAAAACAAGGGTTGCCCACTCCAAGTTGGAAATTCCTGAAGATTTGGAGGAGGAGCTTGAGGAGGAAAGGGACCTCAGCAGGGTATAATGCCATAGAGTCCACTTCTAAAGTAGCCATTTTCTCCAGAGGATGTGATCGCTGTCATCTGGAGATCACTTATCATTCTAGGGGATCTCCAGGCCCCAACTGGATTTTGGCAATCCTAAAACACAAACTCATGCTGAGTCATCTGGAATAAATTGACCTTACAGGGTCTCCTAATTCCCAGCATGAAAGAGACATTCCCCGTTTCCATCTGCAGTCCATTCTAGATGATTAGATTTATCTCCAAGAATCTGCTGCAATGGGCCGAGCCCATCTGGGCCTCCAATGGGAATGTATGGTGAGAAGAGACTAGAACTGGGAAGCTGAGGAGCAGGTTCAATCCCTGGCATCTCCTTCTAAAAGGATCAAATAGTAGGTTATACGAGAGACCTCTGTCCAAGACCCTGGAGAGCTACTGCCAGTCCTAGACAATACCGACCTTGAAGGACCAATGGTGTGATTCAATATAAGGCAGCTTCACGTGTCCAATCAGGGAGAGGCAGTCCCTTCAGAGATGCAGGTCCCAGGCCAAGCTAGCTCCTGACCTGGGTTGCTAACTCTGACTTAGGAAATTCCTGGAGATTTCGGGGTGGTGCCTGGTGAGGCAAAGTTTGGGGAGGAGCTCAGTAGGGATAGGATGCCCTAGAGCCTGCCCTCCAAAGCTACCATTTCCTTCAGGGGGAACTGGTCTCTGGAGATGTAATTTTGCAAGAACTCCTGGCCATACCTGGAAGTGGGTAACCCAATCCTGATCGCCGTAGAATCTCTTAACTAGTTAACATACCAAATACTTGCTTGTTATGGGAATTAATCCAGAAAATTGCTCTGCCATATAAGAATGACAATGCTCACCACCCGCAGAATCAAGAAAGAGCATGTTTTCCATCTTCAGCATACACTATTGGAAAGCCAGATTTTTCAGGATAACTGTTTATGCATACTGTGGATGGAAATTACATGTTACTCTCGGAAAAGTTGAGGGCAGCAGGAAAAGAAGAACAAGAGATGGATTGACTCAACAAAGGAAGCCACAGCCCTCAAATTGCAAGATCTGAGCAAGGCTGTTAGAGAGAGGACATTTTGGGGGACTTTGATTCATAGGGTTGCCATGAGTCGGAAGCCACTTGACGGCACTGCATACTATTCACACATAATGGCAACTGCGCCTATCAGATCATGTGTAACACACTCTCCCATTATGAGAACATCATGACAGGATTTCTGTTCACCGTCTCCTCCAACTTGAATAGAAAAGTTACAGTTCACAATTATTTCCGCCTCTCTTTTCTGAGATAAAACAGTGTGAGGCAACATCGACACCTACTGGCCCTTGAGATTACCACAAAACACAATAGCCTCACAATTATCCATTGGTAGAGCTTCCTATTCGCCTGTTTAGCACTCTAAACCAGTCGGTAACTAATTTAATCACCAAGCTCCTTGGGAACACCCATGAACTTAAGCTGATGCTGATGACCTTCAGCATATTACATAACCCGCTCAGGTCTAAAATAAGACAAGCAGGCCACCTGAGTCATGCAAGATCACATTTCCTTCTCCTGCCCGCTTTCCATGTCAATAGGATACTGTGGATTTTCAGGTGGCCTTGTTACTGAATAATGTTCTTCTTAGCTGAGGTCGGTAAAACGAGTACCCAGCTTGCTGGGGGTAAAGGGAAGATGACTGGGGAAGGCACTGGCAAACCACCCCGCGAACAAAGTCTGCCTAGTAAACATCGGGATGTGAAGTCACCCCATGGGTCAGGAATGACCCGGTGCTTGCACAGGGGACCTTTACCTTTTACCTAGCTGAAGTTAGCAATTATACTACTAGGGGAAATGAAAGGCTTCGAAGACACACTCTGGAAAATAAAGCACTGACTTTGCTTCTTTTTTTTCTGCTTTTTTTTTTTTTGCTGAGTCACATTGGCAAGCTCAATGAAGTTAGTTTCTTAACCTTATGTCTAGGACTTCTGGATCAGAACATAGATCCATTTAACCCAGTATCCTGCCTCTGGCAGAGTAGCGGAACGGATGCTACAGTAACTGGAAGCTCGAACAGGGGGCTAACTCCAATCTTGCATGTTAAATGTTTAGTTTGCTGGAATTCTCCGTCTACCAATGTGTCTTTAAAATTTGCAGAGAAGGAAAGTACATTTAGAATCTTCCGAAACACCACAGCAAAGCACCAGTGCCGCATAGTAACTAGTTTAGGTCTCAGGGTCCTACTCAGATGTAAATTGCAGTATGTGACCTTGAGCCTAACTTACCAGGCTTTTGTGTGGATAAAAATGGTTGCAACCCTGAGCTCTTGGGAGGAACATATGAATTCATGTGTGTTACAGGATCCTGAGTTCACATAACAAGAAAAGACCTAGCATTTTCACAAAGATGTCAGCTGCCTGCCGCTACCAGATAGGCCCTCAGGAATTGGACAGTGGTCCACGTCTGCTCTTCCCACCCGCACTGTGTGACAATGATCTGTACACATCCCTAGAGAGAAGTTGTGAAAGTAGAAACAAAGGGGCTGATGTTGGAGGACAGAAGAAAACAATCTCTTTGGGGGGGGGCTGTCTACTCCACTACCTCTTTGAATTAGCCATGCAGCAAAACTAGAATTATCTGGTTACTCCTTCATTCACAGTCCAACATGCAGGTCTTTTGGTCCAGTAGTTACATCTCCCACTTTTTAAACATCCAAGAGACTTAAAAAAAACAAAAAAAAAACAGGGAAACACCAAACCAAGTTGTAGATTAAAATAAACCATCTCTTTTTATTTCACATTTCTCTAGAACATCTTAAAAGCTCCACTGTAAAAATTCAACCAGAATTCTCTCAGCTTGCTAATTTACAACTGAGAACTGCACTAGGAAGGTTTAGTGATCTGTTTGGATCCTCTGCCCTCGCTGCCTGCTAGCCCTTCCAGTCCTTTTGGGTTTCAACGGCTCTACTCCAGGATCTTATTTTGATGCATCAGAGTGGAAACTCTCTTCACAAGAGGGAAGCAACCCCTGCAAAGAAGGGAAAAATGACAGTCATTTGGTTGCAGCAGAGAACAGATCATTAGCTGAGAATGCTGACCTTCAGGTACTTCAGATATGAAAATTCCCTTTAGCACTTTGGACTTAGTATAAAGATGTCTTTCCTGTCTAAATTCTTGCAGTGGTAGGAAGAAGGGTCATCTACTGCCCTAATGCAGGGGAATGACCCTACATCCTATGAGAAACAGACAGTTGGCCCATCAAGTTCAACACTACCTACTCTGACTGGCAGCAGCTCTCCACGGTCTCAGGCCAATCTCACCTGCTATCTGGCTCTTTTTTAACTGGAGATACTAGGGGATGCACCTGGGATTTGAGGCATGCAAAACAGGCTTTGCATCGCAAAGCCATGGCTCCACTCCCAAGCTGCATCTCCACTCCTAGAGACCCTTCCCATCCATTTCAAAATTACGTGTCCAATTTAACATTGCAGAGCATGGAAGGGAGGAAAGTTAATCATGAGTGACTGGTCACTCTCAGAGCAACAAACAGTACCTCTCAGATGGAGAAGGGTTACTCAGGAATGACCGGTCACTCTCAGAGCAACAAACAGTAGCTCTCAGACCACCACCACCCTCCAGTGCTGCTGTAATGAGTTCGTTTAAAGCTATCACAGCAGCTAATTTGTATTTTGTGTGAAGGAGGCAGCACATGTTGCACCCTTGCTCTGGACACACACACACACACACACACACAAACAAACAAACATGCTACTGATCCTTTCCCCCTGTATCAGAGCTTCTATTTGCCTCTTCCAAGATCAACAGAGGGAGCAGTATATTTTTCCCCTGCAGGGCAAATTACTGTTTGAGGTCAGGGAGGTGGTTTGCTTTGGGAAACGGTGGAGGAAAGGTTTTCCCACCCAAGCAATGAAGACTTGCTGTAATTTTTTGTGGAAGCCACTATTTTGTTACTGGTAGCCTGTAAGGTTCCTGGGGATTCATGCCATCGTATTCCCTATTACTATGTCTGGGTGTGAAAGCTGGACAGTGAAGAAAGCTGATAGGAAGAAAATAGATTCCTTTGAAATGTGGTGTTGGAGGAGAGTGTTACGGATTCCGTGGACTGCAAAAAAAAAAAAAACCAAATCAGTGGGTTATAGATCAAATCAAGCCTAAACTGACCCTAGAAGCTAAAATGACTAAACTGAGGCTGTCGTATTTTGGTCACGTCATGAGACGACAAGAGTCACTGGAAAAGACAGTCATGCTAGGAAAAGTTGAGGGCAGCAGGAAAAGAGGAAGACCCAACAAGAGATGGATGGACTCAATAAAGGAAGCCACAGCCTTCAATTTGCAGGATCGGAGCAAGGCTGTCAAAGATAGGACATTTTGGAGGACTTTCATTCATAGGGTCGCCATGAGTCGGAAGCAACTTGACGGCACTTAACACACACACACACACACAGCCACTAAGGTTCCTGGGGAAAAAGTCAAGTCATTCTTAGAAACAAAATCTGCCCTTCCCTGTTGTAGTCTTCTTCCTCACCTGCACACCTATCCTCTGTAAAAAAAAATGTGACCACCACAACCATAGATGGGTGGTATGACTCGGGTTGCCATGCACCAAACAGCAATGAACAATATGGCCAAGTTCAGCCATTTTCAAGACTTGGTCACAGGTGTGCTCTTACACACCGCTGCAGGTAATTGCAATAGGACTTGCTCCGAACGCGTTCTCTGCGCATCAGGCACAGCGCACCACCTCTCCAACCTCAGCCAAGCCCAGTTACGAGCCGCTTCCTCTGGCCTCCCCACTGTAACGCTCACCGCTGTTATACTTGCACTGCTTCAGGGCCTCGTTGAAGCCCTCGCACAAGGTCAGGTCGCTCTGGTTGGTAGCGCAATCCAGGAACTGCTTCATCTCATAGTGGCATGGTCCATACTGGGACTGCTGATAGGCCGGCTGCTGCCTGGGCTCCTAGAGGCACACGAAAGAAGAAGGCGTCAGTTCAGGACATATTTGTACATCAAGGGGCTGGATCCAGCCAGCTTTTCTAATTCCCCTTCTTACTACAACCCCTGACCCACATGGCTTTTTTTCATGCAAGTCGCATGATCCCCAGCATAGCCTTTTTGTGGTCAAAGAGGAGCCTCTCATCCCTTTAGAACAGCTGGCTGGATCCAGTACAGTACTTTAACATTCTTGATTCTTTTTCTCCCGACTCAGGATGACAGTTGATTCCGTCTGGATCTAAGTGGCAGACAGTTTCTGCAACCAGTACAGCCTGTTGGCCAATCCCTCTGTATCTTCCTTTGGTTAACCTGCTTAGGCAAAACTAGAGGCCAAAGTGAACAATACCATGTCCCAGAGTCCGCCACGAGGACGTGGCACCATCTTAACAGTCTGGATTTTATCACATCATATTTCTGCCACAGCATCCCATTAGCCAGTTCTCTGTACAGCTGTGAAAACTTCTCAGCCATTTCCAAATTTGTACCCTCCCCACAACAGACACCCAGTGAGGTAGGTGGGGCTGAGAGAGCTCTAAGAGAGCTGTGACTAGCCGAAGGTCACCCAGCTGGCTTCATGTGGAGGGGTGGGGAAACAAATCCAGTTCACCAGATTAGCGCCTGCCGCTCATGTGGAGGCGTGGGGAATCCAACCCGATTCTCCAGATCAGAGTCCACCGCTCCAAACCACTGCTCAACCACTACACCACGCTGAACCAGATTCACCAGCAGAAACTCACCCTAGATGCGCTCCAATGGCAAGCAGCCATTTCCATCAGCCCCACCACCCACCCATCCAGTCACTTACAATTGGCCAAGGATTCCAGTCTCACCTGGGTGGTGCTGGCTGGCTTCGCCGGCTCGGAGCTGCCGCCGCCACTGAACGCCCCGGTGAGAGCGCCGCCAACCACGTGGCCCACGGCGGAGCCAACGGCCACCCCCGCCGCAGTGGTGGCCATCTGGGCCATCAAGCCGGGCTGCTGAGTCTGAGCCGGGGCTGCCATGGCCGAAGGAGGAGGGTGAGCCGGCAGGTGGGCATGAGATGGTGCCGGGCTGCTGAAAGCAAGAGAACGGGAACAAAATAGACAGGCTTAGGATTTCAAACAAATAAAAAAGGGCCTTTGCGCTCATATGAACCATTGCTCGGAGAAACTTATGCATCCAAAGGGAAATTAAACCAGCTCATAAGACAGACAACCAAAGAACAGCCCTGCTGGATCAGGCCAATAGGCCATTTAATGATAATGTGTTAATCCATCAACATGCTTCATACACTGACCAACCAACATCCCCCAGCAGGTTTGCAAGACCATTATAGAGGCAAAACAGACATCACCCAGTCCTAAATGCAGACACCTAGTACAGAGTAGCCATAGTAGAATCAATGCCCCCAAATTCAGCTAAAGTTAGGCCTGGTCCACAGCTGCAGGACAACGATGTGGAAGAATACTTAAAGAGTGGAACACACCACTTTAGACTGGTGGATTCCAGCTCCGAATGCCTAAGTGTTCCATCCAAGCAGAAAGCTAGCCTAGCAGGGGTAAGGGTTCTAACACAGTGCTTGATATGTTGGCTTTCTATCTGCAGTGAGTTTTTAAACATAAGAGCATTCAAAACTAAGATCCGGTACTTGCAGTCCATCACAACACCTCGTTTTCTTGCATGTATGAACCAGACCTTAGCATTACAGAGTCCTACCAGAAGGTGATGTGATTTAAGTTGGTCACCTGTGATAATCTATCCCAAGAAGCTCAGGACAACACGTATGGTTCTCCTTTCCTCCATGTTATCCTCACAAGATTCCTCAAGAGTAAGTCACGCTGAAAGACTGCCACCAGCTCAAGGTCACCCAGTGACTGAGTGGGGATTGGAACCTAGTCCAACACTAACCACTACAGAATTTATTTGGTCAGCAGCATGGATTGTAAATATAGCCTTTGGTCTACTTTTAACCAATCACAGGCCAAAATTCAATTTCTTTCAAAACAGTCTACTGAAAAGACAGGCCTAACCAGACAATTGACCCTCCCCCCAAAAAGGGTCACCTTGAGATGCCCAGTTCTCTTTGCCACAAGCGGCTACATTTGTAAAGTATATTCACACGCAGATATGACAGTCTGCCCCATCCCCATTCCTGCATAATAATCAGCTTTCAATCCCTAATGAAGAGATACCATATTTTAAGGTTTTTTTTTTTTTTTTAAGAACAAAGTTTTTAGTACCAAGATAAACTCCTGCAAACAGCATGAATATGTGAGATGAGCTTTGTGCCATTCCAGAAGAATTCGCACTCAGGCCCTACAACAGAGCCATATCAAAAACACTGACTAATCAGGATGCAGTCCCCCACAGTTTTGGGTGAAAGCTCTTTCCTGATTTCACCGAACACATCTACATGCTTTGAAAAAGATGGTGCCAGATTTGGGGGGGGGGGCTCTATCTATACCCTGCCTTTTCCAATAAAACCACAACACCAATCACTACCATGACTACCTGGTGAGGGGAAACCCATAAAACCATGGGCAGAGGATCCCTAAAAACTTTAGATTGCCCTAAGAATCAATGTAATAAATATTTATATATAACACATGCAAAGAAGGCCCATTAATACTAACAAAAATCACAACTTGTTAGACTGTCAGAAAATATAACATTTTAAGTCTTCCAAGGGAGATCGTTCAGCAAAAATATTTTAAAAAATAGATAGAAGGGGGGAGTTGTTATTTGGAGTATCCTGAAGTACTCTGATGAATTCCAAGTGTCTTCCACGACCTCCAGGCAGAGGAAAGGACACAAGATCTCAATCGTAAAGAACCTCCCTGGCCTCATCCTTTGCCGCTGCCAGAATTTAGCTTTCTGACCTGGGAAATAATACGAAGGCTGCGCTCCTGAGCCGTCTCCCTCTCCAGATCCGGGGGGTGGGGGGCTTCCAGAGCAGAAAGGAAAGTAACCTTTGGCAAGAATAAGATAGCTACAGGATACAATGGTTCCACATTAACATACCGCACCCTCATTAGCACATTATCTTGATACTTACAGGACAATGGTTAGCACATTACCTTTGATACTTTACAGGACAATGACTCATCTCAAACCCAACCCCCTTCTGACTATATATTGCTCTTCCTACACACTTGACACTGAGAGTCACTGTCCTTCAGTGTGACTCCTCTGAGGATGCCTGCCACAGCTGTGGGCGAAACGTCAGGAAAGAAAATACCAAGACCACGGTCACACAACCTGGATAACCTACAAGAACCGAAAAGATACCGAGCGATATTCAGAATATGAACAGTTCGACATCTGGTTTGTGTTGGAAGTGTCGTAAAGCTAGAGGCACCTTTTATCACTGTTGGTGGACATGTACATCAGTCCAAAAAATTTGGAAGAAACTATATAACATAGAAGTTATCATCGGTCAACCTGTAACATATGATCCTCAACTATTCCTCTTGAGTAAAACACCAGACGAAAGCGGTAAAGACCAACAGGTCATACTACTTAAAATACTTAATCACAGCGGCAAGAACAGTGTTAGCATCACTGTGGAAAACAGATAAAACACCAAAAATCGAAACTTGGATCGATAAAGCTTACGAATATATAACAACAGCACACCTAACAGAAATATTACAAAAAGACACTCAAAGATCAAATAAAGACAAATGGAATTCCTTCTATGAATATATTAAAATCAAAAAACAACAACAACAACATGAGTCATAGGAAAGTTCAGTTGACGATCAAATGTATTACATTCATAAATGACTGTAATATTGAACCTTATAAGGGGGGTAGAACTATGCATTTTTTAAAATGTTAAATATTGTTTAACCGATGTTTTTTTCCTTTCCCCTGTATCCTTATTTAATACTGAAAACTAATATATATATATATATATATATATATATATATATATATATATATATATATATATATATATATATATATATATATACACACACACACATATATATAAAATATTATATATATTATATATATAAATATTTATATAATTTATATTTTTATATATATATATAAATATATTATATATAAATTTTATATATATATATATATATATATATATATATATATATATATATATATATATATATATATATATATATAATTTATATATAATATATTTATATATATAAAAGAACAGAAAAGATAGCTACTATTTGCAAAGCACCTGCAACAGCGTCCTTGGCCTCTCTCCTTTGAGAAGCAACGCCCTTTAGGGGACAAAAGAGAGAGAGAGAGAGAGAGAGAGAGAGAGATCTTGCCAACCTGGCTGCTGTTTTGCTTTGCGCCTACCTGGCCACAGTGGACCGAGGCCCCACGCTCCTGCTTCCCCGGGGCATCCTGTTGCTCGGATTCAACGCACCGGCTCTCTCCCCCTGCGACCTCTCTGCAAAGCGCGTCCCAGTCTCCTTGAACGCAATGCCGACACCCACGTGGCCCAAAGGTTCTGCATCCCGGCGAGGGCCGAGGTTGCTTCTGAGCAGGCGCAGTAGCAGCAAAAGAAGTCCTTGCCCATACATGGCTCGGAGACACGCGTCGCGGCTACGCAGGCGCAACCGACTCTCCCTTCCCTGGGGATTCCATTTGTCCTTCCAGGGCTTTCCAGAAACTGCAAGGCTGACGGGCAGTGCCTCCAGTCCTAGCGGGACAGTTCTATAGTCTGCAGAGGAGATTTCCGGGTTATTTTGGAAGCCTTGGTTCCTTGGGCGGTAGTTGTTTGCAGGAGCACATGCAAAGGATTTGATAGCATTTTATGCCTCTCCCCATAGATACAAAAGAGCGAAATCGAGGAGCTTTCGCATTCATTTCTTCCTGTCTGAGGTGGGGAAAGGTGAACTCTTTGCATTTGGTAAAAACTGCCTGGAGAGAAAGGAAAGGGTTTGTCCTTGCAGAGCTTTCCAGAAACTTCAAGGCTGACGAGCAGTGCCTAAAGTCCTAGCTGGACAGTTCTATAGTCTGCAGAGGAGATTTCCGGGTTATTTTGGAAGCCTTAGTTCCTTGGGCGGTAGTTGCTTGCAGGAGAACATGCAAAGGATTTGGTAGCATTTTATGCCTCTCCCCATAGATACAAAATACTGAAATTTAGGAGCTTTCGCATTCATTTCTTCCTGTCTGAGGGGGGAAAGGGTGAACTCTTTGCATTTGGATAATTCACAGTGGATAGCCGTGTTAGTCTGTCTGCAGTAGTAGAAAAGGGCAAGAGTCCAGTAGCACCTTAAAGACTAACAAGAATATTTTCTGGTAGGGTATGAGCTTTCGTAAGCCAAGACTAACAAGAATATTTTCTGGTAGGGTATGAGCTTTCGTAAGCCACAGCTCACTTCTTCAGAAGAAGTGAAGCTGTGGCTCACGAAAGCTCATACCCTACCAGACAATATTCTTGTTAGTCTTTAAGGTGCTACTGGTATCTTTGCATTTGGTAAAAACTGCCTGGAGAGAAAGGAAAGGGTACTTCACAATCCCCCTGCAGTTTTGTGTGGCTCTTGTGTTTTAATTGCTCCTGTTCCACTTTAAATAGCTAATTCTTTCAAACATTTAATCTAGTTCTTTTAAGCATTTAATATGGGTGCATGCATGTACTGCGGACTGGCAAATAAATAAATAAGTGGGTTCTAAATCAAATTAAGCCTGAACTGTTCCTAGAAGCGAAAATGACTAAACTGAGGCTATCGTACTTTGGTCACATTAGAGAAGCCAAGAGTCACTGGAAAAGACAATGATGCTAGGAAAAGTTGAAGGCAGCCTGTTCGTTTATTTAAATAGCTAGTTATTTTAATATATTTACATGCATGTGTTTTAAATGCCATCAAGTCGCTTCCAACTCATGGCGACCCTATGAATCAATGTCCTCCAAAACGTCCTATTCTTAACAGCCTTGTTCAGGTCTTGCAAACTGAGGGCCCTGGCATCCTTGATTGAGTCAATCCATCTCTTGTTGAGTCTTCCTCTATTCCTGCTGCCTTCAACTTTTCCCAGCAGTATTGTCTTTTCCAGTGACTCTTGTCTTCTCATAATGTGACCAAAGTACCATAGCCTCAGTTTAGACATTTGAACTTCACTGCAGCTAAAATAAGCTTTTGAAGCCATTGGTAATCTGTGTAACTTTAATAGTTGGCTAAACTAGTGCATGAATTGTCAGCGGTTTTGTGCCAAGTGTTCAGCCTTGGAACATGAAGTAAAAAAATAAAGCTGGGAGTGCCTTTGGACTGTGCAGAATATTCCCCTTCAGCCGTCCACTGCCCAAGGCACAGGCCCACCCAGTAGCCACGAGGACAATGGGACGGTGGGGGGGGGCTGGTTAGAACTTTCCGCTGTGGCCGTTGGAGACCGTTTTCTGGCCACTTCGTGCGAGTGAGGGAGGGAGTGAGGGAGCGGTCCCTCACACGGTCAGCCATGACCAAGGACAGTCCCTCAGATGGGGGTGGCAGTCCTGCGCCCCTGCGCCCCCCTCAACAGACCCCACACAAAGCACCCTGCCAGCACTCCGCTGGCAGCGGGGCAAACAGCAGCGGCTGCGGCCCACCCCCATCTCCTTTCCACGACGACCACCGGCGGGAACTAGAGACGCTGAGGGCCAAGTTGGAAGAGGAGCGCCTGCACTCTCGAGAGGCCCGGCGTTGTTTCGCCGTCGAGGCTCGGGAGCTCCGCCAGGCCGCCGAACAAGACCGGCAGCTGCTGGCTGACCAGCTCCGCTCCAAATGGGAGCAGCAGCGGGCCCGCGAGCTCCACCAGCTGAGGGAGGCCACCGCGAGACACCGCGAGGCCGAGATCCGGCAGCTGATGCGCTGGAAAGAGGCCGAGCTGCGTGAGGCCCAGGAGCTCCTGTGGCAGGAGCGCGATGCTGCCATGCGGCAGGCCCGGGACTTGCAGCGTCAGCTGGCCAAAGAGCTGGTCAGCCATGGCGGCGGCAGCAGCCGTGGAGAAGGAGGAGCCTCGGGCGGGGGGCCTAACGCCGAGTCCCACACCAAACTCCAAGAAGTCCTGGGCAAGCTCCGGTGGGAGGTCGACGGCGACCAGGCCGCTAGGATCCGCCACCTCAAAGCCGAGCTGGAGCTGGAGCGGAGCCTCTTCCTCAAGTATATCCTGGAGCCCTTTGAAGGGGAGCCTTTGCCTGTGGGCTCCCCGCACAGATTCAGCCAAGCCTCCTCGCCCCAGCACCTGGGCAGGGCCAGGCCCCATTCCTGGCAGAGTCGCACTGCTGCCTCCACCCCAGATGTCACTTCAGTTTTCAGGTCCCGCTCCCTGGTTAACAACCCGAGCAGAGGTGAGTCTCCCTGCCGCCACCCACTGCTGGAAGAAGGGAGCCCCTCCGACAGCAGCTGTCAGGAGCGGTCCCAGAAGAAAGCATTGGGTAAAGAACTGGATGTTGAGAAGGAGTCCAAGCAAGAGGCCTCGGTGGATTCGCCCCCAAAAGGAAGAGTGGGCACTTGGGGGGCTGCCGGAGAATGTGCTCAAGAAGCACAGCCACAGCAAGGCTGGTTGTCTGGCAACAGTTATAACCAGCTGGTGAAGCAGAACACAGACTTGCTGAAGGCCCTGAGGGAGCTGGAGCAGAGGTGCACTCGCCTCAGGGAAGAGAACACCCTGCTCAGGAGGAGCAGCTTCCCAGACAGAGTGAAATGGCTGAAAAGGAAGGCTGCCGAGCTGGCCGTCATCGCCCAGCGGCTGGACGAAAGCTCCAAGAAATTCCAAGAGCTCCGTCTGCTGAAGCTGTGCGAAAACCTTCGACGCGAGGTAGAGGAAAAACAGAAAAGGTGCGATGAGATTGAACTGAAACTTAATACCATGTTGAGCGAAAACGCCAGGTTATCTGAGGAAAACTCTCAACTCCAAAAGGAAAACAAGCAGGAGGAAAAGATTGAAAATGAAAATGCTGATCTGAAGGTGAAACTAATGCAGGCCACTGATGAGAGAAATTCTGCTGTTCAGTTGGCTGAAGGACTTGAAGCCAAAATAGAGAATTTAGAACAAGTAATCAAGGACATGAAACAGACAGCAGAACGTCAGCAGAGGTCAAAATCTGAACATGAGAAAACTTTACTGGAGCTGCAAAAGAAGGAAGAAGAAATACAGCGACTGCAGCAAGCACAAAGAGAAATAAAAAGACACTATGAAGAAGAAGTACAGTTACTTGATGCTGAGGTGAATGAATTAGAAAATCATTATCATAGTCAAACAGAACATTTTGATCTTCTGTCTCAAGAACTTGAGCGACTACAAATTCAAAAGTCTGGGATTCTGGGATCAGAACTGTCTCAAGCAACATGCAGTTCCACAGGAACGAGCTGTCCCGAGAAATGGGAACAAGAGACCTACCATGCTCTCCATTGCAGTGACAGTACCAATGATGAAGACCGTGCATCCGTGGCTTCTGTTGATTTGATCAAAAGTCCTTCAAAACTGCGCGTTTTTTTAGCCCGAGACAGTTACGATCCTTTCAATGGCCCTAATAAGACTCCTGAGGCAGAACTTCCGCTAACAGCTGGAGAATATGTTTATGTGTGTGGAGATATGGATGAGGATGGTTTCTATGAAGGAGAGTTAATGGATGGCAGGAGAGGGATGGTACCCTCAAATATGGTTGAGGAAGTTGCAGGTAATGATCTAATTAGTTTCATTCCTTCGGAGCCAAGTGACATTTCCTATAACTCATTCCATGAAACCAGTTTCCCCTGCCAATGTGCTAGCAGTGACAGGAGAAGCAGCAGCCCAGATGAAGAAGATGTGTGTGTGAGCCTTCTGTCTAAGACACCAGAAGGGACAGTACGTGACGCCCAGGCAGCAGTGCCTTATCCCCAAAATGTGACTCTTCTCAAACAGTCGGCAAGATCCATTGTTATAGGGTGGGATCCACCCCAAGTGCCCAAGAGCTGGGGAGAAGTACTGAGCTACAACATCTACGTCAATGCAGAGTTGCGTCAAAATGTGAAGGAAGGCAGTGAGATGAGGACAGTGATTGAGAACCTGGATTTAAAGTTGCAGACTTACCGAATCTCAGTTCAGAGTGTGACAGACAAAGGACATTCTGATGAAATGCAATGTACTTTCCTTGTAGGTAACACTTCCCATATTGCGCCAACTCTCCCAAACCTTCGGAACATCACAGCCACATCAGCAGAAGTCACTTGGTTACCAAGCAACAGTAACTATACTCATGCAGTGTACCTTAATGAGAAGAAATATGGTGTGACAAAAGCAGGCGTCCACTGGTGTACTTTCCAAAACCTCAGGCCCAGCACTCGGTACAGCGTCAAAGTGGTACCTCTTGTGCCTAATGAAGCGTTGGTCTATCCTCAGAGGGGGTTGGAGCAGGGGTCAACAGAAGTTACATTTACTACTCCATCTGCGGGACCCCCCGATGCCCCCCTTGATGTCCAAGTCCACGCTGGTTCTTCTGCAGACTTTCTGGTTATTAACTGGTTACCAGTAACAATCCACGCATCAGGAACATCTAATGGGGTGCAAGTCATAGGCTACGCTATTTATGTCAGTGGACAGAAAGTAACCGAGATAATGTCACCAACAGCTGGGAGCGTATCCTTAGAAGTTTCCCAACTCAAGATGCTCCAAGGTCCTCAGACCGTTTCTGTAAGGACTGTTTCTCCGTTTGGGGAGTCTGGGGATTCTGTGCAAACTTTAATTCCGTCAACCCTGCTGAAAGTTCCTCACACTTTATTCTCAAAGTATGTTGCTTCTGGGCTTACTTTCAACGAATCCTTAGAATCTGAAGGCAGGCCAGTCCCTGCAACAACCTGTACATCTTCATCCAGCTTCTCTCACATGTGTGTGTCCAATCCAGATACCAGTTTCACTGCTCACTTCACTGCTAACTGCAAAGACTCAGTAGGTCCTATGCCCATGGACAGTATTTCTCAGAATCATAATCCCTTTTCTCACAGTCATACAATGACAACTTCTCACATTGTAAGAGATGAAAATAACGGAGATTCCATTTCGCAAATATCTGCTGGCAAGCAGACGTTACAGCAACCTTTTTCCGCATTGTGGCATGAAAGATCTGCCAATTCCACCCCAACAGTGGTAGAGGCATTTGCTGAAGAGGCTGACAAGGACGAAGATGTAGGTGCAAAGATCTGTCTTCAGGAAGCACCAGACAAATTCCCTGAGGACCAAATGGAGCAAATTCAACAACCATGCAAAGAACTCTCTATATTATCAGTGTCTGAACTTGAAGCACAGGAAGACAGAACATCAAGAACAGGAAGCTGGCGGAGTTCTCTTGGTGACTACAGCCATAACTCTGACCTTTCAGATATAGAGGAGGAGGAAGAAGAAGAGGACCAAGAGAGCAAACTGAGCATTTCTGGAGAACATGCCTGTGAGCCCCAGGGGAAAGCAGAATCTCCCATAGAACTGGCAAAAGACAAGATTATAACGATGACTTTGAGAGGAGATCAAACAGTGACACCCTCAGTGTCTAATTCTGGCCCCCGAAGGAATGTTGCTGCAGGAGATTCAGTCTGTGATGACTCCGAAAGAGTATTCGTAGCCCTTTTTGACTATGACCCCACTACTATGTCACCGAATTCTGATGCAGATGAAGAAGAGCTGCCATTTAAAAAGGGGCAGATTCTAAAAGTGATCGGTGACAAAGATGCTGATGGTTTTTACAGAGGTGAATGTGAAGGAAAAAAAGGGTTGATTCCCGGCAATATGGTCTCTGAAATGCGTATTGATAGTATGGAAGTAAAAAAACAGCTGTTAAAGAAAGCTTATGAAGGATGAACACTTATAGAAAGGTTAGTGGATCTATATATGAAGTAAAATAACAGCAGATCAGGTCTAAAGTCTTGGTGGGGGGGATACAAAATACTGAATACGTAATACAGAATAGCCCAAAACATTTTTTTTAAAAACACACCTTGTTGAATGTATGTATAGAAAATTAGTTATCCTGTAGAAGTGGGAAATTATTACAGTATTTATGCACACAGATAATGGTGGACTCAGTTGTGATTCATTTAAAAGCATTGTACCTTTTGGTCTTTTTGAAAGCTGTTTTCTCTGAATGAGAACAATATAACATGACAGCCTTTCGAAAGCTATTAAAGTACATGGAAAGTGGACTGCCTATTCTAGTCATAAAAAGAAGTATGCCATTGTAATATATTAGAGGTGGCTTTACTATAGAACAGGCAGCATCACTTAAATATAACTTGCAAGTTAAAAAAAAAACTTAAAATTTCAAACCTTACACACTGAGCCAAAAACACGTCCACAAGGAAGTCATTCCCATTGATTTCAGCAGAACTTATATCCTGGGGAGAAATCTCTAATTTCTGTGTGCGGGCAGATTCAGGGTTTTACTGTAATTCTAAAAGGTTGGTCTTCAGTGTCTCTGGATTGTTGATTGTGTCCCAGCAAGTGGCTCACCGAAGACGTGGGCATACCCTGGGTACGAAAGATGTGCAAAATACTCTTCTGGCTCTCGCATGCATCTCCAGCATGCATCTCCCTTTCAAATTCCAGTGGGAACAAAGATTGTGACAATCAACTGAATTGTTTTGTAGATGGATACAAGAGGCTTGTGTAAATGTAGGAGAGCAGTCTTCTTTCTTTTTCTGTCTGAGGTTTAAACTTGCGGGAGCGTTAGAAAATAATTTGTGACCTAGACTGGTAGAGAAGCCTGCTGTTGAGAAAGGGAAGGGAGCAACCCTGCGGCACATGTGAATCTCTGGATATGCTTCTCTGGGTTCCAGTGGAGTTCCTGTCTAAAAAGGAACTCTGTTTAGTAAACACAGAATATTTAGATGAAAATTGTCAAATGTTTCTTACTCTAGTTTTCTCATCTCAGATTGGAATATTTATCACACAGCTGGGGAAAGGACCTGTTGCCTTTAAAGTAAATGGGAGCTTTTCAGGAGTCCAATGTATTTGTTGTGCTCAGTGGCATATAATGTTTGCCCTAAGAACTTTGGTTTGGGGTCACTCTCTCAGGAGTGAAAACAAACAATATTGAGACATTTGCTTGGAAAATACCAATTTGTGGTGGGTTCCACATTGAAAACAAAGCAGTGATGCATTCTTATTCCAAATAATTGTTAATTGTTCCTGGGAATATTTTAATACCAGTAATCATTCCAAGGACGTGTTAAATGTTTATAATTTGTTAACAGAGTTCCTGATTTTCAGTGCAAAGGTTTCGTTTCAATTTTAATTGATTTTGTAATAATGTACATAGTTGACAATAGCCTATAGGATAGTTGTAGGTGTGTACTTTAGTTTATATTAAAATGGAGATACTGCCTTGTCTTTTTTGTATTTCCCTTGTTCTTTGAAGTAGGGGATCAACTTTATTTATTCTAGGATGTATTCATATGTATGACTTGTTTTATTTTTTGCATTATTTAGGTTATACTTGCTGAAGAGTGGGCTGCCGCTGCTGTAGCTACTGTTTAGAAGAAAGTCATATTAAAAGATCGGTTTGGAAACATGTTGGATAAATGTTCCTATTAGTTGCACTAAAACATTTATGACCATCCATTAATTCCACTGTACCTTTCATTTTGTTTTAATAAATCTAAAGTATTGCCATTTTTAATAGTAAAGGCAGCGTCCGTTGACAATATATGTTTTAAAAATAAGCGAGGTATAGTAGTTAAGAGCAGCAGACTCTAATCTGGAGAACTGGGTTTGATTCCCCACTCCTCCATGAGCAGCAGGGCTAATCTGATGAACTGGATTTGTTTCCCCACTCCTACACATGAAGCCTGCTGGATGACCTTGGGTAGTCACAGCTCTCTCAGCCCCACCTACCTCACAGGGTGTCTGTTGTGGGGAGGGGAAGGTGATTGTAAGCCAGTTTGATTCTTCCTTAAGTGGTAGAGAAAGTTGGCATATAAAAACCAACTCTTCTTCATTGGAGATATACTGTCTCTGGCCATAGAAACCTGTCTACTCACCATTTCCAGACTCCTCTTCCATGAGTGTCCAAACTTTTCTCTTAAAACTGGCAGAGATCTCAACAGACCCAACCCAACTGGTCAGAGTTCTTGCCTCTCTACCACTTCTCCCCTTCTATACAGAATGGAAACAGTTTCTGGGTCATTGATCAGGCTGTTACAATTCTCATTTGTCCTAAAGAGATCTGCTGCTGCTATGGGCCTGCAGGAAAATGACCTTTTCCACACTTTCTCTACTATGTAAGAGGCCACTCAGGGAAGAGAGCTTGAATTCTTGCTGCGGTACTCATTGCCAACTTCGCCCTTTGAAGAGGAAGGCAGGCTGCCCCCCATTTGGGAAACACGGGCCTGAAGTACCAGCAGCTGCTTTTCGTCCACCAGACTTGCTTCTGCAGAGGAATGACCCCCCACAAAAAAAGAAAAGAAACACCCACCACCACTCTTGATTCTAAGCTTTTATTTGAAACACCAAACAGAACAATTGCATAAACCACACCTCGGCACAAGCAGAGGGCTTACCATGCAAGTGATAGGAAACCTCCCAGGGTGTTTAAAAGATCTGTGCAGTCCCGTTTGTGTGTTAATTCTGGCAAAAGAAGCCAGAAAACACACAGTAGAATGTTGAGATCCTGGTGAGATATGTAGAGTGGGGGGGGGGAGAGTTATCAGTGCTCTAAACAGAACCAGAAGTCAGCATTTTCCAGTCGTAGCCCCATTATAATGTACTAGGTTGTCATCCTAAAGGCAGCTTATTTTTAAATCATGGACTAGGTGTAACTCTGCTAGGATGGATGGTACTGGTTAGTGCCCAGTTGTAGTAGCAAATCATTAAAAGGAAGGAAAAGCGGCAAAAACATTTTTGTTACAAGCACATTCCAGAACGCCTGGGTTCTGCCATCAGGCTTTGCAAATGGTTTGGGAAAAGCCACCGTTTAGCCAAATTTTCTTCCTCCAAACGGCTGCTTCAGAGTTTACTGTGGATTTGAACAGCAACAAGCTGAATAGCAATTTGAAACTGAACAGTAACAGCAACAAGCTCATTCTCTGAATGAGCCCACTGTGACAAATTTGACTGCAGTTGCTGCCCCCCACTAACAACTAGCCAGTACAAGTGTTTACCAAGCCAACTGCACCAGGAGTGGTCTGGGTATCTCAACTGGTGATGGTGCATCTCATTATATACTACAGGACAGGGGGAGAGGGCAGGAAAACAAGGCTGCTCTACTTCCCGGAGAGCTGCTCGTAGAGCTTTGGCACGTAGTCGTCCCACTCGGCCTGGTAGCACGTGCCAGCCACGGGGGGACCCAGCTTGTACTTCTTGCGGAACGCCGCCACGTGGAAATTGCCACGCTTATCGCCGGAGCAGTTGCTGAGGATGGGTTCGTTGCAGTTCAGCTGTTGCGGCTGCTCGTAGACCAGCCAAACGTAGCGATGCAGCCCTGCGTGCCGAGAGAGAGAGAAGCAAATGTAAGGAATCAAGATGAACATAAGAAAGGCCCTGCTGGATCAGACCAAGGCCCATCAAGTCCAGCAGTCTGTTCACACAGTGGCCAACCAGGTGCCTCCAGGAAGCCCACAAACAAGACAACTGCAGCAGCATTGTCCTGCCTGTGTTCCACAGCACCTAAGATAATAGGCATGCTCCTCTGATACTAGAGAGAATAGGTATGCAGCATGACTACTATCCATTTTAAATAATAGCCATGGATAGCCTTCTCCTCCATGAACATGTCCACTCCCCTTAAAGCCTTCCAAGTTGGCAGCCATCACATCCTGGGGCAGGGAGTTCCACAATTTAACTGTGCATCTGCCTAGCACTGTAAATAATAGTAATAAAAAAACCAAGCTAGGCATTGGAAAATTAAAAAAAAACACCTCATATTGTATACATGTACAACATTTACAAGTAGTTAAACATTTTTAGACATTAGGAAGAAATTTCTAACAGAGCGGTTCCACGGTGGAACAGGCTTCCTCGGGAGCTGGTAAGTGCTCCTTTGCTGGAGGTTTTTAAGCAGAGATTAGATGGCCATCTGTCAGCAATGCTGATTCTATGATCTTAGGTAGTTCATGAGAGGGAGGGCATCTTGGCCATCTTCTGGGCATGAGTAGGGGTCACTGGATATGTGTGGGGGAGGTATTTGTGAGGTTCCTGCATTGTGCAGGGGGTCGGACTAGATGACCCTGGTGGTCCCTTCCAACTATGATTCTATTTGGCAACAATATGCTGTTCAATGATACATGATTCAAGAGGTCCGCATTTTCAATGTTATAAAGTGTAGCTTAATATTCAAACATGCTGGCAGTCCTTATCTATTGTGACTCTATGAAAGAGTTTCTGTCCAAATAATATATTTTATTTTGTTTACTACTGATTTTTTTTAAACCTTCAACGTTTATTTTTACCTACCTTTCAGATGGCAAAAATTAAAGATATATATGCTATGGTAGCATAGGGGGCAGAAGTCTGTGCCTCTTTCCCAAGTATTGGGTATTTATATTTGAAGGTATTTGTACATTTAAATTTCATAAACATGCCTAATAGTATAATTTTACATGCTTAAGTTATAAACGTTGCATTTTACAGTATTCAGTAGAAGTAAGCTGCAGTACTGCAGTCAAAAGCTCTGCTCATGACCAGAGTTTGATCCCAACGGAAGTTGGTTTCAGGTAGCCGGCTCAAGGTTGACTCCGCCTTCCATCCTTCTGAGGTTGGTAAAATGTGTACCCAGCTTGCTGGGGGTAAAGTGTAGACGACTGGGGAAGGCACTGGCAACCCACCCAGTATACACAGTCTGCCTAGTAAACGTTGTGATGTGACGTCACCCTATGGGTCAGGAATGACCCAGTGCTTGCACAGGGGACTACCTTTATAAAAGTAAGTATTGCATATATTTCAGTTTTTCTCCCCATTTATAGGGGGATTGAACTTGGGACCTTCTGCATCCGAAGCAGATGTTTGATCACTGAGCCACAGATTCAGTCTCTGACATGTCCAGTGGAAGGATCTCACATAGCGAGTGTTGGGAGAGAACCTCTTCAAGGTTCTGTAGAGCTGCTGTCAATAGTCAGTTAGATGCACCATTGGCATGACAGTATAAGGTAGACTCAGATATCTCAACCAGGGGCCTTTTCAGGAACATCTCCAAGATCACCTTCAACTGGCGACGCCAGGACCTGAACCAGGGACCTTCTGCTTGCAAAGCAGACAATCTGTCAGTGAGCCAAGATCCATCCCCCACTGGTGATTGAAGAACAGTCCCACCTTGTCACTCTTCCTGGTCCTCCAGGGCCTTAACTGACAGGCCTGGATTTTCCTGGAGACCAAACTGAGTCAGAGAATCAACCAATCGCAGTGGGGCAAGTGTTTACGCGTGCAAATGGAAAGCCAAGAGAAAGGGCAGCTATTGGTCATCTACCTGTTCCTTTGGGAGGCCCAGAGCCAACGTAGTCAGACAGGACGCACCCGCTGCTGATATCATTGCCCTTCATGTTGGTCACCAGGAAATGGTGCCACTCCCTAAAAAGAAAGGGTACAATTTCATTCAGCTTCCCAAGATTAAATTTTACAGCAACCTCAAGAGCTAGGAGGTGCCATAAAGGTTATATGCATCACATTGTTATCCTTCTCTTCCGCCAAGAATCTCACGATGTATATGGGTTTCTTCTTGACACATTGAGTCCTCATAGCCACCCTGTGGGGTAGCTTCAACAGAGAGAGAGCAGCCAGCTCCTGCGCTTCATAGCAGAATAAGGACTTGAACACAAATAATAAATCAGAACTGGGTCAACATTCAAGGACATAAGCTCTTGAACCTTGCTCTTCAGGATCTGAGATAAGAGATTTTGCGAGTCATTACACCCAAGACCAGTGTGTTCTAGTGGCTAGATTGCCAAACCAGAACCTAGGGGGACCCAGGTTCAAATCCACACTGAGGGGCCTTGGTCCAGTCATTCATTCTCACCTTAAGGATATGAGGACAAAACTTGGTATAGAATACATTTGCGCTAAGTTAAGTAGGACCATAGCAACTACATTTTATACTTCTTTTATTACTTGACAGGCATTTCCCCAAAACCTCATTTGTACACTTCAACGTCCCGTGGTTTCGAGCCAACACTTTCTGAATGCATCCTGCCCCATTACCTGAACTTGGGGTTTTTCCTGCTAGGGGCATCAGGGTCAGTGAGAACCAAGGTGTAAAGCTTCTCTGGGTTGCAGTCATCCCACTCAATGGCCGTTGGGCGATTCTTAACCTGCCAAATTAAAGTTGAAATATATCCATCACCCACAAATAAGGAAAGATGCCTTCCTCAATAGGAACAGTCATCATCACCCCTTTCAGTTACGATCTGGGTTGCCAGTTTTATCTCCCAAAAGGGCACCTGTGCCTTTAGCAGCAGAAATGTAGCAGGTGAAGTTTCCCATTATCATTCTATTAATGCCAAAGGAGGAAGGCATGAAGCAGCCACATGTCTCTCCACCATGGCTGGATCCAGCTCTGTTGAGAACACTCTCCCCAAGCAATGTGAGGATTACATTTTAGTTGTCTGGGGTTTTGAAACTTTTTGGAAAGCTACATGGATTGAATAAATGGGAGAGAAATAATAAAAACATGCTTTGACAGCCAAATATCATCTGCACGTTAGGCACAGAAGCTCTTACAAGGAAGAAACTGGAAACCTTATGAAGGGTCCATAAAGCCCAATATAACGTGTGATTTTTTTTTAGGATCACAAGGAAAAGATTTGTTTTTTCTTGAAAATAAAATATCTTTTTTTTAAAAAGAAATTTCAAACCAAATCAGAAAAAAAGGCTACATTCAAATATCAAAATAAAATAAGGTCTGTACACTATGGTTTGAGCAAATCCCACTGTATTTGTGACATCTGAGTGTCTTAACAAACTGGGTCTGGGGAACTGTTGCTTGGCACCAAACTGAGACTTCAGCAAATAATTTGTTAACCTCAGTTTGCACTAAGTGTGGTTTGTTGTAAGGTCTGAATTCACAAGCCACATAGTTTTCTAAGCATTGCTGCCCTTTCAGATAGCTAGGAAAATACTTTTTTCTGCAGAAAAAGAGCAATGCTAAAACAGCTTCATATGTTCAGGCTCGCAGCTGAATTGAGGTTTTTACACATTCAGTCCAGTGGATGTCGATATCATTCACAGGTTTAATTCTAAGCTCACTTTCCCCATCATCTAACTAGATATAAGGTGGCGGTCATAGAGAGGCAGGAAAAGGCTGTGTTTAAGCAGTAGAATGCAAACTTTGTGTCTTGAAAGTCCCAGGGTTCACTCAGTCCTTGCCAGTTAAATGGGGAAAGCAAGCGTGCAGAAAGACCTTTGACCATCAGAAGCCCCGGTGAGCTTCTGCCAGTCAAAGTAAACCAACTACATGAATCAATAATAAGTCAGGTACTGCATAAATCGGCTGCATACATTTTCCTGCATGCAACTGAAATGAGGTTTGAAACAGATTGGCCAGGGGATGTCACTGTAACTCCCAGGCTGAATTCTAAGCTCCCCCTCCCAAGTACAGCCACCCCCAGACATCTGGCTTCGCTTGATGGCTCCTGCAGTTATCTCCGGGACAACTCCAAACTGCCTCCGTGCTGGGACTTTGCACCGCTGGCAAAACACTGCAAGATCCCAGTTGATACAGGCAATAAAAACCAATCCAAGAGTGTTCTATTTCAGGCTGTACTTTGAAGGAGTCACAAGGCAGCGTTAGAGCATCTAACCCCAAAATTCCACCTGTAGTATGAAGCGGAAAAGTCTAGAAGGAAGCACCTTAGGGGACTATACCACATCGGACAACAGGTGATGGATCACACTTAATACTCTTCGACATTTTGAAAAAAGTCCTTGTAAATAAAAAAAACAGCACTTCCGAAAGCAGCCAATGCTAGAAATTCTTGTATGCATGCTTTCTGCTTGCATGGAACTGGTTTTATGTTGAGGGTGACAATCTAAAATGCCCCCACCCCCCAGTTGCAAGCTAGAACGGGACAGTCCACTCTTCCACCCCTGAATTTTACCACCTCCTTTACCGGGGCTACACACAGAGCTTTCTGATGGAAGATTCAGAACTACATGGGGAGGGGGGGGCTGGTAAATACTGGCGCCACCATAATGTGTGTGTGTAAAGTGCCCTCAAGTCGCAACCGACTTATGGGAACCCAGTAGGGTTTTCAAGCAAAAGACTAACAGAAGTGGTTTGCAATTGCCTTCCTCTGCATCGCGATCCTGGTCCTTCTTGGTGGTCTCCCATCCAAGTACTAATCTGCTTAGCTTCTGAGATCTGACCAGATCAGGCTCGCCTGGGCTATCCAGGTCAGGGCTGCCACCATAATGCGAGCACATAAATGTTAAGCACTTGCTTTTTATTTGCATACCACTACAGCACACCTGCGTATTCTCCTTGGGTGCCCGCGCACCCTTTTTGAACATACCCCTCCTTCCTCCTCTAAGTGAATCATCACCGCCATCCTTACTGCCAATTTACTCAATTAGCAGCCGCCTTGGCCCTTTACAGGCAGGGGAGAGTCCCTGAACGCTTACGAAGGGCGCCTTTCTTTCCTCACTAGAGAATAACCAGAGCCATGCTGTAAGGACAACCTGAAGGAAAAAAATATATATATTCTGCTCCTTTAAGAGAGTCTTAACAGAATGTTATTTGTACCAGGCGATGTTCCAGGCCAGGAAAAGCTTCAACTGTCCATTTCCATACATTATGCCTAGTGTTCCCAAGTCCCTTTTTGGGATGGAGCTGGAGGAGGGCGGGGTTTGGGGAGGGATTGCAATGCCATAGAATCCAATTGCAAAAGCGGCCTTTTTCCTCCAGGGGAACTGATCTCTATTGAGATCTGGCGCCTGCAACCGCAAACAACTGCAGGGCCGTGCAGCCTCCGCCCACCCCAACCGAGGGCACGCGCTGTGGGCGTGCAGGGGCGGGGAGCCACTGCAGCCGGGCATCAAGGGAGGCGGGCCTACGTGGGGCCTGCGAGGCTTGCTGCACGCCCGGGCCTCTCCTTGGCCATTTGCACACGGGAGGTTTCGCCTTGGATTCGCCGCTCTCTAAATGCACATTTCCCCCAGCCAAATTCTCAGAACTCAAAAATAAACCCCCATGCGGGATTTTGAGAATTCGGATGGGGGAAATGTGCATCGAGAGGGGGGTAGATCCAAGGCAAAACCTCCAGTGCATATCCCCTTTTATTTTTGCAAAATGCAACCCCCCCCAACACTGCTCGGTGCAAGCGTCTTGCAGGCTGCGAGCGCCCCTCCCAAGTGCAATAGGAAGAGACATTCCCCTATCCAGCCTTGTTAGTCCTTTTGGAGAATTAGTCCTTTTGGAGAATTAGTCTTAGTATTATCTGCTCATTTACATGTTGCTATATTAAATGAAAAACAATAAAAAATTATTTTAAAAAAAAGGATCTGCCGCTTTGTAGATGCCCATTTTCCCCATCCGAGTTCTCCAAACTCAACCATCAGCCCCCATGCAGTTTTGAGAATCCGGATGGGGAAAATGGGCATCTAGAGAGCGGCCAATCCAAGGCAAAACCTCCCAGGCATAAGTGGCCTTTCGACTCGTCTGTTTGTAACAGTTGCTGCTTGCAGCGGGGCAAGGCGACCCGTTTTGTTTTGCAAACGCGTCTCCTTTTCCGACCTTCCCCGGGCACGCGAAGGATTGGCCATTTATGCACGGGATTTGCCATTTAGATGCCCATTTCCCCATCCAAATTCTCGAAACTCAACAAGAAGCCCCCTCCCATGCAGAGTTTGGAGAACTCGGATGGGGGAAATCTGCATCTAGAGAGCGGCAAATGCAAGGCAAAACCTCCTGTGCATAAATGGCCTATGTCGCAATAGTAAAGTTCCGAGCCTATAGAATACGGGCGAAAAGGCACGGGAGGTTTTGCCTTGCATTTGCCGCTCTCTAGATGCCCATTTTCCCCATCCAAATTCTCAAAACTCAACAATAAGCCCCCCCCCCCCCCATGCAGAGTTTTGAGAATCCGGATGGGGAAACTGGGCATCTGGAGAGTGGCAAATCCAAGGCAAAACCTCCCGTCCACAAATGGCCACAGGAAGGTCCCCGAGATGCCACCAGAAACGGCTTAGGGGGCTGCAAGAAGTGCACCCTCCTCTCGCAACGGGCCGGGGGGGGGGGGCGTTCTCCAAAAGGCCTAACAAGGCTGGATAGAGGAATGCCTCTTCCTACTGCGCTTGGGAGGGGCGCTCGCAGCCTGCAAGACGCTTGCGCCGAGCACTGTTGGGGGGGGGAGGGGGTTGCATTTTGCATTTTGCATTTTGCAAAAAAAGGGGCTATGCACGGGAGGCTTTGCCTTGGATTTGCTTTTGCAAGGCCGCGGGGAGGGGGCGCCTCTCTGACCTGGGTGGGCGTCAGCACTTTGCCCAGCTCGTCGATCTCCAGCCCCCCGTAGCGGACCTCCAGGGGCTTCGCCGGCTTCTCCTCCACCTCGGTGAGGCTCAGCGGGCCGCCCCACGCGCCCAGGTGCAGCGACATCTTTGCAAGACACCGAGGCGCCGCTGCAAGCTGCTCCAGCCCGTGCAGGAGAGCGCGCGTCCCCCGTGAGTGACAGCGGCCCCCGACACGTGGGCTCCCTTCTCTCTCTTCCCATTGGCTCGGGAGGGACGGGGGGCGTGTTGGGGGGGGTTGAACGTGTTGGGAGGGGTGGTCCGATCTAAGGCTGTGCAAAGTTTGGAGAGAGACCGAAGTCCGCACTCTTTCTCCACTCTGGGGTGCCTCCGATCGTAGAATCACAGTGTTGGGAGGGACCAGCAGGGTCACCTAGTCCTGCACAATGGGGGTCAGACCCTGGGGTTTGGACTCTAAGGCTTCGACTCCCAAACCAAAAAAATTTTAATCCCCCCTGTATTCCCAAGCATCTACCGCAATGGCCTTCCCTGTCTTTGAAGATTTTATGGACGTTGCAAAGGAGGTTTGGGAAACTGCCTCTTCTACACCCTCTACATCCAGAAAGGTTAACAATTTATACAAGATACTCCCTACAGGATGTGAGTTCTTATTCTCATCTAGTCCTGCACAATGCAGGAAATGCACAACTACCCCCACACACACACCCCAGTAACCCCTACTCCAGGCCCAGAAGATGCCCTCCCTCTCATCATCTGCCAAAGGTCATAGAATCAGCACTGCTGACAGATGGCCATCTAACCTCTTCTTAAAAACCTGGAGAGGATAAAACGGAGGAAGGAACTCTAGCATTAGGAAAACAGGCCGCTCAAGAGGGTGGATTAAAGCAGGGAACGCCAATGGCCAAAGTAGCCAGCAGAGCCATAATCAAAGTTTGCGTGAGCGGTGGTTGAGAAATCCTGGTATGGAACCCAGAGGCTAGTTGAAGCCCAAACCTTCAGGCAGGGTTGGTACAAGTCAGGTTGTCCCCCCCCCCCCAACCAAGGGATGCTGTAATTTCCTCTTGCTGGCCTTAGAATCATAGAATCATAGAGTTGGAAGGGACCACCAGGGCCATCAAGTCCAACCCCCTGCACAATGCAGGAAATTCACAACTTCCTCCCCCCTCCACACCCCTAGTGACCAGAAGATGGCCAAGATACCCTCCCTCTCATCATCTGCCTAAGGTCATAGAATCAGCATTGCTGACAGATGGCCATCTAATCTCTTCTTAAAAACCTCCAGGGAAGGAGAGCTGACCACCTCCCAAGGAAACCTGTTCCACTGAGGAATCACTCTGTTAGAAAATTCTTCCTAATGTAGAGGGAAACTCTTTTGATTTAATTTCAACCCATTGGTTCTGGTCCGACCTTCTGCGGCAACAAAAAACAACTCGGCACCCTCCTCTATATGACAGCCCTTCAAGTACTTGAACATGGTTATCATATCCCCTCTCAGTCTTCTCCTCTTCAGGCTAAACACACCCAGCTCCTTCAACCTTTCCTCATAGGACTTGGTCTCCAGACCCCGCACCATCTTAGTTGCCCTCCTCTGGACACATTCCAGCTTGTCTACATCTTTCTTAAATTGTGGTGCCCAAAACTGAACACAGTACTCTAGTTGAGGTCTAACCAGAGCAGAGTAAAGCGATACCATCACTTCATGTGATCTGGACACTATACTTCTGTTGATGCAGCCCAAGACTGCATTTGCCTTTTTAGTTGCAGCTTACTGAGTAACCGCAGCCTGACTCCTAATTCGTTTACAGTGTCCCGCTCAAAGGTAGGGGAAAAGGCAGGCAATCTGAGAAATGCCCAAAATGGGGGGCTCATGCAGTTTCCTTTGAAAGTTGTGTGTAAAGTGCCTTCAGGTCGCAGCCGACTTATGGCAACCCCTTTTGGGGTTTTCAAGGCAAGAGACTAACAGAGGTGGTTTGCCAGTGCCTTGCTCTGCACAGCAACCCTGGTATTCCTTGATGGTCTCCCATCCCAATACTAACCAGGGCTGACCCTGCTTAGCTTCTGGGCCATCTAGGTCAGGACCCTTTGAAAGTTACTTCGGGGTATTTCTTAGATCATCTGCTTTTTTTTCCTACCAAAACTAACAGCAGTTCAGGGATTTGAAAGAAAGGTTAAACCCTCCTGATCAAGGCTTGAGCATGACTTACCCAGTTATGGTCTGTACCTGTAACTTAGTCTCTGCCATTTATCCATAGAATCTCATGGGATCAGGAAAGCAAATAGTGCTATTTTATTTTATTTCTGAAATGATATAGTTTACCATATATCAAGTTTTCAGAACAATGGTAATGCACTTTCAGCTGAGCTGAATCGCTGGCTGTATCTAGAAAAGTGAATTTTTTGGGGAAAGAAACTCTTCTCCCCATAACAACGCTCGCTGGGGGGGGGGTATAGGCGGTTGTGAGGATAAAATCATACACACACACACACACACACACACCCTGTATTAGTGAGTCTGAGCTCCAGAAAGGAAATAAAAGGGGGGGAAGAGATTATTTCCCTTTGCTCACTCTGTTATTATCTTGCTTGGAGTAGAATCCCACCCTTTTCCCTAAAGGGGCTCTTTTGCTTTTAACAATAGTATTGCAGGCAGAAATTAATCAAATGCAGCAGCCACTCCAAGGATGGAGATGCAGCAATAGGAAACATTTCAGGCTGGACAATTGGAGGCTGTTCACTTGCAGACGCCTGAAGCCCCTTCCAGGCAAAACCTTCTCCGTTTCCTCTCTGACCTTAACTGGCTGTTGCTGCAGTAAGGCCTTGCATGGGATTTACTTGCCTGATACTCTTCTTGCATTCAGTGTCTCTCTTCTTGCAAGTGTCATATGGAGAGCTGAGTCATTCATTGTTCCTGAAGCAAATTTCTGGGGGAAAAAATATATAAATGTATTTTCCCCCAAAACAAGCAGAATGTGTTTATAACTTAATAACAACGTTATGTGGATACTGGCAGAGTTAGAGATGTATGAATTTACATGTCTGCTGCTACGTAATCCCCTGGAGTACAGTGAAATACCCTGAGCTGGCTACCATTTCTTCTGATCACAGCTGCTTACCAGCTGCTGCTTATATCCCATGGGAGAAAAGGAAACAGTCTTAAGAATAATTCCAGAGGAGTAGAAAAGATAATAATGCTAGGAAAAGTCGAAGGCAGCAGGAAAAGAGGAAGACCCAACATGAGATGGATTCAATCAAGGACGCCAAGGCCTTCAGTTTGCAAGACCTGAGCAATTTTTAAAGTCGATGGAGGCCTTACTTTGAGGTTACTTAGGATTCTTAAATGTTCAAAGACTCCTAAGCATCATGAGAGGGAGGGCATCTTGGCCATTTTCTGGGCATGGAGTAGGGGTCACTGGGTGTGTGTGGGGGAGGTAGTTTGGAATTTCCTGCATTGTGCAGGGGGTTGGACTAGATGACTCCGGTGGTCCCTTCCGACTCTATGATTCTGTGATTCTCTAACTAAGGCCTTCAATAACTAAAAACAGCAGATGTGCCTTAGTATAATTGCTTGGAGGTGCGCCACCTTGTGGCAGCCTCAGCTTAAGTTCAGGGATCTTTGCAAGGGTTTATCTGACAATGGTCAGCGTCGAAGAATAAATTTCTCCTCATTTCGTACATCCTTTCTCCCTGCAGTTACTTCAACTCACATGTTGGAATATTACCAACCTCACTGCATTGAACAACATGGTTATGAAAAGCTGGTATGCCGATGTAGTACACCAAGAAAGCTAAACAGAATGCAGACCCAGGAACATGGATGCAATGTGCTTCTGCCAGCTCAGCTGCTGATTGCCATGCACATAATAATGCTTCATATGATTTTATTTATTAGAGACAGTCTCTGTTTTCTAATACCTGTCTTTGGTAAGTCACCACCTCTGTTTTGTCCTTATCTATATATTGAATAAACATGCATCACCACTCTATGTAGATCAAAATGTTTGCACAACAGGGCTATACAGGAGTAGGGTATAGGAAAAAGGTTTTTTTTTTAATGGGAGTACCCTCTCCAAAAAAATTACAGCAATATCTGTGCATGCGCAGAACAGACATCTGCACATGTGCAGATATAACAGTGGGGGGAAAATTTTAGCAGCATGTTGTATTGCTAGAGTTACCAACCTCCAGGTACTAGCTGGAGATCTGCTATTACAACTGATCTCCAGCCGATAGAGATCAGTTCACCTGGAGAAAATGGCTGCTTTGACCATTGGACTCTATGGCATTGGAGTTCCTCCTCTCCCCAAACCCCGCCTCCTCAGGCTCCTCCCCCAAAATCTCCAGGCATTTCCCAACCCGGAGCTGCCAACCCTATGTATTGCTGTAGCTACCCAAAGTGCCATGCAAGAAGGCGGTGGCAACAAGGGGAAACTACAGCCAGCTACAGCTTACCTCTCCCACAAGCCTGCTTCTTTGCAGTGCCAGCCAGGGCTAAAAAAGTAAGTGGGTGAGAGGGAAAGCAGGCAGGCAGGCTAGAAAAGCAAGGAGGCAGCTAGGCAGACAAGGCAGCAGGAAGAGTAGGCAGCGTGAGAGGGAAATAGGGGGGACTGGAGATGGGCTGTGACTTGGAAATAGAGCATCTGCTTTGCACACAGAAGGTCCCAGGTTCAATCCCCAGCATCTCCAGTTAAAAGGACCAGGGAGCAGGTGATGTGAAAGACCTCTGCCTGAGACCCTGGAGAGCTGCTTCAAATTGGAGCAGACAATAGTGACCTTGATAGGCCAATGGCCTGACTTGGTAGAAGACCACTTCACGTGGGAAAGGGAAGGCAGGGAAACCAAGCAAATGAGAGGAGAAGAAAGCAGAGCTGGAGTAAAAGAGGTGGAAACAGGGTCTCCCCTCCCTCTCAGTTCCTTACATTCCTCGCTTTTAACTTAGAGACAATCCTTGTTTAAAAAAATTAAGTGTGAGTTGCTAGTATTGTCATTCTCCACACTTCAGTGCCCCATCGAAGTCTCTGGAGGCTAAATCCTTGCAATGCACCAAACACAATGATAGGAGTTCCATACGCAGAGCTCCTAGTGGCTTTTCTCCTCTTAAAATACCAGCCACACGGGGCTACAGCATGAATTAAGGGGCAGATTAAGCCTTTCCCCTCCATGTCATTTTGCAGACCCAAATGGCCCCACAAAACTAGTCATGGGCTGAATCTGAATTGGACTTCCTGCATGTCCACCACTTAAAGGAGTGGGGAACCACTGGCAACTTCCACCATTTTGTCTGGTTCAACCTTTAGACTAAAGGGAAAAATCTCTATAGTGCAGATGCATGTAAAATATGTGCATACTAAAACACACATCTGAACACTGCCATTTCACACGCCACAGCTGCCAAGGTTTATTTTGAACTATTGGCAACCTATTTTAGGGTATTTACAGTGTTGTTTAACAAGAAGAATGACCCATCTGGCTTTTTACAGCAGTGAAAAACTGGCTATTGCAGTTATAAGGTAGAGCAGAACCTCAAATGCCATGTAATAGCATAGTGGGTTCAGATAGAAGAAGAGTTGGTTTTTATATGCCGAGTTTCTGCACCACTTAAGGAAGAACCAAAGTGGCTTACAATCACCTTCCCTTCCCCACAACAGAAACCCTGTGGGGTAGGTGGGGCTGAGAGAGTGTGACTAGCCCAACGTCACCCAGCTGGCTTCGTGTGTAGGAGTGGGGAAACAAATCCAGTTTACCAGATTAGTGTCTGCCGCTCATGTCAAAGAGTGGGGAATCAAACCTAGTTCTCCAGATTAGAGTCCACCGCTCCTAACCACTACACCATGTTGGCAGGTCCCCCCTGGCAGGGGATGGGGGGTAGGGTTGCCAGATCCAGGTTGGGAAACTCCTGGAGATTTGGAGCTTGAGGAGGACAGGGATCTCAGTGGGGTACCATGCCTTAGAGCCAACCCTCCAAGGCATCCATTTTCTCCAGAGGAACTAATCTTTGTGTTCTGGAGATGAGCTGTAATTCTGGGGGATCTCCAGGTCCCACCTGGAGGCCGGTATCCCTAGGTTCAGACTGGTGTCTTTGGTATGAGAACTGGGTCGTACCACCAAGTCTGCCCCTTAGTCATCTGTAAAATGTTGGAGGAAGCATATTCCACAACCCACAGTGCATCTACAAACTCATTGGCCACAGCACGCGTTACCTTGTACACGCAGTGGGACCACATGTTTGTTCTCCCAGCATGTATACACCATCCCCAACCTGTGCATGAGTGTGCTGGATCCATTATTTCCATTTCTCTGGTGTCAAACAAGGGATTGTTAAGGAGCTCTGGAAGATGCCAAAGCATGTATAGAACAAGAAACCTCAAAGGAAAAAGCCTATTGTTTATACCTTGCATGTCAGGATACCTCCATCTGATGGTCTGCATTTCCCCCGTGTTTTTTTCTGGATTCTCCACTTCCCTCTTGGCTCTCTCACCTTCCTTAAATGCTGCCTTTTCATAGTCCCGTTGATGCCAGCTGCTTGTCTCGTCCGTAGCCCTTTTAGCATTTTGCTTGCAATCCATTCAGTTTTCTTAGCAAGTCGGAAGAAGGGCCCTGCTATTTTTGCAAACCCTGCTGTTAAAAGGGTGGCTGCTGATTTGGCCAGCATCCAGAAAGGCTCAGCTACCCTGGACTGGCTGGAGAGGCAACTCCCTTTCGCTGCAAACAATTTCTTGTTTTCGTCTTCTCCAGCTTACAGGGCCGGTTATTCCCCACACTTTTGTATCTTGCAGGCAACGTAACTGTGTTTTTCGCTCTTGGCCTGGGTTGGCTCATGTTCCCAGGGGACATCTCTGATGATGTTTGCTCAGGATTATGCCACAGCCCAACTGTGTGCGTGTTGCTAATGTATTTGCTTAGCCTGTACTCCGCTTTGGGTTTCTGAGGAATATAATCTTTCCCTCGGGATGGGGAGGAGGCTGTTGCTAGGCAGTTTTTTCAAATGCACATCTGTAGGAGGAATAAACACTGTAGATGCACTGGCTCAGAAGTAACTGGCACAATGACACAGCTCTCCCCTCTCCAGCTCATGGGGCAGGGCAGCTGTGGCAGGTGGCAGTGCTAGGAGACAGGTGTTGTATTGCAGAAGTCGCTTGCTGTGCAATCCTACACAGAGTTACACCCTTTTAAGTCCATTGACATCAGCAGGTTTAAGAGGGTATAACTCTGCGTAAGACTGCACTGTCAGGAAAGCCACACATGAAGCAGCCTTATAGTGAATCAGACCCTTGGTCCATCAAAGTCAGTTGTCTACTCAGACCGGCAGCGGCTCCCCAGGGTCTCAGGCAGAGGTCCATTCACATCACCTACTTGCCTAGTTCCTTTAACTGGAGATACCAGGGGCCTTCTGCATGCCAAGCAGTTGCTCTACCACTGAGCCACAGCCGCTGCACAGCCACCTTTCCCATTCTCAGCTTTGTACACATGCTTGCTTCAGTTTATAGGTATGTTGGAAGCACTGCCCAGAGAATGAATCCAAATGCAATCATCATCCTTACAAACCTGGGAGCCTGTGAAGAATTAGGGGAGCAAAGGGGAGCAAACCTCCCCTTCCAATCAGATGTCAGCTCTTAGGGATTCAACAGGCCAATTTCCCCTGCCCTCCTTGCCTTTGTTCTCCCTCACCTCCTTCAACTGAGTTAATTGTCAGTGTGATGGGTCCAACTAGGTTCTGGGAGACCCAGGTTAAAATCCCCACTCTGCCTTGTAACTTTGTTGGATGACCATGGGCCAGTCACTCTCTCGACTTTAACCTACCTCACAGGGTTGTTGCGAGGATGAGCTTAAGCAAGAAAGAGATGTGTATGCCATTCCCAAGCGTGCAGGGCGGGTGGGCTAAAAAAAAAAGCGCTGGGGAAAAAACACAGCTGTGAACTGAACAATGCCACGTTCTCCTAAAAGCATGCGTGAACCCACAACCCCAAATGCAACCGCCAGGAAGTGCCACCAGTGGGGCTTACTTCTGAATAAGCATGCCGCCAGATATCAAAGCCAAGAGAAACGTTATGCTTGGTAGCAGCGTGTTCCAGACTGAAGTACCCCACATTTTTTGTAATTTATTCACGCTGAACCGTCATACCTGCTTCGCATTTCTTAAGAGCCCCTTTAACACGACCTTTTGTATTTGCTGCGCCCCGGCATCGAAGCATTTACTGAAGGAACCATGAAAAATCACAGCCACATCTTAGTTATGCAAACGACCATTGCTAATGGCTATGCAAATGAAGGTGAAGGCGAGTGGGGGGTGGAATTTGTTCGGCCATTTATTCTTGGTAATTAGCAGCACATTCCAGGCTGAACTGGCCCGCATATTTTTTTGAATTTTTCATGCTGAACCGTCATTCTGGAAGTTTCTGCGAAGCCGGCACATACCTGCTTCTCATTACTTCAGAGCCCCTTTAACACGACCTTTGGTGTTTGCTCCGCCCCCATCGCAAAGAGTCTCCTGAAGGAACCATGCAAAACAACAGCAGCACATTAGCTATGCATATGCTAATGGCTATGCAAACAGGAACGAAGGAGCAGGCGAGTGAGGGAGGTGGAATTTCTCCTTTTGCATTGGGACCTTGAATAGGCATTTTTAAAAGTCGCATTTAAAAAAAAAAACTGTGAGCAAGCATCAAAATTGATCATCCATAAATGGCCAAAATTTGACTTTCTCCTCTTGCATCGGGACCGTGAATAGTCATTTTAAAGGGCAGATTTAAAAAAGCGGCTTTGAGCAAGCATCAAAAGCGACCCTGCATAAAAGGCGATTCACTTGGCTGCGTTAGGCCATTTATTCATGGAAGGTTTTGCATTGGATTTGCCACTCTTTAGATGCACTTTTCCCCCATTCATATTCTCAAAACTCAACAATAAGTTGCCATGCAGAGTTTTGAGAAATTCAGCAAGACCTGCAAAGGGAGGGGGCTCTTACCCATTTTCTGCCGCTGGGTGAGGCCCAGGAGCCAGGTCGAGGGGGGGGATGTTAAGTGGGGAAAAAACAAGGGGGCGAGGCCGAAGCCCTGGAACACGTACGCACGGGAGGTTTTGCCTTGGATTCGCCTCTCTCTAGCCAGCGGTTCCCAACCTGGGATCTGGGGACCGCTGGGGTGTGCGCGCGCGCGCAGAATTATTTCAAGGGGTCCACGAAACCAGATGTGCACAAAGCAGCGTCATTTTGATCTTTTTTCTCATTACGTGTTTTCTCCATCAGCAGATTCCAGCAGGGCAGTGACTATCGTATGGGGATAATTCACAGTGGGTAGCCGTGTTAGTCTGTTTGCAGTAGTCAAAAAGGGCCAGAGTCCAGGAGCACCTTAAAGACTAATATTTTCTGGTAGGGTATGAGCTTTCGTGAGCCACAGCTTCACTTCTGAAGAAGTGAGCTGTGGCTCACGAAAGCTCATACCCTACCAGAAAATATTAGTCTTTAAGGTGCTCCTGGACTCTGGCCCTTTTTGATTATCGTATGGGGGTCCGCAAGAGGTTCAGGAGGGGTTCTCAAACTTGAAAATATTTGATAAAAGAATATTAATATTAATATGATACAAGTAGAATAATTGAACGGTATTTTGTAACTATGTTTTATTAAGAAAATCTTTTGTGATACTGTATTGTTTTTATATAAATATATAACGATTTACCCTCCCTTCTTTTCTTTTCCTGTACCCTCCCATTTATATAAATAAAAACTTTATTAAATTAGAAGAAAAAAAAAAAACGTGCGCCTAGAGAGCGGCGAATCCCAGGCAAAACCTCCCCGTGCGTAAAAGGCCGAAGAGTCTAGCAAGCGATCGGTCCGATCCCGGTGCCCCAAGCGGACGCTGGGAGGAGAAAGGACCGCCCGTGGGCGGGGAGGGCCGTCCTCCCCGGCCGATCCGCCTCCGTCCGGGCGGAGCTCCGGCCCGCCTCCCCTGCCGGACGCAGCCCGGCTCGGCCAGGCGAGGCTGCCATGGCGCGGCGGCTCGTGGCGGGGCTCTGCTTGGCCGCCGCGCTGCGCTGCTCCCAGGGCGCTGCAGGTACGGGGCGCGCGCGCGCGGGGAGGGGAAGGGGCCAGCCTGGCCGCGGGGCGCGTGCTGGTGAGCGGCGGGGCTCTCCGGGCCGGGGGTCTCCGGCCCATCCCCGGCCCCTAGTTGGAAGGGGGGGGGCGCTGAAGCCAAGGTTAGGACCCCCGCTGACAGCTCCCGCCGTGCCAACAACGGGGGATCTCCAAAGCGCGTCCAATGGCCCTTGACGCATGGGTTCGCCGCTCAATGCCGCCCATTGCCTTGGGTCTGCCGCTCTCTAGAGCAGTGGTTCCCAACCTTTTTTGGACCAGGGACCACTTGGACTTTTTGTTCGGTGCAGGGACCCCAAGGTTCACAATAAAAATTCGGAGAATTTGAAAATAAACTGTAATCATAGCTGTTAGTTAAACATTAAACTCAGAATAATATTTGAATATATATTTTTATAATAGAGAACTTTTAATTGAAAATGTTAATTTATGATGGGTTTATAACTTTGTTTCGCGGACTTTAATTTAGTTCTCGCGGACCCCTGGGGGTCCACGGACCCCTGGTTGGGAACCAGTGCTCTAGATGCACGTTCCCCCCCATCCCAATTCTCAACACACTGCATTGGGGGCTCATTGCAGAGCAGTGGTTCCCGACCTTTTTTTGGCCATGCCCCACCTAAGCATCTCTAAAATCCTGATTCCCTCCCCCCCGCCACATATAATTCTTATTATTCAAAAAGTGAACTCCTGTTCACGTGGAGGAAGTCTTAAAAGGCCGTTAGCCTGGTCTAAACCAGCTTTCAAACTGCACCCTGTGGGGCCTGTGCCCCACTGCCCCCTGTGGGGCCTGTGCCCCACGTTGGGAAGCACTGTATTTGAGAATTGGGATGGGGGGAAATGGGCATCTAAGAGTGGCAAATCCAAGGCAAAACTTCCCGTGCGTAAATAGCCGATGAGACCTGCTCGACCGAGTATGTCATCGCTGAAAAGAAAATAATAACACTTTCTATGTACCTACTTCCCGGTCGCACCTTGTTACTCCGTGGGAAATCACCCCTTATGCGTGGGAGGGTTTGGCCTTGGATTTGCTGCTCTCTAGATGCACGTTAGGCCCTGACCTGGATGGCCCAGGCTAGCCTGATCTCGTCAGATCTCAGAAGCCAAGCAGGGTCAGCCCTGGTTAGTATTTGGATGGGGGACCACCAAGGAATACCAGGGTTGCTGTGCAGAGGAAGGCACTGGCAAACCACCTTTGTAAGTCTCTTGCCTTGAAATCCCCAAAAGGGGTCGCCATAAGTTAGCTGCGACTTGACGGCACTTTACACCCACAGGTGCGCATTTCCCCCCATCTGAATTCTCAAAACTCTGCACTGGGGCTTGTTTTTGAGTTTTGAGAATTCGGGTGGGGAAAATGTGCACCTAGAGCAGGGGTGGGGAACGTCAGGCCCGTATAAGGCCCGCAAAATCATTTGATCTGGCCCTTCATGGGTCCTGGCAGATCTCTAGCTCAGAAGGATGCTGCCCTGCCTGAATCTCTTGGGCCCAGCTAGGGACAGCAGAGCTCAAAAGTGAGTCGCTCTGTGTGGCAGACACTTGGAGCCGTCTCTGGCCATGCCTCTTGGCTAAATGTTTGACCAAATATAGTAGGCTAATTTTTAAGTTGATAATTTTGTATGGCCTGTGAATGATGTTATAAATATCCAAATGGCCCTTGGCAGAAAAATGGTTCCCCACCCCTGACCTAGAGAGCGGCAAATCCAAGGCGAATCCTTCTCTGCATAAATGGCCACCTCCTGACTAAAAGCTCAGAGAAGCTTTAAAAAATAAAACTTCTCCCGGCGCAATCCAGTCAAAAAGTAAGCACTTTGAAATCCCATTGCTTTCTGCAGCTCATGTTTAACCACTGCCGTTGCCGTGGGTGGGACATATGGCTTGCCTTTTCTGGGTACTTACTCAGAAGTCCCACTGTTCCATAGGGTTTGCTTCCCAGAAAGCATTTCTGGGATTGCAGCCTTAAAACGGGCTTCGTGGTTATGGGATTGCATCTGTGTGGGGGCAAGCAGCGCAGTCCTCTGTGTGCTTACTCATGACAAAACTCTACTGTGTTCAGTGGGATTTGTTTCCCAGAAATTATTGATTGACACGGCCTTGAATTGTGCTTCACTTTGGCTGTAATAGTTATGTACCATTCTGATTACAAAGGGGAGTGCCGGTGCAATCCTGTGCATGATTACGCAGCAGTAAGTCCAATGGTGTTCAGTGGGCCTTGTTCTCAAGTAAGTGAGCACTGGATTTCAGCTTAAGATATTTAATGTTACAAATTTGGGGCAGGCCAACAATTTGGACAGCATCTGTTACTTGGTTTTCGAATATGCCAGTTCGAAATGATGATCCAGAGATCGAGGCAGCAATTATAGACCTGAATTCCCACTGGAATCGATAGGGCTTACTTTGGAGTAAACATGGTTAGGTTCCAAATGGAGGGCAATGTGGTAAGAAGGGAGAATTAGGGGGAGAGCAAATGTATTTCTTGGCATCGAGCAACGACGAATCCATTTAGGTTTGGAGAAAGGCAGGATAGACGTTTAATGAATAAATAAATGACTGTACCAAAACAGTGTGCTGGAGATGCTAATGCACAAAGTCATTTTTCCAGCCTCCTTTCATTAAGAATAAACCCTGCTGGATCAGATTAAAGATAAACTAGGCCTGCATCCTGTTTCCATAAGGGAGCAACAAAATGCTTTTGGGGAGTCCATGAGTGAACCACAAAAACAACAGGCTTCTCCCTGTCGTTTTTCCTGCATTTGCTGGTAGTCAGGCACATGGTGACCCTATAAATCAATGTCCTCCAAAACATCCTATCCTTAACAGCCTTGCTCAGATCTTGCAAACTGAGGGCCATGACTTCCTTTATAGAGTCAATCCATCTCACAAGAACATAAGAAAGGCCCTGCTGGATCAGACCAAGGCCCATCAAGCCCAGCAGTCTGTTCACACAGTGGCCAACCAGGTGCTTCTAGGAAGCCCACCAACAAGACGACTGCGGCAGCATTGTCCTGCCTGTGTTCCACAGCACCTAATAAAATAGGCATGCCCCTCTGATCCTGGAGATAATACGTATGCATCATGAATAGGTGTGCATCTCATGTTGGGTCTTCCTCTTTTCCTGCTGCCTTTCTACTTTTCCTAGCTTTATTGTCTTTTCCAGTGACTCTTGTCTTCTCACAATGTGACCAAAGTCTGATAGCTTCCGTTCAGGCATTTTAGCTTCTATGGACAGTTCAGGCTTGATTTGATTTAGAACCCCCTTATTTGTTTTTTGGGCTGTCCACGGTATCCGTAACTTACCAGCAGGCAAATCAAAACCTGTTTGCCCTTAGCATCTTGTCTTCTTGTAAAATAATTTTTTAAAAAATGTTCTTTAACATTGTCCCCCTTGCTGGTTCATGGAAGGGAGGTCCATCAGTGGCCATCACCCACGCTGACTGATGGCAACTTTCACATCCAGAGGCAATCAACCTCTAAATAGCAGTGCTAAGAGGTAATATCAGGGGGAGGTCTTGGATTCTATGCCGACTGTACTGACCCCCAGGGCAAGCGGTTAGCCACTGCGTGATGCTAATGGACAACTGGTCTGATCCAGCTTGTCCTGCGTTTTTATGAAAATGGAGCTTCCCATGTCTGGTTTTAATTTAAAAAAAATAGATTCAATTATGGATCTTTGTCATCGCATCTGTTTCAGCCTTGAGTATTGGAAATGAGTCTTTTGCAAGAATGATTACAGTAATGCTTTCTCAGTTTTGTGGGAGTGGGGATAGCTGGAGATCTCCTATCTGTCGCCAGTGAGGGATGGGGAGAGCAGAAGCTTGTGTCCGGGTAAGCAAACCTTTGTGGCCCGGTTACTCCAAAAAAAGCCCCTGAAGTCATTGGTTTGTCAGTAAACAAAGGAGGAAGGGAAGGGAGATACGGAGGTTTGGGCTTGGCCAGACACCCTGAGTGCAAGCCAAGCCCTGCATGTGGTTTTGCTAGGTGTCCTTTGACCCAAGTCAGGCTTAATCTGAGGCAAGGCTAACCAGAGCTTCCTCGTTTACTTTTGAGGCTGTGCTGGCTCAGTTCTGGATTGTGCGACCTGTTTGTTTGAAAAAGAAACGCAGAGTGTAATGTCCACCCCGCAAAGGTCCCTTTTTAGAGGTTTTGTCTTTGGCCATTTGGCCCAGGTTGGCATCATCCCTAATTGGGCATGAAATCCGATACCAGTCACTGCAAAAGGTGTTATCCGGGGCCTATGTTTTTTTTTTAATTCTTGAAGTAGAGATCTGTGTGACCTGGTCTGTGTACAAGTGCTTTAGAGAGCCACATCCCTGCCTGGTATCCCAAACACAAGAGAGCCAGCGTGGTGTGGTGGTTAAGAGCGGTGGACTCTAATCTGGAGACCCGGGTTTGATTCCCCACTCCTCCACAGGAAGCCAGCTGGGTGACCTTGGGCTAGTCACAGCTCTCTTAGAGCTCTCTCAGCCTCACCTACCTCACAAAATGTCTGTTGTGGGGAGAGGAAGGGGAGGAGATTGTAAGCCAGCTTGATTCTCCTTAAAAGGCAGAGAAAGTCAGCATATAAAAAACAACTTGTCCTCCTCTTCCTCTTCTTCTTCTTGTACTTCTACTACTAGTACTTCTACTACTGGTTCTATTGGACCCATAAGTCCACAAACAGGCCCTTTTTGTTATTGGCTCACACCCAATTCTCTTTTGGAATACGATGATCCGGCTTCTGCTTTCCTGCTGACGGATCCTCTGTGCCAGCAAGGAAAGAGAACGATGGATGACTTTGCACGAATGAAAGTGGCAATTGATGCCGGAGGTAACTTTGTCCTTTTCTTTTGCAGAGACGGAAACGCTTGTGATTGGGATCGCAGGAAGGGATGTGACTCTGGCGTGCCAGAATGCATCACAGCGGGTGCTTGTGGTGGAGTGGTTTCGGGGGGACCCCGACACCACCCCCATTCTCTTCTCCTCGGATGGCACGCTCCCAGACGACGCTCGCTTCTCGCTCGTTGGGAACACCTCTCTGCACATCTCAGGGCTGCGCCTGCAGGATGAAAGCAACTACACCTGCAAGGAGGTGCTGAACGAGACGGATCACGTGCACAGGGTCCGGTTGCTTGTGGCCAGTAAGTTAGCGCTCATGTCCCGTTTTTCTCTGTGGCCAGGCAGGGCATGAAGGCAGCTCGCATGCTGCATTTGCTGCATGTGTTCTAGAACCAGGGGGCGGAGCTGCTGCAGGAGGGGAGGGTGGCAGTGCCCGCGCATGTTGCACTCTGAACCAACTGACTGCAAAATGCCAGTGAACCAAAACTAGAATAGAAAACAAACAAGAATAGAAGCGGTAGACTCTAACCTGGACTCTAATCTGGAGAACCGGGTTTGATTCCCTACTCCTCCACATGAGGGGCGGATGCTAATCTGGTGAACTGGGTTTGATTCCCCACTCCTCCACATGAAGCCCACTGGGCGACCTTGGGCTAGTCACAGCTCTCTTAGAGCTCTCTCAGCCCCACCTACCTCACAGGGTGTCTGTTGTGGGGAAGGGAAGATGATTGTAAGCTAGTTTGATTCTTCCTTAAGTGGTCGAGAAAGTCAGCATATAAAAACCAACTCTTCTTCTTCTTCTCCTTCTTCTAGCAGGGGAGGGGACGAGAGGGAAAGCAAGAGGAAGAGAGTTGGTTTTTTATACCCCAGATTTCTCTACCTTTTAAGGAGACTCAAACTGGCTTGCAATTGCCTTCCCTTCCCCTCCCCACAACAGGCACCTTGTGAGGTAGACCGGGCTCAGACAATTCAGAGAGAACTCTGATTAGCCCAAGGTCACCCAGCAGGCTTCATGTGGAGGAGTGGGGAATCGAACCCAGTTCACCAGATCAGAGTCTGCCGCTCATGTGGAGGAGTGGGGAATCGAACCCAGTTCTCGTCTTCCGCTCTTAACCACTGTGCCACACTGGCAAAAACGGGGAAGAGACCAGATATGGAGGGAGTCTGAGGGGGAACAAAGAATGACTGTATGTGGAAGGGTAAAGGAAGGATCAGGGGGCGGAGAACTGGGGAGTGCGTTTGTGGAAGAATGAGACCCATTTTAATCATGGCGGCGCAACCTGGGCGAAGCAGCTATGTTTGCCAACTTGGCATTCCAGAGATTTGTAGCTCTTGTGGGTATTGTGCTGGTGTTGAAAATAAGCGCACACAGCTCCTTTGCATGGCTTGCGGCACAGTGTAAAGAAGGTGCTGAGTCCGGTCAGGGTTGAACCAGAATGCCCTTTGCGTCACATTTAAAACCAGGCTTCAGAACTGGTCGGGGAAGGTCCCCTCTCGCCCCAGGCGTGTTCCCTTCAGCCAGCCAACCTCCCCTCTCCTCATCACAGTCTCCCACCCCATCTCCTCTCTACGAATTAAGGTTCCCCTCAGTGGAGGAACTGGCTGTTGCTCTTTCTGCCTAGGCAGGCCTCTTGTCTACAGGACCTATGTTTCTGGCTGCGTGCCCGGTGTAGCTCTGAATTTGTTTTCAAGGTGTGGTCGGCAGCCACTGCTGCAACATGCGTCTCCCGAGCAAGAGCTGCACTCGCTTTGTCCAGGGTGCCAAAAACTCTGCAAGGCTATTCAGTCACTCTAAGGTTGTGGGGAACCTCTGCCGGCACCCATAGGAAGAGCTCTGCTGGAACATAACAAAGGTCTCTCTAGTCTAGTACTCTGAAAACTCAGGAGATGTTTCTGGGAAACTCATGAGCAGAGTATGAGTCACCTATTCCTGTGGTTCCCCCAGCAACTGGTATTCAGGGATACACTGCCACTGAACCTGGAGGTTCTGATCACCTAGCACAGTGTATAGTTATCGATTGACCTCTCCTCCATGAATTTGTCTAGCCCTTGTTTCACAACATCGAAGCCATTCAGGGTTGGCTCTGTCATGAAGCCGAATGAGGCAGAGCAGGTGCTTCAGGCAACAGATTTGGGGGGGCGGCAACCGCCCATCCTGCCTATTGCTGCCTCCACCTGGAAGGTGCAGTTGCGAAATCTGCCTTGTCTCCCACCCTTCTTTAAAAATAGCCCATTAAGTCACATATGCCCCTATTTTTTCCCAGTCAAGTCACATTTAACTTATGACGACCCCTGGTGGGGTTTTCAAGGCAAGTGATGTTCAGAGGTAGTTTGCCATTGCCTGCCTCCACGTCCCAACCTTGGTCTTCCTTGGAGGTCTCCCACCCAAATACTTGCCAGGGCCGACCCTGCTTAGCTTCTGAGATCTGACGAGATCAGGCTAGCCTGGGCTATCCAGGTCAGGAAAATGGCCCTAGGGAGTCAGTAACTGCCCCTTTGGGGCAAATGTATAGGTACCTGAATGCGTAACCTTATGTTTCCCCAAAGGGCAAATAGTGGGGTGGATCCTACCACCACACTGAGCAAGCTGATTGATTTACTAAAATATTTATACCTCAGTTTTCCTTTTGGCTCTGGTTTGAAGCCTTCCTCCAATCTTAGGAGCCTTCCTCCAATGGAAGAGCCACTTCAGTAGGAAAGAAGCTACTTGGAAGATGGCAAGTCTTTAAGCGGAGGCTGGACAAGCACTTGTTAGGGATGCTTTAGGCTGATCCTGCATTAAGCAGGGGCTTGGTCTAGATGGCCTGTACGGCCCCTTCCAACTCTATGATTCTATGGCTGGATCCATCCCAGAAGCTCTGCTGCTTCATTTGCGAAAATGGCACGGGGGTGGACCTTGAACCTTCCCTTCCCTCACACCACAGTGCAGTCTGAATTGCACCCGTGCTGATCTATTGAGTTTCAACAAGACAGACCGATAAATGGAGTAAATAAATAAGAGAAAACCCCCATTGGAAGCACTGTTTGCAGAACTCCTGGCCCCACGGCTGGTCGGGTTTTGTAGCCCCTGCTACAGAGCCATTTCACGTGCTGGTGAGCCATGTTTTGCTGATAGCAGATTGTGTGTGAGTGATGCATTTCTAACAAACATTCAACCCAAAGAGCAAACACTTTTTAAAAAGCAGACGGAGCAGCGCTTTCGGTGATACGTAGTGGGAGAGAGGGGTGGCTGGGGCAGTGTTCCTTGGCCCCAGAACTGGGGCGTTACCTGCGTGTTCTTATTTTCATCTGTCAGCTGTTGAGAGGGTGGGCTGAACTGCAAGCAACCTTTTTGCGATTTAAAGGTGGAGTCCTATGCAGATGCTCCAGTCTAAGCAGATTGATTTCTATAGGTTTAATCTGGAATAACTCTGCATAGGATTGCATCTTTTTTATACTCCAGTCTGAACACATTGGTTTCCATGGTTTCAGACTGGAGTAACTGTGTGTGTGTGTGTTAAGTGCCGTCAAGTCGCTTTCGACTCATGGCGACCCTATGAATGAAAGTCCTCCAAAATGTCCTATCTTTGACAGCCTTGCTCAGATCTTGCAAATTGAAGGCTGTGGCTTCCTTTATTGAGTCAGTCCATCTCTTGTTGGGTCTTCCTCTTTTCCTGCTGCCCTCAACTTTTCCTAGCATGACTGTCTTTTCCAGTGACTCTTGTCGTCTCATAATGTGACCAAAGTACGACAGCCTCAGTCATTTTAGCTTCTAGGGTCAATTCAGGCTTCATTTGATCTATAACCCACTGATTTGGTTTTTTGGCAGTCCACGGAATCCGTAACACTCTCCTCCAACACCACATTTCGAAGGAATCTATTTTCTTCCTATCAGCTTTCTTCACTGTCCAGCTTTCAGTAACTCTGCATAGTGTTTAAAAGACAGCAGAGATGACAGCTGCCAAAGTTGTCTGTATAGGGTGTCTCAAAGGTGTGGCACCACCACAGAAAAAGGCCCTTTGTTTGTTGTCTGTCTACCTAACATTTAGAGGCAAGGGTAGCCAACATAGATAGTTAAATTGTGGGTAACCAATGCATAGTTAAATTGTGGAACTCCCTGCCCCAGGAAGTAGTGATAGCTACCAACTTGGAAGGCTTTAAGAGCGGAGTGGACATGTTCATAGAGGAGAGGGCTATCCATGGCTTCTAGTCCAAATGGATATTAGTCATGATGCATACCTATTCTCTCCAGGATCAGAGGAGCATGCCTATTGTATTAGGTGCTGTGGAACACAGGCAGGATAATGCTGCTGCAGTATCTTGTTTGGGGGCTTCCTAGAGGCACCTGGTTGGTCTCTGTGTGAACAGACTGCTGGACTTGATGGGCCTTGGTCTGATCCAGCATGGCCTTTCTTATGTTCTTATGAGATCTTAATAGATTTATATTGTCTGCTGTAGAATAATGACTTTTCTGCTCACATTCCAGGTGGCCCTGACACGATCAATGTCCAGATCCATCCTACCACACCAATGCCAAACGGCACCCTCTATGCCAAGAGACATGGCATCCTCAACTTCACCTGCACCTCCGTCTCCCGGCCTGTGCCCACAACCAAGTGGGATTTCTCCCCATCCGGTTCGCCACATGAACTATTCACAGAAGTTAACAGCTCCCAGAACTCCTTCATCCTGCACCACATATCCCCCAGGTACCAAGGGAACTACACCTGTTCAGCGAAGAACCAGCTCAGCGGCGTCCAAGCAACCGTGACCCAAGAACTCCTGGTCTACTGTATGTACATTAAGGGATGCTTGCAGAGGGTAATTGCAGACACTTGTGGGGAATTTTGCTCTACTGTAGAGTCAGAAAAACTGTGTGCCTAAGAGGGCTCTGCAGCCGTCCCACAGCTGCCCCACACTCCCAACACAGAATGGCACACTGGGGGTCAAACTGTATGGCATGGGACATTGGCTTTCTGTCACTGAACTCCAGACCAATGGTGCACTTAAGCAGTTTAAAACTCTAGTCTTAAGGGGCCCTTTATAGCCTTCTTTTGCTCCCTCTGTGAGCTGGGGCCCTGGACTTCCACCCCAAAATCTGACCCTGAGGGCACCAGTGCTCCAGATATGTACTGTGGCCCTAAGATACAGCCATGAGGTGGGAGAGGAGAGAAACACGCTGATATGAATTGGGCTAAGGGCAGTGGATCAGAGGGAATGTATCTGTTTCCCACCTACTGATATTCAGTGTGTGCTTATCTTATTTTTCTACCAGCTACTGAGCCCTTATTCTAAAACAAGAAAGAGGAGATCCAAATCTGACAGCCTGAGTTCTTTGCTGTGGTGGTGGTGGAAGGGGCTGCCAAGTCGCAGCTGACTTACGGCAACCCCGTAGGGTTTTCAAGGCAAGAGACGTTTGGAGATGGTTTGCCATTGCTTGCCACTGGATTTCCTTGGTGGTCTCTTTGGTGCAACAGCAGAATTTTATTTTTAAATGGGGCTTGTAGTTTGAAAGGTTTGTATGTGATAGGCACCCTTTTAAGGTAGGCTGAGCCCATACCTTAAAAGGCGATACCCAGAATTTTAAAGGGGGTTCTCAAGCTCATGGGCAGCCAGTGGACTCCTGCCCGAAGAAGAAGGGTTGGTTTTTATACCCCAATTTTCTCTTCCGAAAGGAGTCTCAAACGGGCTTACAATCTCTTTCTCTTCTCCTCCCCAAAGGAGACACCTTGTGAGGTAGGTGGGGCTGAGAGGTTTCGGAGAGAACTGTGACTAGTCCAAGGTCACCCAGCAGGCTTCATGTGGAGGAGTGGGGAAACCAACCCGGTTCACCAGATTAGAGTGCGCCGCTCATGTGGAGGAATGGGGAATCCAACCCCGTTCTCTACAGTATCAAAGGAGCAAGCCTATTATATTAGGTGCTGTGGAACACAGGCAAAATGCTGCTGCTGCAGTCGTCTTGTTTGTGGACTTCCTAGAGGCATCTGGTTGGCCACAGTGTGAACAGACTGCTGGACTTGACGGGCCTTGGTCTGACCCAGCATGGCTTTTCTTAGGTTCTTATGTTCTCTAGATTATAGAGACCACCACTCTTAACCACGACGCCACACTGACCCTCAGCAACTACTTGTGCGTTTTGGGTGGAGAATGGGTGTTCTTAGGTTCCTGGCTCCTCTCACCTAAAGCTTCCCAGCTGTCTTTAGTACCAGCCCTACATACAGGTCACTGCACTCGTCCAACCTGGAGCTTGAAGGAGTGTGGCCAGGCCTTGCTTATCAAGGAGGTGTCACAGTACTCCTGTCAGCTGCAGACTGCTGATAGAAGGCACTCCTTTGTCAACACAATACCTGCTGTGAAATCTGGGAAGACATTAGCCCCACCTTTTTCTTCCTGAAGGCCGGACCTGTTCTCCACCCAAGACACACAAGCGGTTGCTTAGGGCAGTACAGTCGGGAGGCTGCCAATACATCACAGGGGGCCACAGTTCACTTCCAGCTGCTAGTGGCACAAGAGAGGAAATGGAAATAGCCTAGGGCTGTGTTGCTACTGGCCAGAATAAAACAAAGCTCCTACTAGCATTGCTAAGGCTGTACGCTCTTGGCTTGCTCCAAGGCAACTAAAAAGCTGTAACTAAAAAGGCAAATGCAGTCTTGGGCTGCATCAACAAAAGTATAGTGTCCAGATCACGCGAAGTGATGGTTTCGCTTTACTCTGCTCTGGTTAGACCTCAACTAGAGTACTGTATTCAGTTTTGGGCACCACAATTTAAGAAAGATGTAGACAAGCTGGAACGTGGCCAGAGAAGGGCAACAAAGATGTTGAGGGGTCTGGAGACAAAGTCCTATGAGGAAAAGTTGAAGGATCTGGGTATGTTTAGCCTGAAGAGGAGAAGACTGAGAGGGTATATGATAACCATGTTCAAGTACTTGAAGGGCTGTCATATAGAGGAGGGTGCCGAGTTGTTTTCTGTTGCTCAAGAAGGCCGGACCAGAACCAACGGGTTGAAATTAAATCAAAAGAGTTTCCGTCTAGACATTAGGAAGAATTTTCTAACAGAGCGGTTCCTCAGTGGAACAGGCTTCCTCGGGAGGTGGTAAGCTCTCCTTCCCTGGAGGTTTTTAAGAAGAGATTAGATGGCCATCTGTCAGCAATGCTGATTCTGTGACCTTAGGCAGATGATGAGAGGGAGGGCATCTTGGCCATCTTCTGGTCACTAGGGGTGTGGAGGGGGAAGGAAGTTGTGAATTTCCTGCATTGTGCAGGGGGTTGGACTTGATGGCCCTGGTGGTCCCTTCCAACTCTATGATTCTAAGGCCAGTAAGAGGAAATTACAGCATCCCTTGGTTGGGGGGGGGGACAACCTGACTTGTACCAACCCTGCCTGAAGTTTGGGCTTCAACTAGCCTCTGGGTTCCATACCAGGATTTCTCAACCACCGCTCACGCAGACTTTGATTATGGCTCTGCTGGCTACTTTGGCCATTGGTATTCCCTGCTTTAATCCACCCTCTTGAGTGGCCTGTTTTCCTAATGCTAGAGTTCCTTCCTCCGTTTTATCCTGGCAATAAAAGTGTGTGGTAGGGGAGGGGCTGTGGCTTAGTGGGACAGCATCTGCTGGGTATGCGGAAGGTCTCCTGACATTTCCAATTGAAAAGATCAGGTAGTAGGTGATTTGAAAGATTTCTCTGCCTAAGACTCTGTAAAGCTGCTGCCAGTCTGGGAAGACAATACTGACTTTGATAGGCCAATGATGTAGTGGTCAAGAGTGGTGGACTCTGATCTGGAGAACCAGGTTTGATTATCCACTCCTCCACATGAGCTGCAGACCCTAATCTGGTGAACTGGGTTTGTTCCCCCATTCCTCTGCATGAAGCCTTCTGGATGACCTTGGGCTACTCACAGTTCTCTCCAAACTCTCTCAGCCCCACCTACCTCACAAGGTGTCCATTGTGGGGAGGGGAAGGAAGGTGGTTGTAAGCTGCTTTGAGACTCCTTAAAAGTAGATAAAAGCGGGGTATAAGAACCAACTTTTCTTCTTCTTCAGTATAAGGCAGCTTCACTTGTTCATGAGTCCTGGGAGAGAGCGATGCTTTAAAATGTGACCCTGGCACCTGGGCGTTCGCAGGCCCAGCCTAGATTCCCTTCGTGTTGACTTAGCTCCACATTACATTGGGGTCATATTGCCAGCAAGAAAAATGACTTTTTGTCAACTGGCCCTGATGCTAGGATTTGGGGTCACCCAGCGCCTACTAGTTAGGGTCCTCCTCACTAGTCCTGCTGTCTGTGCCTCCCAACTGCAAGGGGAAGGCAGGTGGCAACAAGAGCTAGGACTTTTTCAGTGGTGGCCCCTTGCCTGTGGAATGCCCTCCCCCTTGAGATCTTCCCTGGCACTCACTTTACTTTCTTTTTGGTGCCTGGTCAAAACATTTCTTTTTAACCCAAGCTCTTAGCTACAGGGCTGAACTTTAAAATTGCTCTTATAGTCTGCCTCTAGCCATAGAAATGTTTTGTGAGACTGATTTTATGCAGTTATGCTCTGGCTAAGTTTTTAATAGTTCTTTATTTTGTAACAATTTTTAGGCTGTTTTCTGTTTTTTTACCATGTTTTGCTTTGTAAGCTGCCTCGTGCAGGTTCTCTGGAGAGGAGGTGTAAAATTTGTCTAGATCAATAAACGAAAACAATTAATTAATTGGTAATAGATTCAGGGCCCTGACCTGGATGGCCCTGGCTAGCCTGATCTCATTAGATTTCAAAAGCTAAGCAGGGTCGGTCCTGGTTAGTACTTGGATTTGAGACTGCCGAGGAATACCAGGGTTGCTATGCAAAGGAAGGCAATGGCAAACCACCTCTGTTCTCTCTTGCCTTGAAAACCCTACTGGGTTGCCATAAGTCAGCTGAAACTTGACTGCACTTAACTCACATAATAGATTCAGGATAGAGACAAGAAAATACTTCTTCCCACGATGCATCATTAGCTTGTGGAATTGGCACTGCAGCATGCGGTGGCAGTCTTTGGCTTAGATGGCTTAAAAGGGGATTAGACACATTCTTGGAGGCAAGTTCTGTCAACATCTATTAGAGATAATAGAAGTGGATCCAACCAGATTTTCCCCCCCATTCAATCTTGCTCAGTCTCCTTCCTGACTTCAGCCCCCATCCAATGTGGCTTTTATCCATTCACGTCTCAGGATCCTAAGCATAACCTTATTGGATGGTCAAAGGAGACCCTTCCTCTCTTTTTCATCAGCAGAAAAGCTGGTTGGATCCATCACAAGAGCTTGAAGGAAGTCTCCATGTCAAAAGACCTCAGAATACCAGGGGGCAGCAGAGGAGGAAGGCCTCTGCCTTGTATGTGGGCATCTGAACCAACGGGAGCAGTTCTTACATTCTTAACTGGCTATTTCTGCCTAGGACCTTGCTGGTGGTAGAACATCTCCTTGTCTTTCTGCTAACCTCGAGACCTTCTGCTTGTAGATCCGCCACCATTCTTACCCCAGTGTTGGGTTCAATCCTCCACTGATAACTCCAGAGGGGTGCAGTTGTTCTGCCAGTGGCCCGGGGGTTACCCTCAACCTACCCTCCGCTGGAGAGACACAGAGGACTCGAGCGGCCAGGAAATCAGCGCTACCAGCCTGGCAGACACCATCGTGGCGACTCTGAATGGCTCGCAGCTGCTTCATGGGAAGGAGTTCACCTGCCACGGAAGCCACATCTTACAACAGGAGGCAAAGGCAGCCTGCACCGTGCAGTTGGGTAAGTAGCGAAATGGTAAAGCTGGCAAGGACTGTCCGGTCCAACCTGTCAGCCCCGAGCGGGACAGCCTGCCCATCAGCCCCGTAGGCCAATTTCTGGAAGCTAGAGATCAGCCACGTTGCAAGAGGTGTTTCCAGATCCATAGCGTCAGATGACTCATGCAAGTAAAGGTGGATATAAATATACTTAATACTTAACGTTATGCCTGTAGTAGAAAGCATTTTTAATGTGCATACAGTTCCCCCACCCTCCACAATCAAACTTGAGGGAAACTTATTCTTCTGCCTTCGAGCAGGAGCAGGAGTCACACAGCACTCTTTGGCTGGTTCCTGCATCACCTGTAAAAGCGCTTTCCTTTTATTTGCTTAGTAGACCAGTGAGGAGCACTGATTGTTTGGCCATTGAACAGCACTGATTGGTTAGCCTTTGTTTCAATCACAAAGCAATTTTTCTTCCCCGCTTGCAGCAGTTTTTAAAGAGTTTTAAAAAAATAGCAAACTCTAGATAACTGTAGACAAGCCATTCTCTCTCACTACTGGTGATAGTATAACGCTGTGACTACCTTGCAGGACTGTTGTAAATGCAAGATAGTTTATATGAAACACTTTTAACATTCAGAAGTTTTACAGATTAAGGATATTAATCAATTTAAATAATAAATAAATAATATCACTATATTATATCAATAAAACAGAATAATTAATAGTTATTGCTGGCTAGTATTAACTGTTATCATTATTACATTTTAATGCATTGTGAAATTGTTCACAGATAAGCCCTGGAACCTATTTGCCATAACAATGCTTCTAAGCATACACAGAAAGTTTCCCCCCCCCTTCACCCATGAATAAACAAATAAACCTCTGAGAATAACAGATAGGTATTCTAAGGGATTCTGAGTTTACCGGTAATTTCCATGGGAGGGGGGAGTTTTAGAAAGCAATTATTTATTTCTTCTAGCAATAGCTGTGAGGCAGGGGTCCACAGCGTGGTATCCACCAATACCTTTTCTGGTGCCCGCCAAAAATTTTTAGGAAGTGGGTGGAGCCAGGTAGGGCTTTTGCCCAGCAAAACCGTCTGATTATTGGATATCTGATTTGCAGTGCAGATTTTTAAAAATGTTGCTTTGCCACTACAGCACAAGGATCTACACTGTGCTACTGAAGTTAAGCTTTGGCAGCCACTTGTGGCTGGCTCTTCCTCCTGCAGCAGGCATTTTGTGGCAGCCCTGTTGTTGCTGTGCCCACCAAGCCGGGTCAGAATTCCAAATTTGTCTGCAGGCTCGGAAAGGTTGGGGACCCCTGCTGCAAGGGAAGCCCCCTGCTCAATTATTTTCTTTGTCTTCTGTAAGCTATGTTGGCACTTCTTGGGCAAAGGTGAGATTTTGTGAATATGTGAGTTAGCGTAAGTAGAGTTGGTAATTCATTGGTTGGTATTTGAACCTAGGTCTTCTTGCTTGCCAGTGTGGCATGCTGGGCATCAAGCCAGACTAGCATCACAGTTAGGGTTGCCAGCTCCAGGTTGGGAAACACCTGGAGATTTTTGGGGCGGAGCCTGAGGAGGGCAGGGGTTTTTGGGGGGGGACTTCGATGCCGTAGAGTCCAATTGCCCAAGCCGCCATTTTTTCCAGGGGAACTGATCTCTATCGGCTGGAGATCAGTTGGAATAGCAGGAGATCTCCAGCTACTACCTGGACGTTCTATAAACAGGAGGTGTACTGATATAAGGTAGTTGAAATCCAAAGAAAAACTTCTCAGTACACAGCCACTGAACACTGAATATGTACAGTTTTAACAATATATTTGTTTGCTCTAGCAATACTATATAACCATCAACATATACAGAAAAACTTGATAGTTACAATTCTGTATAAATATGGAACTTGTTTAGCAATATTTCCAATACAATTGTATGCTTAAACAATAGTTCACATCCATTTATTCCTAGAATCCCCCAGGGAAGTGTCTATACATCCGGCAATAAATATCTTTGCGATAGTAGAAATTTAGGATTGCAATAGAAGATGCTCTCAAAGCTGCGGTCTGCTGGTATGTAGTTGAGTGCATACTGTTCCGGATCAGTTGATCACTGCTGACCAATCAGGTTATTAGAATCTCGTTACTGCTGGAAAAGCTAGCAGTAGTCTGCTTAAGTGGAACGTGAGGTCAGGCATGCAGGTGTTTCCTAACCTTTCTGTCTCTACCTCTTGTCTTAGTGGACCCTCTGATCACATCTGACCCTGTGAGGAGTTGTTTTGTCGGGCGGGCCGTGACTCTGACCTGCCACTTGACGGCTGGCAATCCACCCGCCAGAATCGCCTGGCTGCGGAACATTTCCCAGCCAGAGACGGAGATCCGGTCCAGCGGGAGGTTCCGTGTCAGCCAAGAGGGCAACACCTCCACCCTCATTATCCAGAACTGCTCCCGCAACTCAGACGAGGGTTACTACGCCTGCAAGGCTGAGAACTCCGTGGGGCTGCGAGAAATGTACATCCACCTTACTGTGACTGGTAAGGTTTAAACCATGATGCAGGACACTTTGGAGGGAATTGTCTTCTCCAACGACTGCTTAGGAGGATTTTGGTTGAAATGTGGATAATACTTCTAGTGAAGTTCAATTTTTTTGGCATCTCTAAAGATCGTTGAGGGCCAGCCCTGGTTAGTATTTGGATGGGAGACCACCAAGGAAGTCCAGGGTTGCTGTGCAGAGGAAGGCACTGGCAAACCACCTCTGTTAGTCTCTTGCCATGAAAACCCAAAAAGGGGTCGCCGTAAGTCGGCTGTGACTTGACGGCGCTTTACACACACACAAAGATCGTTGAACACTACATTGAATAAATTCCAAATTTCCTGTGGATATGACAGGCACGAATTATCAGGATTGCCAAAAATGGCCATACACCCTCCTCCCCCTCTGCTGTTTCAGCACTTGAAAAGGCGTGTGGGGGAGGAGAAACAAGAGGGCCATGCTGTGGGCCCATCAGGATTGGGCCCTCTCTGTGTTTTTAAAATGACTTTAAAATGGCGGTGGTGTCCTTGCGGCGGCCACGAGGACATTGTCGTGTCCCGTTTGGCCCTCTGCTGCAACCTCTTCTCAAAGGAGACTTCAGCCTGGGTTCATTAGATTTCATTTATAGTCTTGGTAGTCCAAAGAATTATCTGTTTAAAAATGAACGAACCCAAAAAAAGCTCACCACTCAGAAGTTCTCTGATACTGCATGGCTTTTCTCATGTTCTTAGAGGTAGAAGAGTTGCATCTCCTTTCCCCTCCCCGCACTGCCTTGATCAGAATCATGTCCATGTTCATCTGTCCTCTTTACACTTTAAGGTAGACAGAGATCCGTGATCTTCTTCAGGCCTGTACAGTCCAAATATCCAGTGCTCACATATACTCCAGCGGATCCACCATTGTCAGGGCAATATTGCCATTTTCCCTTCAAATGATACTACCGGTATTATCAAGGGTTCTTTTTGGGGAACTGTTATGGTTGATAAGCAGTATGAATTAAATATTGGGGCTTCTGGGACAGACTGACTTTTGCAACAGCTTTGTACCTCAATTGTTGCACATCTTAGCAGTTCCACAAAGTAAAAATCTAGTGTTCAAGCTTAATAAATGCTTTGTTTCTCCTCTCCTCACTCCCAGAACCGGTTAACATTGGTGGCATCGTGGGAACTATAGTGGTCCTTTTGCTACTGGGAATTCTGGTCTTCTTTGGAGTTTTCTTATATGCGGGACATCGTTTCTGCCCAAAAGGTAGGAACCACTCGGAAATCTGTTCCTGGAGAGACTTGTCAATAATTCCCCTATGTGCTGCCCAGGGGGAGAACTTTGTTGTGGTTAGTTACCAGTGTTGCAGTGCTGGAATTTGACATTTTCCTAAAGGAAGCGAGAGGAGGTAGCAGACAGGATTCATGGGGGAGATCCTGATTTGGGGGGCTACCACAGAAAAGGCCTAGTTCTGGGAGATGACAACCAGTTATTCCTAAAATACATAATTTGAAGAAGGGAAGGGGATTTTACAACTGCACTTCAATATGAGGTTAAAACTAGTGGACTCCAAATAAACCGGTAACCATTTTTAGAACTGGCAAAATATGTGTGTAACAGTTTTATAGCCACTAATAATCAAGCAGTCTCCTTTTATGCTAATAGAAGCTTCCAAACCACCTTCAAGGATTATGCTAATACCAAAAGATAGGTATTCTCAGATCAACTGTAGGGCAGTTCTAAATTCTAAAACCCCTGAAAAAAAGGTACACTGAATTCAGTGGAATGTGGGCTAAGGCCAGGTGCCTTATTACATCTCATCAAATGTCTTTTTTGCAGTCTGAGGAAAACTCAGGTATGGATGTTGATTAACTTTTCTTCTCTCTCACCCTCTTCTCCCTTTCTTCTAGGCACCTTGCTCAGGTGAGTGTCTGTCCTCCTTAAGTGGGAGGAGCCCATCCCGGTTTCCTGACCCCAAAAGGCATCTCTGCTGAGGACATCCGTTTCAACCAGGGACCTCATTGCATGTACAGCCCCCCTACCCCACCCCAAGTTGAGGGATCAGTTCAACAATAGTTAAAATTTACTGCCTTGTGATAAGCTGAACTCAACTGGGTACCATCTGTGTAAGTAAGAATGCCATCCTAAGCAGAGTAATGCCCTTCTAAGTCCATTGATTTCAGTGATCTTAGAAAAATGTTAACTCTGTTTAGGAGGGTACTTTAAGAAAGCCACCTCCATGGTTACAAGTCTTTGGTAGCTGTTTTCACACACATTTGGATGTTCGTGCTTTTTATTTTTATTTTTCTACAATCTCACTGCGCAAACGTGTTGGGGGAAGGCTAAACTCAAAACCCTTCTCTCCCAAATATCCTAATTCTCACTTTAGCCCCGATCACAAGTGACAGTGAGCACATGTGCAATCTACGTGCAGTGTGCAGTTGATTTTTTTAAAAAAAATATGTGCGTTGAATAATCCTATTACGCCCATGCATGTACAGCTGAACATGCAATACAAACCCCACATTTATCCTGGTATCGGTTCCAGGTTTCGATTGCAAAGTGAACGTGCATTGGCTTTTTCTTACAAAAACAGATGTAGGCACCTACCAGTAGGATGGACATATGTTTACTGTAGCTTGTGAACAGGGCTTTTTTGTGTGTGCACATGCGCATATAGGGGAACTTGCAATTCATAAATACTCTTTGTCCCAGTTTGCCATCACTGGTAGGGCAATCCAGCAGGACCCAAATCCTCTGATTCTGTGGATGAATCTACCTCCAGTCTAAGCTTCCCTTTAGGGCTTGCATGGGCAATGTTGGAGTTTTAGCTTTCTCCATAACTGATGTTAGTGAAACATGTACGAACTCCCGGATGCCTTGCATTTCAATATGAGCAAGCCAAAAAGCAGGCAGATCTCTGCCCAGTGCAGGGAAATGCCTGCAAGCAAGCGAGGCAGAGGAAGCCCCTCGGGGCATTCCTCAAACTTCTTTCCTTGAACTGCAGGACTCGAGATTCGAGTGACATTCTTGTGCTGATGGATTCCGAGGATGAAGAAGTTCCCACAGACGCTGCTGGGGACCCTGCTTGGCACAAAGCGATGGTGCGAGCAAACGGCCATGCCACCTGGCCTACGGAAAGTAAGCTCTGTGCTTTGGCGAACCTGGGGAAATATATTTTTGTTCTTTTTTAAAAAATGAGAGTGTTGGGGTAAAACTCGGGGTATCCCTGGTTCAAGTTCCCATTCAGCCGTGAAGCTTGCCAAGTGATCCTTGGGCTTGATCTGTCAGCTGAACCCACCTTACATTGTTGTTGTGGGGATAAAATGAAGGAGGGGAGAATGAGGTATGCCACCTTGAGCTCCATAAAAATTAGACAGATGGTGAGTGGTGCAAAGTTACTTAGGTATTTGAACTTGGATCGCCTAGGTCCTAGTACAATACTCTAGCCATTAAGATACACTACACTGGCCCTTGATGTATCATTTATTTTATTTTTATTTTACAAAATTTAAACCCTGTCTTTCTGCCCTCATCAGGGCCACCAAGGTAGCTAGCACATTAAAAAAACATATATAATAAACCACCTATTAAAAACCATTAAAACCAAACAAAAACACATCGTTAAAGACCAGAGCTAAAATAAAATACAAAAACATAAAACAACAATTAAAATATTGAGCAGGAAGGAGGAATCACCGAAGGAACACCAAACGAAACAACAACAAAAAGTCTTCAGTGGTTGGGAGGATAGTTTGGGGTCTCTTTGCCTCTTCAGTCCGTCCAAAGTAACAACCAGCACTTTGACATGGGTGCAGAAGCAAACAGGTAACCAGTGAAATGTGAAATACCAGAGGTATCTGGTGTAAGCATCCGGTCCTACATAATACAGTGAAGAATGCATTTTGTACCAACTGCAACTTCTGACTCACCTTCAAAGGCAGCCCCGCCAGGAACGTGTCAACAGTAGTCTAATCTAGAGGTTACAGTGGCACGAATCAGAGTGCCCCCCCTGATGATTTCTGCTGGGACCAGGTTAACTGTTGTTTGACTAAGACTGCACTCGTAAGAGCACTTACTTGGGAGTAAGCCCCATTGAATTAAACAGGACGTATCTCTGGGTAAACATGCATAGGATTGCACAGTAAATAGATCTATCAGTTAGTCAAGGACAAAGGCCTGAAGGCGGAAGGGATTCTTTAGTTTGAGTGAGAAGTCTGGATAAGAAGGGTTCCCCAAATGCCTTATCCTGTTTTCCAGACTATAAACGCTTCCGAATCAAGAGGCAGTCAGGCATCATCCGTTATGTCTTATTTCAGGCTTCCATGCAGAGACGCCCAGTGAAATCTCCCAGGAGGAAAAAGAAGCCGGACCCACAACGTAGAAGGCCTCTCCATTTTTTCCCTCTTACACGCTAGAAGCCAAAGCATCATCACGACATGGCTGCATACGGACACGGGGAGGAGGAGCGCTTTGGGCAGCCATCTTCTTATCTTCTTGTCTGTCTTCGTCCGCTGTCGCTCATCTTTTCTATTTGTTGTTGCTCTCCCTGGTGCTGTCTCTTTCCTCCAAATCCCTGTAGGAATATTGAGATGGAAACAAAAGCCCATTGTGGAGGAAATGAGCCTTCATGCAGAGGACCCAGTGCCTTTGAAGCAAGATAGAGACCCATGTTTGGAATTGAGCTTCTGGAAGCCCAAAGAAGCTCATGACAGCAGGAAGAGCTGAACGAGAGTGGTATGGCTAGAAGCCAATTTCTGTGTGTCCAGCGTGGCACTGCAGCTGAAGCTGAATTGATGTTCAGGGTTCTCGGAGTTAATGTTCAAGAGCTTGAGACCTGTTCAGCTGGTCCCCAGGGTCAGCTTGCGAGTTAGCCGAAGCACCCAGAAGGACTTTCCTCCCTTGTGGCTTTCAGCAAGCCAAAATATGCCCACATTTCCTCTGATTGCCAGCAGCGAGTTAATTTCAGGATTAGCACTATCACATGGCACATATGTCATGCCGCTCAGGACTGACGGAGTGGCTGAAGTGGCGGAGGTCGGGAGCAGCCTTTCCCCCTTCCTTAGCGTAAGGAACACAGGTCCTGGTTGCAGATGAGAAGCAAGCTGACAGCCCGTCTCTAGACCGATGGATGCTTGAACGCAGTGACCAAATTCACGTGTGCCGCTTGAGGTGTGTTCCAGCACCTGCTGCAAGGCAGTTTCAAATGCACTGGTGCCTGTGTGAGAAGCAGAAGGGTGCTTTTAAATGAGCTTCTGTCTCATTCCTAATCTGATGGCTGGACAGGGAAGGGTTTTTTTGTTTTGTTTTAATTATGTTCCAGCTATCTTGTGCTTTACAAAGCACATATTTCAGCCTGTTTCTTTTTTATCCATAAGAGTTAGGACAATTTATTCCTATAAGGTAGCAACAATACCACAAATGCCTCTAACCTTAAAACGCTGTTGACCGCTTGACAACGGGGTTTTTGATGGTCCCTCCCTAGCTGAAATGCATTCAGACTCCATCACTGCAAGTTTTGTTCACTCTGTCCATTTTCTTTTCTGCCCTTTTGACTGTCGACCTTTTGTTTCATTTCTTTCTGGCCTCTGTTCTGTTCTTTTCCCCGCCACAGTTATCAGTTGGCTTTCCCCTATTCGTGCCTGCCTCCTCCCTCCCCTGTCTCTCACAACCTGTTTGGAATAGGGGATGGGTTTGTTACATTTTCCAAAGTAGAACCACTAATGCCGTGGCTCAGCGGTAGAGCATCTGCTTGGCATGGAGAAGGTCTCAGGTTCAATCCCTGGCACCTCTAGTAGGGGGAGGGGCCGTGGCTCAGTGGTAGAGCATCTGCATGGCCCGCAGAAGGTCCCAGGTTCAATCCCCGGCATCTCCAGTAAGGACCAGGTAGTAGAACCTCTGCCTGACACCCTGGAGAGCCGCTGCCAGTCTGAGTAGACAATACTGACTTTGATGGACCAAGGGTCTGATCCAGTATAAGGCAGCTTCATGTGTTCATGCCCTTCTGGGCACACATTTAGCCAGAACACCATATGGCATCCTCTTCCAGTCACATCTCAGGAAAGCGTGAGGCCCTGCTAAGGCTGAGCCAGAGTGCAAATTCAGCCAAGAGGTCACAGTAGAGCCAAAGTTTCCAAACTGTGAGTCAGACAGAGAGATGTTGGGGTTAGAGAGTACAGGTCTGGGGATACCCATGTCCAAATCCCTGCTTGCTATGTAGCTTGCTGGATGTCCTTGAGCCAGTCACCTTCTTTCAGTCTAACCTACCTCAATGGGCAGTTGGGAGGATGATATAGAGGAGGGCAGAGACGTGTATGTCGCTCTCAGCTCCTAGAAACGAAGGTGAGGTCAAAACGTTGTGGATAAAGAGTCCCAGCCAGTTGCTAAGAGAGGCCCCAACAGGGAGGAAAAGGGGACTGCGCATGAAATAAAACACTGAAGAAGAACCAGGGCCAAAGTGCAAAAATAAATTATGATCTTTTAAACCAGGTCGTCCATACTTTAATGCACCTACAACCTCATATAAATAGTTTGCAAGTCTTGAACTGGTTTATTTAAGCGGTTGGTTGGATCCAGTTAGCTTTCTGGCGCCCTCTTCCCCAGTTCTCTTCTTTATCAAAGCCCCCTTCTCAAGTGGCTTTTGTCCATGCGGGCCCCATGATCCCCAAGAGGTCAGAGGAGGTCTGTGTCCCCCCCCCCCCCCCGTTCCCTTGAGGAGGTCAGAGCGGTTACCCCTCGCTCCCTTTTTCACCTCTGGAAAAATTGGTTGGATCCAACCTCGTCTTTTTTTCATTTTCTTCTAAATAATAACAATGATCCTTTGTGCTGCTGAGACCAAATTTGGAGAAGGCTTAAACACACATCACCTTGCACCTCTAACAGTGTCTGAGTTTGGGAACTTCACCCAAAGAGCAAAATTAGGCCTGTTTTGGATGCCGTCATGGCGGGGCAGGAGAAGAAGAAGAGTTGGTTTTTATACGCCGACTTTCTCTACCACTTAAGGGAGAATCAAACCGGCTTACAATCACCTTCCCTTCCCCTCCCCACAACTGACACCCTGTGAGGTAGGTGTCTGCTGATTCCTTCTTACTGATGGGGCCTGAGATTAGAGGGATCAGACCTGAGGGTGTGCTCAGCCTGAGGCCTTGGGGAGGAGCTGTGGCTCAATTTGTAGAGCATCTGCTTGGCATGCAGGAGGTCCCAGGTTCAATCCCCGGCATCTCCAGTTAAAGGGACTAGGCAGGTAGGTGATGGGAAAGACCCCTGCCTGAGACCCTGGAGAGCCGCTGCCGATCTGAGTAGACAATACTGACTTTGATGGACCGAGGGTCCAATTCAGTATAAGGCAGGTTCATGTGTTCATACACTGCAGTGTAGCACAAGCAAAAACAGGATGTGATATTATCACTGCATAGGTGAGCACCAAAACCATCCAACAAACCCCACAATCTTATCAGCTGTTAGGGGAGGGGCCGTAGCTCAGTGGTAGAGCATCTGTTTGGCATGCAGAAGGTCCCAGGTTCAATCCCCGGCATCTCCAGTTAAAGGGACCAGGCAGGTAGGTCATGTGAAAGACCCCTGCCTGAGACCCTGGAGAGCCGTTGCCGGCCTGAGTAGACAATAATGACTGATGGACCGAGGGTCTGACTCAGTATGCGGCAGCTTCATGTGTTCAATGAATGTGGTCCTTTGGGATATTCTCCTGCTCCAGCTGCATAGCAATGAATGGGAACCATGCGAGAACAGGTTTCTCCCATTCATACCCATGGGGCCCACATAAGGAAGCCTGTTGAATGGTGCCTGTTTTCTAACCTACTCACTCCATTGCATGTGCCTTTATGCCTCAGGCTAGCTTGGGCCTGGCAAGCTGTTCACTTGGAAAGAGTGGTTACTTCTTTTCAGCCGGTTTTACAAGCATGATTCCCAAAGAGCTGCTAAGAAACAAACTCCTGTCAATTTGTCAGTGGAGGTGATCTTTTGCTTGAGAAATAAAATTTGTATTTTGGCTTTGAGGCTGCTCTGTGTGTGTATGAGTTTCTTAGGCTTGGGGGTACTTTACTAAATAAACAGCTAATAACTAAGTAACGACATAGAGTCACTGGAAAAGACAATAACGCTAGGGGAAATTGAAGGGAGTGGGAAAAGAGGAAGACCCAACATGAGAGGGATGGATTCAGTCCAGAAAGCCACGGCCCTCCGTTTGCAAGACCTGAGCAAGGCTGCTAATAGGGTTGCCAACCTCCAGGTACTAGCTGGAGATCTCCCTCTATTACAACTGATCTCCAGCTGATAAGAGATCAGTTCACCTGGAGAAAATGGCCGCTTTGGCAATTGGGCTCTATGGCATTGAAGCCCCTCCCCAAACCCTGCCCTCCTCAGGCTCCCCCCCCCCCGAAAATGTCCAGGTATTTCTCAACCCAGAACTGGCAACCCTAGTCGCTAGCGAGAGGACATTTTGGAGATCATTAATTCATAGGGTTGCAAGAAGAAGAGTTGGTTTTTATATGCTGACTTTCTCTACCACTTAAGGGAGTCTCAAACCGGCTTACAATCACCTTCCCTTCCCCACAACAGACACCCTGTGAGGTAGGCTAGGCTGAGAGAGCTCAGAGAGAACTGTGACTACCCCAAGGTCACCCAGCTGGCTTCATGTGTTGGAGAGGGGAAATCAATCCGGTTCACCAGATTAGCGTCCGCCGCTCATTTGGAGGAGTGGGGAATCAAGCCCCGTTCTCCAGATCAGACTCCACTGCTCCAAACCACCACACCACATTGGACCCTTGTAGAATAGAAAAGAATAGAATCATGGAAGGGACCACGAGGGTCATCTAGTCCAACCCCCTGCACAACGCAGGAATTTCACAATGACCTCCCCCCCCTACACACCCCCAGTGACCCCCTACTCCATGCCCAGAAGATGGCCAAGGTGCCCTCCCTCCCATGAACTGCCTAAGGTCATAGAATCAGCACTGCTGACAGATGGCCAAGTCCTTGACGGCCCTTTTTATTTTTTAAATGATTTTCTTCTTTTTTTCTTTATTAATATCATTAAATAAGAGGAAAGTATAACATTAAAATAATGACTTATAAGGATTAGAAAATATTAATACGAAGGAGACACCAGATATTTGTATGGAGGGAGGAAGTTGGTGGGGAAGTCAATTATAATTAATTATATTTAATACTGAAGACATACACCTAATAATTCTTAAATTTTTTATCGATTCAAAGATTGCTGTATAGGATGTATTGCCAAATGAGTTGTATAGTAATTATTGAAAAATAATAATAATAATAATAATAATAATATATATATATAGAGAGAGAGAGAGAGAGAGAGAGAGAGAGAGAGAGAGAGAGAGAGAGAGAGAGAGAGAGGACTTTACGGTCCTTAACAGGCGCACATGTAAGGTTACCAACTTCCAGGTAATTTCTTAGAATAAATCCTCAGTGAAGGAAAAAAGCCACAGTAACGGAACCCTTCATTGAGGGTTTATTCTAAATATATATATATATCAGTACGCTCTATTTTTTTGCTAAACCTCCAGGTAATAGCAGAAGATCTCCTGCTATTACAACTGAAAAAAAAGGAAAAAAAACAGCCGGCCGTTGACTATGGCACCGAAGTCCTTCCCCTCCCCAAACCCCGCCCTCCTCAGGCTCCGCCCCCAAAACCTCCTCCCCATGACGAAGAGAGAGCTGGCAACCCTAAGCACGTGGAACGATGCCGCGGAGAGGTCGGGCAGGGTCACTTTTTTAAGGTGGGCGGAGGGTCGAAGGGGTATCTTTTTGGTCTTTCTAATTTTGTCACTATGAATGTATTAATAAGTATACACAGATACTCTTTTGTATTTTCCTTTGTTAATTTTTTATATATATCATTTTTATTGTGTTTGTTTGTTTTGTGTTTTATGTTCTAAAAATAAATGAAAATTTATAATAAAAAAAAGGGGGGGGAAAGAGAAAAAAAAACTGCCGGCCATTGGACTCTATGGCACCGAAGTCCCTCCCCTCCCCAAACCCCGCCCTCCTCAGGCTCCGCCCCCAAAAACCCCCCCACCCCCCATGACGAAGAGAGAGCTGGCATCCCGACGCACGTGGAGCGATGCCGCGGAGAGGTCGGGAAGGGTCCGCTCCAACGGGGCAGCCCAAGCCTCTCCGCGCGCCCTGGGCGCAAAGGCGCCGGCGAGGGACCCGGGCGGCGTGCTCCTCCGCCCTCTCCGGCCCGCCCCGCCGCCCCGCCTCCGCTCCCCGCCCCCGGCGGAGGTCAGGAACGGGAAGAGGAAGCGGCGCCGTTGCCCGCTGCGGACGGGTCCGCCCGCGAGCCGTATGGAGCCGCCTGCGGGGGACCCCCTACTGCGCCGCCCGCTCGTGGGCAGCAGGGAGGAGGAGGCGGCGGTGGAGGGTGAGCGGCCGGCGATGCCCCCTTCTCTTTTAATTTTCTTTTTTTTTTAATTTCTTTTTATACACGTTTCAAACATATATTTCTTTTTCTACATCCCTTGTTCGCATAACGCCTTCTTTTTCTGATTCCCTCCCGTCCCCCTCCCCAGCCCCACTCCTCCTCCTCCTAGTTTTTAGTCTCTTAACCCCAGCCACGGGCGCAAAGCCTGGATCTCCCACCGAATGGCTTGTCTTCCTTCCATTGCTATCCGCTCTGAATAGGTCTTCCATCGACGCGTGGTTTCCCTGCTCATGTCTCCCCATGAAGTCTTCTGACTTCATCATCTATTTTTTTAATTGTTTTTTCACATATTCGATACAATCGACTAACGTTGCCTTTCAATCTTTTCTAATTCTCAATTAAAACTAACATATATATATAACAGTTCTTCCCCTACTTTAACTTCCCCCCTTCCTTCTTCTATCTCTGACTTATCTTCGTAATCCTCTTAGCAATTATTTTCTAATTCTTTATAAAAAAAATTTTTTTTATAAAACCTTCTAGTTATTAAAAAAGAAAAAGAGTAGAAACAAGAAAATTAACTTAGTTTAAGTTATAATCATTATCTTTTTAATTTACTAACTCAGTCAATTTTGCCATTTCTGCTAGTTCAAATGTTTTATGAATCCAATCAGTTTTGTCCGGTATTTCAGTCATTTTCCATTTAGCTGCATAGACTATTCTCGCAGCTGTGCTGGCATAGAGCAAAAAGGTCCGTTGTGTTATAATATAGTCCAGTACAATACTTTACAACATCATCTCTGAAGTTTTAGGGATATTTTGTTGTAGAAATTCTGACTTCATCATCTCCACGATATCCGACTGTATCAATTCAAACAGAGAGTTGGGCCCGATTTCCATAGTCCGTTTGCTTTTATCCTTCCCACCCAGAGCTATTGCTGCTTTTTGGTTCTTGTGGGTTATCCAGGCTGTGTCACCAGCAGCTGTGGCAGGCATCTTCAGAGGAAGATGAAGATGGCAGGCATCTTCAGAGACCCTGTCCTTCAGTGTGACTCCTCTGAAGATGCCTGCCACAGCTGCTGGCCAAACGTCAATACCAAGACCAGGGTTACACAGCCCGGATAACCCACAAGAACCAATGAACTCTGACCGTGAAAGCCTTCGACAATACTGTTACTGCTTTGCTTGCTAATAACGTAGCCTTGAATGTGGCCTGGTCCCTCTTGTTTACCCCCGAGCTCCCTGCCCCCTTCTCCTCTTATCCCGTTCGCTCTCCAGTGTGAACTGTGCGTATGGGAGACGGGAGTCAGGGATTTCGCCCGACCCTGCGTTGAGGTGGGGCGTGAGATTTTCACCTCCCTGTAACAGTGGCCCTTGGGCTTGCCGCTCTCTAGATGCACGTTTCCCCCATCCAAAACCTCAGAACTTTGCACGGGGGCTTATTGTTGAGTTTTGAGAACTGGGATGGGGAAAATGTGCATCTAAAGAGCAGCAAATCCAAGGCAAAACCTCCCGTGCATAAATGGCCAGTGACTGTCTTAATCAAACCTCGGATTCCTTCCTTCCTTCCCCTTTACCGGTATTAACTGTGTGTGTGTGAATGAGTGAGTGAGAGAAGTGCCAGCAAGTCGCTTCCGACTCATGGCAACCCTATGAATAAAAGTCCTCCAAAATGTCCTATCTTTGACAGCCTCGCTCAGATCTTGCAAACTGATGGCCATGGCTTCCTTCATTGAGTCAACCCATCTCTTGTTGGGTCTTCCCCTTTTCCTGCTGCCCTCAACTTTTCCTAGCATGACTGTCTTCTCCAGTGACTCTTGCCTTCTCATAATGTGACCAAAATACGATAGCTTCAGTTTAGTCGTTTTAGCTTCCAGGGTCAGTTCAGGCTTGGTTTGATTTATAACCCACTGATTTGTAACCCTGTATTAACTAGTCCAGCATAATTGCTCAACGAGCTCTGTGTTTTTCCGAATTAGATTTGGATTTTACACAATTGCTATCTAGCTTTACAACGCAGGTTAGCCGCTAGATTCCTGTTTGTTTTCCCCAATGCTGTTTGTATGGGTGTGGAAGCTGTACATTGAAGAAAGCTGATAGGAAGAAAGTAGTATAGTTCAAAACTGTTATAGTAAATGAACATGCTAATCAAATTATAAGATATACACGATGTAAGGTAGAATAGTTCAAAACTGCTATAGTATATGAACAAGTTAAGCAAGCTATATGATGTATATGATGTAAAGTGAAATTAACTCCCCGAAGGAGTAAAACCTGTGTGAATGTAATTGTATGTATTTTTGTTTTTTGTTTTGTTTTGGAAAATAAAAAAAAATATTTTTAAAAAAGGAAGAAAGATTCCTTTGAAATGTGGTGTTGGAGGAGGGGGCTATGGATACTGTGGACCGCCAAAAAACCCCAAAAACAAATCAGTGGGTATATAGATCAAATCAAGCCTGAGCTGACCCTAGCAGCTAAAATGACTAAACCGAGGCTGTCGAACACATAATTATGAGAAGACACGAGTCACTGGAAAAGGCAGTCATGCCAGGAAAAGTTGAGGGCAGCAGGAAAAGAGGAAGACCCAACAAGAGATGGACTGACTCAATAAAGGAAGCCACAGACCTCAATATGCAAGATCTGAGCGAGGCTGTCAAAGACAGGACGTTTTGGAGGACTTTCATTCATAGGGTCGCCATGAGTCAGAAGTGACTTGACGGCACTTAACACACACACAATACTGTTTAACTGTACAGTTGAACATAGTCCACTGAAATTAGTTCTGGAGAGTGGAAAGTGCATCTGTTTGCAAAAGGTTTTTAGTAGGGTTGCCAGGTTTGGGTTGGGAAAATACCTGGAGATTTTGAGGGTGGAGCCTGAGGAAGGCGGGGCTTGGGGAGGGGAGGGACTTCAACGGGGTCCAACTTCCAAAGTGGCCATTTTTTCCAGGGGAGCTGATCTCTGTCACCTGGAGACCAGCTGTAACAGCAGGAGATCTCCAGCCACCACCTGGAGGTTGACAACCCTAGGTGTTTAAGGCTATTGCCACTTTCTTTAAGATTCAGCCTGGCTCTCGGAAATTATGTTGGGAAAGTTTTCTTTCTCTCTCTCTTTGTGCTGTAGTTGAACAGTGATAGAAAAAGTTTACACTGCTTAAATTGAATTCTACTCAAATTGGGTTTAATTGGGGCTGTGAGCATCTTTCACACCACAGCTACTAAATTAGCGTAGTTAAAAATATAATGGGGAGAGGTGTTGGATCTCTTTTTGTGTGTTTCGGTTTGAAATATTGCTAAGCTGCTTAGGGGGATTCGGTGGTTGTTCTAAGCATGCAGTGTACGTGTTTTTATTACTTAATGCTGTATTCCAAATGGCCCATACTGTTTCTTACATTTGAGCGGTGCAAACTCTCTTTGCTTACAGTTCTGAGGACCCATTTTAGCATAAGTCTTGTTTGCCAACTAAAAGCTGCCTTGGATGTAATGTAGAAGATCTCTGATTAGGATTTCCTGTGGGGTTTTAGTTCAAAACTGCCAAGGGATGTGTTTGTGTGAATCCAGTTTCCTTACTCCACTGTTGTTTCTATATAGATCGTTTGCTGCTTCCCCATAAAACATGCTGGCAGTGGATTGGAATCAAATCAACATATGTAAAAATCATTAAATACAGTCATCATGTTAGCTAGAAACCAGGCAAGTCAGAGCTCCTGTTGTTTGTGACCTGGCTTTGAAATTACTCTCCCACTGTACCTTGTTTCTTTTTTAATCTATTTATTTAGAAAAATAGTATGCCACCTCCCCAGGGAACCTGCCTGAGGTGGTTTACAAAACAAAACATTAAGAATGAAGATTAAAAGTTAATGATTAAAACTCAGTATTTCCCCCCTCCTGCTTCCAAACCTATATGGAAGCTTACCTAAGTAAAGGGAAACCAGCAATTTTGTTAAAAACGTTAACCAGTATTTCTTGAGTCAAACTTAACTAATCATGAAAATTTGTTATTTTGGGGAAACTAGAGATTTAATTGGGATAATAGCATTTCAATCAATCAAGTTTTATTTCGATACAATATCAGCTCTGAATGAAAAACAAAGTTAGATTAAAATAATAAAATATGATATAATAAATTCTTGTAGGTTATCCAGGTTGTGTGACCGTGGTCTTGGTATTTTCTTTCCTGACGTTTCGCCAGCAGCTGTGGCGAAACGTCAGGAAAGAAAATACCAAGACCACAGTCACACAGCCCGGATAACCTACAAGAACTGATGAACTCTGACCGTGAAAGCCTTCGACGATATTATATAATAAAAGTTGATGATTCTGGAAGGGATGATTTGAAGAGGAGGAGGAAAGATCTTCTATGGGGAAAGGTTTTCAGTTAGCTGTTTACGAATCCCACTAGACTGGAGGCAAAATTTGGCTACTTGAATGGTTATCTCCCGAGAGGAGTCTGCTAAAAGAAGGGGGATAATAGCATTTGATTATGATCAACAAAAACAGAACAAACAGTATTCATATTTACTCGAAAAGGAGGTGACCCTGAATGTTAGATGATCCCCCTTTCTCCAAAAAGCTTATACACCCCTTCCAACATTGTGCTGGGTGTAACTTAACTTGTAGATGAGTGTAAGATGACTCATCTCTTTTTGCTGATAAAAAAACTAGCCTAGCATTGAGAGTAAATACTGTGTTTGGGTGCCTTTACAATGTGTGAAATTAGCCAGTTCGATGCAGCAGTGTTAAACTAGGACAGGGGAGGCCTCGGTTCAAATCCTCACTTCTTTTAGAAAGAGCAGGTCAAAAATATGATTTCTTTGCATCATCTATAAGCAAGTCATGGCTGTCAATATCCTTGGAACTTCCCTGGATAATCGATTGACCCGCAAGCTGGTTTTGAGCCTTGTGTCTAAAGGCAGAAAGACTGGACTACCACACTGCAGGAGAACCAGCCCTCCTTCAAGTTAGCCAGAATTATTGTTATCCATCCTGCAGGCGACTTTGGCTGTTTATTGTTCTAACTTGACTGTGTCCGTGTCCGGTTCTGAAAACGTCTGCCTCCTTCTCCAGGTGAGCCTCTCCTAGTGGCTGAACTGAAGCCCGGGCAGCCCCAGCCGTTCTATTGGAAATCCACTTGTGAGACGTGGAGTGTGGCCTTCTCCCCCGACGGTGCTTGGTTCGCTTGGTCTCGGGGCCACTGTGTTGTCACGCTGCTCCCTTGGCCTTTGGAGGAATCTGAGCCGTGAGTATATCCAGGGGTGTTCCTTCGGCTATGCCCTAGCCTAGTGCGTTGAGAGCCATCCTTAGATCAAGACCTGACCTAAGGGGATCATGCCTGTGGCACTAGCAGAGCTTGGTGGCAGCTCATGCGCTTTGGATGCTTCACATTTCAGGCCTGGTCCCTGACAACCCCAGTTGCAGGCTCTCTGGCAGCAGGCTATGGCGAGAAGAGGCCACCAGGGTCAGGTGGTGGGTGTGTGGCGGCCATAAGTAAGCATAGCTTAGCCGGGACAATGCTGGGCTCCCTATGGCTGCACCCATAACACTAATCAGCTCAAAGTGAACTTCACATATGCAGAACTTTGGTTCTAGAGAATGATTCCTCTTTATCCTGGCAATCAGCCAGTGAAGTTGGTTATGGTTGTTCCCATTTTATGGATGGGGAACTGAGGCTGAAGATTGGCTGGCTTGCCTGTTCATTTAGAGGTTTGTGTTACCTCCAGAGGAGGGCAACAAAAATGGTGAGGGGTCTGGAGACTAAGTCCTATGAGGAAAGGTTGAAGGAGCTGGGTATGTTTAGCCTAAAGAGGAGAAGACTGAGAGGGGATATGACAACCATCTTCAAGTACTTGAAGGGCTGTCTTATAGAGGATGGTGCTGAGTTGTTTTCTGTTGCCCAAGAAGGCCGGACCAGAACCAATGGGTTGAAATTAAATCAAAAAGTTTCCGCCTAGACATTAGGAAGAATTTTCTAACAGTTACAGCGGTTCCTCAGTAGAACAGGCTTCCTCGGGAGGTGGTAAGCTCTCCTTCCCTGGAGGTTTTTAAGAAGAGGTTAGATGGCCATCTGTCAGCAATGCTCATTCTGTGACCTTAGGCAGATGATGAGACGGAGGGCATCTTGGCCATCTTCTGGTCACTAGGGGTGTGCGGGGGGGGGGAGGTAGTTGTGAATTTCCTGCATTGTGCAGGGGGGTGGACTAGATGACCCTGGTGGTCCCTTCCAACTTTATGATTCTATACTAGTATTTGGATGGGAGACCAAGGAATACCAGGGTTGCTGTGCAGAGGAAGGCACTGGCAAGCCACCTCTGTTAGTCTCTTGCCATGAAAACCCCAAAAAGGCGTTGCCATAAGTTGGCTGCTACTTGACGGCACTTTACACACACACACTCATTACTAGCACAGAGAGCCAGTGTTGTATAGTGGTTAAGAGCGGTGGGACTCTGATCTGCAGAACCAGGTTCAATTCCCCCACCCTTCCACATGAAGCTTGCTGGGTGACCTTGGGCCAGTCACAGTTCTCTCTGAACTTTCTCAGCCCACACAGAGGCAGGCAATGGCACACCACCTCCGAACATCTCTTGCCTTGAAAACCCTACAGGGTGGCCGTAAGTCGGCTACGGCTTGAGGGCACTTTACACACACACACAGTTCTAACACATGGCTTGTGATAGCTTGATCTGGGTTGTGCCAGTGGATCAGGGGAGAGGGTGTCATCTTGTCTTTAGACGGGAGAAGGAACTAGATGAGAAGCTATTGGATCCTTCCATATCCTTGACGTGCCTCCCCCTTCCCCTTTCTCTCCACAGGAGCTGCAAAGCCCGGGAGCGCAAGAGCCACTGTGCCAAAGGTGAAGCCAGGGGTCGAGGCGGGGCCAAGGAGAAGACATTGGAGTGTGGTCAGATTGTCTGGGGCCTGGCATTTAGCCCGTGGCTCCTTCCCGGCTCCAGAAAGCATGCTCCCTGCTTGGTTCTCGCTACGGGACTGAACGATGGGCAGATTAAAGTCTGGCAGGTGGAGACAGGTATTTATTTCATGGTTAGAGTTTTGGTAGGTAGAATTTATTGTGTAAGACCAAAGGCCATAGCAATATAACAAAAGCAACTGCCCAGGCAGTAATAAATATGATGCAATTTCGCAGGGCCTGTAAGACCGAGATTTTCCGCTGGCCTACAGTTGAAGACCGTGACAGTTTCCATCTTGCTGGCCTCCGTCCCTTCCTTTTTCCTTCCTGTTTCTATCCTGCTTTCTTAGTGTAGCATTGTTTAGATGTGATTTTTTTAAAATCCCTATTTTTATTTTTATTTTATTTATTTTAAAACATAAACAGACAATATCTTTCTTCATGGAGTTGCTTGTTTTTCCCTTTATTCCTTCCCCTTTGGTTAGCCCTACTATGTTGAAGGTTTCAAGGGAAACACTTGAATTTGTAACAGATGTTAGAGAATTTTAACTGTAAATTGCTATGTTTTAGCTGTGAAGATGTTGTGAGCCGCCCCGAGCCCGTCTTAGCCGGGGAGGGGAGGGATATTAACTGCATAAATAAATAACAATAAATAAATACACAGTAAGGTTAAAAAAAACAGTTTAAAAATTGTCAGGTCCAGGGCATAACATAGATTGCTTAAGAGCGAGAATTTAGCATGCATCTTCTTGGACGCAAATCCTATGTGAGTATACTTTTCCAAAGCGGTCATTACTCGCTAGTCCTATATGAGGAAGGTTGTTTATGCTCACACCTCCTCTTTATTGTATGATATGTAGACTGATGAAGTTTTTAAGCAGAGGCTAGATGGCCATCTGTCAGCAACGATGATTCTATGACCTTAGGCAGTTTATGAGAGGGAGGGCATCTTGGCCATCTTCTGGGCATGGAGTAGGGGTTCGCTGGGGGGGTGTGGGGAGAGGTAGTTGTGAAACTCCTGCATTGTGCAGGGGGTTGGACTAGATGACCCTGGCGGTCCCTTCCAACTCTATGATTCTATTATTCTATCCTTCGAAACAGCAGATATCCAGTTTTCCGTCTCTTCTATCAACATTACTGTGCATTCATCATATTATTACTCTGTTTGGACTGTGATATACCCCTTTACCTGCTCTAAGCAGAATTTGGACAATTTTGTCTTACTTTGAGCTTTTCTGCATTAGCTCCTGGATGTTAGTTAATGATGATATGCTTTCATGCAGTTACAATGAAATCATTATGTGTTTGAATGTTTGGGATTTTATTGTTTATCAGTAGCCTACTGTGCTGTTGTTGGGGTAACGTTTGGTATTTCAGCACTGCTTGTTTGTTTGTACTTGGCTCGTCTTCCTTGCCGGGCTTACCCCGCATCCTGCTGTTTGCAGGGCGTTTGTTGTTCAACCTCTCAGGGCACCTAGACGTCGTGAGGGACCTGAGCTTTGCTCCCAACGAGAGTGGCTCCATCCTTGTCTCCGCTTCCCGTGACAAGACCCTGCGTGTCTGGGACCTGAGCCGGAATGGTATGGCCTTGTGAGACGGGGCTGGTTTTGTTTTTTAAATGTTTCAGACTTTTAAAATGAGTCTTCAACATAAATTGAACCTCTTTGGCGGTGTGCGAATCCTAAAAAGGAGGCAATTGGCCTGTGATGAATTAAGAACAAAGAACATAAACATAAGAAAGGCCATGCTGGATCAGACCAAGGTCCATCAAGTCCAGCAGTCTGTTCACACAGTGGCCAAGCACTAATCTAGTGTTGGAAGTGAAGGACTTTGCGCTGTCTCTTATCCTCAGACTCCAGAGGGGGACAAGACTAGTGAGTCAGAGAGATCATGTCGTACTCCGGCAGGAGTGTAGCGTGCAGGCAGGAACCAGGCTGGAGGCTTGGCCTCTGGTTTCAACAACAGCAATGGGAGGGCTGCATTGACCCGAGCCTGACGCAGGCTTTTCTCTTCCCGGGGACCGGGCTAGATTAAGGTAATTAGCAGACAAAGGAGTAAGGGCACTTACCAGCACAACCTCCTTGTTAACCAGATCAGACTGCAGCTTGCACACCGGGGTTGACTGAGATAGCTTCAGTTGCTTGGAGCTTCTGTTTACTTCTCTCAGTCAGTGGCCTTCAACATGTGTTGAACCCACAACAACTCTGGCAAACTGCCTGGCCTTTTATCAGCCTAACAACTCCAGCTTCTTCCCCTCCTTCCTGATTAGGCTTAATTGTCTTCTTTCTCTCTCTCAAGGCCCACCTGGCATTTTGCCTTCTTTCCCTTAATTGAAGCCCTGATTCTCTGCTTTTCAGCCAGCTTGGGAGAACTTGCAGGCGAGGAGTCCTGCCCTTCTTGCTGCCGTTCTGTTTGCTGCCAGAAGGAGCAGCCCTCATCCCCTGTCATGGGTCTTGGTGGCTCTGATGTCTGTTCCTGCTGTTCCAGTGAGGTCCTTGGAGGAACAGGCCCAGGTTCCCACTCCTCCTCTTCCTCAGAGGAGGAGAGCAGCTCGGGTTGGCCAAGACAGTTAGAGGGGACAAGACACTGGGGCATCCTTTCTCTACTGCTCTGACCTATCCCTTTGATAAGTAGATTGCTACTCTTAGGGAAACTTCCTTCCTTCCTGTTTCTTCCCCACCTCCTCACACTGGCACTCTTCTCCATCTTGCCACCATGAGGGAAGGACTCATGTCCTGGATTTCCCTCCATCCTAGTTAGTTAGAATAGATAGGCAACTATACTTTACTCTATCCTATCCAGAAATGTATTTTCTACAATAAATGAAGTATATTAGTTAAATAAACAAAAGGCTCCTAGCAATTTTGTTCCTGGCACACACAGAGGTTTGGATGGGCTTCTCTGCGCACAACAGCCTTTGTGCACTCTGCTAATTTAACAGGGATTTGGGCATAACAAAGCCCTCAGAATCCAACATCTTCCTCTTTTCCTGCTGCCTTCAGCTTTTCCTAGCATGATTGTCTTTTCCAGTGACTCATGTCTTCTCATAATGTGGCCAAAGTACGATAGACTCAATTTAGTCATTTTTACTTCTAGGGTCAGTTCAGGCTTTATTTGATCGATAACCCAGTGATTTGTTTTTTTTTGGCCGTCCATGGTATCCGTAACCCTCTCCTCCAACACCACATTTCAAAGGAATCTACTTTCTTCCTATCAGCTTTCTTCATTGGCTTATTTATAGCACAACAAAATATGAGAGGTCTAGGCGTTTGATCCTTAACTGGCAGAACAAGCCGCAAACTTTCCCAAGTTAATGGCTCTTTAAAAGAAAATACAGCTCTTTTTATTAAGCAAGTACTTAACAGGTAAATACAGATGTTAATTGATCCGATTATCACAGGAATAAGAACATAAGAAAGGCCCTGCTGGATCAGACCAAGGCCCATCAAGTCCAGCAGTCTGTTCATACAGCGACCAACCAGGTGCCTCTAGGAAGCCCTCAAAAGAGACGACTGCAGCAGCATTATCCTACCTGTGTCCCACGGCACCCAATATAATAGGCATGCTCCTCTGATCCTGGAGGATCAGAATAAACACATGGTTTGGGGATAATGGGATGTGTCTTCCTGCACGATCAAAAAGCAAACCTATTTCAGAAGGCAAGCCTGTTCCAATGCTCTACTGATGTTTCTCGTTTTCCAGCAGGAAGGCAACTGCAGGTGCTGTCTGGCCATGTCCAGTGGGTTTACTGCTGCTGCATCTCCCCCGACGGTAACCTGTTGTGTTCGGCTGCTGGAGAGAAGTCGGTGAGCCTTGCTTCCAATGGGAAGGTGGTGGTGGAGGAGTAGCAGCAGCCGGCCTGGCAGTTAAACTCCGAGGGCTTTGGCTAGGTTGTAGAGGACAGACTTCTGCTTGCAGAAGGTCCCAAGTTCACTCCTTGGCATCGCCAAAAGACCACGGGTGGTAGGGGTGGTGTGAGGACGTTTCTGTACTGGAGGCTCTGGAGAGCCGCTTCCGGTCAATGGAGATGATGCTGAGCTAGCTAGACTAGTGCATATTGAGCTAGCTAGACTCTGGATATTGGGCAGCTTGTTAGGTTTCCCAAGCAGCAGGAAAGGCTGTGGCCGAGCACCGGCTTTGCATTCAGGAAGTCACGGGTTCGATCCCTGGCAACTCCCGTTAACAGGTTTTATTAAAGGACTTTTGCCTGCCTGGTGTACTCTCAGAGACAGCATGTTGTAGTGGTCAGGATCGATGGACTCTAATCTGGAGAACCAGGTTTGATTCCCCACTCCTCCACATGAGCGATGGACACTAATCTGGTGAACCAGGTTGGTTCTGCTCCTCCACATGAAGGCAACTGGGTGACCTTGTGCTAGTCACAGTTCTCTCCAAACTCTCTAAGCCTCACCTACCTCACAAGGTGTCAGTTGTGGGGAGAGGAAGAGAAGGCCATTGTAAGCCACTTTGAGACTCCTTAAAGGTAGAGAAAAGTGGGGTATAAAAACCAACTCTTCTTCTTCTTCATGTGCTGTTTCAACCTTTTAACTGTGTGTGTGTGTGTGTGTGTGTGTGTGTGCAAACTGCCGTCTTATGGTGCAGCCGACGTATGGCAACCCCATGGAGTTTTCAAGGCAAGAGACTGACAGAGGTGGTTTACCATTGCCTTCTTCTGCATAAGGGCTTTGGTATTCCTCGGCAGTCTCCCATCCAAGTACTAGCCAGGGATGACCCTGCTTAGCTTCTGAGATCTGACGAGATTGGGCTAGACTGAGCCATCCACATCAGGTCCTTTAAAAAAAAAAAACACCACCACATTCACAGGTTTGATTTCCTTCCTCTTTTTCCTTTGCAGGCCCTCCTGTGGAGTATGCACTCCTACAGCCTCCTGAGGAAGCTGGAAGGGCACCAGGGCTGCGTCGTATCATGCGAGTTCTCTCCAGACTCTGCGCTTCTTGCAACCGCCTCCTACGATGCCTCTGTGATCCTCTGGGACCCCTGCACAGGGGAGCAACTGAGATCCCTCTGGTAAGGGAGATGGCAGTCCTCTAGGCCCTGAAAGGTGAACACACATGAATGCATTAACACATGAATCTGCCTTATACTGAATCAGACCCTTGGTCCATCAAAGTCAGTATTGGTTCTTGTAGGTTATCTGGGCTGTGTGACCATGGTCTTGGTATTTTCTTTCCTGACGTTTCGCCAGCAGCTGTGGCAGGCATCTTCAGAGGAGTAACACTGAAGGACAGTAACACTGAAAGTCAGTATTGTCTACTCAGACTGGCAGCGGCTCTCCAGGGTCTCAGGCAGGGGTCTTTCACATCACCTACTTGCCCAGTCCCTTTAATTGGAGATGCTGAGGATTGAACCTGGGACCTTCTGCATGCCAAGCAGATGCTCTACCACTAAGCCACAGTCCCTCACCAAATTGAACACATAAAGCTGCCTTATACTGAATGAGACCCCTTGATCCATCAAAGTCAGTATCGTCTACTCAGACTGGCAGTGGCTCTCCAGGTTCTCAGGCAGAGGTCTTTCCCATCACCTACTTGCCTAGTCTCTTTAACTGGAGATGCCAGGGATTGAACCTGGGGCCTTCTGCATGCCAAGCAGAGGCTGTACCACTGAGCTACAGCCCTTCTCTTGAGGCAGTCCTTCCTTGCATTTGGGGTCCTGTTTTCCAGTTTTAACTTCAGGGCTGGGATTGGCTCTCCCGACTTGAACTTTAAAGCAGCTGCAGGTTGGCTCCGATTTTTTATTGGAACAACCGATTTCCCAGGCCTCAGCTGTGCTATTTAAACCCACAGCACAGGCATAATAGTACATTGGAACCGGAGCATCTCTCCATTACCTTATCCCCACACAGTTTCTTGAAAGAGGCGGGGAAGAGTGATCTGATCAGGAATCTCCCGTATCGCATGGCAACCGTTGCGCCTTACTTTAAGGAGAAAGCTTCACTTTGATGTCTCCCCTTAAAGGAGGTTTAAATGGCGTCAGCTGAACCCCACAGGTTTGTTAAGCAGGGTTGCAGCTCTATTACCTCTCTCAAAGATTTCAGCCAAGCAGCTGTCTTCATGGGACCAGGATCCCTGATGTTCAGCTCCATTTCCTCTTTTTTAGTTCCAGAAGTTAACCCCAAGTTAACTATTGGCCAGTGAGTTGAGAAGTCAAATCAAATCTATTAATATGGTCAACTGACCAATCACATTCCAACACATCAAAATTTCCAGATTAAATAGTTTTGCACTGCAGAATCACAGACTGCCCGTACAAATAAAGGTGTAAGATCAATAAAAACAACCCCTGGTTAAAATTATCTGCTTAAAATTGATAAAATTGTAAAATACTCTGGCAATCATTCTCTCATAAAGTTCTGCGTGTTTTAATAGCAGCAGCGCAGAACTTGGCAGTTTGGGGCGTAAGCTGAGGATCTTCTCCTAATAGCTTCTTTGCCAAAAGCTCAACTGACTCTTCAGGGAATTTACCATGCAAGGGGGGGGGGAATAAGCTTTGATCTGACTTCGTGATAGAATGGGCAACATATCAGTGCATGTTCGATGGTTTCAATGTCCCCTGTCCCACATGGACAAAACCTCTCTGATCTATCTGAAAAGTCGAAGATGCTTTGTTTGCTTTGTGCTTCACTCCTAACCCAGCCGTAGTTTGCTGATCTGTCACTAGGTGGAGCCTTCAGTTCATCTCAGAAAGGATGTCTTCTGAATGTCAGGCTACACTTCCCAAGTGAGTTAGGTCGGGGGTCAGTCACTGGATGTGCAGCCCCGCGGTGGGGCAAATAACACTCCCCAAGGCCATTTCAGCTCGGGGAAATGCTGGGGAAGGGGATGATGCCTCTGCGCCCCCTGCTCTGAGGTCCTTATCCCCTCTGGCACTTGGGGAAGTAAGTTTCCCACAGCTGTCATGTGGCTGCAGCGAAAGTGAGTGAGTCAAGATGGGAGAAGCCCAGTTTGACTCATGGAGAAATGTATTGTGTCCTTTGGGTCTTAGAAGAAAAGGGGCAATCGAAATGACCACGGGCTTACTTACGATGCCATGTTCTAAAGTCTTTTTCTCAAAAAGCAGTGCTTTAAGGGGGGAGACTGGGAAGAGGTTTCTAAAATCACAAATAGCAGATGGAGAAATCCTTCAGCCAGTATGGTGTAGTGGTTAAGAGCAGCGGGTTCTAATTTGGAGAACCAGGGAGAGGCCGTGGCTCAGTGGTAGAGCATCTGCTTGGCATGCAAAAGGTCCCAGGTTCAATCTCCAGCATCTCCATTTAAAGGGACTAGGCAAGTAGGTGATGTGAAAGACCCTTGCCGGAGACCCTGGAGAGCCACTGCCGGTCTGAGTAGATAATACTAACTTAGATGGACCAAGGGTCTGATTCAGTATAAGGCAGCTTCATGTGTTCATGTGATTCCCTACTCCTCCACTGGAACAGTGGACTCTAATCTGGTGAACTGGGTTGTTTTCCCCACTCCTCCACATGAAGTCTGCTGGGTGACCTTGAGCTAGTCCCAGTTCTCTCCGAACTCTCTCAGCCCCACCTACCTCGCAGGGTGTCTGTTGTGGGGAGAGGAAGGTAAGGAGATTGTAAGCCGGTTTGATTCTCCTTAGAAGGTAGAGAAAGTCGGCATATAAAAACCAGCTCTTCTTTTTCTTCTTCTTCCTCTCAACACAAATACCAAAAAAAATGGACTGGTTGGCTTCAGATTCAGGATGTGTGTGTGTGTGCATGTGTAAAGCGCTGTCAAGTTGCAGCTGACTTATGTTGATCCCATCAGGTTTTCAAGGCAAGAGATGAATAGAGGGGAAAAGGAAAGGACTTTGTCACACGACACGTAATTGAATGTGTGGAATTTGCTGTCCCAGAATGTTGTGGCTCCTGGCTTTTAAAGGGAACAAGACAAATTCATGGAGTGGCCCGTGACTGACTATTAGCCACAGTCACTAAATGGGACCTCTGTGCTCAGAGGCAGTACCCGAATTCTAGTTGCTGGAAGGCCCTCTAACACATGGAGCTGCCTTAGATGGAGTCAGACCATTGTCCTCTCCAAGTCGATATTGTCCACTCTGTAGTAGCAGCCATTCTGCAGTGTCTCAGGTGGAGATCTTTCACATGTCCTTCTGCCCGATCATTTTACTGGAGATGCCAGAGATTGAACCTGGGGCCTCCTGCATGCAAGGCAGTTGCTCTGCCACTGAGCCATAGCTCCCGCCACTCCTTGAACAGGAGATGAGTGTTATTTTCAGGCCCTGCCTTTGGGCTTCTCCGGAAATATGATGCCGGACTAGGTGGACCTTTGGACTGAGCCAGAGGGATGGTCCCTACGAGTCTGAAGAGACCCAACTTTTTTCCTTTCTTTCTCCACAGCCACATTCCATTGCAGTCCTCGTTGGACCACAGCAGTGACTACCACGCCAGCTCCTTGCGGTCCGTGTGCTTCTCCCCGGAAGGACTTTACCTTGCAACGGTGGCAGATGACAGGTGAGATCTTCGGAGGGTGAGCAAAGTGCTCATGCCGTCCAGTTCGCGAAGCCTTTCCCACTCTCAGGGCAGGTGCTTGGCGACTTAGTTGGAGAGCCAGTGTGGTGTAGTGGTTAAGAGCGGTGGTTTGGAACAGTGGAGTCTGATCTGGAGAACTGGGTTTGATTCCCCACTCCACATGAGTGGTGGAGGCTAATCTGTTGAACTGGATTTGTTTCCCCACTCCTCCACACGAAGCCAGCCGGGTGACCTTGGGCTAGTCACAGCTCTCTCAGCCCCACCCACCTCACAGGGTGTGGGGAGGGGAAGGGAAGGAGATTGTAAGCCGGTTTGAGTCTCCCTTAAGTGGTAGAGAAAGTCGGCATATAAAAACCAACTCTTCTTCTCCTCCCAAGACGCCATTGCTCCAGCTAAGGTGAAAGTCCTTTGCCTTAAAGCAGCACTTGTTCAGTTCTTAATCCTTGGGTGCTGGGGTGAGGCTGTGAGAAAGTGGCTTTCTTAACACTTGGTTGTACATGTGCAAGAGAATGGGACAATAGAATGGGACTGAATCACTGCAGGGGGTGGCTTCCAGTTCTGAATGTTCCTTTGTGCAACTCCAAAACTCTGCACAGAAAGAAAACTAGCACAGCAGGGAGAAAAGTTCTACCTCCTGCTCTTGCCTGCTGAGCTAGTTATCTGTTTGCAGGGGGTTCTGCACAGAGGGAAGCATTCTAAAATGGAATCTTCCGCCTGGAGTCTGAAGTGGTACAGTCCATTCTACCACCTCGTTCCTCTGCGTATGCGAATTAGGCAATAGGATTCTTTTGAGTTTCATTTCAGACATGAGATTGATTCAAAGCAGAAGCATTTCCTGACCCAAAATTATCCAACAAACTTCCATGGGTTGGCAGGTATTCCAGAGTCAAATGTTCTCTAGGGTGGTGGTGGGGAGAATGAGTACTGGGATGAGAATGATTTGAGAGTACTGGGTTTTAACGTTACCTCTTCCCTTGGACTCATTAACAACCACGATGCCTCAATTTCCCCATTGCAAAATGGAAATAGGAATTGACTACTTCCTTGTTGGAGCTGAGGCTAAATACAGATAATTTTGTTTGTTTTTTTTGCAAGTCAGCAGGACAGTTTTAGAACTCAAGCTTGGGTGGCTGAGCATTCTCTGAAGTTCATGTATTTTGCTAGCCATAGATTTTTAAAAATGGTTCTCCTGTATCCTCCCTTATCTTTTCTAGGCTGCTGAGGATCTGGGCCTTGGAGCTGGGGAGCCCAGTTTCCTTTGCCCCTGTGAAGAATGGACTTTGCTGCACTTACTTCCCACATGGCGGAATCATCGCTACGGGGTACGTTCTGGGCAAGCAGCCATGCTGCTTCTCCCACAGCACAAGGAAGTACATAGCCAGGCTTTACCCGTATGGCTGCTTGGTCATTAAAGCTGCTGGATTGGCTGGCCCCAAACTGGCTTACAAGTCTCAAAAGCAGAGGGGGGTGGGAAGACCTTAACTGCTGACTGCTAAACCTTTAAAGCACAGATGTCGAACTCTTTTGTTACAAGAGCTGGATCTGACATAAATGTCACTTGGTCGGGCTATGCCTCACCAGCCCAGATCAGGACTGGAGGGTGTGTTTGCCTCAGCTGACTCGCGGGCCGGATAAGAGCTTGCAAGGGTTCGGATCCAGCCCAGGGGCTTTATGTTTGACACCCCTGCTATAAAGAAACAGTGAGGGGCTTGGATGGGGCATCTGGTAGAAGAAGAGTTGGTTTTTATAGCTTGCTTTTCTCTACCTTTAAGGAGTCTCAAAGCGGCCTACCTTCCCTCTCCCCCCCCCCAACAAACACTTTGTGAGGTAGGTGGGGCTGAGAGAATTCGGAGAGAATTGTGACTAGCCCAAGGTCACCCAGCAGGCTTCATGTGGAGGAGCAAGGAATCAAACCTGGTTCTCCAGATTAGAGTTTGCCGCTCTTAACCTCCACACCACGCTGATACCTGGGCAAAAGTATTTCCTCTGGCCCTCTCCATAGTTCTGTCTGTGGAGTGTATAGATGCTTGGTTGCGATCACTACTAATCTGTTTGTGGAACAGTAAAAAAAATGCATGGGAGAGAAGGCAGCATAGTATAGCCCGATCTCATCAGATCTCGGATACCAAGCAGGATCAGCCGTGGCTAGTATTTGGATGGGAGACCACCAGGGAATACCAGGGTCGCTTTGCAGAGGAAGGCACTGGCAAACCACCTCTGTTAATCTCTTGCCTTGAAAACCCCACAAGGGGTCGCCATAAGGGGTGTGGAAAGGTGGTCCCTAATTTAGCACTAGCTCACTTTGCTTGGATAACTCCTCCTGTACCTCTCCATCTCTTCTCTCTCGCAGGACAAGAGACGGCCACGTCCAGTTTTGGACCGCCCCCCAGGCCCTCTCCTCCCTCAAGCACCTGTGTCGCAAATCCATCCGCTGCTTCCTCACAACTTACCAGGTCCTTGCGCTGCCCATCCCCAAGAAGGTGAAAGAGTTCCTCACCTACCGGACTTTGTGAAGCTTCTATTTCTGAGCCGTGGCGAGCTGCTGTGCTGTGCGCCAGCTTCCCTTTAGCCGGCAAGAGGCAGCTGCGGCCCAGAGGCTCTGTGCTCGGCGAGACCGAAGAGGACAAAGGTTTTTATTTTCCTAGCGTGGGGTTGAAGGATAAAAGAAGACAATGCTTGAAAAGAAGCTGTGGTAGCGGCGGTTACTATGGACCAGGTTGTTTTGGCAACGGGAGAAACAGCTGTCTTGCAGCATGTTTGTCTTGGGGCTTTCCCACCCGATGAGTAGGCCGGAAGTTAAGTCTACACGGATTTGGGGGGAAAAAAACACAAACATTTGAGGACTCTTCTTTGACTGCAGGTGGGGATTTCTGATGCAGACAGGTGTTGATCCACAGTGTGCAAAATGCCGTTTCTGTTTTGCTTCCTGCCCGTGGAGAAGGCTGGGTCTGAATAGGACCTTGCAGTAGAAATGAGGTGGAACCGGAGATTCTTCCTACTTGAAAACAAACGGAACGTCGTCAGCCTTCACAGAAATCCATCCCCCCCAGCCATGGGTGTTGGGCTGTGCAGCCTCTACCCCACCCAGAAATATTTTCATTGTCCCAAGGGCCTGGTATGTCATTATGAGGCAGCTTTCTCCTTTGGGGTTGGAGAGTGGAGGCTAAAATATGGGGCCAAGACTTCTGTCACAATCTAATTTTGTTTCAACAGGATACATTCAGCTGTGAACTCAAGATTTAAGTCAAGCTGTAGCCCTTTTCCCATAGAATGTGTAATGAAGCAAAAGCTTCAGCTTAAATACAACACTAGGGAGTTTTCCCCTCTGTACGCCCGCAAGGCTTGTGAACAAGAACTAATGAAGGAAGCTTGAATTTTTAGCAATAGTGATGGGAGTATTGCTTGCTGAGGTTTAGGAATCATGGGCATAACCTGGGAGATGCATTTGAATATGGGTTCATCTATTCCACAGTGCTTTCAATGTGATAGGCACATTTTTGTGCTTAAAATACTATTTTTCACTACTGGAGTTGGATCAGGGCACAAATAGCCAACAAGGTGCTAAAAATTGATGCATTTGCAGGGGTGAATAAACTGATATAATAGTATCTACTTGTTTTTCTTGCAATACTTTAAAGGGAAATTCCCTTAGCTTTTAAGATGGGCTAGTTAGGCCCCATGGCGCAGAGTGGTAAGGTGCAGTACTGCAGTCAAAGCTTTGCCCACAACTTGAGTTTGATCCTGATGGAAGTCAGTTTCAGGAAGCCTGCTCAAGGTTGACTCAGCCTTCCATCCTTCTGAGTTCGGGAAAATGAGTACCCGGCTTGCTGGGGGTAAAGTGCAGACAACTGGGGAAGGCAATGGCAAACAACCCTGTAAGCAAAGCCTGCCTAGTAAATCTCGTGCTGTGACGTCACCCCATGGGTCAGTAATGACCTGGTGCTTGCACAGGGGACTACCTTTACCTTTAGAGTTAGAGACCCCAGGGACATTTGGATGCTTAGCATGAAACAAAAAGGTGGGTTGCTGGGTTTACTCATACCCTTGCATCTATGACAAAAGGGATGAGTGGTAGAGGATTGCTCGTGGCATAAAGTACATGCAGGATGGGCTCAGAGCTTTTAAACAAGCATTTTAATCTGAAAGCAGCAGACACCAGGCCAAGGACAAAGAACACAAGGTAATTATAAAATGCTTTTTATTCGCAACAGTTTTGCAGGGCAAGCCTAACACTTGCTCATCTTTCCAGGAATCACAGTGGCCCATTAACTCTCCTACATAGTAGGTCACCTGAACTAGCTACCCTGGCAATAAGCAGCTGTCATCTCAGCTGAGGTGGGGGTGCTTTCTGCACTTCTTGCCTCCACAACTGTCTCAGGGTGACAAGGATTTACCATCAGGAGAAAGGGAGAGTTTGCAGCTACGAAGCTTAGGGTTCCTACATGAAAGGAAAGAGACATCAAACTCCGGCTTCTGCCTTTAAGGAAACCTTAAGTCTTCATAAGCACTAGGCCAGTATATGGCATCTGCCTACCTGCCACTGCTAGAATAGGCTTCATTTTATCTTCTATAGCAAAGGGACTGTCCGACAGTTGGCCAGGCATCTTTCCACTTCTATCCCTTATAACTTGTTTCGAAAAAGCCACTTAATAGATGAAGCCACTTAATAATGATAATGATAAAGCCACTTAATAGTGCATATAACCTCCATGGGCTGACTCCCTTCTCCTAGATCCCAACAGAATCAACCCAAGTGGCTCCCTGACAGCAGAAAACGTAAGCCTGCTCTCTACCTGCGGCACAATGGGGGTGAGTAAGCTTCATCATTTCAAGCAAAGGAGCATCACACTTTTAATGTTTGCTTACGGCTTCCCTGCAAGCAGAAACCAAGCACACTGAGCAGAGGGGTTCTAGCTTGTGCCCTTCTCCTGTAGTGCTATTTATACACTTACAGGGATTTACTAATACTGGGAAACTTTGCAAGGTATAATCTACCATGCTGCCCCATTCGGCAGGCCTCAGAGATAGGGAGTTCTCAACGAAAAAAAGGCAATCGTTGCCCTTATGCTATTTGAGTTTTAATAGGTGCTAGTAAAGCTACTGATTTTTAGAGGAATCCGGTAGCTGGAAGTCCAGAAACTTAACCAAGGCATCTCTCAGTGCTAAAAAGCAACAAGTACATACACCCCCCCTCCCAACTCAGATAGTTAAAAAAAAGTCTTCTCTTTTGCTAAGAACACAGTTTGGCTTATGTCAACACCCTGATAGTTTTTACCCAATTGTGAGATTGGTAGGACAACAGTACAAATAGCTACAAGCTGGTCCAAGCCCAGATAAATTGATACCTCATGAAACAGGATATGAACTGAACCCTGTGAGCTAGGGGGCAGGTGCTCACTGGTTTGAATTGCCATCTTCAATTGCCACCCGAATCTCTAGCCTCCGTGAGCTATCCTGAACACAAGAGGAGATGGGTGGTGAAGAACCAAGGAAGAATCGAGTCCTCTTTTGGCAAAGGAAGGGGCAGCCCTTGAGGCAAGCCGATCAGCTGCTGGAGAGACTGCCTTGGGCCTAGGCCTCGGCTACGATCAGATCTCTGGTGACTTGGAAGGCGGCAACCAGGGCTCCCAGCTGAATCTTCTCACTTGTTCCTGCAGCCAGGCGATGCCTGAAAGAGAGAGAGCAGCAGAAATAAGAATGTGTAAACTGGAGGAAACATCTTCTGCCCTCTGAGCTACTGACACAACTTTTGTTTGCAGCCAGATCTGAAATCTATTAAAGCCTGCTCTCTTCAGGCACTGTAAGTCTGAGGAGCATGCCTATTATATTGGATGCGGTGGAACACAGGCAGGATGGTGCTGCTGCAGTTGTCTTGTTTGTGGCTTCCTAGAGGCACCTGGTTGGCCACTGTGTGAACAGGCTGCTAGACTTGATGGGCCTTGGTCTGATCCAGCAGGGCCTTTCTTATGTTCTTAAGTCACACTACTGCAGTGGACCAGTCCATTATGTACTTCAGACCGAGGTGAATTTCAGGGTCCGTTAAAGACACAGCAAGCAATGTGCTAGGCCTCATGAAGAAAGGACAAAAGTTAAAAACTGAATGTCGCTCTGAGTTTGCACTTCTTTTCCATGCAATTGTTCCACATTGAGACTGCACATACAATCCCAATGTGTGCCTGCACAGAAGACCTGGGCAAAGAAACATGCCAAAGCCAACATTTCATATTTTCCAAACACACTGCACAAATTGGGTGTCCTACGTATTTTTGGGGATGGGGGCTGTGCTGAGAAAACAAATTATCCTGGAATAAATGCAGAGCAGCATGTACCAGACATTCACCTCCAGTCCCGTATGTAGTTTTTGGCCAGCAGCAAGGGGGTGGGGGGAAGAGATGAGCTGGAAACCCTTTGAGCAGCCAGTCCCCCCCGCCCCCGAGACACTCACTCAACATCTGCCATCTTGATCAGGAGTTGGATTCGTACAGAAGATGGAAAGTCAACTGGAAATCACAGAGTCCATCAGGAATATGTTAAGGGGGGAAACAAAGCTGGTTATCCCGTCCGTGTAGTAAAATGGTAAGCTTTAAATCTGGCCAAATGTAACACAGACACTACTACAAAAGTGACATTTAGATTTGGCATCCAAAGCCCTATCCTCTCCCTTCACCTCCCTGGACTTGTACCACCCACCCGCCGCCCTCTAACGTTTTGCAAACTCAGATGTTACGGACTGCAGCAGCAATACATCAATAGTTACCTTTCCTGCCCCCAGCCAAGATTTCCCTCTTCTGCTCAACCCCAGGGATCACTGTCGCACCAGCTGACGGAAAACAGCCAGCGTGATCAACAAGAGAACGCAGTCGTAACTGCCTCGAAGCCCTTTACCTCGATGGACGAACAAGTGAATCTCCGTCAGGATGTCATGAAGCGCCAGGCCTTTCAGCGTTTTCAGTTCCATGATATCTGAGCAGTATGTCAAGGCAAGAAACACAATCGGGGATTTTTCCAGCGCTTCTGGACGCTGCTAATAGAATGCCTTTTCTTGCTGATTGAATTAGGGACGCCCAAGGGCATAAGCCTTCATCACTGCTGAAAAGAAGACATCTTCGGAAAGCTAGGAGGGAGGGAAGAAGTGATTGTGCGGGAGGGGAGAGGGGAAATAACACTCCCGTTTTCTGCTGTCATTTTAGGGTCTCCCAAATTCAAACTGGGCAAAAGAAACGTCCCTTCCCCATAAGCATTTATAAGCATGCACATTTATTCTTGCCAGTGGGATGAAGACAGAACAGCAGTTGCTAATCTGGTGGTTCTATCACAGTCGCACCCCGCATCTTCCTCCAAAGTGCTTAGGGTGGTTCGCGTAGTGTACTCCTCAATTTTATTATCAACGCCCTGCAGTGGAGGTTAGGCTGAAGAGAACATCCGACCCTATGAACTGCACAGCCAAGGGGAGATTTGAACTCAGGTCTTGCCACTTTAAGTCCCACTTGCCACTCAAAGGCTACCCTGTAGGTTGCAAAAACTAGATGCTGGCCTCATATCTGGGATGGGTGGGTTCACACTTTTATATTTGTAGAGGAACTGTACACAGAATTGGGAGTAGGTGTTACGGCTTCTCCCTGCAGGAAGAGCTCTAGTGTCCTCTACCTTTATTCTTGAACCAATACCTGGATCTGGACTGAATGAGACTAGACGGGGCGGGGGGAGGAGAAGGAAGAGGCACATCAACCAGTTGCTTTTGTTTTCACTTGTCCTCTGGCCATGATCATCCGATTAAAAGAATTCTCAACTCTCTACTCAAGACTGAAAGGCTACTTAGCGACTCACACAAATACAGAGGACTCAGAAGCACACGCCAGCCGCCTGTACCCACCCTTATAGGGGCTCAAGGGGGCACCGTAAAGGATACTGCGATAAGCAGTGGTGAAATCTTGGTTCAGCATCCAGTCCAGGATGTTGGCAATGTCAGACTTGAGTGGCTGCCCTGTGCAGGTGTAGACGGTCTCCTCCGTTACCTTCCCGAAGGCCATGTTGGTGCTCTGGCAAGGAACGAGGAGAAAAAGAAGGGTGGCTCAGCTGAAATGTGTTAAGTCACTGCCTGGAGCCACTTCAGCCTCAAGAGCAGGGGGTGTCAAACATATGGCCCGTGGGCTGGATCCAGCCCCTTGAGAGCTCTTATCCGGCCTGGAGGCCAGCCCCCCTCCCCACACTCTCAATCTGGGCTGGCGAAGCATGGCCCGACTTGACCAAGTAACACTTATGTCATATCTGGCCTTTGTAACAACTGAGTTTGACACCCCTGCACAAGAAGGAATCAAAACCATTATCTGTCCCCTTGGGGGTCTAATGAGCCAAATGTATTGACCACCCCCCACCCCCACCCGCAGGGTCAGCACTGATTCACATTAATTTGGCAACAAGCTTGGCCTGATGTTATTACAGACCGATTCAGCAGTACAATTCCAAGTGAAGAAAGTGCCTTGCCCTGACCTCAGTCGTATTACAACGGGAACCTGAGGCTAACCTTTCTCACACAGGATACTTTATCAATATTTTTTTCTGGATATGGGGAGGGGCTGTGGCTCAGTGGCAGAGCATCTACTCGGTATGCAGAAAGTCCAAGGTTCAATCCCCGGCATCTCCAGTTAAAGAAACCAGGCAAGTAGGTGATGTGAAAGACCTCTGCTGGAGAGCCACTGCCGGTCTGAGTAGACAATACGGACTTGGATGGATCAAGGGTCTGATTCAGTAGAAGGCAGCTTCAGGTGTTCATGTGTGAGTGGCATATGCTGGGAGGTACACAGAGCTATAGAACCCAAGAGCTCTGCCCCCTGAGGGCATTTTAGCTAAACAGGACTTCCATGTCCAAGACAGTACACTTCTGCATACCAATGCTGGGCCCCCCAAAAAAAGCATTTGGCTGACCACTGTTGGAAACAGACCACTGTGCTATACAGGTCTTCGGTTTGGTCCTACAATGTCTCCCCGTGTCCTCTGGTGTGACAAGAGAACAGAAACTGATCCAGTCACCGGCCAGAAAGACGCAGGCTGGCATACCTGTAAGATGTTCAGAGCCCTCCGCATATCCCCGTTAGACAGCGTCACCAGGGCCTTCATTCCATCATCGCTTATGTCAACTCTGAAAGGCAAGGAGGACTTCAGTTGGTTGTCTGGGGCTACGTTAGCCATAGGAATAGCCCCACGGGAACAGCCAAGGTGGAACCACTTGATTCAGCCTGGCTACAGCATCAGGATCTCCTTTTGCTTCAGCAATAACTCACAAGGCAGGTGCTATGCTTTGGGACCTCCGGACTGGCTGATCCCTTTCAATTTCAGCTTTCTAAAAAGCTCAGCAGAGCACCCCATTAGCATATAGGGGAGGCAGCGGCAGAGATCAGGAGCAGTGTTAAGGCTCTCAGTACAATGTGCAGGGTGCCAAGATCTTGTTGGCACAAACAATAGGAAGAAGGGGGCATTTCAGCCCTGTTACAACAGTGCTGGGCTTTTGACTCACTTCTCCTCCTCTGTAACATGCTGCAGGCGGGGAACCATGAGCTCCGGTGTCAGGGGCCCGAAACGGAATCTTGTGCACCTGGACTGCAAAGCCGGGATGACCTTGGAGAGGTAGTTGCAGATCAGGCAAAATCGTGTGTTCTCTGTGAATTTCTCAATCACTAGAAAAACAGCATGCAGAAGGGGAAGGAGGGGGAGAGTTTAGGCCAAAGTCAGCCCACAGATTTACTGAAAACAAGAAACATGACAGTTATCCACAGACGAGAATATCTGTTCTATCTTCAACACACCCCTATAACGTTTCTGCCCTCTGCTACAAACAGGACTGATCACATGAAACCTCCATCCAGAAGAATTTCAGCATGCTGAAATCCCAAAGGAGAGCAGGCTCTGGAATGTTATGCCTTCTTGAGTGACTCTTGCCTAGTTCTCGCCAAGCCCATAAGCCTGTGCCTAAAAAAATGACCAGGAACACAGAACAGCAATCATAGCCTGCAGCATATCTCAGATTCCAGATAACACGCAACTGCAGAACAAGGAATAGCTTGGCTAACTGGTGCCCCCTTCTGAGCTGCTGAATCACAAAACCAAGCCTCGCTGCTTGCCCAAGATGAACTTACCACGCCGGAGGGCATTCTGGGCATCCTGCGTCATGGCATCGGCTTCATCCAAAATCACCAGCTTAAAGCCTTTCCTGGTGGAAGAGATGGAGACAGGGCAGTTGAGGGCTATACATTCATCCAGAGCTTCAAGACAAAAGCCTACTGCAAGAAACAACACAGACAAACCCCCCTCACTGATCCAGCAGCAAGTGGGGGGAAGCTAGACACAAAGATGTGGTTAGTGTGGCGTGGTGGTTAGTGTCGGACTACGATTTGGAAGACCCTGGTTTGAATCTTCAACTGTACCATGAAAGCTTGCTGGCTGAGCTTGGGCCCATCTCTCTCTCTCTCTCTCTCACACACACACACACACACACACACCCTAATCTACCTCTCAGGGTTGTTGTAAGGATAAATGGAGGATCGGAGAACAACGTGAGCCGCTCTGGTTCCCCACTGCGGAGAAAGGCAGGGTGCAAATGAAGTAAATAAATAACAAGGTACACACACAGAGCCCTTTAATTTGACAAAAATCTTCAGAAGGCAATCAGGATGTTGTCCCGGATTGCCCTCTGAACACTAAGCAGGCCACATCTGGGATGGAGTGGTGGGGAAGAGGAAAATTCTACTCCCAACGTCTTCCAGTGCATCTTTAGCCATTAATGCTGGTAGCAAGTAATGCTGGTACTGGCTATTCCTGGATCAAGCAAGAGGCAACAACAGTAAGTCAGTTGATTGTATTGCCACCTGCACATAGGGCAATGGGTTTCCCCAGACATTCAGCTGAATGATGAACAGGCCCAAATGTCTAAAGCCAAAGTGAAGTTGTTGCAAAACAAATAGCAAAAAAAAAAAGAGCCAAGAACCCACTCAGTATGTGTAGCAAAGCCACCTCTTTCTGGAGAAGGAGCTTAGGAAAACTCCTGGCACTTACTTAAAGATAGTTCTTGTGCTGGCAAAATTCAGGATAGGCCCTCTGACAATATCAATACCCCGGTCGTCTGAAGCATTCAACTGTCAAGAGAGGTGCAGGATAGTGAATCAGGATGGCAACTTTCCATCAAACCATTAGATAAAGTTGATGAAAAAGCTTTTGGTCCTTCAAAATGGCATGCCTATTTGGGTGGACAACAGATTTAAAAAAATAATTTTAACACATATACCAATTTTTTTTAAAAACTACTACAGCCAACAATGCCATCTTAGGTATTCCTCCTATCACATTTCAAATGGAATGCCTCTTCTAAGATAGCACCTGCTTTAACATACACATGCAATGTCTTTAAAAAAAAAACACACCCCAAAAGGAAAACACACCTTTTTCCTAAGCTAGTTTTGTTCATATGCAAAGATATGCAGATTTAATCACTGAAGTCAATATTAGCCTATCAATCAAATTTTAAATGGATTAATTGGCTGATAGCTCCTAGCGTAGAAAGATAGCCAAGCAGACAATAGGCATAGCACGGAGGTATTAACAACGTTACCAGTCTAAACCTAGCATCTGTTTAGACACAGAAGCGCTGTCATAAATGTTACTAGACAAACAGTGCCATCCAAAGAATGCTTTTCTGGGAATAAGCTCTATTGAGTAGATTTGAGAAAGATTCTGAGTTAGACCTGCACAAGATTGCTCTCAGTCTCTGGTTGTGGTGGTACTGTAAAGGTATTGATCCAATCCAACCTCTCATTGGAATCCCGTCTTCAGGTTCTACTCTAAAGTAACACCCTTAGTTATGGGACATTGATTTCCTCATGGCATTAAAATAAAGAAAGCCAGACAGCTTTTAAAAGCAAAACAAAAAGAAGCATGCACATTAGCATATTAAGGAATGTGGCTATATATGATACCTGTCTTCCCCGCCCCCACCCCCAGAGATTAGAGCAACTTGAATGTGGGTGATTTGGGGGAGAGATCACTAAAGGGTTAAAGAGCCCCTCCACTTCAGTCCGCCCTGGAAAACCACAGTCCTATCAGCCGCGATCTATAAAAAAAGAAGGTCCTTTAAGATTAACACAGAACTTGTAGTTCAACCCGGAGTCCTTGAGTAGCCTCATGGACAAAACCATTTCTTTCCCTCCCCTATAAAGAAGTTGTTTATATGCCAACTTTCTCTACCACTTATGGGAGAATCAAACTGGCTTACAATCACCTTCCCTTCCCCTCCCCACAACAGACACCCTGTGAGGTAGGTGGGGCTGAGAGAGCTCTAAGAGAACTGTGACTAGCCCAAGGTCACCCTGCTGGCTGTGGAGCTCATGTGGAGGAATGAGGAATCAAACCCGGTTCTCCAGATCAGAGTCCACAGCTCTGAACCACCGCTCTTAACCACTACACCACACTGGCTCTCAACCATCAACAGAATGACCCGGAGCCCGGGGAAAGCACAAGAGGTTCTCCATTCCCTTACTTCCAGAACCATTGACCCAAATTCTTTGCCTTTGTAAAGTTGTTTTGCGCAGGCCAAAATAGTAGAGGTCTTCCCTGTCCCTGGAGGCCCATAAAGGAGAAGATGAGGCAGTCGGTCTTCACTGATGAACTTCTGAACTGGAAGAATAATTGAAAAGAATACCTCCACTTTAACATTGCAAGTGTCTCGTTTATTGCCACTGATACATTTGAAGCAGTTTACAATGTAATAGAATGGCTCAGAATCACAAAACACCTGCCTTTATATACGGGTCACATAGTGCTCAGGTTGAATAGCCACTGTGGGAAACAGTTTTGGAAGGGGGGAACCCAAATGGCAATTGGTCCAGGCTGACAGAGAGGGCCTCACGTCTCCCTCTGATAACAGCCTAATGAAATGGGCCCCTTGTAGGGTTATGGGAACCTACAACTGGTTCAGAAAGAAGCAGCCCAATTATTGTCAGGGGCTAGTTGGCAGGGACATACTTTGCCTGCTATAAGACAGTCACAACGTCTAGCAGCCCATTTCCAAACTCAATTCATGTATCATTGAACACATTCTAGCATTTTAATTGGAGGTAAAGGTAGTCCCCTGTGCAAACACTGGGTCATTACTGACCCATGGGGTGATGTCATATTCCGATGTTTACTAGGCAGACTTTGTTTATGGGGGGGGGGGGTTGCCATAGCCTTCCTCAGTCATCTACACTTTACCCCCAGCAAGCTGGGTACTCATTTCACCGACCTCGGGAGGATGGAAGGCTGAGTCAACCTTGATCTGGCTACCTGAAACCGACTTACGTTGGGATCGAACTCAGGTAATGAGCAGAGCTTGGACTGCAATACTGCAGCTTACCACTCTGCATCACGGGGCTCTTCTCAAAGCCATGGTAACTACCTTTAAAGTCCTTCATGGCCCATGCCTTAAAGACCCCCTATCTCCAGACGTTCCCATGTGTCAGCTGCAATCACTGATCCAGCTTCTCATTTATTCTCTTCTAGTTTATTTATACCCCACCTTTCTCCTCAATGGGGACCCAAAGTGGCTTACATTGTTTTCCCCTCCTCCATTTTATGCTCACAGTCCTGTGAGGAAGGTTAGGCTGAGAGTGTGTGACTGGCTCAAGGTCACCCTGCAAGCTTCCGTGGCAGAAAGGGGATTCAAACATGGGTCTCTCAGATCCTAGTCTGACACTCTAACCACCATACCACAGCTTACAGGACCTCTTAAGACGACAGCAAGTGTGATCAGCTTAGAAAGCATTTCCTTAGAGAACCTGTCCATTTGGGGAAATCTCACTGTTGCAGAAACCCCAACGGAGGGGCAAAATGGGATGTCTGCTACGTGCATTGAGAGGATCATTCAGAAATAAAACCACAAATATTCAGTACTTACTGGTACTCAGAATATCCTGATGAGAAATCAGATCACTCAGTGTCTGGGGTCGGTATTTTTCTACCCTAAGAATTAAAAAAAAAAATTAAGACTCTCAAGAGTTGAGAACTGAAGCATTTAAAACCCCTCAAACCCCTATATTGGGTGTAATCATATTTATACTTGCTTTATCAGAACTAACAAAACAGATCAATTCATGAGAACAGCTTGTTGTATATTCTTCTCGTGGAACGTTGGGGAAATATCAAATGCTTAAGCATAAGCATTCACAGAACGCTCCCCCCCAAAGAGTTAATGTTGGCAGCAATTAATATGCTAGAATGTGTTTAATGATACATGATTAAAAAGTCCAGTGTTTCAGTAATTGGACCCCTTGCCCTGTCATTAGTCTCTTAAAAGAAAAATGACAGCCATCTTTTAAAAGGCTACAACAGTGCAGGAAGCCAGGTTTAAGAATATAAGAAAGGCCCTGCTAGATCAGACCAAGGCCCATCAAGTCCAGCAGTCTGTTCACACAGTGGCCAACCAGGTGCCTCTAGGAAGACGACTGCAGCAGCATCCTGCCTGTGTTTCACAACACCTAATAAGCTAGACAAGATGGCCATTAGGTCCCACGCATGGCAATGATTAAGATTGAAAAGATACGACGAAGACGTGTTGACGGTCTCACAATATCTTACCTGTTTCAGACCATAGAGCATTTAGAAATAGCTACTGGTATGAGAGCTTTCTGTTACTATTGTTTATAAATTTAAACTGGGGAATGTTTGTCCTCAAGCTTGTATTCTTAAACACATCTCCATCTACTTGAGATCTTCCACTACTTTTGGAGACTGGCCAATCCTGAGTTTTCCACAGCTCCTGTGAAAACTGCTTGAAGAAAGGGTAACACCTCAGCAGGGAAGTCATCTTCTTCATTGCCTGATATTGACTATAGGCTTTTGTCCAGATATTGTGTGTTTGGCTCATGATTCATTGGTTATGAAACAGACTAGCTGACGATCTCCAGTTGAGCCATGTGGCATTACTTTTGGGGGGATTGTGTGATAACTTACATTTGTTTTGCTGCATTTTATTGACTTTAATCAAGTGTGCAACTGCAATCTGCAGATTCACTTCAGTGGGCTGGATTTGAAATTGATGTCATAATATATATTTACTGTCACATCAGACTCTGTAGTACACTTATTTAACACAATTCCTAGTGTTCCTGTTACACAATCAAACACACCTGGGTATAGAAACAAATACAGCTGCATCGTTTGGGGCTTTATGTATGTTTTTCAATTCAGGAAGGGTGCTCTTCTTTTTTTAGAGAAGTTATCTGAAAACATCGCAGGGCTTTTGCCTTCCAGGTTGGTGTGGTTTTATCCTCTTGCAGAGGTTCTGCATGTCACAAACTTGTCCCTCCAAAGCTAACATTTCCTCCAGGAGAACTGATCCCTGAAGTCTGGAGATCAACTATAATTTCAGAAGAACTACACACCCCACCTGGGCTTAATTATATTTAATAACACATCCTAGTTCTTTAGTACTCCAACAGATTATTTGTCTCATCACATGATCAACCTAATCCTTAAAAAGAGCGTCTTTGCTTTTTTTTGGCATTAAAAAAAATCTGTCATCTATTTCTTGCATATTTCTTTTCTAAATATCAAGGAACAGACTGAGGTCAGTTTTAAACAAGATAGCATTCTCCCCCATCATATTTTTATCTCTCCTGCGGGAATATATGGCTGGTTCTTGCTTTTTTCTTGCCCTCGTAACCTTTCCGTTCTTTTCCCTAGATTTTTAAGGTCTATCACATAATCTTTATCCCCTCTTCAACAACGCATAAGCAGCAGTACCAAGCAATGTTAATGCAACTTTTTAAAGCAGTGGCACCATGGCTAAGGTCCCCACCCTTGGATGCTCCCCCAATCCCTAATGTGAGGAATGTATTCATTTATTACATTCATCCCCTGCTCTTCTACTGTCATGGAATCCAAAGCAGTTTACACAAGATTCTCAAGAAATCTCCCTACCTGGCACTGACCAGAAACAAACCTATTTAACTTTAGCAGTGTCATGAGATCCCAAACCAGAACAGAAGATGGCTCCGGTGGAGATAGGCTTGTCAACTCCAGCTTGAGAAATTCCTGGAGATTTGGGAGCAGGTGTGGTTTGGAGAGGGACCTCAGTGAAGTACAGTGCCATAGAGCACACCCTGCAAAGCTAGGGTTGCCAACTGCCAGGTAGTAGCAGGAGATCTCCTACTAATCTCCGGCCGATAAGAGATCAGATCATCTGGAGAAAAATGGCCACTTAGGTAATTGAACTCTATGGCACTGAAGTCCCTCCCCTCCACAAACCCCGCCCCCCAAATCTCCCACCGCAGGCGAAGAGGGACCTGGCAACCCTATGCGAAGTAGCCATTTCTCCAGGGGAACTGATCTGTACCGTCTGGATATCAGATGTAATCCTAAGAGATCTCCAGGCCCCACCTGGACGTTGGCAACTCGAGGTGGAGAGGAAAATAGCACTCTACACATACGCAGGAGAACTGCTACTTTGCAGAACGCTTTGCAAAGGGAGCCCTGGCATAGACGGGACCACTCAAGAACTTGCAATGCACATGAAGGGGAGAAAATGAATAGGGGAGAAGCCTGAAGAAGTGAAGACTGAGAGGGGATATGATAACCATCTTCAAGTACTTGAAGGGCTGTCATATAGAGGAGGGTGCTGAATTGTTTTCTGTTGCCCCAGAAGGTCGGGCCAGAACCAAGGAGTTGAAATTAAATCAAAAGAGTTTCCGTCTAGACATTAGAAATTTCTTCCTAGCAGTTAGGGCGGTTCCTCAGTGGAACAGGCTTCCTCGGGAGGTGGTGAGCTCGCCTTCCCTGGAGGTTTCGAAGCAGAGGCTAGATGGCCATCTGTCAGCAATGCTAGATGGCCATCTGCCAGCAATGCTGATTCTATGACCTTAAGCCACTGGTTCCCAACCAGGGGTCTGTGGACCCCCAGGGGTCCGCGAGAAGTAAATTAAGGTCCGCGAAACAAAGTTATAAACCCATAATAAATTAATATTTTCAATTAAAAGTTCTCTATTGTAAAAATATATATTCAAATATTATTCTAAGTTTAATGTTTAACTAACAGTTATGATTACAGTTTATTTTCAAATTCTCTGAATTTTTATTTTGAACCTTGGGGTCCCTGCACCGAACAAAAAAGTCCTAGTGGTCCCTGGTCAAAAAAAGGTTGGGAACCACTGCCTTAAGCAGATGATGAGTGGGAGGGCATCTTGGCCATCCTCTGGACATGGGGTCACTGGGGCTGTGTGGGGGGGAGGTAGTTGTGAGTTTCCTGCATTGTGCAGGGGGCTGGACTAGATGACCCTGGTGGTCCCTTCCAACTCTATGATTCTAGGAAAACTACGCAGGAAGAAAACAAAACAAAAAAAAAGGGCGGGGGGGGGAAACCAGCAATTAAACCCCCCCAGCCTCCTACCTACGACCCACCCGCCTTTCCCTGTTACCAGGGCAAGTTCGTGGCCCTCGCGGCCACCGTCCTTCCCGCAGCGGCCGCGCGCTCCATGGCTTCGCTTTGAAAGGAACGCAGGCGCCGCCCCCTTCCCTGGCGCGAAAGGGACCAACTCCCGCCTCTCGCGAGACTGACGCGGCCTCGCCGCCGCCTCCTGCTTCCCTCGGTCCCCGCGGCGTTGCTAAGGCCTCTGGTAACCAAGGGGCGGGGCTTGCTGCAGCCTGGATGGGGGAAGCAGGTGCTTCTCGGCCAGGATGGCGAGCATCCCTCGCCCCCTCCCCGGCCTGCGCTTCAGACCGCATGGACGCATCCCTCTTTTATCACTCCCGCCGCGGCGAGACGGCGAAAGGCCGTGGTGGAAAGCGCGTGAGTGTCTGTACAGACACAAAACGTACCTCTGATCAAGGGGGAGCTGGGAAATTAAAAATGGCCCCGGAGCAAGGCGGCCTGAGCGGCTCTGCAGGGGCCAAGGTGGGTGCTTAGGGTTGCCGACCTCCAGGGGCTGAATTCAACGGAAAGCACAAGCCATGGTAAACCCACCATAAGGTTACTACAATGCAGTATTGCTGGTTAGGAAAAAATATATTGAGAATAAAAATCTCACAACCTCGGTTGAGCAAGCAGGAAATTTGCAGCTGGCCGAATTTAGACCCAATATAACGACGCACAAAGCGTTACAAAATAGTAAGTATAGGCAAAAGTGCTCAATTCATTTCAAGTCCATACGTATAAATTGCAACCATCAGGCAACGGAAACAAGACGTCGTGCAATGGAAATCCGGTATAATTTCATTTCGTGTGAAACTTTTTCAAGCTCTTTTAGTCCTTCCGTGCACAATTCATTCAATATATGAAGGAGTGTGCCTTCCTTGTATGCATGGATGGCAAAGTAACTCCATTTCACAAACAGACTAACACGGCTACCCACTGTGAATTATCTCAATTTCACATGAAATGGAATTATACCGGATTTCCATTGCACGGCGTTCTTGTTTCTGTTGCCTGATGGTTGCAATTTATATGTATGGACTTGAAATGAATTGAGCACTTTTGCCTATACTATTTTGTAACGCTTTGTGCGTCGTTATATTGGGTCTATATTAGACCAACTGCAAATTTCCTGTTTGCTTAACTGAGGTTGTGTTTGTGAGATTTTTATTCTCAATATATTTTTCTAAACAGCAATATTGTATTGTAGTAACCTTATTGTGGGTTTACTTTTGCTTGTGCTTTCCTTTGAATTCACAACTTCTGAGTAGCACTTGTAGCCGGTTTTGACTACAACCTCCAGGTACTAGCTGGAGATCTGCTGTTACACCTGATCTCCAGCCGATAGAGATCAGTTCACCTGGAGAAAATTGACACTTTGGCAACTGGACTCTATAGCAATGAAGTCCCTCCTCTCTAGGGTTGCCAGGTCCCTCTTCTCCACCTGCGGGAGGTTTTTGGGGCGAAGCCTGAGGAGGACAGGGTTTGGGGAGGGGAGGGAGTGCCATAGAGTCCAATTGCCAAAGCAACCATTTTCTCCAGGTGAACTGATCTGTATCAGCTGGAGATCAGTTGTAATAGCAGGAGATCTCCAGCTAATACCTGGAGGCTGGCAACCCTACTCCTCTCCCCAAACCCTGCCTTCAGGCTCCGCCCCCAAAATCTCCAGGTATTTCCCAACCCGGAGCTGGCAACCCTAGTACTGACCCTGCTTCCAAATGGCCACTTTGTCAATTGGACTCGGCACCTTCAGCGATTCCAGAAGACAGATTCAAGAGGTTACCAAGATCAGAATGGGGGTGTCCCTGTAAGTCGGGTGAGGTCGAGTCTATTGCACACGTTTTCTTCAGATGCTGTTTCTATGAGGAAGCAAGATTTAAGCTAATTTCCCCTCTCCTTAATCTACACAAAGGACAGCTCTGAGGAAGGGAGGCTTAGGACTCTCCTATGGGAAGGGTCAGCCCAGACGATGAAACAAGTAGCTAAATTCTGTGCGGAGATATACAAGATCCGTCAGACAAAGCGGGGACTTGGCAATCTAACCTAAAATGGAAAATGTTATATTAACCTGAGGTTTTTAGCTAATAGTAATTTGTTTAATTTATTTAAGAATTATATATCCCATAGTTTTAGATATTGTATCTTTTAATTCTATCTTGCAATTGATGTGAATATTTTAATGGCTTTGCTGTATTAATAATAAATCTGAATCTGACTTTGTGGCTTTGAAGTCCCTCCCCTCCCCAAACCCTGCCCTCCTCAGGATCTGCCTCCAAAGCCTCCTGCCAGTGACAAAGAGGGACCTGGAAACCCTATGGGTGTTGGCTCACCCCACTGCCACCCCTGGGCAAGTCTACACCCATAGTTAGCACCCTGGTGCGGTCTAAGCTGAGTGGCCCCCTTGCAGTGCTGGCAAGGCTACTGGTGCTTGGCTTGTTGCCAGCGTTCTTCCAGGGCAAAGGTCCCCTGGGATCTTTCCCCATAAATTAAATGGCCAGTCTGCCTCTTAATGATAATATTTATGTGTACACATCACACTCAATGTTGACAAACAAGAGTTTTCGGTAACTTTGTTTTGAATCAGCCAAAATGTAGGTCTCTGGAACCTTGCTTTTGAATGTTGCCCCCCTCTAAATGACCACAAAAGGAGGGGGGGAAAACAACCATCCCGTTTGCTTCTGTAGTTTTAATAGAGCCAGTAGGTGTAGGTTCCTCCCTCCCACAATGTGAAGTGAACCATCCTGCTCACACCTGTCAGTTGATCCCACCCCAGCTGCTGTTAAAAGGGCAGATAAGGGAGATGATTGCCCTGTAATTCAGACCATATGTGGTTTATTTTCCAAACACACCTATATTATCTTCCTGCCCATGATGGGATACTTATAGATACCTGCAACATGTGTGTGTTAGTTGATGTTGATATCACAGCGTGTTTATAGATCAACCAAAATATGCAAATGTGCACATATATCCACCAAATACTATTAAAATACACTTATTTTTTGGGTCATTGCATTTTGAATAGCTACAAAGTTATGCCCATGAACCTGGCTGTGAATGTTGCTCCAAGAGTTGCCACCTGGCCTGGGAAAAAAGTGTCCCATCCCTTTAATAGAAGATTAATGTGTGGAAATGGACAGGTGATACTTTTCATAGCAGGGTGGTAAATAACATCGCCTGGTAAATAACCCATTAGGCCTCTATTAAAAAGACAGGATATTTTTCTGCAGGCCTGTTGACAATCTTTGTCACTCCCCACTCAGGGTTTCCAGCCAGCTAAAGGAAAAAAAGCCTGCCTTGCTTCTTTGTCTTTTGCTCAGACATCATCTATAGACACTGCAGGTACAGTTTTTCCCCCCTTCCTGGGCGTGGATCAAACCGTTATCATTAGCTCAGCCAATTGTTGCAGAACCAGCTGCTCTTAAAGGGACAGCTGCAAGGCTGGATGCCATGCCATTCAGACTGCATACCAGTGATCCCTCAAAAGTTGTACCTTTAATTTTCTCTCTCTCTCTCTCTCTCTGTGGTGCATATATCTGTAAAGTCACTTTAGGGTGACCCCAACAAGAGGCTTTCAAGGTAAGTGAGAAACAAAGGTGGTTTGCCTTCGCCTTCCTCTGCAGAGTCTCCCTTAGTGGCCTCCTATCCAGGTGTTGACTAGGGTTGCCAACCTCTAGCTACTAGCAGAAGATCTCTGGCTATTACAACTGATCTCCAGCCAATAGAGATCAGTTCACCTGGAGAAAACTGACACTTTGGCAATTGGACTCTATAGCATTGAAGTCCCTCCTCTCTAGGGTTGCCAGGTCCCTCTTCTCCATCAGCAGGAGGTTTTTGGGGCGGAGCCTGAGGAGTTGATGGGAGGGACTTCAATGCCATAGAGTCCAATTGCCAAAGCGGCCATTTTCTCCAGGTGAACTGATCTCTATTGGCTGGAGATCAGTTGTAATAGCAGGAGATCTCCAGCTAGTACCTGGAGGCTGGCAACCCTACTCCTCTCCCCAAACCCTGCCCTCCTCAGGCTCCGCCCCCAAAATCTCCAGGTATTTCCCAACCCGGAGCTGGCAACCCTAGTACTGACCCTGCTTAGCTTCCAAAATCTGACAAGATGGGGCTATACGATGCTGCTGCCTCCCTCCTCCATAGGGAAGCCAATGAGAAAGAAAGCAAAACTGATTTAGCCTGCTGCTGTGCCTTTAACAGAGGTTTGAGCTGCAAAATCAGCAGGTGAAGCTGTCTTTTCCCTTGACAACCCTACTGGGTTGCCATAAGTCAGCTGTGACTTGACAGCACTTTTCACACACACATGCAAGGAACTTACTCCCAGGTAGAAGTGCGTATAGGATTTCAGCCTTAAAAGTTCTTTCCCCTGATCTCAAGTGTGCACTGGGAACTAACAGTAAGAATTAGAACTTGCAATATTTGTTTTAAAATATTGCGATTTTGTAAGACATTGTCATTGATTAATTGATTAGATTTTTATATTTTTAGATTCCTTGAATTAATTTTAAGGGAAGCATACGGTTGTCAACACGTCTGGAGAAAAATGTCCTATCTTTTAAATCACTGGTTCCCAACCAGGGGTCCGTGGACCCCCAGGGGTCCACGAGAACTAAATTAAGGTCCGCGAAACAAAGTTATAAACTCATAATAAATTAATATTTTCAATTAAAAGTTCTCTGTTATAAAAATATATATTCAAATATTATTCTAAGTTTAATGTTTAACTAACAGTTATGATTAAAGTTTATTTTCAAATTCTCTGAATTTTTATTTTGAACCTTGGGGTCCCTGCACCGAACAAAAAAGTCCTAGTGGTCCCTGGTCAAAAAAAGGTTGGGAACCACTGCTTTAAATAGAGGTTTAATGTGTGGAAATGGGTAGCTGAAGCCTTTTTGGCATGAATGTAAATAATATCTTGTTAAGCTCCTGTTAAAGGGGTAGGAAGTATTCCCCCCCCCCCAGTTTGCATCTTGGAGAAGGCATTATCTCCTGTGTGGGAGTGTAGGAAAGGCTGTTTGATAGGACAGGTGTGCACCATTGAAAAACAATAGGTTTTGTTCTTTTAGAACTACTGTTTTTCTTACATGTAAATTTATACAATCTTAATTAATTGCCAAATTCATAGGCTTCATTTTAGTTTCATAACAATCTTAGTGAGAACAAATTTTAATAATTGTGGTTATCATTGATATAACTAAAATAGCATCAAAATTCAAAAGGTATCTCGTATTACTGTTAACGGAATGAAAAGCAAATATTTAAACATAGTATTGCCATACGAAGAGCAGTAGTTTATATTTATTAATTTAAAAAAATCTTACTCTTCCTTCATTCTTTCAAACAGGTAGGTGTATTGGGGTCTTAGTAATACACAAATGTCTTTAATCAACTTTTAACATTGGAGAATTTTTAGTTGATTCTGTTTAATCTTTTAAACCTGAAATGTTACAATTTAGACAGGTTACATTTATGTAGTCTTCTGTTATATAAAGCTTTGTGCACTAGGAATATAAAAGCTGTCTATATAAGCTTCAAAATAACAATGTTTAACATTTCTATAGCACTTCCAGTGTGTGAAGCTTTCTTGTTAGCTCTTAAGCGTTGACCATGCACCAATGTGTAATTAAACTGATATTTCTTTTCTTTACCCTGCTCGAATTCAGCAAAACCTTTCCCCCTTAATTTTCTCCCATGGCTCTCCGGAGGTTAATCCTGCTTCACCCGCATGTAGGGCTTTAGGGAGACCCCAGCAAGGGGCTTTCAAGGCAGGTGAGAATCAAAGGTGGTTTGCCTTCGTCTCCCTTAGTGGCCTTCCATCCAGGTGCCGACTAGGGTTGCGAAGCTCCAGCTACTAGCTGAAGATCTCTGGCTATGCCAACTGATCTCTTTCACCTGGAGAAAACTGACACTTTGGCAGTTGGACTCTATAGCATTGTAGTCCCTCCTTTCTAGGGTTGCCAGGTCCCTCTTCTCCACCGGCAGGAGTTTTTTTGGGCGGAGCCTGTGGAGGGCGGGGCTTGGGGAGGGACTTCAGTGCCATAGAGTCCAATTGCCAACACGGCCATTTTCTCCAGGTGAACTGATCTCTATCGGCTGGAGATCAGTTGTAATAGCTGGAGATCTCCAGCTAATACCTGGAGGTTGGCAACCCTATCCACACGCAAGCATTTTCTGTTGCTCACTTGCCATCTGAAGAATGTCGAGGGAACAGTTCTCAGACTTTTTTTTTAGTTTTGGTGCAGCCTGTTTCTGCATCACGTCGCCTGAAAGAAGTTCTTTTTTCTCCAGAAGTGCCGTTGTTTCCAAAGAACAGAACTTCACAATCTCTTCAATCAGCAGTTCCCACCCAACTTTCCACAAACGCAGCTCAACAACCTGACACGCCTACACCAAGAAGTTCTCCGTTTGACTAAAGTGTTAATAGTATTGAGACATTTTCCACAAGCTATCACAATATGCTGCTATCAGTTTTGAGGACTGTGTGTGTGTGTGTGTGTGTGTGTGGTTTCAGGCTACCCGGCAGCACAGTAGATTAAAGATACGCATGGTGGGAGGGAATGGAGTATCAGCTTTCTTAACTCCATGTCCTGGTTACTATGACAGGGTTAAATGTTACCTCATTAACCAGGCAACACCTCTCTTATTTGGTCATCTGCCCCTGTCTGGGGCAGGGGGCAAATTTGGGTTTCAAGAGACATTGCCTAGGGTTGCCAACTTCACACCATTTTCTCCTGTGCCCTTTTAAACTGCTGCTAGACGAGCATTATCACTTGCAAATCTCCACACAGTGTCAAGTTTCACCTTCTAACAGATGACGCTGCATGGTCTGAGGGACTTGCGTGTTATGAGATGTCACTAGCCTTGGGCACCACCCCCATGTTTGCAGAAATTTCCCACTGTGGTTAAGACTGCATTCTTAATCGGTTATTTGGAAGTAAGGCTCGCTGAAATAAATTTAATGAAGATGTTCAGTTAGGCCCACAATCTAATTCTGTTGATACCAATGCGGTAATGCCACCAGGGCCAGATTTTGGACAGAAGGCCCAGGGTCCCCTGCAGCCACCCTGGCTCAGTGTGGGAGAGACTCAGATGGAGACCATAGTCAGAGAAAGAACTCTGCCTAGCTTGTGTGTCTAAAGAGCCATCAAGTCGCAGCTGACTCATGGCAACCCGACAGGGTTTTCAAGGCAAGAGATGAACAGAGGTGGCTTCTGTCTGTCTTTCCACCATCTTTATTATTTACTTTCCAGTACATTCTGGGAATTGCAGTTCTCAGAATATCTGGAATTAATGATGAATAGGGTTGCCAACCTCCAGGTACTAGCTGGAGATCTCCTGCTATTACAACTGATCTCCAACTGACAGAGATCAGTTCACCTGGAGAAAATGGCCGCTTTGGCAATTGGGCTCTATGGCATTGACGTCTCTCCCCAAACCCCACCATCCTCAGGCTCCGCCTCAAAAACCTCCCGCTGGTGGCGAAGAGGAACCTGGCAACCCTAATGATGAAAGGGAGCCCCCCCCACACACACACCATTACGTCTAAACTCACCTAATATGTTTTAAAGACAGATGAGGGTGAACTGGATTGGTACCCCTAAAGTCAAACTACATGTGACACTAGAGTTCCACGATTGGAAAAGGGGAGGTTAGCTTTCCCCTTGACCTATTTCTCTGATTGGAACTGAGCCCCTCATCTGCTTTATGCCCCAACAGGGTGGGGGAGGCAGGTGCTATATGGGTACATAGTCCTTCCTCCCAGGTATAGCCCAATTTTGTCAGATCTTGGAAGCCAAACAGGGTCAGTTACTTGGAAGGGAGACCACCAAGGAAGGCTCTGCAGAGGAAGGCAATGGCGAATCACCTCTGCCTAATCACTTGCCTTGAAAACCCCACCAGGGGTCGGTGTAAGTCAGCTGTGACTTGATGGCACTTTATACACACACACTCCTCCCTCCGACCCAAAGTGCTCAAAACAGCCGGGGGGGGGCAGGGGGCAGTTGGGGAAAGAGTACATGGGGAAGAATTTAACAAAAATATAAACCTCTGCCTCAAAGCCCAAATCTCTTCTCCCTCCCCTCTATGGCTGTTTTTGGTGGCCAAGTAACAAGTTGTGCATCCACAACTCCAGTCCTGCATCATGTTTGGTCCTAGACTGACAATATGCTCTTGCCAGGTTCCCCATAAACTCGTTGACAAAATTATCTTGTCCATTTTTAAGTAAGGAAAAGTTCCCAAGCATCATATCTTCCTGTTCCGTCCATACTATTGGACAGGAATATCTTCACTGCCGTGCCTGTCTTTAAAGAGGCCAGTCTGGTTGCAGATGGACGGTGCCTTTTGTGATATATTTATTTATATGCTTACTGGTTGACTTCATTTATCATCTGCCTTTTTTGCTGAGACTTAAGGTGGGTTGTGTGTGTGTAAAGTGCCTTCAAGTCGCAGCCGACTTATGGCGACCCCTTTTGGGGTTTTCATGGCAAGAGACTAACAGAGGTGGTTTGCCAGTGCCTTCCTCTGCACAGCAACCCTGTAATAAGAATAGGGTTGCCATGTCCCTCTTCCCCACTGGCGGGAGGTTTTTAGGGAAGAGCCTGAGGAGGGCAGGGTTTGGGGAGGGGAGGGACTTCAATGCCACAGAGTCCAATTGCCAAAGCAGCCATTCTCTCCAGGTGAACTGATCTCTATCGGATGGAAATCAGTTGTAATAGCAGGAGATCTCCAGCTATTACCTGGAGGTTGGCAACCCTAAATAAGAACCATGTAATACACGCAATAAATAACGCAATAAAGGTAGTCACAAAGTTAGAGGACAGTGTGCTCAAAACAGTTTAATGTAGATGATAAAGCTGGATTACAAGACTGGAAAACAATGCAATAAAACCAGTATAGTATATACAAGGAACAAAGCCATTAAAACTGCCTAAAATTTCACAGGCATTAACTACAACCCTGTTCTTTTTAGAAAAATGTATGTTAGAGGCACATGTATTGGTAAGCAAGTCCAACTGAAGTCTGAGAATGTGTATTTAAGCTGTTGTCAGTCTTAAAAATACTTATAGGCAGGGCCGTCTTAACAGCATTATGGGCCCCTGGGCAAACCTGTGTGCTGAGGCCCCACGACAACCACTCACATTAATAAAAAGTTTAGTATAGTCTACTACTGTGTAGTAGTATTTATTTATGGCAAGTCACTTAACATACACAGATTAGCATAGGGCCCCTATGCTCGTGGGGGCCCTGGGCAAGTGCCCATCGGGCCCATGCGTTAAGATGGCCCTGCTTATAGGGCACTTTCTGTAAAGGTGCTTGAAGTTTAATGTTTGAATTTTAATTGCCTGTGAACATTTTACAAATCTCTCTTTCCCCACCACCTTTCTACTGCATTGTTTACTGGGTGTATTTATACTGTCCTTATCTTGTGTTTCTCTCATTGTAAAATGGGAGCTGTGAAGGGAAACTTTGGGTGACATGCCACCGCTGTAACACGTGAAGTAATTCTCACATGCTTCCAGGGGAAACACTTCTATACCAGCGTGGTGTAGTGGTGTTATTTACCAGGTGAAGTTATTTACCTGCATGGAATAAAAAGCTTCAGCGTGGTTTGGAGCGGTGGACTCTGATCTCGAGAACCGGGTTTGATTCTCCACTCCTCCACATGAGTGGCAGATGCTAATCTGGCGAACCGGATTGGTTTCCCCATTCCTACACATGAAGCCAGCTGGGTGACCTTGGGCTGGTCATAGCTCTCTCAGCCCCACCTACCTCACAGGGTGTCTGTTGTGGGGAAGGGAAGGAGATTGTAAGCAGGTTTGATACTTCCTTAAGGGGTAGAGAAAGTCAGCATATAAAAATGAAACTCTTCTTCTATACAGAAAACAGTATTGCCATTGGGCAGGAGATTCAGGATGGCGAAAAAAGCATTTCTTTGCACAAAGCTTGTGGAACTCACAGCCACAAGATGTAGTGAAGACTGCTAGCTTAAATGGTGGGTTTTTTTTTAAAGCAGACCAGCAATATTGAAGGAAGACAGGTCTATCTATGGCTGTTAGTTGTAATGGTTAGAATGAAATGTTCCTGTTCTGAAGCAATGTACCTTGACAAAAAAAGAGGGGGAAATGACCCAACCTATAAACAAAGAGGGTACCCAAACGTTGGGTGAAATAAACCAAAATTAAACCATGACATATATTTATTATATTATACGCATGAGCACTATCATAAATACACTCCATTGTTTAGTTGAGTTTTATTTCACCCAACCTTTTGGGTACCAAACTGAAGCAATGTACCTCCAGTTTTCACTTGGTGGGATGTAGGTTGCAGGATATAACTGGCAGGTTTGTGGTATGCGTACTCAGAGGGAAGAATTTCTGGGAACGTTGTGGATGTTACCTTAAGCTTTATGATGAAAGAAAAGTAGCATATGAATGTGCTAAATAAATTAAGTCTGCTTGTAAAAGCAACTGTTCTAGAGGGCATGTTTATAAAGGGAACCAGGTTATTGTCTGTGAATGTTCAGTCAGGGTTAAGAGGCCTGGAGAAAAAAATAGTCCTGTCCCTTTCCCAGAGGCTTAAAGTATGGAAAGAGGCACCTGAAGCTTTTTTTTCCATGCGGGCAAATAACTTTACCTAGTAAATAACATCCAGCTAAGCTTCTATTGTAGGAACAGAGCCCCCCACCCCCCATCTGTTGGCAACCCCGTTGTAGTGCATTGGTCATTGTATATGTTATACTGTTTTTTATTGTACTGTTCTTAGATTTTGTAATCTGCCTTGAGTAGCAGAAAGGCAGACTACCAGTGTGAAAACAGGACGCTGGAGCACATGGATTCTGGGTCAAGGCTCCTCTTAGGTTCGTTACCAGGCCAAGGCCCTCCTGTGTGCTAGCGGCAGTGGTGGCAACTAAAAAAGCTGGGGTGTGAGACCCGTGGACAGATTCTCCAATAGATCCTGGCACAGGTGCCCAAATCTACCCCTGCACACACACCCCATCTAAGACAGCCAACTTTTGAACCTGGCCCTTTAACAGGCGCCTGATCCAGGGCAATTAGCAGGTGATCCTGTTTTAACTCCATGCCCTGAGAGCAAAAGAGTGGGGGGGGGGGGGAGAGAAAAACGTGCACCTGCTGATTTCTGAAGATCAGCCCTCTTTTCAAGGCATAGGACCAAACCAGGTCCCACTTCCCCACCGGCGGGAGGTTTTTGGGGCAGAGCCTGAGGAGGGCGGGGTTTGGGGCGGGGTGGGACTTCAGTGCCATAGAGTCCAATTGCCAAAGCTGCCATTTTCTCCAGGAAGATAATTCACAGTGGGTAGCCGTGTTAGTCTGTCTGCAGTAGTAGAAAAGAGCAAGAGTCCAGTAGCACCTTAAAGACTAACAAAAATATTTTTCAGGCAGGGTATGAGCTTTCGTGAGCCACAGCTCACTTCTTCAGATACAGCATTCTAGCTGTGCTACTGGACTCTTGCTCTTTTCTCCAGGGAAACTGATCTCTATCGGCTGGTGTTGTAATAGCAGGAGATCTGCAGCTACTACCTGGAGGTTGGCAACCCTAGCTCTCTCTCTCTCCCCCCCCCCCTTACCCTTAGAGGAAGGAACTTTGAATTTTACCCTGCTTGGGATATTTTGATATTGCAATACTTTGGCAACCTTACCCTAAGGGGATTGTGCAACATGGATGATAACATAGGAATTTATGAGAATTCTGTTAGGAAGGACTGATGAAGATTTGAATTTTGAGACTTCGAAACGGATCGTATCCTCTTGATGAACTTGTGTCCATTGGCATCCTTTCGTCCATAGAAACCTGCTCCTGTGGAAAAAGAAACACAGAAAGATTATCGACCGAAGTGTACTCACCCTATTTCATGACCCACCTTTTGCGTCTGGCGCGTGTTGCGTTTTGTACGCTGATGGTCAACGCGACTATTTTTGGAATATATACGTGTGCAGTCACAATAAGAATTTGTCGATTTCTAATAATATTCGCTCCTGCGCTGATTTTCTCATCCCCTGGATATTTGTACAGAGGTGTCTTTTTTTCCTCCTCCGCTACCTGGAGGTTGGCAACCCTAGCTCTCTCTCTCTCTCCCCCAGTTGGCAACCTGGGTTCAAAACGACCCTGCCGGGCCACCGGTTCCATCCAACGCACTCCAGCACTGAACCTAAATTCGGAGCCGCTCTCCGCCCCGGGGCCCATGCAGTTTCTTGGGGAGGGAGGAAAATCAGGATCCCACCCCCCACCCCCCCTCCGGCCGCCTTTGAGCACCTCGTCGATTGACAGGCGAGGCGGGGGGGGGGAGCCAGCGCGCCCCTCCCCGGCCCCTCCCCGAGAGGCGGCGCTGCTGCTGCTGCTGCTGCTCCGCGCGGGCGGGCGGCTGGCATGGGGGCGGCTTGACGGGCAGCGGAGGGGGGCTGCTCGCTGCGGCGGAGGGAGGATGCCGCTGGCTCCCCCCGCGGGGCTCCGGTGAGGTCTGGCGCGGTGGGGGCGGCGCGGAGGGGGCGGCCGCGGCGCCGCCGCCGCTGCTGCAGCAGCCTGGGGGGAGCGGGCCGGCGGCGGCGGCATCCCCCTGATCCGGGAGGAGGACGAGGAGGAGGAGGAGGAGGCGGCGGCGGCGGCGGGCGAGGGGCGAGCGATGGACGAGGCCGCCGTGGCGGCCCGCGAGGGGCAGCAGCCTCCCCGCCCGCCGCCGCCGCCGCTCCTGCCGCCGCCGCCGCTGAGCCTGCAGAAAGCGCTGCAGCAGTGCGAGCTGGTGCAGAACATGATCGACATCAGCCTCTCCAACCTGGAGGGGCTGCGCACCAAATGCGCCACGTCCAACGACCTCACGCAGAAGGAGATCCGCACCTTGGAGGTAGGCGGGGGGGGGGGGGAAGAGCGCCGCGCGTTCCCCGGTGTGTGTGTGTGTGGGGGGGGGGGTCTCTTTCCATCCGCCGGGCCCTCGACGGCCGAGCCGGGGGGCCTGCCGGCCGGGGAGCCGGGCAGGGGAGGAGCGCCGGCCAGGCTGCGCGCCCTGCAGGTGTCCGAAGGGGCCGCCGGGCTTCTCCCGATCCAGTAGGGGGGATGCCCCCCATAGTGCCCCCCATAGTGCCCTTTGTGTGTGTGTAAAGTGCCGTCGAGTCGCAGCCGACTTATGGCGACCCCTTTTTGGGGTTTTCATGGCAAGAGACTACCAGAGGGGGTTTGCCGGTGCCTTCCTCTGCACAGCAACCCCGATATTCCTTGGTGGTCTCCCATCTGCCTTCCTCTGCACACTAACCCTGGTATTCCTTGGTGGTCTCCCATCTGCCTTCCTCTGCACAGCAACCCCGATATTCCTTGGTGGTCTCCCATCTGCCTTCCTCTGCACAGCAACCCTGGTATCCCTTGGTGGTCTCCCATCTGCCTTCCTCTGCACAGCAACCCCGATATTCCTTGGTGGTCTCCCATCTGCCTTCCTCTGCACAGCAACCCTGGTATCCCTTGGTGGGCTCCCATCCAAATGCTAACCAGGGCTGACCCTGCTTAGCTTCTGAGATCTGACGAGATCAGGCTAGCCTGGACCTTCCAGGTCAGGCTTAGTGCCCTTTATCGCCCCCCTTATTGCCCCCCTTTATTGTCCCCCCCCTTGGTTTCCCTTCTTTCTCTCTCCCCCTCCCCCACACAACATTCTCTGCTGTCTTCTCCCTTCTGCTTCTGTGGGCGCTCCGATAGGAGGCCGAACGTGGAGATCCTCCATCGTGGTGATTCCTAAAGGCCTCCTTTGCAGGGGGAGTTAAAAATAAACTCGTCTCCGTGGACTCTAGGGAGGGGGGGCATCGGAGAGGAGAAGGAGGGGAAACCCCCAAGGGCTTCTGGAGTGGCTAATTGGATGGGGAGGGGGATGTTTGCCCGTGGTAATCGCAACCCTCTAGGGAAGAGGGAAAGCCGGCAATGGGATTTGCCATGCTTGCTGGGGGAGAACAGGTGTTTGCTGTGAATTAGCTAGGTGCAATGCATGCTGTTTGCAAAAGGACTGAATATTTACTCTCCCTTCAACAGGCTAGAAGGATGGATCCTCATTTGGATGGGCCTCCCCGGGTCTCTATGCAGGGATTAACAAACTTTATTATTTTCCCTAAGCTGCCCCCAGTCTGCCTGCCCACCTGTCAGCCTCCCTTCTCTAGTATTGGACGGCCACATGTTTGGTACCTTGCTGAGTTAGTAGAAGGGAACCTGTGGCTTGTAGCTGCTGCTTCTCCAGCCTTAGTGCCTGTGAAGTGGGTGAAGCTGCGCCCAGAAAAGTTCTTCCTTCTGTGCCACAGAGCAAGCGTTGCGTATGACCCCACTGACTCGTGTTTTTATCCTGCTCTTCCTCCAGAGAGCTTGTGCTTGTCCTATCCTCCTTTCAGGGAAGGGGCTGCGGCTCAGCGGTAGAGCGCCTGCTTGGCATGCAAAAGGTCCCAGGTTCAATCCCCGGCATCTCCGGTTAAAGGGACTAGGCAGGTAGGTGATGTGATGTGAAAGACCCCTGCCTGAGACCTGGAGATCCACTGCCAGTCTGAGAAGACAATTCTGACTTTGATGGACCAAGGGTCTGATTCGGTATAAGGCAGCTTCATGTGTTCACCCTGACAGCAACCCAGTGAAGACGTTTTGGCAGAGGCAGAATGACTGGCCCTCGGCCATCCTGCAGGCTTCTGTGGCAAAGTGGGGATTCAAACCTGGCTCTCCCAGATATCCTACCCTGATGTCCTAACCACTACACTAGTTCTAACCGCTATCTGATGGTCTATCCGATCCTGTGACTCTCTGGAAGAAAAAAAGGCCTTTTCCAAACTTGGGATCTGCAATCCTTCAACTGTTATGGACCTTCCACCCAGCAAACAGATGCTCTGCCACTGAGCCACAAGCAGTTCCCAGAGCAGTTAAAAAGCAAAGGGAAGAGATGGATGCCTAAGCCACAGCTGATCGCGGGCTCTCTGGCCTGGCTCTGTAAATGTGGACTGGCTTGTGTCTCCTCTTCTCTATTTGAGAGCCAGCGTGGTGAACTGGTTAAGAGGCATGGTTTGGAGCAGTGGACTCTGATCTGGAGAACCCGGTTTGATTCCCCACCCCTCCACCTGAGCTGCAGACGCTAATCTGGTGAGACGCGTTGGTTTCCCCACTCCTACACATGAAGCCAGCTGGGTGACCTTCGGCTAGTCACAGTTCTCTCGGAACTCTCTTAGCCCCACCTACCTCACAGGGTGTCTGCTGTGGGGAAGGGAAGGTGATTGTAAGCCAGTTTGATTCTCCCTTAAGTGGTAGAGAAAGTCAGCATATAAAAACCAATTCTTCTTCTTGTACCTTTGGCTTGGTTTCTGTGTGGTGCAGGCATTGTTTACATGATGTTGCAAGCGTCACCTCATAAGAACATAAGAAAAGCCCTGCTGGATCAGACCAAGGCCCATCAAGTCCAGCAGTCTGTTCACACAGTGGCCAACCAGGTGCCTCTAGGAAGTCCACAATCAAGACAGCTGCAGCAGCACCATCCTGCCTGTGTTCCACAGCACCTCCTGCTTGGGCTTTGGATCTCTGGCATATGAACAGTGCACATGTAGTGGATGAGGGTCCCATTTGGTGTAGTGGTTAGGAACGATGGACTCTAATCTGGAAGGGAAGGAGGTTGCAAGCTGGTTTGATTCTCCTTAAAAGGTAGAGAAAGTCGGCATATAAAAACCAACTCTTCTTTTTCTTCTTAAGTAAGATGCAGAGCATCACGCAGGTATGTTCTTCTCGCATCATCTTGAAGTCAGGAAAACACCAGTGGGATTTCCATATAAACTGCCACATGCCTATAAAAACTGCCACTGAGTCAGAGCATGGTCCCACTGTGTTCAGCATTGTCTACTCTGACCCGTAGGAGGTCCTTAGGAGAGAATTTCGTTCCCAACACTGGCGGCATCTGTTGAAGTGGAGACGCTGGGGAATGAACCTGGGACCCTTTGCATGCAAGGCAGGTGCTGTACCATTGAGCCAGGGCCTTGCCACACTTGATGTTAAAGTGTGAAAGGGCTCTGGTAACGGTAGCTAGTAGCATAGGTTTTTTAAAAATAGGATTGGACAAATTCATTGTGGTTAATCGGTGATTTTTGGCCTTGGTTTTGAATTTGAACTCCCTTGTACAGAGGCAGTATTCCTCTAGCTTCTGGTTGCTGGAGTACACTCGACAGGGAGGGATGTTGCTTTCATGCCTTCTTTTCCGGGGCTTTCACTGCTTGGCTCAAAGTGGCTTACAAATCACAAAATCTACAGCATAAAATAAAATGCCAAATAACCCTCCCCCGCATTAAAAGCCCTGGCAAATAGGCTGGCCTCGCAGCCTCCCCCTACCCCCCGTTGACTTTCTCAGGGAGCCAATTCCACAAAGTGGGAGCTACAGTAGAAACAGCATGGGCTATAGTTGATGCCAGGAGGTCAGTGTAGTGTAGTGGACAGAGTAGTGGACTAGGGCCCTAGGTGGCCTAGGTTCGAATCCCCACTTCTACCATGGAAGCTCACTGGATGGCCTCAGGCCGGTCACCAACTCTTGGCATGGCCCACCTCACAGGGCTGTTGTGTGAAAATGGAGGTGGGGAGAATGCTCTAAGCCGCTTTGAGTCCCACCTGGAGAGAAAAGCGGGATATAAATAAATGAATGCAATCCTAAGAGTGGGGCCCCCTTTCAGGTGGTGGCAACCTGGGACTGCAACTGGAGCACAGGGACTTATCTCTAGGTCACTGGTTCCCAACCAGGGGTCCATGGACCCCCAGGGGTCCGCGAGAACTAAATTAAGGTCCGCGAAACAAAGTTATAAACCCATAGTAAATTAATATTTTCAATTAAAAGTTCTCTATTATAAAAATATATTCCAATATTATTCTAAGTTTAATGTTTAACTAACAGTTATGATTAAAGTTTATTTTCAAATTCTTGGAATTTTTATTTTGAACCTTGGGGTCTCTGCACCGAACAAAAAAGTCCTAGTGGTCCCTGGTCAAAAAAAGGTTGGGAACCACTGCTCTAGGTGAAAAGGATCATGGGTACGGGGACAGGATGTGTGCCTGAAGGGCTGTTGCTTGCGTTACACAGCACAGAAACCAGGTTTGCCAAGGAAAGACAAAATAAGGAAAGAAGTGTGATTGGGGCTCCGTGTCAGCATGTTTTTTGTTGCTAAACATTAGACATCAAGGCAGCGGTGATTTGGGGAAAGAAGGGTTACCCTTTTCCTTTTCCCCACACTCTGCAACTTCAGAAGTTGCAGGGTTGTTTGCCACACTGGAGAAAACATCCTGAGTTATGCGTATTTACCCAGGTGGGCAAATAGCCGCTCTGAGTAGGGTTGCCAATTCCAGCTGGGGAAATTCCTGGAGATTTGGGAGCGATGCCTGTGTGGGGGGGGGGGAGAGAATTTGGGGAGGAATTTCGCCTAGAATCTATGGTATACCATAGAGTTTGCTCTCTGAAGCTGCCATTTTCTTCAGGGGAGCTGATCTCTGCAGTCTGGAGATCAGTAATACTTCCAGGCCCCATGTGGAGGTTAGGAACCTTAAGATGAGGAGAAACAGTGTGGGGTGAGAAAGCAAGACATTCCTTCCCCCACACTATGGCTTCAACCCTAATCAGGGCCCCTGGCAGAGGCTATTTAGCAATGGAAACCATGTGGAAGATCCAGTTGCAGACGTTTTAGTATCCCATCTGATTTGGTCCTTGACAGGAAGCTGCACCCAATCCTAGTATATCAAGCAAATTTTATTTGTATGAAGGACCCATGTGTTGGCAAACACGCCTGTTGCCTTTTCACATTGTGCTTTCAGGTATATGGGTAAAGCATCTTGGATGCACCCCTGAATAATCTCATTTGTGATTCAACCCCTAAGGGAGAAATGCTTGCATTATTGGGTGGTCCAATGGTGTAAGGCAGTTTGAACCTGCCACTTGGGGCTATAAATTGGCACGAGGAGGCTGCCGCTGTGGCAATGAAGAATAGTCAGCCTCAGAACCTCATTGATTCAAATAGCTTGACCTCAAAAATGGTACAATCGGAAAGTTGGTATTCATATGAACAATAATCACAAAAGGGGTCTGTTGACAAGCTATTTGAGGAGCAATTCAAGTGGAAACCGAGACAGCGAATTTTAGGTAACCAGCTTTTAGATGTAGTTGTAGACTGAGCCAATTGAAAACCTCTTATAAATAAAAATTTAGGGAAGGCCTATTGGGTCCTTTCCCTGGATTTAACAGCCACTGGCTATCCATCAACCACTTCACACTTTAAAAAGAGGAAATGAAGTTTAATTCTTCCTTGACACTATAAGGAGAAAAGTTGCCACATCTGTCACGCAATTGACCGATCTATTTGACAGCCGATAATGCAGTATCCGCTTCTCAGAAAAGGGTCTTTAGCTGTTTTATCCAGGGAGTTATATATTTATTTCGTGCTATATTATTTTGTGGACCTATTGGGTCATTCGTCGCAAGCGGTGGCTTGTTTCGGAAATAATACCAAATCATGTTTTAGCATTGAATTTGCCTGGTCACTTCTCCCCTTCCTTCCACTTGCATGTTGAGAGCTAATTCCCCGGGCCTGCAGCAGCTCGTATGTTGTTGTTCCATACAAACTAGCAAATTACAGTTTCCCTTTTTCCTGCAAACTTAGGGTGGCAGACGGGAAACGAACCACGCTTTGCAGGCCAAGTGCGAAAGCATTGTTTATTTGTCTCCTCAATCAATGGTTTTCTGTGAACCAGGAAATATCATATGAGCATGCATTAGTATTATCACGTAAATGGATTGCATGAGCAAGCCAGAAACTCATTTCAGGCTTCACCATGTGCTGCCTGTGTACAGCACTTAAAAAAAAAATCATGCAATCACTGCACCCATCAAGGCACTTCCTCTTGTGATTTGGAGGAGTGGTGTGACTATGCAGAGCTCACCAATTGTCACGTGAACAGTTTTGTCTGTGCTCAGATGTTCTCTGTCTTTTAGAAACAGAATGGATGACAATGTTAAGGGCAGGCCTATCAGGGCATGTTGGCCAAGGAGTCTTCAGTAGGGTTGCCAGTTCCCTCTTCTCCACTGGCGGGAGATTTTTGGGGCGGTACTAGGTGAAAGACCTCTACTTGAGTCCCTGGAGAGCCGCTGCCAGTCTGTATAGACAGTACTGACTATGATGGACCGAGGGTCTGATTCGGTAGAAGGCAGCTTCATGTGTGTGTTCATGTGAGTTAAAGATGTATCTGTCTGTCATCCCTTTGGGCAGAACATTTAGTGGGCAGAACGTTAAAACCCTGCTCCTACCTTTAGGAATGGCAACTGTGGATCAGGAAATTCCTGGAGATTTGGGGGGTGGAGCCTGGGGAGGTCAGGGTTTGGGGAATGGCTTTAACAGGGCACAATGCCATAGAGTCCACTCTCCAGAGCAGCCATTTTCTCCAGGAGAACTGATCTCTAGCAGCTGGAGATCAGTTGTAATAGCAGGAGATCTCCAGCTAGTACCTGGAGGTTGGCAACCCTAGTCTTCAGTCATGGGTGGTATGCATATATTTGCCAGGTGCTGGGTATAGGTGAGGGGTAGACAGTTCCATTGTGCCTAGGATTATTGGCCTTTTCAAGCAGTCTCATCCAGCATCATTTTCCAACTGGAGCCATCCAGTTTTTGTTTTTGTTTCAGAAAGCCTGCCAGCAGGGTGTGAACGCAACAGCCCTTCCACTGTTGCCTTGTCTAAAAATAATTGGTGTTTAGAGCCATGACCCAGCAAGGCAATTTACAGTTTTGTTTTTTTAAAATGCAGCTTGTTTATATGAGAACAGGACGGCATGCGACTGATCCAGCTGAACTCTGCTTCGCAGGCAGCATTCTGATGTCACTAAAAATTGTAGCTTGATCAAACTCCGGTTAATTGTGTTGTCTGAATGTTGATGGTACAAAAAACTAGAGATTGTGGGTTGGCACCAAACCAGGATTACAAATGGGAGCTTAACCATGGTTGGTACTAATTATGGCTTGTTGGGAGATGTGAGTTCACAACCACAAAATTCACAAATTGTGGGTTACTGTGGCTACTAGGTCAGAGGATTCCTCCATGTGAAGAAATGGGGAAGAAGAACGAAGCAACCAAACCAGGGTTTATGCACAAACTGGGTTTTGTTCCTTGTGCTCACAAGAGTGTTGAACAAATCATGGTTTAAACAAGCTTCGATTATCCCAACATCTGAATGCAGACCAGTGTAGCCTGCAACCTGCTTTCTGTGCTTCAGTTTGGCCCTGTAATATCAAAAGGATCAAGAGTTGCTCTGGGCATGTATTATTTCATATTATTATTTCGTATTATTTCATATTTCAACAATGGCCATTGATTCTCATGGTTAGACAACACAGGCTAAAGAGTAATTCAGAGTCCTAACATTTCCCTTTGAAAACTGTTAAGCCCTTGTGCTGATGCTGCCTGAAACTGGTTGCCGCACACATGGGTGTGCTTGGGTATTTGTTGCACCGGCATGAATTTGCTGGTGCACGCGCACAGTCTTGCAAGCATGTGTTGGGTCAAAGTGGGCTCAGATACTGAACTGAATGAACACTCCATGAATGAACACTCCATAAACTCTTTCATTGAGTCCAATCCAGCATGACTTCTCCTTCAGAGGCTGGGGGAAAGTGAATTACCTCCCTTTCATGCCCCCTAACCACTCTGTACAACGAAGCAGCCTTTTCATATACTTTTGTGGGCCACAGAAGTAAGTTGGGAAGATCTCCATGTTTGCAGCAAAGGGATGCCATCGAAGAAAGAGTTGCCTGTCTTGAAGCACCTAAGCCTACATGGGACCGGGGATCTGTGTTTGGATCCCCAAATGTGTACCTGGGTTGCATGAAGCAGTCAAAGGAAGATGACATGGATTGGGCCAAAGCAAAGAGCTGGAGGATCCCTTTCCCACATGCCATTGTCCCAATCAGAAAGGAACCCACCCTTGCTTTGGCTGATATAAGTCCTGGGAGAGGAGAAAAAAACATACTTAATTGAGGAAATGGCACAGGGGAGAAGAGTGAACCCCCTTCCCTGACAGAGCCCCAGTCAATATCCTCCTTCCCTGGAGGTTTCATTGTTCAGTTAAACATTTGGGGATTCTAACTTGGATATCCAAGAGGGACGTATAGTTTGGCACATGGACCTTGGGTGTTTGGGATAAAACATTGCAACTTTTTTATTAGTAAATGCCCAGAACTTGCGCCGCCTTTCCACACTTGCCAAAACGCCAGTGCCGTGTGTATTGGCCTCTCTGCTCGTGCATGTTAGCTGTTTCGTGACCTACAGGAACAAAAGATCCACATTCTTGAAAACGTCTTGAGGAAGTTTCTGTTCTCAGTCAGCAAAAGGGCAGTTTAAGTGCAAGACACAATAGGATGCTGGTAGGTTGGTGTTTCATGTGGCTGCAGTCAATCTGAAGATGGAATTCATTATGTTCTGTATGTCATTATTTTTATGAGACCCCTAGAAAGCTTCCCTCCGGGCCTTGCTCCTGGTTTCCCAAGACAAGATACGCAACTTGCCAGCCAGGTTAAACTGTGTTGCTTATTACACACTGCTGTTTGCAGCTGCAAAAATGACCTGCAAGACGCTCCCATCAGAACCAATCTCTCTGGTGAACTGCGAATCCTCAACTGATGATGATACTTTAACCTTAAAAAGTAACCTTCTTTTTATCCTTCTTTTTAACCTTCTTTAACCTTCTGATGATACTTTAACCTTAAAAAGTAGCTCCTAGGGTGAGGGGCTGAATTGGTGGTTGATGAAAGGGGAGTTCTGTCCATCCCTTTATGCCATTTTCCTGGATAGAAATCCACACACCCTGGCGTTAGTAGCAACCGTTTTCCTTTTCAAAGATAATAGCACCTGGGAAGAGGGTGGATTTCAACTGGGGGGCTGCAAAGGGGAGGCAAAGGATGGTACCCCATCCAGCACAGCAACCTCAATCCAGGTCAGATCCCTCCCCTGTGTTATGATATGGACTGCTTGTATATTAGGCTAACACCTGCTGTTACCATGCAAGTGAACATCAAAAGATCTGCTCAAGGATCTGTAATGTCGATCCCGAGGGAAGTCGGTTTCAGGTAGCCGGCTCAAGGTTGACTCAGCCTTCCATCCTTCCAAAGTTGGTAAAATGGCACAGGATGGTCTATTGCACCAGCCGGGCATAGCCGTCCAGCCACACGCCGAAGTTGCTCCTGCTCCGCATGGTTGGGGCCAGATTCTACAGCTGGCTCCTGTTACCTCCGCCTGCAGGGATGAAATAAAAACACACTGGCTAAGAACTGCCCCCCCCCGCGCATTCTGCCCCCTTTAACCCCTCCATTGTCGTCACTTCCGCCTCCAGCCCTCTTGTAGTACAGAGGGAATACGTTTCTCCATGGCCTGGGTGGGAAAGGGTTAACACAGTTTCTTGGGCAGTCCTAGCAGCTCCATAGCTAATGACTCTTCTGCAAGGGGGGAAAAACGGTTCCTTTTCTGGCAAAACGAACTCACATCTGCCTTGAATAGAGGCTATTCCTGTCCGTGGGAGGGGGCGGATCGCCAGTCTTAGATCCTTCTGAGCTAGAGATCTGCCAGGACCCACAAAGGGCCAGACCAAATGATTTTGCAGGCCTTAAACAGGCCCCGGGCCTGATGTTCCCCACCCCTGGTGCAAAGGGAATCAACAGTTTTGTGAATGATTTCTTTCTCTCTCTCACTGTGTCTTGTTTTTGGACTGACTTTTTTGTTGTGAGCAGAATTTTATTGTATGGCTTTTAAAAAAATTGCCAAGGTACACTGAGATTGGTGTAGGTACTATTTTGTGATGATCTCGGGCTTCAAGCCAACAAATAGCATCAAACTATTCCTGTCAGGGTATGTGGGATCTTCCAGAATTATAACAGTAAAAGTAGATGGCATGAGGCAGCTTCATGTGTAAACAGGTGCCTTCTTGGAAATAACCCCATACTGTCCCTGGAGTATTCTTGAAGTAAACTGGTGGTTACTTTGTGTACCTCACTGTCTTGGACTGATGGAAAGTTTGTTGCTGGGCTTCCCATATCAAAACCTTATTAAAATTCATATATCATGTTGTAAACCTTCTAATGGATATTTTATGGATTTTAATTGATATTGCGATTGCCTTGCTCTGTTTTTTGTTTTTCCCTGCTGTTTTGCTATGAATTGAAGCTAATGCGATATAAAACACATGCAGTTCATATCTAGAGTGTTTAAAAAGCAAATTTCTAGTAGGAGCATAGCCATTCGCAGGAGCTGTCTGCAAGCCGGGCAATTGCTGAATGTTCACTGGAAAATGACAGTTTCATAATGTATGTGTTTCCTTGGTTTTCTCCCGTGTGATATTGCTGGTTGTGCCATGCAACCCCATTGGTGGAGAGCATTCTGACTTAGCTGAAATCGTTGGGGGTTTGGTTAGGAGAGGAAAACGTCTTGATTTCCGAGGGTGTGTGTATTGGGAAGCATGAGCTAATGCTTCTTCACTGTATGGGGGAAGGGGTAAATTAACTCAAATTTAGTGTTGCTGACCCAGTTTAACATGCCTGCTGTTTTCTTCTGGACAAAATTTTTATTCTCTGTTGGACATTATTCGTAGGTCACATTTTGGATTAAAAAAAAATCATTTGGAGTCTAGATTATTGGTCCTTTTTCTAGTTCTGTGTAAACCTCACAGTACACGGTTCAAAGGCAGACAGATTGGCCTGATCTCCAACTTCTTTTGTAAAGCAGAAACTAAGCAAGTGGATTTTAAGCTAAGTGTGAGCCGTCAGTGTGGTGCTGTGGCAATAAAGGCTAATGCAGTCTTGGGGTGTATCAACAGAGGCATAACATGCAAATCGCAAGATGTCACAGTCCCTCTGTACACCACATTGTTCAGTCCGCACCTAGAGTACTGTGTGCAGTTCTGGAAGTAGGGTTGCCAACTTCCAGGTAGTAGGTGGAGATCTCCCACTAGTACAACTGATCTCCAGCCAATAGAGATCAGCTCACCTGGAGAAAATGGCCTCTTTGGCAATTGTATTCTATGGCATTGAAGTCCCTCCCTTCGCCAAACCCTGCCCTCCTCCGGCTCTGCCTCAAAAACCTCCTGCTGATGGCGAAGGGGGACCCGGCAACGCTATCTGGAGGCCTCACTTCAAAAAGGATGAGGACAGAATAGATTGGGTGCAGAGGAGAGCGATGGGGATTATCAGGGGCCTGGGAGGCCAAGCCCTACGAGGAAAGGCTCACAATAATAGGTATAAATTACGGGCGGAAAGGTACCAGCAGGATATTGTGTGTGTGTGCTGGGGGATTTATAGTAAGAGCAGCTCAGCAGTAGAATAGGCTGCCTAGGGAGGTGGTAATCTCCCCCTCACTGGCAGTCTTCAAGCAGCAGCTGGACCAACACTTGTCAGGGACGCTTTAGGCTGATCCTGCGTTGAGCAGGGGGTTCAACTAGATGGCCTGTATGGCCTCTGACAATTCTAAGCAGCACATATGCTTCTGCAATTAGGATATAGTGTAGAAGAAGAAGAAGAAGAGTTGGTTTTTATACGCTGACTTTCTCTGCCACTTAAGGGAGAATCAAACTGGCTTACAATCACTTTCCCTTCCCCTCCCCACAACAGGCACCCTGTGAGGTGGGTGAGGCTGAGAGCTGTGACTAGCTCAAGGTCACCCAGCTGGCTTCATGTGTAGGAGTGGGGAAACTAATCCAGTTCACCAGATTAGCATCTTCGCTCATGTGGAGGAACGGGGAATCAAACCCGGTTCTCCGGATCAGATTCCACCGCTCCAAACCACTGCTCTTAACCACTACACCACGCTGTATATATTATATTCTCACAATTCGAGTTTTTTTCTTTAAAAAAAACAAACCTAAGCATACATGCAGGTCTTTGAATAGCTATCGCAATCACTGCCGGAGACACCTGTGTTGATATGGATGGAGGAGAAGGCCTTGGCCTCTGTGCCTTTGGTTGCTATGCCCTGTTGTTGGCCCTAACTAGGGCTGCCATTCTGGGATCTCCCTCTGCCGGCGATGCTTCCCCTCCGCCACTCAACTGACCAGCAGGGAAGAAATGGCAGGAAATGGGGAGGGATGTTGGTAGCATCCCGATGCACTGATGTTTCTCTGTGTAAGAAGTTATGTCAGTGCATCGCCAGGGAATGGTGTGAACGTGTGGGGGGTTGCTGGCAAAAATAATAAAAAAAACCCTCTTGCTCCCAAGTCCTGATGTCGTGTCTCTATTCTGGTTAAAATCTGGCCAGAGAAGGGAGCACATATTTTTATTTCTGACAAACTCTCTGGCGTTTGGTTAAAACTCTGTGAGTTAACCATAGGGTTTTGTCCATGTGCCAGAGCATCCCTGGCAATGCCTGACGACACGCTGATGTCACTTCCAAGCTCCAGGAAATGACGTCAGCATGTTGCTGGTGACGCCATTACATCACCAGCGAAAGCTCCCACTTTCAGTAAGCCCCCCTGTTGGTTGCCAGGCCTTGGCAACCAGCAGGGGGACTTACTGTCAGTGGGAGCCTGGCAACCGTAATGGTAACTGGTTGGCCAGTGGAACTCCCTGCCCCATGATGTGGTAGAACTCCCTGCCCCAGGATGTGGTGATGGCTGCCAACTTGGAAGACTTTAAGAGGGGAGTAGACATGTTCATGGAGGAGAGGGGTATTCATGGCTACTAGTAAAAAATTGATACTAGTCATGATGCTTACCTATTATCTCCAGGATCAGAGGAGCATGCCTATTATATTAGGTGCTGTGAAACACAGGCAGGACGGTGCTGCTGCAGTCGTCTTGTTTGGGGGCTTCCTAGAGGCACCTGGTTGGCCACTGTGTGAACAGACTGCTGGACTTGATGGACCTTGTTCTGATCCAGCATGGCTTTTCTTATGTTCAGTGTGTGAGGCAGGATACCAGAGTAGATGGACCACTGATCCGATCCAGCAGGGCTCTTATTGCCTTTTTATGTTAGTTTAGAAGTTAAGATTTTCCATACTGGACCAGACCAAAGGTTCGTCGCGCCCAGCCCTGCATCTGCAACAAATGGTTTGCTGAAAAACCTGTGGAATCTGTGAAGAGATTTTGTCCCCAGCTCCTGATAATCTAAGCTCTGTTTCCAATGAACATGAAGATTTCATTATTAACTGGTCATGGTTAATAACCATTGCCCTATCTATGAGTTTACGTTACCCTTTTGTAAGCTGTCTAGCTGAATGGCTGTCGCTGCTGCTTCCGGCAATGAATTCCATACAGCACAGAACACTGAACTAGAATGCTAAGTTAATTATGCAGTTTGTAAAGAAGCACTCCTTTGGTCTGTTGCCATGGGATGTATTGAAGCTGCATTATGCCAAGTCAGATCATTGGTTATTTTAGTTCAGTGTTCTGTACTGTCATTGGCAAGGTCTTGGGCACAGAAAGGTCTTTTTCCAACACCTGAGAGACTTTCACCGGAGATGGCAGGGGCCAGGACTTTCTGCACATAAAGCAGGTTGTGTACCACTGAGCCATGACATTATGTGATCCTGAGTATCTTGTGTGATCCTGTCTTTAGAGTATCCTGTTTGAATGGACAAAAAAAAACATTCAATTTGGCATCATGTTTCTCACATTGGTCAGCCAGATACTTCTGAGAAGCCCTGAAACTGGGCATGAAGGAACCTCACAATCTGCCTCCCCAGCAGCTGATGTTCAGAGACCCTTAACCCTGGCTTTATTGATATTTGCGTGTATGAACTGCAAATGGATACTAGTCATGATGCATACCTATTCTCTCTAGTATCAGAGGAGCATGTCTATTATATTAGGTGCTGTGGAACACAGGTCATCTTCTGAAGCTGGAGGCTGAGGGATTCAAAACCAATAAAAGGAAACAATTCTTCACATAACACATAGTTAAACTGTGGAACTCCCTGCCCCAGGATGTGGTGATGGCTGCCAATGTGGAAGGCTTTAAGAGGGGAGTGGACTTGTTCATGGAGGAGAGGACTATCCATGGCTGCTGGTAAAAAGGGATACTAGTCATGATGCATACCTATTCTCTCTAGTATCAGAGGAGCATGTCTATTATATTAGGTGCTGTGGAACACAGGTCATCTTCTGAAGCTAGAGGCTGAGGGATTAAAAACCAATAAAAGGAAGCAATTCTTCACATAACACATAGTTAAATTGTGGAACTCCCTGCCCCAGGATGTGGTGATGGCTGCCAACGTGGAAGACTTTAAGAGGGGTGTGGACTTGTTCATGGAGGAGAGGGGTATTCATGGCTACTAGTAAAAAGAGATACTAGTCATGCTGCATACCTATTCTCTCTAGTATCAGAGGAGCATGCCTATTATATTGGGTGCGGTGGAACACAGGCAGGATGGTGCTGCTGCAGTCATCTTGTTTGGGGGCTTCCTGGAGGCACCTGGTTGGCCACTGTGTGAACAGACTGCTGGACTTGACGGTCCTTGGTCTGGTCCAGCAGGGCCTTTCTTATGTTCTAACCATGCAAAGGATACTTACAGGAACTGGGGTGCTTGAGCCTTCACAGTTTCGGCTTGTTGGCTGTTACTCGGTCAGGAACTGGGAGTTGATTTTTCGCCAGTTATTCAGCTGATCTCAAGCAGGTTGCTCCTCTTCATTGGGGTTCTTTGTGTGTATTCAAAGAGTGCAGGACAGTTGTCTGTGTTTCATGCATGTGCATTCTCACACAGCTGAACTCGAGTTCTAGTTTCCCCCTCCCCTACAGACCTGTCATCACTTGCCTAGCATGTCACTTGGCAGCCAATCACATAACTAAAGACCAAGCAAATCAGTCAACTAGTGATTATAAATACTCTTTTTTTTTAAAAAAAGGATGCCTTACCATTTGGTGTTAATGTTTGCATTATCAAGGTTGTTTGGTGCGTGTACATTTTTTCACAGCATGATGGGAGGTGTAACTCCCTCCCACTTCATTTAATTGCCGTGACTGGGGGGGGGGAGGGAATAATCTGTTTCCCTTACTGCGCAGATGCAAAAGCATCTGCAAAGCAAGAAAATGAAACTTCACTGTTCCGAGGAAACAAAATGCCACCACCATTACTACAAGGTTACAACAACTCGCATAGTCTAGCCAAATGACTGTAACATCATGTATTTCAGCATGTGCATAACAAAATCACATACATACTACAATAACCCACCCATGATTACATACATGATAAACATATATAACCTACATCAATTAGAATGTGTGGCTGCCCGCCTACTAATACCATTCCCAAAGTCCATGATTCTCGTACAAAATTTCTCTAATGGTTCAAAACCTATATATGTTGTTAATTCAGTCCAAAATCTCATGAAAATGGTCCACAAACATGCACAAAGGTCAGTCCAAGAACTTGCAACGAGAACATGTATAACAAAGAACAAGCACAAGACAGAAATTTAATCCTCCAGAGGCACTCATGCTATTTCATAAAGATTATTTCTTCAGTTGTTTATGTCCTTTATTCTTCCATGCTGTAAGTTAAAACAATTATAATTTCTTATGAATATTAATATTACAAAATATACACATGCTCATGTTATATAAGCATAATAACTCACCACCATTACTACTGCACAGCTACGAAGCTGTTAGCTGTTCTACTCAGTCAGCAGCGAACCGAACAGAGGCGAGGCTCTGTCCAATGAAGGATGCTCACCTACCAATAGGGGTGCCACCTCCGGGTTGGAAAATACCTGGACATTTTTGGGGCGGAGCCTAAGGAGGGCGGAGTTTGGAGAGGGGAGGGACTTCAATGCCATGGAGTCCATTCAGGGATGATATAGGGCAGCATGGTTCAATTCTAGCATGAACCTTACCCTCTTTTGAAATGGCAAACATGTTGGCTTCCTCCCAGGATTTAGGCGAAGGTTCAGTCCAGTTATACATCTGTTCTTCTCAGATTCTGCTGAAAGTCTGCCTGGACCACATGAGTTGTTATTTTTTTTAAGTTCTTCATTGCTCTTCTTCTTGTAGTAATATTTGTTTCTAACAATTCAGGATTCAGTCTGAGTAAATCTTGGGATTTTAAATTCAACTAGGACATTCTTAATGTTTTATCTGGTAAATCAGATTTATTCAACTATGAATAAATCTATAAACTGTTTATTGGTTTCCTCTGAAGTTCTTGCCCATCCATTATAATTTAACTGAAATAATTAACTTGGTTGTTGTTCATGTTTTTGCATGTATCTTAGGCTCATTTCTGATTTTTTTGTTTAAAATCTCAAAGATTTTTCAGTTCTATAAACTCTTTTCAGTTCCAGTTGTTTTCTACCTTCTTTCAGTTTAATTTAATGTTTCAATTTAATTTCGGTTGTAATATTTGCATGTTATTTTATATGTAGGAAAAAAATCTTCGTATGAAGTCCCTTGATGTGTCTCAAATGATTTTAACATCTTCAGGCTTCAGGCTAATATTAAGAGGCAAGCATTCATCCAGAGTTGGTTTAACCTCTACTAATAGGTCCTCATTATATAATAATGAACGATTTAATTTCCAGTATTGGTAATGTGATCCTTGTGAGAAGTTTGACATAATTGTTGTTGAGCGATGAACAGCGTATGTCATAGGGTCAATAATTTGAGTCCGAATATCATGGAAAGCAAGGGTGCATTGATCCTTGAATAATGATTTATGGGTGAGGAAAGTATAATCTTGTTCTCCTGCGTACAAACATCTTCAGTGGTCTGTTAGATAGAAATAGGTAACTGCCTCAAGAAAACGTTAGGTAAATTTCATGTCATACTACTCCAGCTAGATTGCTCTCATTTTAAATCTAAAATGCTAATGTTATGTGTGTATGTAAAGTGACATCAAGGTATAGCTGACTTATAGCAACCTCGCAGGGTTTTCAGGAGGAGGAGGTTTGCCATTGCCTGGCTCTGCGTGGGCTGAGACAGTTCTAAGAGAACTGTGACGTTTGTATTATTAATTTGCAGTGTTTATTTCAGTATTCATTGTTGCCAGCTCTGGGTTGAGAAATACCTGGAGATTTTTGGGGTGGAGCCTGAGGAGGGCGGGGTTTGGAGAAGGGAGGGACTTCAATGCCAAAGAGTCCAATTGCCAAAGTGGCCATTTTCTATCGGCTAGAGATCAGTTGCAATAGCAGGAGATCTTCAGCTAGTACCTGGAGGTTGGCAACCCTACTGACATGAGAAAAGGAACTGTCATTCATGGCTGTGGAAAAAGCCAAATAAAACTTCTTTTGTTGCTTAAGGCACTAACAACTATATTGCAGGCGAGATAAAATGACAGATGCAAATTTTCTTTCTCCTAGTTGCAAAAGACCTGACCTTAACAAGTAAATGGGCTTGTGTGCCCTTTGAAAAGTCTGCAAGGACTGATGTTTTGGGGCCCATTACCAGGAAGCCCCTGCTCCTTCCCCTACTAGTTTTAAAGAATCCATGGAAGATGGAGTACAGAATAAAGCCTTTCCCAGTGATGTTACTATGTGAGAGGGCTCACACGGGAGTATTTTCTGAGGGTATGCAGACCTTAGACTTGGCAGGGCTTTAAAGGCCCATGTTTTGGGTTGAACCTAGGACTGCCAGGTCACCCACTATGGCCAGAGATCTCAAACCTGCTGCCTGGGTTGCCCTCCAATGCTTGGTAGAGCAGTGGGGGGGGGGGAATGGAAGAGGGAATATGTGGCATTGTGATGCTATGGCAGCACTTTGTCACTGCAACATCACCTCCAGCGTGATCCTGGAAGTGATGTAATTGTGGCAACGTGACTATCTAATATTCCCCCCAAACAGTAGAGTTGGGGGCAGTCTTAAAGCAGGGGTGGGGAACATTAGGCCCGGGGGCCGTTTAAGGCCCCTGAAATCATTTGGTCTGGCTCTTTGTGGGTCCTGGCAGATCTCTAGCTCAGATGGATCTAAGACTGGCAATCCGCCCCCTCCCGCGGACAGGAATAGCCCCTATTCAAGATGGATGTGAGTTTGTTTTGCCGAGAAAAGGAACCGTTTCCCCCCCTTGCAGAAGAGTCATTAGCTATGGAGCTGCTAGGATCGCCCAAGAAACTGTGTTAACCCTTTCCCACCTGGGCCATGGAGAAACGTATTCCCTCTGTACTACAAGAGGGCTGGGGGCGGAAGTGGCGACAATGGAGGGGTTAAAGGGGGCAGGGCTAGAATGTGAGGGAGGGGGAGTTCTTAGCCAGTGAGTCCTCATTTCATCCCTGCAGGCGGAGGTAACAGGAGCCGGCTGTAGAATCCGGCCCCAACCATGCGGAGAAGGAGCAACTCCAGCATGTGGCTGGACGGCTATGCCCGGCTGGTGCAACAGACCATCCTGTGCCACCAGGTGGCCAAGTGCGCCACTGGTTGGATGCCTGCCCGCTTGCCCATGCAGGGAGGGGTCATCTGCAGCAGCTGCCTGCTTGGGGCTTGCTTGGCTAATTTTTAAGTTGATAGTTTTGTATGGCCCGCGAATGATGTTATAAATATCCAAATGGCCCTTGGCGGAAAAAAGTTTCCCCACCTCTGTCTTAAAGCATCATGATTGCAGCGCTTCCAAGGTCGTTCTGGAAGTGCTGTTATAGTGACAGAATGCAACATATTTACATGTCCCCTCCCTTGCCTGCCTCCTGCCACTTGCCAGTGCTTGGCGAGCAACCCCAGTGGGGCCTAGAAACTGATGAGCCCCGGGGATGCCATTTGGGGTGGCATCTGCTTGGGAAGACACACGGACAGGTGTGCCTTCTTTTTTATGGCGAAATGTCAGTATTGTAAAACTGCACTTAACGTACTTGATTAAGGTGTCTAGGGGCAAAAGTAATTGTGACCCTGGAATTCTGTACACGGGGACAAAATTCTTTTCTTTCCCAGGGTTCAAAGCCACCAAAGGAGGGGGAGGGATTTCCTATTAGGAAAATGGCATGGCTGAAGAGTTAACCCCCCCACACCACACACACAGTATTGCAACCCTGATCAAGATCAGCTCCCCCTCCACAACTGAATTAAATGTTGGGAATTGCAGTTGTTGACTGCAGCATTGCCTGTTATCGGGGCCAACTTTATTTTCCGCGCGTGTTTTTCAGTTCAGTACTTGTGCCTTACCAGCTGCCTTATGGAGCGCTTGTGCCCCTCGACCGGCCCTGAAGCCTGGTTTTTTACACACTGGTAAACGCCCACTCATCCTTATCGTTCCAGCACTCTGCCCTCAATGACTCGCGACAGGAGTGACTCAACTTGTGGGCGCCGGAATATCATTTGCGATGAAGCGATTGGTGAAGTTCTGCCTCGTTCCGTTTCAGGCGTCTTCCTGGGCTTGGATGTGAGGGCAGCGCCTTCCAGCCGACAGTTTATGCGCCAGCCCCAGTGTTTTGAGGAGCCCCGTGGCGCAGAGTTATAAGCTGCAGTACTGCAGTCGAAGCTCTGCTCACGACCTGAGTTCAATCCCAACGAAAGTTGGTTTCAGGTAGCCGGCTCAAGGCTGACTCAGCCTTCCATCCTTCCGAGGTCGGTAAAAATGAGTTCCCGGCTTGCTGGGGGTAAAGGGAAGACGACTGGGGAAGGTACTGGCTAACCACCCCGTCAACCAAGTCTGCCTAGTAAACGTCGGGATGTGACGTCACCCCATGGGTCAGGAACGACTTGGTGCTTGCACAGGGGACCTGTACCTTTACCTTTTTACCCAGTGTTCTGGCACAAACAGAATTCACATGTCCCGAGCCAAAACTGTCATCCGTCTGCTGAAGTATAAAAGAGGGGTGTGAACGTGCTCCTTTCCCCTTCACATAGGCTTTCCTATGGAGCAGTGGTTCTCAAACTAGGGCCATATGGCCCCCCGGGCCCCCCCAGGATATTCCAAGGGGGCCACAGGTGAAAATTGCGTAAATGGGGGGCCGCGGCACGAGACTAGGGGGCCACAGAGGGAAGTGAGAAGTGAAGAAAACAGAAACACAAGAACACCTAACACATGACTTCCTTCATTGCACTTCTATGCATCATTTGCAACTGTAGATTGCTGTAATTTTGTGCAACGGTGGTAGAGGCTTTGTTCTCCCTTGTATGTGAACATTGTGGTTTATTCGCGTGTTGTATTCTCTTTTTGCGGGGTATTTTTTTTGTAAATTTCAGTTTCCCAATAAGAACTGCATGTGTGCGTTTTGCATGGCTGTTTACGCTTCTTTGTTCCTTGGCTATTTACAAACGAAACATTTAAACAGCGGTAGGCCAGGGGGCCATGGTTGGAAAAAGGTTGAGAACCACTGCTCTAGAGGATGGTGCTGAGTTGTTTTCTGTTGCCCCAGAAGGTCAAACCAGAACCAGTGGGTTGAAATGAAATCAAAAGAGTTTCCGTCTAGACATTAGGAAGAATTTTCTAACAGAGCGGTTCATTGGAACAGGCTTCCTCGGGAGGTGGTAAGCGCTCCTTCCCTGGAGGTTTTTAAGCAGAGGCTAGATGGCCATCTGTCAGCAATGCTGATTCTATGACCTTAGGCAGATCATGAGAGGGACGCCACCTTCTGGGCGTGGAGTAGGGGTCACAGGGTGTGTGTGGGGGGAGGTAGTTTGGAATTTCCTGCATTGTGCAGGGGGTTGGACTAGATGACCCTGGCGGTCCCTTCCAACTCCATGATTCTATGATTCAAAATTACCTTTGTCAAAACCCATCTTCCACCATTTCCAGACCCTTAACCTTTGCACTGTTAAAAAGAATAGGCTGTTACGAACTTTCCCAGATTTGCTCAAACTTTTTTCTTGTGTAGGATTTGCAGGTCTCAGGCTTGACTTTTTCAATTCAGGTTTTGGTACTCATGGGCTGAACACTGAAGTCGGATGGTCATCAACTGGTCCGTACATTTGATGGCTTCTTGTAAGAAATCTTGGGATAACCTCTTTTTTCTCTTTTGCCATCAAGTCACAACTGACCATATGGCTACCCTGTAGGGTTTTCAAGGCAAGAGACGTTCGGAGGTGGTTTGCCATTGCCTGCCTCCGCATCACACCCCTGGTATTCCTTGGAGGTCTCCCATCCAAATACTTGCCAAGGTCGGGGCTGAGAATGTGTGACTGATGCAAGTTTCCATGGCAGAGTGGGGATTCGAACCTGGGTTTCCCAGATCCTAGTCTGACACCTTAACCACCGTGCTGGCTCTACACACAGATAAACTGGAGATCGCGGGCAAATAATTTGGCATTAACTAAGTACGTTTTGCATGGATCACATAGTTAATTTCCATCTTCTTACAATTTTTGTATGTGGTGAATAATGAGTGTATCTTTTCAAAGGTGACATAGGCCCCACTGTGGCCTCCCCAGGGTTGCTAACTCCAGGCTGGTTAATTCCTGGGGATTACAGCCTGGGGAAGGCAAATTTTGGGGAGGAGAGGGACCACAGTGTGGCATAATGCCTAAGAATCCACCCTCTGAAGCAGCCATTTTCTCCAGGGGAACTGATCTCTGTCTTCTGGAGATAAGTGGTAATTCCAGGAGAGCTCCAGGCCTCACCTGTAGGTTGGCAACCACATGCTCCTCTCAGATGAGCCTAGGGCCTCAAGGCAGGTCCTGGGGCACCTAGGCAGCTGCTGAAGAACTGAATGGCAGGTAGGGTATCCTGAAATGCCTGCCGCTGTAGCTCAGGTGTGAGGTGGATGGAGTTGTAAATGGTCCCCTCTAGGTTACCAACCTCCAGGTACTAGCTGGAGATCTCCTGCTTTTACAACTGATCTCCATCCAATGGAAATCAGTTTGCTTGAAGAAAATGGCTGCTTTGGCAATTGGACTCTATGGCATTGAAGTCCCTCCCCTCCCCAAACTCTGCCCTCCTCAGACTCCCCCCGCCAAAAAAACCCTCCCGCCAGTGGCGAAGAGGGACCTGGCAACCCTACCTGGTGGACACCTGAATGAGTCGTGGGGTGTGGCTTCCCTGAGTCCGGGGGGTGGGGGAGGCTTGAGTCTGGGCTTCTTGCCCCCTCCCGACAAAAACTACATGTTTATGACCACAAGGAATTCCACAGGGCCTGCCAGATACAGCTATTCTGCCAGACTTACGGTTGAAGGCAGCTACAATTTACCATCAGCTCTGGCCTCCCCTCCCACCTCCCTTATTTTCAGTAATGGTATGGGGGTTCTGACTACTCGCAAATCCTGCTGGAGCGCATATTTCTTCAATTGGCGCCATCTGAATTTTTGAATTGTAAATTGTGAATTATGCATCATGATTTATGTACTATGGTTGTTTTATAGGGCCTGTTTTTTTTAACGTGACTGGAATTATTTTAATGTCCTTTTATTGCTCTTTATTGTATTTTACTGTATTTATGCTGTTGATTGTGTTGTGAGCTGCGTTGAGCCCGGCTTTGCTGGGGAGGGGGGATATAAGAACAAAAATAAATACATAAAATACATACATGACATTCACACATTCACAGATACCATGTGGTACAATACCTAGTGGTTAGTGGAGGTACAGCCATGAGTGAAACTGTTCAGCTCTACCTTTTGACAGTAGCAGGCGCCCAGCTCAGGGTTTGCCACGCTAGCAACCTGGTCAGTAAATAAGAAGGGAGCGTGAGAATTATATCAATGTCTGTGGAACTCTTGTTGTAGCCTTTAAATGTGGAGGTGTGTGTATTTTAAACACATTTTGTGACATTAGCGCACATACCCCCTTTCTTAAAAACATGCTCTTGTGAATGTAACATGAGCATTTGACTATATGGGGGGTTGTTAACTTGCTTTTATGGAAACAGGCATTTTTAAGGAAGTCTGAAGGATAGGAAGTTGGGGTAAGGGACAGGAAGCCTGTGCTATGAAGAGGTTTCCAATTCTGACAAGCAGAATCTCCCCTTACAGTCTTCTAATGAATGTAGGAAGGTGCTTTAAGTCAGACCAGTGGTCCACCTACCTTGGGGTTCTCCCCTCTTGGCTGGCAGTGGCTCTCTAAGGGCATGGCCAGAGAAAGGTCTTGCCCCTTTAGCTGCAGGTGCCAGGGATCTTCCAGCCTTGCAAATTCTAGCATGCTGTGATGCGTCTTGTAAAGCCTGAGCCATTGAAATGAAAACTAGGGTTGTCATCCAGAATGCTGGCGAGTTCAAACTGCATGCTTGTGGCTGCATGGTAGACTGAAAGCAGGCCTGTGTGGTCCCTGGCAGGAAACAGCTGGGCTTGAAGCTAGGACTTTCTTCTCATAAAGTATGTGTTTGACTAATGCTGCCGCAGTTGTCTTGCTTGTTGGCTTCCTGGAGGCACCTGGTTGGCCACCGTGTGAACAGACTGCTAGACTTGATGGGACTTGGTCTGGTCCAGCATGGCTTTTCTTATGTTCTGACTACTAAGCCACAGACTTTCCCCTGTACTTTTATGAACATTATGCCAGAATCTTGGCTCATCTATCTCAGCATTGCTCACACTGACTGGCAGAAGTTCCCCAAGATCTCAGACAGAGAGGGTCTTTCATAGAATCATAGAGTTGGAAGGGACCACCAGTTTCATCAAGTCCAACCCCCTGCACAATGCAGGAAATTTACAACTACCTCCCCCCCCCCACACACCCCTAGTGACCAGAAGATGGCCAAGATGCCCTCCCTCTCATCATCTGCCTAAGGTCACAGAATCAGCATTTCTGACAGATGGCCGTCTAACCTCTTCTTAAAAACCTCCAGGGAAGGAGAGCTCACTACCTCCCGAGGAAGCCTGTTCCACTGAGGAACTGCTCTGTCAGAAAATTCTTCCTAATGTCTAGATGGAAACTCTTTTGATTTAATTTTCTAGGACCTCCGACCTGAGATCCTTCAACTTGTTGTGCTAGGGTCTGAACTTGGGACCTCAGGCATCTAAGGAGCATGCTGCACCATTGAGCCACTGCCTTGAGAGCTGCACATAAGCTGTTTGTTCTCCACAGTTTAGCCCCATGCTGACTGTTCTGCCTTGTTGTGTGTCTGCATGGAGATGAGCTGGAAGAAGGAGCCAGCATAGCTGAGCTACGCAGTGTGTTATGGTGGAGCTAGGCTGGCTACCTTTGATTCCTCTAAAACTGTGGACGATGCAGATGTCCGTTGTAAGAAGGGGAAGAGCATTGCTTGGACCACCACATAATCCTGGGTATTTGGCCGAGGCTGGGGTAGGAAAATACAAAACCTATCACTCTGTGATGCTTCTGTTGATGCCCAAGACGGTGGAATGAACATCCATGTGGCCTGTCAGATTGCCATTGTTCATTTCCCTTGTGAATCCCAGTTCGACTCATTTTCATGGGGGCTAGGAAAGGTGTTAGAAAAGAGGGAGCTAGAAAATATTTTGAAGTGTAATGATGTGTCACTGGCCACCAAGACTAGATTAATTCATGCCATCGTATTCCCTATTACTATGTATGGGTGTGAAAGCTGGACAGTGAAGAAAGCTGACAGGAAGAAAATAGATTCCTTTGACATGTGGCGTTGGAGGAGAGTGTTACGGATACCGTGGACTGCCAAAAAAACAAATCAGTGGGTTATAGATCAAATGAAGCCTGAACTGACCCTAGAGGCTAAAATGACTAAACTGAGGCTATCGTATTTTGGTCGCGTCATGAGACGACAAGAGTCACTGGAAAAGACAGTCATGCTAGGAAAAGTTGAGGGCAGCAGGAAAAGAGGAAGACCCAACAAGAGATGGATTGACTCAATAAAGGAAGCCACAGTCTTCAATTTGCAGGATCTGAGCAAGGCTGTCAAAGATAGGACATTTTGGAGGACTTTCATTCATAGGGTCGCCATGAGTCGGAAGCGACTTGACGGCACTTAACACACACAGGAAAGGTGTTAGAATTCAGCATCTCCACTGGAAACAGACCGTTTGAATGATATGTAGCATTTATATAGTGGTTCGCAATGTTGAAGGAGCATCATATAAATTACCTTGTCATCCTGGCAATGGCCCTGTAATGTTGGCCAGGTCTGTAATGGTTGCCATATTGCAAAGAAGGAAGGGGGTGGTGCTGAAGCTGGGAGAGTGAGGCCTGTCTAAGGGCATTGAGTTTGTGGCTGCGTGAGATTGGAGCCAGGGGCTTCTGGAAGCTGGGGGAGAGTGGCTTGTCTAAGGGCATCGAGTTCGTGTTTGCGTGAGATTGGAGCCAGGTGCTTCTGGAAGCTGGGAGAGTGTGGCATGTCTAAGGGCATCAAGTTTGTGGCCAAGTGAGACTGGAACCAGGGGCTTCTTGGTGCATGGAACCCTACCAGCATAATTAATACAATATCTCTGCATACCCATTCTACAGTTCAGGTATTGACCTTGGCTCCAGCCCTGTGCTTGTTTCCAAAGAAGGTGGGAAACCTAAGCTAGAAAGTGAAGTCTGAAATAAGCCCTTTCAGATGGTGTGCTTTATCCATTATTAAAAATGGATTTGGAAAACGCATCAAGAAATCAGTCATGTAGGGATTGGATTCACTGATACGTCTACGATCAGAGCATGAAATCCGTTGCCAATAAGTTTCACGCGCTCGGTTTGTTCTCGCTTCTCCTGGATGGAGTCCTTGTTCACCCAGTCCTTAAAAATGGTGACCAGGACGTGCCAATTGCCCCAGGGCGCCCCCAGACGACTCCTCTCTCTTTCTTTGCTCCCCCCAAGCTCAACTGTTCCTCTCCTCGATCGGCTCCCCCCCCCCCCCCGCCAAAGCGCAACAGGTTGTCCTTCCGCGAGGCTGGCACGCTTTGGGGGATCATCTGTCACTAAAGCCGGGCTCCGGGCGAACGTCAAAACTATGTGTTCATTAAACTTTCAAACGCTGCTTCGCAGCTTTGCCAAGGGAGCTCTCCAAGGTGGATTGGGTTTCTGCCCTCCCCCACGGCCCGTTTTTTTTTTAAAAAAAACTTGCTCTGACAAGCCATTCGTTTACATCTGGGCTTGTGTGTCTGAATATATCGTCTCAGGTGATTTATCAGCAGCTCTTTAAAAAAGAAAAGAAAATTTCCATCCTCGTTTCTCTTCCCCCCCCTTTTGTTTTGGTGAGATCTTAATCTCCAGGCAGGGCAAGGCAGGGGAACAGTTTCCAGAATGGCTGACGTCAATGCGGCTCCCTCGATTAGCTGGCACTAGGCGCTGGGAAAGAGGTGCAGCTGTCGTCCCTCTCCCTGGAGACCAGGTTGATCGGGCCTGTCGCTCGGCTGGCTTCGGGGAATTGACACAAAGTGGCCCTCCAAAGGCTTGGCAGCGGGTGCCGGGTGGGGAACGGCGTTCCTAATGGGCTCGTGCTGGCATGAACGCTCATGCCCGCAGGGCATCTGGGACCTGGCCTAGCAAGCCCGTACGTGCGAGCGGAGACCTCTCGAGGTTCCCGGCGGGGTCATGTGCGCGTCTCTTGCGGACGTTAATTTAGCACGGAAAGCAGAAAAGGAGCCAGTTGTGAAGCCAAACGTGTGTGCCGCGGTGCCGGGAGTGCCGCTTGAAGTATCAGTTGGTGAAAATAGCACCGAGGATGCTGGGAGAGGGAATGGGCTTAGGAGTGGCTGTCCGGTTGTAACAGCTCTCCTGGGGCTGACTTCGGCAGGCCTGTCCTTTCGTTTTGTCTTATTGATTTACGGGACTCTTAAAACACTTTGGAAAAGCTTCCGAGAGGCATACGTGAAGTGTAAACAGAACTGAGCGTGTTAGGGTTGGCGAGGGACCTTGGAGGTCATCTAGTCCCATCTCACCGATGATTAAAAAAAAGTTATGGCACCACGATGTTAAAATAAAAACAGCTTCAGGAATTTCAGAGCAGTGCAGGAAATGGAGAGATGTTATAAACATGAAGGGTTTAACGTGAGCAGGTTTTTGCTCTCCTTTTACTCTCTTTCGGAACGCTGGCGGTGATGAGACCAAGTTGATTTCATGGGAGAGGGTGTTCAGGGCTCACATGAAGCTGCCTTATACTGAATCAGACCCTGGGTCCATCAAAGTCAGTATTGTCTATTCAGACCGGCAGCAGCTCTCCAGGGTCTCAGGCAGAGGTCTTTCACCTCACCTCCTTTCCTAGTCCCTTTAACCGGAGATGCCGGGGATTGAACCTGGGACCTTCTGCATGCCAAGCAGATGCTCTGCCCCTGAGCCATGGCTCTGGGGCAGCTGCTCAGTAGGCCCTGTTCCTGTGCAAAATGAATGCCTGTATGCAAAGGAGCATTTAGGTGTAAGTTGATCATAACTTTGGATGCATCTTCAAGGCAGCGATTAAATAATGTGCTATGGATAGGATAACAGTCTTATCTTTACCAGACAGCAAATATATTAAATGATAGTTGAGTGAACATACTGGAAAGGGTGAGATCAATGGAGTAATAAAAGGAGATCTTGCAGTCTTGTTTGTGGGCTTCCTAGAGGCACCTGGTTGGCCACTGTGTGAACAGACTGCTGGACTTGATGGGCCTTGGTCTGATCCAGCAGGGCCTTTCTTATGTTTGTATGTACTTACGTTCTTATGTTCCTTGTTGCAGTGTATTCCTTCTCTTTCTTTCTCAGCATCTTTCTTCCCAGTTCTCATCTTCTGTCCTGCAGCAGATCCACACCACACTCCCTGCTGTGTTGTTGTTGTTGTTGTTTTGGGGGGGGGGCTGCTATTATAGTAGCTAATAATCTGTATTGCTTTAGGGCGTTCCAAGTGCTTTTTATGTGTATTTTTTTTTACCACAACTCCGTGAGTAGTATTATACCCATTTTACAGATTGAGAATTGAGGCTGAGCAAAAAGGGCAAACTGGTGAGTTTGAAAGAGAGTTGGGATTCGATTCAGGGACTGCCTAACTTGTACCTCAAGGACTGTTCAGACGTCATACTAAGCATGCATTCAAGACCCTCGAGTTATCGTGCACCCGTGTGCATACAGTTGTGTGAACTGTGGTGTTCATTTTCGTTGCTTATCTCAGGCCCTCCAAACCATAGAGAAGACCCATCTACTTCATTTATCTGTCTGGCACATATTGTTGATAATGTGTGTTTTTCCCTCAAGGCATTCCCCGCCTGTGGATTTGCTTAGCTTTGTAAAGCTCTTATCTGGTGAATAAACACCTTAACTAATGCATATAAATTTTGACGCCTGATGATTCCGACAGGAATCCTCTAGCATCCTCTGCTTCCCAGAAAAGGCCCGTAGAGTGAGAAGCAGGCCGTGGTGTGTAGCCAGAACGGACGTATTCGGTGAGTTTTGGGGATCAGGTGAAGCGCAGGAGGGCTTTTCTCTGGTCCTGATCTGAATAGGTTCCGGGCAAGCCTGGTAATTCAGTTCTGAGCAAGGAGTCCCCAGAGCTTGAGTAATCCACAGGCCCCAAGGCAGGGGACAAGAGGATCTGGTACCACGGGACCTAGCTGAGATCAGTCTGCAAATTACGGGTTGGCGAATGTTTGTGTGGCAAAAGCTGATCTTGTTTAAACGTGGAGTGGTTTTTACTCTATCCTGCTTGGAGATTCCCACTAACTGCTTTGGTGTTTATGGAGAGCATGGTGTATTTGGTATAGTTCATATAGGTTATGTCTTGCCATTAGATTCTTCTACAGATTCTTCTATGTTAAGGGGGGGTTAATAGATTTCTGGGCTACTACTTATTCAGATTTTTTTTCTCAGTTTCAAGTTTTTGCTGTCACATTCACATGAACACATGAAGCTACCTTATACTGAATTAGACCCTTGGTCCATCAAAGTCAGTATTGTCTATTCAGACCGGCAGCACCTCTCCAGGGTCTCAGGCAGAGGTCTTTCACATCTCCTCCTTGCCTAGTCCCTTCAACTGGAGATGCCAGGGATTGAACCTGGAACCTTCTGCATGCCGAACAGATGCTCTACCACTGAGCCGCAGCTCCTCCCCAAATTTAAATCTTGCCCTTTCTTCAAAGAGCTTGGGGCTCTGTATGCAGTTCTTCCTTCCTTTCATCTTCACGGCAACCCTGTGAGGTAGGCTAGGCCGAGAGAATGCAACTAGCTCTGTATGCAGTTCTTCCTTCCTTTCATCTTCACGGCAACCCTGTGAGGTAGGCTAGGCCGAGAGAATGCAACTAGCCTGTGATAGTCAACAAGCTGCGTGGCAGAGTAGAGATGAACCTTGGTCTCCCAGATCCTAGTCTGACTACTGTACCACCCAAATAGACCTCTCGGCATGAGGGTAGAGAAGAACACACTCACCATTCAACTTGGCCTTTAAAGACTTACGTATCATTCACATTTCATTAAATGTTGCATCTTTAAATTAACAGTTGTGTATATTGGAGCATCTGTAAGCACAATTTGAAACAATACCAGCTCTTGTGGAGCTTGTGTAGGGTTGCCAGGTCCCTCTTTGCCACCAGCAGGAGGTTTTTGGGGCAGAGCCTGTGGAGGGCGGGGTTTGGGGACTTGAATGCCATAGCGTCCAATTGCCAAAGTGGCCATTTTCTTCAGGTGAACTGACCTCTATCGGCTGGAGATCAGTTGTAATAGCAGGAAATCTCCAGCTAGTACCTGGAGGTTGGCAACCCTAAGCTTGTGTGTTTTCTTCTGATAATCATATATATTTGAACATCTCTCCTTTCTCTTGCATTTATCAGCAAACTAGATCCTTTTTTTTTTAACGATCATGTAGTTACTTTTTGTTAGGCCCAAGTAAAATATCACAAAGAGTGGGCAATTTTTGAGTTCTCCAGAAATATTTATCAAGTTGGATGTTAAAGAATTAAAGGGGGGGAGGGGAAAAGAAAAGATGTTTCAGGCTATGATGTCAAGACTTCTTATCTGGTACAGGAAGGATCTGGTATCAGTTGAAGGATGCTGGGTGAAGCTGCTATCAGATGACAGCAGTAGCCCTCTGGGATGAAGAAGGGGGTGGGTGGGGGGAAGGGGCAGCTTCCTTTTCCAAGTACCCAAACCTCTAGATGACCAAATGTGTTTGCAGCATCAAGAAGAAAACCTTGATTCCTTAGAAGTTTCAGAGCCGAGGAAATACTGAGTATTCATTATTAATAAAAGAAACAGCGCAGCAGGTGAAGTTGCTAGGGCTGCAGCCAGGTTACAGGAAAATACGCATGATTCCAACCTATCGTGCATGCATGTGCACACCTTGCTCCTCCTTGCCCGCACTGACAACCATTGTTAAACGGTGCCTTAGGGTTGCCAACCTCCAGGTAGTAGCTGGAGATCTGCTATTACAACTCATTTCCAGCCGATAGAGATCAGTTCACCTGAAAAAAATGGCCACTTTAGCAATTGGACTCTATGGCATTGAAGTCCCTACCCTCCACAAACCCCTCCCTCCTCAGTCCCCGCCCCCAAAAATCTCCCGCCGGTAGCAAAGAAGGACCTGGCAACCCAACAGTGCCTCCAATCATCTTACAGTGAATGTAAGGGTCAGTTTAACTAGTTTGCTAACTGGGATTCTAACGGTATCATCCTAAACAGAGTTATTCTCTTCTAAGCCCCGATTCCCTTACCTGGATGACCCAAGCTAGCCTGATTTTGTCAGATCTCAGAAACTAAGAGTGTCAGCCCTGGTTAATATTTGGATGTTGAATTCCAGAGTTGCTGTGCAGAGGAAGGCGACAGCAAACCTCCGCTGTTAGTCTCTTGCCTTGAAAACTCTGTGACTTGATGGCACTTTACACACACCCACACACAAACACATTGAATTCGATGAAGTTAGGAGAGTATAAGTCCATTTAGGGTTGTACCGTAAAGCCTGGATTTGCTAAAATCCTGGTTTTATTGGAAGGAAAACGTAACTCAGATTAACCCACATGGCTTTATTTGTACATAAGGGTAACTGCCATTGGCATTTAACTGTGATTCTCAGTGTGGGTGCTCTAAAATAAAGCACATAGCCCAAGTGAAATATGGGAATGAGGTGGTGCTCAACTGGAGGCTGAATATATGTCTTTGTAGGAATGAAGGCAGGTCGAATGGGAGGGGGCGGGAGGGGGGAGAGCAGATCTCTCACTGCAGCAGGGACATCCTCGCCATTACGCCATGCTGGGTTTCTTATGTAACAGCAAGCGTAATATTTAATTTTCATCCCAGGCACAAACACGTTGCTCTGACGTTCTTCGGTCAGCCTTTTCCACGTGCTTGTCGGTATTGTCTGGAAATGCAGTTTCATAAGTGTTTGGAAGTAAACTCTGGTAATACTGAGGAATACTATCAGCAATAAACCTCCAAAACTAGCAGGTACTTGCCTACCATCCTTTTTTAATCGTCACGAAATAAATACAAGTTCCATGCTGGCCATAATTAGACGAGGAATAGAGAATAAAACTGCTGCTATCATACTGCCCTTGTACAAATCTATGGTGAGACCACACTTGGAATACTGTGTACAGTTCTGGTCACCACACCTAAAAAAGGATATTACAGAGCTTGAGAAGGTGCAGAAAAGAACAACCAAAATGATCAGGGGACTAGAGCAACTGCCCTACTAGGAGCGGTTAAAATGCTTAGGGCTGTTTAGCTTGGAAAGAAGGTGGTTAAGGGGAGACATGATAGAGGTCTGTAAAATTATGCATGGTATGGAGAGAGTGGACAGGGACATGCTTTTCTCCCTCTCTCATAATACTAGCATGTGGGGTCATCTGCTGAAGCTGGAGGGTGAGAGATTCAAAACAGATAAAAGGAAGTATTTCTTCACACAACACATCATTCAATAGTGGAACTCCCTGCCCCAGGATGTGGTGATGACTGCCAACTTGGAAGTCTTTAAGAGTGGAGTGGACATGTTCATGGAGGAGAGGGGTATTCATGGCTACTAGTAAAAATGGATACTTAGTCATGATACATACCTATTCTTTCCAGGATCAGAGGAGCATGCCTATTATATTAGGTGCTGTGGAACACAGGCAGGATGGTGCTGCTGCAGTCATCTTGTTTGGGGGCTTCCTAGAGGCACCTGGTTGGCCACTGTGTGAACAAACTGCTGGACATGATGGGCCTTGGTCTGATCCAGCATGGCCTTTCTTATGTTCTTACAAGTGTGCCACTACATAATACCTTACACAAGTGATATGTGCTCATTATTACAGACGACTTGCATCTGTTTAACGTCTGTGTTTGTAAATATCTGTGTTTGTAGGCTACATTCGTGAAGTCAATAAAGGGAAGCTATCTGAAATCCATGCCTGTTTTCTCCCGTCTCTCACTTGTATGAATGGACTCAGTTGGCTTTGCACTTCTGCAGTCTGCCACAGCTTCAAAAGTTGACTTTTTCAATGCCAGAGGCTAATGACCTCATCCTTGACCTGCAACCAAGACCTTAGTTTGATGCTCAGATTGCCCCCAAAGGTCAGTCCAGAACCACCGGGTGGAAATGAAATCAAAAGACTTTTTTTCAGCTAAACATTAGGAGGAACTTCCTGACAGAGCGGTTCTTCAGTGGTACGGGCTTCCTCGGGAGGTGGTGGGCTCTCCTTTGGAGTTTTTAAAGCAGAAGCTAGATGGCCCTCTGACAGCAATGCTGATTCTGTGAACTTAGGCAGATCATGAGAGGGAGGGCAGGGAGGGTTGCATCAGTGCTTGGCTCTTGTGGCCCTTTCTTACATGCCCAGGGTAATGCTAATCACCACTTTGGAGTCAGAAAACAATTTTCCTCCAGGCCAGTTTGGCCAGAGATCCTGGAGGGTTTCCCCCCCCCCCACATCTTCTGGGCATGGAGTAGGGGTCACTGGGTGTGTGTGGGGGGGAGGTAGTTGTGAATTTCCTGCATTGTGCAGGGGGTTGGACTAGAGGACCCTGGCAGTCCCTTCCAACTCTATGATTCTGTGTAAATAGGTACCTAGGGGTTCTTGGCCATATCCAACTTCTGGGGCTATTCCAGTCACTGGATTTAGGATTATGTTTATATACTCATTCCAAAAGTTTAAGGGCTGAAAATGCCAAGCACTTGTCCATTTGTTGTGGGAGACCCACTAAAGGATGATTAGTCTTATTGATCAACATATAAGTCTTCATTACGAAGAAGTATGCGGATTTCATGCATATGGTGGTCATTTGTGAAACTGCCCAAAGTCAGGCCTTTGTTTTATGTGTTTATATTATGTGTTATTTTATGTGTTTATATTATGTTTCATTGGCTTTAAATATTTTGTATATATTTGTTTTTGGAACGTTTTAATGTTTGCTGCCTTGGGTGAGACCATGAATTGAGTGGAAAGGCAGCATATAAATGTTTTAAATAAATAGAAGGATGGTACCAAAGTGGCTCAGGGTAAAGTCATGAGGGATTCCCTTCGTTAACCAGTAAGCAGACCGTCTGGTTCTTCAGGCTGACTGCGTCTCTTAAATGGTCATAACCAAAATGCAAAAGCCTCCGAGGTCCTTATGCAAATGTTCAGCCATGGCCTCCAGTTCTCCTTTTTGCAGACAGAGTTCTATTGTTCTGCCAAAGGGTCGTGGTTAAGGTTGGGCAAAGCGGCACGCAAATAAAGTGCCCTGTGATTATTTTTATTAAATGGTTTTAAAACATGGTTCTGAAATCTATTTCTAAAAGATTTTCTCGGCCTTCCTCCAAGGTGCTCGTGGTGGTACACATGGTGGTGTACAGGGAGCCAGTGTGGTGTAGTGGTTAAGAGCTGTGGTTTGGAGTGGTGGACTCTGATCTGGAGAACTGGGTTCGATTCCCCACTCCTCTGCTTGAGCGGCGGACTCTAATCTGTTGAACCGGGTTGGTTTCCCCACTCCTACACATGAAGCCTGCTGGGTGACCTTGGGCCAGTCACAGTTCTCTTTGAACTCTCTCAGCCCCACCTACCTCACAGGGTGTCTGTTGTGGGGAGGGAAAGGTGATTGTAAGCTGGTTTGATTCTCCCTTCAGTGGTAGAGAAAGTCAGCATATAAAACCAACTCTTCTTCTTTTCCCTTCCCCATTTATCATTGCAACAACCCTGTGAGGAGGGTTGGTTTCAGAGAGAGAGAGAGAGTTACTGGCCTGAGGTCATTCGGTGAGCTTCATGCCTGAGTGGGGATTTGAACTTGGATCTTCCCCCTCCTAGTCCAATACTCTAACGGCTGCATGCCCCACTGGCTCCTTCCCATAGCAAAATGGTCAAAAGCACCACACAGCGGCCTGAGGCACCAAATAGCAAGCTGTTAACACACCATCACCAGGTCCTAGCTTGCATTTACAACTTCTGTGGATGTGTGCATTCTGTATGCCTTTTGGGAATTATTTGCTGCCCGTGTTTATTGCGGTGTGTCAGTTTGGAGTTTTGATGCGCACGGATTGAAACTTTTAGTTTGCGTTTTTGGATTGCTCGCTTTGGATGTTTGGCAGCCGCTTCGAGCAAGCAGGGAAAGTGTGGTGCGAAAAGACAGCAATCTTGTTTTTGTTAATTCGAAGCATTTACACCCTGTCTTTTTCTCAAAGAGCCCGAGGTGGTTCAAAGATGAACAGACTATTAATTAATCAGCCCAAATTGCAAAGTCTGGGGGAGAGGAGGCAGACCAACCCAGTCTTTGTGCATTACCTGGAAGAACATAAGGAAAGCCCTGCTGGATCAGGCCAGGGCCCCGTCAAGTCCAGCAGTCTGTTCACACAGTGGCCAACCAGGTGCCTCTAGGAAGTCCACAATCAAGACGACAGTAGGAGCATCCTGCCTGTGTTCTACAGCACCTAATATAATAGGCATTCTCCTCTGATCCTGGAGAGAATAGGTATGCATCATGACTAGTATTCATGTTGACTAGTAGCCATGGATAGCCCTCTCCTCCATGAACAGGTCCACTCCCCTCTTAAAGCTTTCCAAGTTGGCAGCCATCGCTGCCAACAATTTAACTATGTAGGGACTCAAAGAAGTCTATCCCCATCATGAGGATGTCTTCGGCACCACCTCCTGGGGGAAAAGCTCTCCTGGATCCTGTGAGCCAGAGGTGCATCCAAGTTCACATGGTGGGGCTTAATGCCTAGAGCAGGGACCACTTGCAGTCAGCCCCAAGAATGGAGAAAGAGCTGAGCCCAAGTTGAAGCCGGTATGGGCAAGTGGCACATCTGTTTGGAACTGTGATGCTTCCCTTTCCATAGCCTTACTCTTGAGGAAGGACCTTAAACTGGATCAGCTCCATGACTGCATCAGCAAGAGGTGGCATTGCTGGGCCCTCCAGCAGGTGCCAGGAGTGTGCTGCTGCAGCTTCTCTCTGGAGCCGCTCCAGTTGTTTCTCCTTCAGCTGACCTCCCTGGTTGGATAGCCCCTCTTGAGAGCCAGCGTGGGGTAGTGGTTAAGAGCATTGGTTTGGAGAAGTGGACTCTAATCTGGTGAACCAGGTTTTTCCCCACTCCTACACATGAAGCCAGCTGGATGACCTTGAGCTACTCACACTCTCTCAGCCCCACCTACCTCACAGGGTGTCTGTTGTGTGGAGGGGAAGGGAAGGTGATTGTAAGCCGGCCTGATTCTTCCTTAAGTGGTAGAGAAAGTCAGCATATAAAAAAGAAGAGTTGGTTTTTATATGCCAACTTTCTCTACCACTTAAGGAAGAATCAAACTGGCTTACAATTGCCTTCCCCTCCCCTCCCCACAACAGACACCCTGTGATGTAGATGGGTCTGAGAGAGCTTAGAGAGAACTGTGATTTGCCCAAGGACACCCAGCTGGCTTCGTGTGAAGGAGTGGGGAAACAAATCCAGTCCACCAGATTAGCCTCCGCCGCTCATGTGGAGAAGTGGGGAATCAAACCCGGTTCTCCAGATCAGACTCCACTGCTCCAAACCACTGCTGTTAACCACTACACCACACTGGCTAGCAGCATAGGGATGTCTCCCCCTTTGCTTGTGGGCTACAACAACCCTGTGAGGGGTAAGACATAACCCCTGTTCCAAAGCAGCTAATAAACTTCGTGGCAGAGTGGGGATTCAGACCTGGATCTCCCAAGTTTTAGTCCAGCACTCTAACCACTGCTCAGTGGTTTTCCTCACTCTCCCACCCCCAGTATGGGAATAATACAAGGATGACTGATCATAAAGGGTGCTGCACAATGAATTGAATGTTTAGCACTACATCCAAGTATATATAATAATCCAAGGGCTGACAATGGGGATTAAAACTTTAGAAGGGTGGAAAAACACCACTTGAGTGGTGGTAGCTTGGAGGTTCCTCCTCTGCCCAGCAGGTGGCACCCTTGAGGAAGCTGTCCTGAAGTAAGTGTTGGCCAAGTTTGGAACAGCCTGCCGTGGACGCCTTCAGACATGCAGAGGGAATGCTTTGACCCCCCCTTTTTTTTGCTGACAAAGGCCTGATGCATTGGGCAGCTAGCGAAGCTCCCTTCCTCCCTGCTTCCCCTCCTGGGCTGTCGTCACCTTGGAGAATAAACTGTTTCAGGGACGCCGAGAGGGGATGCCGGCGAACAGCTTCTCTAGTGGCTTAGTAGCTGCGATCCCTGTTCGGGTAGCAGAATGGTGTCGGTTTGCGGTTGCCTCATCTAAATCTAAAGCAGAGTCTTTGCTTTTTTGTTCACAGTTGGAGAGCTAGAGGAGGGTGGGAGGGTGGGGGGCAGAGCACAGATGGTCGCGTATGGAAGGCCCGGGGAGGTGACTGCCAAGCTTTGCCAGATGAATTGAGGCTTGGCCGGCGCTTTTCTTTTTTCCCCCGCCCACCCTTGTGGCAAAGTCTCCCTTTTGCATCCTGACTCACGGTTCCTAGAGAGCTGCCTCCAATCTGAACCTGCCCACATGCTGAGATCATCTGGAGAGGCCTGTCGTTGTGTGCCTGGACTGTTGGAGTTTCACGGGCGGGGGAGTGACAACACATGGCAGGGCCTTTTTGGTGGCAGCACCAAACTTTTGAATTTCCTCCCTGGTGAAGTCTGACAGGGGGCTTTTTAGCCGGGCTGTGAAAACCAACTATGCTGTTGACCTAGTCTAAGGCCCCTAACAGACAGGGCAAAGATGGAGGAAGCTCTATCCATTTGTCAAAGGTAAATGGCATGTGTATGCACTTGCAATTCAGACTATGGCTATGTAGGAAAGAGAAGAGGGGATTTCATCCTTCAACCCCTACTGAGCCAGTTTAGTGTAGTGGTGAGAGTGAATACATGAAGCTGCCTTATACTGAATCAGACCCTTGGTCCATCAAAGTCAGTATATTGTCTACTCAGACCGGCAGCGGCTCTCCAGGATCTCAGGCAGAGATCTTTCACATCACCTACTTGCCTAGTCCCTTTCACTGGAGATGCCAGGGATTGAACCTGGGACCTTCTGCATGCCAAGCAGAGGCTTTATCACTGAGCCACGGACCTTCCCCGGTGATGGACCAGGATCTGGGTGACCCAGGTTCGATTTCCCACTCTGCCTTGGAGGCTTGCTGGGCGACCTTGGGCCAGTCACATGCACACTCCGCCTAACCTATCTCGTGGGGTTGTTGTAAGGAAAAATGGAGGAGAGGAGAATTATGTAAACCACTGTTGGCTCCCTTTTGGGGAGAAAGTCTGGGTACAAATAAAGTTAAAGAATAACAGCCCATTCCTGAGCTGGCGGCGTACGGGGATGGCGAAGAAGAGGTGCGGCAGCACCTCTTCCTAAGCTGATTCCCATACACCGTTAAACAACAACAACAACAAAAGCTGTTTCGCGGCTTGTTCTTGTTTAACTGGGGCCTTTCACCCCATAGGGAACAGCAAGGCTGCGCCTGCTAAAAAGCAGACACAGCACCGCCGTTCCTGGCGCCGGTGTACCGGGCCGAACAGGGATAGGAACGCCCCCTGCGCCAGTGCGGCCTCTCTATGCGGTGGCCTGCGCCACGGAGATGTCGCACCAGTGAAGGGGCGAGGTGTAGTCCCACGGTGCTCGGCAGCTGGCGGGACTAGCCTCACCACCTCCTAAGAGGTTTTGAGGCGAAACCTCAGGAATGGGCTGTAAATACTCAGTTTGCAAATCGAAGCTGCTGTCCACATTTTCTATTAGCTGTATGCACACAGGTGCACAATAGATCGAGGGTCCTGAATGTATTCTTAGTATGATGTCTGTACAATCCTTGAGGTACAAGTTAGGCAGTCCCTGAATCGAATCCCAGCTCTCTTTCAAACTCACCAGTTTGCCCTTTTTGCTCAGCCTCAATTCTCAACCTGTAAAATGGGTATAATGCTACTCACGGTGTTGTGGTGAAGAAAATGCACATAAAAAGCACTTGGAACACCCTAAAGCAATACAGATTATTAGCTATTAACATAGCAGTCCCCCCCCCCAAAAAAAAACACAGCAGGGACTGCTGTCACAGCTCTCTTCGAGCTCTCTCAGCCCCACCTTCCTTACAGGGTGTCTCTTGTGGGGAGGGGAAGGTAAGGTGATTGTAAGCCAGTTTGAGTCTCCCTTAAGTGGTGGAGAAAGTCGGCATATAAAACCCCTTCTTCTTATTCAGAATGACACCATTGGCCTATCCACCACTCCAAACCACTGCTCTTAACCACTACACCCCTCTTAACCACTACACTGCTCTTAACCACTACATGCACACCCATCTCTTTTTTGCTTCCCACTCAGGTAACAGAGGCTGATCCTAGGCACTTATCAAGATCCTCCTTTCTTTAACTTCTTTGCTACCCTGTAAGGTACCCTGACCTGGATAGGCCCAGGCTAGCCTGATCTCATCAGATCCCATAAGCTAAGCAGGGTTGGCCCTGGTTAGATCCCATAAGCTAAGCAGGGTGGGCACTGGGAGACCACCAAGCAAGTTCAGGTCGCTACGCAGATGCAGGCAATGGCAAACGAATGTAATAAGAGTTGGTTTTTATATGCTGACTTTCTCTATCACTTAAGGAATCAAACCAGCTTCCAATCACCTTCCTTTCTCCTCCCTACAACAGACACTTTGTGAGGTAGGTGGGGCTGACTACACCCCGCTGGCACAGTGAACTGTGGATACACTTCCCTATATCACCAAACCTCTTTGCAAGCAGAAAGCCTACACTTCAGAGGTCAAGGGAAACTAGCCCAGATCTTTCCCTGCTGAGCTATTTTTCTACTTGCAGGGCAGTTTTCAAGTGCGGGAAATGTTAAAGGCGAGGTCCCACCCTGCAGTTCGAAGTGCTGCCACGCTCTCCTTAGGTGAGAGTCCTGCTGCCAGTGTAAACCAGGCCTATATTTGGCCTCTTCGCCTTCACAGTGATGTCACCCCAGCGTCATGTGTCTAACACCCTGCAATTCTGTTTTGTCAGTAGTGTGAGCAGGTCACTGCTGCTTTAATGCAAAAGAGGAACATAAAAGGTGAGCTGCAGTGCCACCTTATGTCAGGAAAAGCAAGCTGCGCCATGGCGGAGAGAGTGACGGATGGCATTATGACCACTTTTTGCGATCATTATTTGGTCAAGGGGGTGTCGAAAAGCTGTCTGTGAATGCTTACGGTTCCCTTGTAGAGGCCCTGAGTGCTTGAGTGCTTCATATTCAAGGATCAGCCAAAAACCTTCAGCTCAGGTGAAGAGTTCAGGCTGTTATAATTCGTTTGTACACAGCCATTTATTTCGATGCCATGTAAGCCATAATGGCCTTGAAGACTATTACCTGTTGTTCTTGCTGAACTCTGTGTTTATGTTAAAAATGGATACCCCGTGCTTCTCAGCCATTACAGCCTCCCAAGGCAGCTTGCACACCAACCGCAAGCTACGTATAATAAAGAACATAAATATATACTTTAAAAAAAAATCAACCAACAACACCCCCTTCAAATAAAACAAAGTATGTAGCCCAAATTAATTAAATGTTTTCAGTTAGGTTACAATTAATTAAATGTTTTCAGTTAGATTACAATTAATTAAATGTTTTCAGTTAGATTCTGAAGTGTAAAGATGTGTCACTGGCCACCAAGATTAAGTTAATTCATGCCATCGTATTTCCTATTACTATGTATGGGTGTGAGAGCTGGACAATGAAGAAAGCTGATAGGAAGAAAGTAGATTCCTTTGAAATGTGGTGTTGGAGGAGAGTGTTACGGATACCCTGGACCGCCAAAAAAAACAAACCAGTGGGTTTTAGATCAAATCAAGCCGGAACTGATCCTAGAAGCTAAAATGACTAAACTGAGGCTGTTGTACTTTGGACACATTATGAGAAGACAAGAGTCACTGGAAAAGACAATCACGCTTGGAAAAGTTGAAGGCAGCAGGAAAAGAGGAAGACCCAACATGAGATGGATTGACTCAATAAAGGAAGCCAAGGCCCTCAATTTGCAAGATCTGTTAGATCTGCAAGATAAATTTGCAAGGCTGTTAAGGATAGGACACTTTGGAGGACATTGATTCATAGGGTTGCCATGAGTCGGAAGCGACTTGACGGCACTTAACGCACACACACATGCAACCCAACACAGTGCTTGGATAAATGTTTAACAGTTTCAACCTTGGGCACTAAGTTGAGGGTCGGACACCCCATAATTCCACAACTTCCAGTGCCATCCTAAACAGAGTAACAGCCCATTTCTGAGCCACTCTGGTGGCTTGACCCACTGGCGCAGGGGACCACACCGCCAGCACCCAGAAGGTGCACGCCGGCATGAGTGGCCCCAGTGGCGGCATGCAGGCCCGGACACCATTCCCCGGACGCAGCAGCAGCCTCCCTCTTTCCCTCTTTGTTTCCCTCTTTGTTTCCCTCTTTGTTTCCCTCTTTCCTTTCTTTCTTTCTTTCTTTCTTTCCTTCCTTCCTTCCTTCCTTCCTTCCTTCCTTCCTTCCTTCCTTCCTTCCTTCCTGCTCTCTCTCTCTCTCTCTTTCTGTCTGTCTGCCACATTGAACCCACCGACACAAGCAGTCACCCTGTGCCATTTTGGCTCAGTAGAATTTGTTGCTTGTGTGATCCCTCAGTACAGAATGTGCCGTTGTCATGCTGATGTGCTTTATGTAAAATAGTTCTACTTTGTCTTTCCCCACAAATAATGAACTCAGGGCAGCTTGCAACAATAAAGCCCAAGAGTATGAGACGCAAAGTCAAAGGTGTTTATTATGGTTTATGACCAGCAAATAGAGCAAAAATACAAAAAATGGGAAGAATTTAAAATAATCATGGTACACATTAACCATGAAATGAAACACAACAGTAAGACAAAAGTTCAAACTGAAATAAACCAGTTTGATCCTTAAGTGGTAGAGAAAGTTGGCATATAAAAACCAACTCTCCTCCTCCTTCAAAAAATCTTAGAGCCTTATGAAGGTGCCGCACACAGTGTTAGACAGTGTTAGACCATTTGAAACCTTAAAGTTGGGGGTGGGGGCTTCCTAGAGTGGCCACCTGGAGTCAGGGAAACCAAGGGCATTAAAAGGGTTAAGCGCTCTCTTTCCTTCTTCCCTCTTGTCCCTCATTCTCTTTTGAATCTGATTTTCCTAAAGGAAAGAGACAGCAGTGCTGATGTTTGCACATGTGGAGCAAGGCTCTGGCTGCTTTTCTTTCCCCATGGAGCTCTCCAAGGTGCTGCTAAGGGTAGTGACGCTGACATCCTCGAGCCTGAAAACGCAAAGGCGAGAAGTACAGTGCTTGTAATGAACCCTACCCAAACTCTTCCACCTTCTGTATATTTGGGTACTGCGATCACACCGGAGCACCTGTCAATGCGGACGCACCTCTCTCAGCATGTGGGACGGGACTGGCAGGCATTGTGGAAAGAAGTGTCTGGATTTACCCTAACTCTGGTGGAAATCTAAGGCCCGTATTTTGATAGCTCTTAAACAGGTGGTCTGTGGGCGTGAGAGGTTTTGCTGAAAGAAATCTCCTGTTGACCTGGAAGATTATAAATGTCGGGTTATAATATGGCTGGGATATCCTCCCACACTGGGTCCAAATAATAAAATATCTTCTTACAGAGAAAGCAAGTGAGGCAAAGTCATTTTCAAACCAATGTGCATGTTTCACACTCAATGTTGGATGCTGCTTTTGGGACCCTGTTGACGCCCATGCATTATTTTTTTATTTATTATTTCAACTTATTATCCCGCTCTCCCTGGCCAAAACCGGGCTCACAGCGGCTTACAAAATATGAACGTCCCATTAAATCAGTAAAAACATTAAAACATTTTAAAATAGCGTGGTGTAGTGGTTAAGAGCGGAGGTTTGGAGCGGTGTACTCTGATCTGGAGAACCGAGTTTGATTCCCCACTCCTCCACATGAGGGGCGGAGGCTAATCTGGTGAACTGGATTTGTTTCCCCATTCCTACACACGAAGCCAGCTGGGTGACCTTGGGCAAGTCACACTCTCAGCCCCACCTACCTCACAGGGTGTCTGTTGTGGGGAGGGGAAGTGAAGGCGATTGTAAGTCGGTTTGATTCTCCCTTAAGTGGTAGAGAAAGTCGGCATATAAAAACCAACGCTGCTTCTCCTCCTCCTCCTCCTTCTCCTAAGGTACCTCTAAAGTGCAACACAAAACACAACTTCAGCTAGGCAAGTAGATGGAATAAGTACAGATTGCATATAAGATAAAAAGATATTACTGCAGTGGGGAGGTTAGGGAGGCCAGCATTAATATATAGGAAACCGCAGCTGGCATCAACTCTAGGCCTGGCAGAATAGCTTTGTTTTACAGGCCCTGTGGAACTATTTAAGGTCCCACAGGGCCCTGGTCTCATTAGAGAGGCTATTCCACCCTGGTCGAGGCCAGCCGGACACTCCTTGGGCAGGGGTCCACCAGAAAATTGGTATTAGCTGAACAAAGAGTCCTCTGGAGAGGCAGTCCCGCAGATAAAACTGTAGAAATGGGAAGTGCTTGGACTCCCTTCCTCTTTGGCTTGTTTCCCGTCGCATCCCATAACTGTATCCTTTTAGTCACCAGTGGTGCCTCTCTTAGGCCCAGTTCACGCATGCAGGACACTGAACTGGCATAGACCATAGATGATAGAATGGATTGCACCACTGCAGGTGGAGGATGACATCTAGGGTTACACCCCTGGGTCTCAAAACTCCCTGCAAGCAGAAAATGAGCCCAGCAAGCAAAGTGAGGGGTAGATCCTTTTCTCTGTTGTGCTACTATTTTTTTTTTTTTAATTGCATGGCTTTTTGTAATGTGAAGGATCGTTCACAGCTGGTGTCGCCATCTGCTGGGTGAATGTCTATAAATAATATTGTAGGCCAGATGGGTTAGCTGATCTTGTATGGGTGGTGGTTTGTAGTTTCCTCGATTTCATTCTTGCCCTTTCAGCTGTGACCAGTTACAACAATAGTGGAAGACTTTTCTAACCCACCCACCCCGTGCCCTGCAGCTGCTGGTAGAAGATAATCTCAGTGCCCGCGTTGAGGATTTTTTGCTTTTTAAAAACTCTCACTCCTTTTTCTACTATTGAACATGCTACATTCATTGCCTAAACTTAAAACGTAGTTTGCTAAACTTAAGAAAAACATTACGGTGTGAAAAACTTCGACAAAGTTTTTAACTTCAGTAAGCACAAAGATGTTCATTTTTAAAATTTAGAATATTTTAACGCTACATCTTGGTCAACGGATTTACAAATAAATTTGAGGTTTGAGTGCTGGGGGAAATGAATTTGCCCTGAACCCAACATGCTTCCTAAAGGGGAGATATTGAGTACCTCACCATTGTTGTATCTGAATTCATCTGCTTGCCTAGTTAAAACTTTTTACACCTAGAGGTGCCCAAGTAGTTTTAGGATAATTGTTTTTTTATAACTTTAGGGCTATTTTAAATGCTGTTTTAATGGTTTTATTGATTAAATGGGTTATTTCTCTCCTGTAAGCCGCTCTGAGCCCGGTCTCAGCCGGGGAGAGCGGGGTATTAAATCGAAACAATAAATAAATAAACAATAAATAAACACACAAACAGTAAGTATCCAAATGACCATGTTCTGTGGTGGGAACAAACTTCGAAAAGCTCTTTAAACTCAGCCGCAACAGAGGAATAGCATTTGTGGAGGATCCACCAAGCCGTCATTATTTGAGGGATGTAGCCATATGCTAGAGCAGTGATGGTGAACCTTTTAGAGACCGAGTGCCCAAACTGCAACCGAAAACCCACATACTTATCGCCGAGTGCCAATGCGGCAATTTAACCTGAATACCACCCCCAGAGGGGGCCCAGAGGGAGAGGCTAGGGTTGCCAAGTTCCTCTTCGCCATGAGTGGGAGGTTTTTGGGGTGGTGCCTGAGGAGGGCGGGGTTTGGGAAAGGACTTCAGTGCCATAGAGTCCAATTGCCAAAGTGGCAATTTTTTCCAGGGGAACTGATCTCTATTGGTTGGAGATCACCCGGGGTGGGGCAGAGCCGGAAAGGCCAGCGGCTTGGAGGAACCGTGCGTGCCGGCAGAGAGGGCTACGCGTGCCGGAAGTGGCACACGTGCCATAGGTTCGCCAACACAGTGCTAGAGAGTTTCTCTGGCCAAACTTTGGACAACTGTTACTTTTCTAGAGGCATAGATAAGTAGCAGTGGGCAGATCTGCTTTTTAAAATGTTGCCGGTGTACTGATTCTGATTCTGTGACATATCAGCCCCTTCTCCCTACAACATGCACACACACACGGGCAGTGTGTTTTCAGTCCGATTGGAATACTTTAGCAGATCGTATGGAATGCGGTGCTGGAAATGAATTAATCGCAACTCTTGGGGAGAGGGAGGGGAGGGGTAGAAAAGGAGGTGCGCAGTGCCTGGGGGGGTGTGGTCTCCCCTGACAGACAGCTGCCCCGCCCTGACCACTCCTGCCCCCTCTTGTCTTTCCCCAGAGCAAGCTGGTCAAGTATTTCAGCCGCCAGCTCTCTTGCAAGAGGAAAGTGGCCCTGCAGGAACGCAACGCCAAGCTGGAGGGCTTCCCGCAGCTCCTGCACTGGTTCCGCATCGTCAACATCCGCAAGGAGGTCATGGAGGTGAGTGGTGCCTGTGCGCCAGCTGGCGCTTCCTTTCCTTTGCCCTCTTCCGGCTACTCGCTCTGTGCCCTGCACCCTTGCCCTCATATACACCCCTCGCCCTCTTCTGTCTGGCTTTTTTTTTTTGAGCTTGACGTTGTTGGGACCAGCCCATTTTGTGAGTCTGGGTCAGACGGGACCCCCAGGGAGTCCACTGCAGACCTTAATACATGGTGGAATCCAGGGGACTTCATGCCGCAGGTGACTCCTTCTTCCCACCTAGTTGTGAAACCCAGAACTTGGGCTCTACTGAATCCAATTTATTTGGAATTACTTCTGTTGCCCTGTACCATCATGGTGTAGTGGTTAAGAGCGGTGGTTTGGAGCGGTGGACTGGAGAACCGGGTTTGATTCCCCACTCCTCCACATGAGCGGTGGAGGCTAATCTGGTGAACTGGATTGGTTTCCCCACTCCTACACACAAAGCCAACTGGGTGACCTTGGGTGAGTCACACTCAGCCCCACCTACCTCACAGGGTGTCTGTTGTGGGGAGGGGAAGGGAAGGCGATTGTAAGCCGGGTTGAGTCTCCCTTAAGTGGTAGAGAAAGTCGGCATATAAAAACCAACTCTTCCTCCTCCTCTTCTTCCTCCTCCTCCTTCTGTATTACCAGGACCTTCATCTCTGGTACCCCAGGGATGTTACCACCAGCAAACCCAGGCCACTAGTGCTCTTAGAAGACAGGGAAGCTGCTAGCCTCATGGCTCTGGCCTTCTCTAAGCCCTGCTTCTGAACATGAGTTCTTGAGATAAATCTTTCCAGGTTCAGGGCCCCCACAGCTCCCACAGAAGGGGCTGCACAGCTTCAAATTAAAAACTGCCCTTCCTGATGAAATACTTCAGCGGCCGAGCGCTCCATCCCGTGGACAGCTCCGTGTTGCTTCAGCAATCCTGCTTTCAGATCTGGGAGCCGTTTCCACTTACTAATTTCTTGCTGGAAAGCTCCTTTCTCTTGTTTACCAATCCTGCGGTGCTTTGGATGGTGGAAGCAGGACAGATGCTGGGCCAGAAAAAACGGTGCAGCGTGTGTTCAGTACATTTGTCTTCTGAAAATGTTGTACCCCATCCGATGAATTCTGCAAGTTGCACGGGGGTGGAAAGTGCCATCAACTCATAGGGTTTTCAAGGCCCGAGACGAACCGAGATGGTTTGCCATTGCCTGCCTCTGTGTAGTGACCCTGGACTTCCTTGGTGGTCTCCCATCCAAATACTAATCAGGGCCGACCCTCCTTAGCTTCTGAGGTCAGGCTAGAATAGGCCAATCCAGCTCAGGGCAAGTTGTATACACTATGCAGAAGAAGAAGAGTTGGTTTTTATATGCCTACTTTCTCTACCACTTAAGGGACAGTCAACCTGGCTTACAATCACCTTTCCTTCCCCTCCCCACAACAGACACCCTGTCAGGTAGGTGGTGCTGAGGGAGCTCTAACAGAGCTGTGACCCAGCTGGCTTCGTGTGTAGCAGTGGGGAAAAACAAATACAGTTCACTAGATTAGCCTCTGCCGCTCATGTGGAGGAGTGGAGAATCAAACCCCATTCTCCAGATCAGACTCCACCACTCCAAACCAACGCTCTTAACCACTACACCATGCTGGCTCTCAAAGGAACGATAGTTGGCCACTGTGTGAACAGACTGCTGGACTTGATGGGCCTTAGTCTGATCCTGCATGGCTTTTCTTATGTTCTCATACTTGAATCTGTAATGTTTTGCACAGTTCAAGTGTTGTGAGTCAAGGGGAAGGACAAGAAGCTCCGTCGTTTGGCCGCTGGGAATCTTAGTCAGCCACCGCCACTCCGATTTGCTTTGTGGAGTTTCGGCAGGCGTTGCCCCGCATGCTTTCATCCATACCGTAGCAACCATGTGGGCTAGGAACTTCAAAAAAAATGAAAGCAGAGCATCTCAAGATATCTGATTCTGAGCCCTGATAACCACATTGCATGCTTTTCTTGCCCTCGTATGGAATTTCAGGTTGCATGGGGGCCTGTCAGTTCTTTTTTATTATTATTATTTTATTGATTTTTAATAATAGTAATAAAATAAAAAAAGAAAAAAAAGAAAAAAAAGAAAAAGTATACATATATGTGAATACAAATAATAATAAAAAGAAAACATCAACGTAAACAATACAAAAAATGCTTATTGCGCACTAATATATCCTGAACTAATACATTCATCATTACTATCTTTTCAAAAAGCTATAATGCGCCGTAACCTACCACCCACCCAAGTGCCCGTCACCATAGGACTTCCGGCGAGATGCTATGGCAGAATATAGAAACATCCTGTTAATCTAATACATGGTTAAATTTCATATTAAACTATAATTCGTTAAAAATAACTTTAAAATCCGTTTTTGCCAATTTATCCCAATATGCGACGGCCTTTGACCAAGTATACTTAAATTCATCTACATGCCTGTCAGTTCTAATGTCCATGCCCTCTGTGAGGCCCCGCCTGCCTGTCGCCCCTTTCTGGTCCCTCCACAGTGCCAGAAGCCCCTTCGCCTGACGCTTCCTTGGCCTCAGAGTGGGCGGTGGCACTCGAGTAAGAGTCAGCTATGGCCCCGGCTGGAAAGTTTCCTGTTCTGGGAACTGTTTCCAGCCTCTTTCCTCCTCAGCCTCCACGTCTCTTCTGCCTTTATAGTCCTAGACTCCACCCCTTTCCCTGGTGTGTCCCCTACGCTCCTCCCGCACCCCATCCTTTCCCAAGGGCTTAAAGCAGTTACTGCCCGTCCGTTTCTTGGCCAGGCGCCTCCTCACTTCCATTTGAGGTGGGAGGCTGGCCGGATAGCCCTCGCGTACCCCACCCTTCCACCATTCAGTTTTTTGGTGATGGCGTGGGTGGCAGTGCTGGGTGTTTCCCCCAGCTGGCTTGTTTCTACCACTCCACGGGCCTCTGGGGAAGGGCTGCTTGCCTTCCTGACATCGTCTGTGTACCCAGGTAGGTGGACAGGTGTCCAGGCTGCTAAAAGAAAGGGGTCCTAGGTGACTCTTCTAGGTGACTCTGGCACTTCCTTTTGGGCCCCAGGTGAGCCTTCCTCTGGGGTCAGCATGTCCCCTTCTGCCTGTCCTTGCCTCGAGGTGTCTGGGTGTACTCCTGTCTCGGGACATCCTCCAATGAATTATACATGCAAGCCAGCTGTGCTCACCCCCAAGGTAGCCACCTTAACTTGCTTTCTGTGTATTACAAAGCAGAATAAGAGGATGGGGTGAGCAGGGAAGGCATCCTTGGGTGGCTGCCCAGGGCCTTGTAAGAGCTGACCCACCCTGCTCTTACACTGTTGCTGCATCTTGCCCACCAGTTTGGCATTCTCACTGCTGCTGTTTCTTGATGCCACCTCCCTAGGCCAGCATGTAGAGACAGAAAGGAGATTGGAGAGTCCCACCCAGGGCATGTTGCTGATGGCCCCAGAAATCTCAGGCTGGGTGCAGTGAGGAGATTCCATATTCCAAGAGAGAGAACCTTACACTGAATGGGAAAGCAAACTGCTTGACCACAGAAAGACTTTCTTGGAAGGCTTTAAGAGGGGAGTGGACATGTTCATGGAGAAGAGGGCTATCCATGGCTACTAGAGAGCCAGCGTGGTGTAGTGGTTAAGAGCGGTGATTTGAAGCGGTGGGGTCTGATTCCCCACTCCTCCACATAAGTGGCGGAGGCTAATCTGGTGCACTGGATTTGTTTCCTCACTCCTACACATGAAGCCAGCTGGGTGACCTTGGACTAGTCACAGCTCTCTCAGCCCCACCTACCTCACAGGGTGTCTGTTGTGGGGAGGGGAAGGGAAGGTGATTGTAAGCTGGTTTGAGTCTCCCTTAAGTGGTAGAGAAAATCAGCATATAAAAACCAACTCTTCTTCTTGTCAAAATGAATACTAGTAATGATGCATATCTGTTCTCTAAGGTTTCAGAGGACCATGCCTATTATGTTAGGTGCTGAGGAACAATAGGCAGGACAATGCTGCTTCAGTCATCTTGTTTGTGGGCTTCCTAGAGGCACCTGGTTGGCCACTGTGTGGACAGACTGCTGGACTTGATGGGCCTTGGTCTGATCCAGCATGGCTTTTCTTAGGTTCTTTCTCTGATTTTGGGTGTAAGTTGTGGGTACTAATGACAGCTGAGATGAATTGTACAAAATCCTGGTTTCTAAGGTCCCCCGGGATTGCATAGGTGCTGATGCTCCTGAGATGAAGTAGCCAAGGAGCAACATAATTCCTGTGCTTGTCTGATCACGCAGGTAATGTAAGAAGCAGTCAGAGTCCCCTGAAAATCAGAGAATAGTTCTAGATGGGTGGCCAGGTTAGTCTGTGGTAGCAAAACCACTCAAGCGTCCAGTAGCACCTTAAAGACTAGCAAAAATATATTTGAGCATGAGCTTTTGTGAGTCAGAACCAAGTGATCTCTATGAAAACTCATGGTGAAATACTTTTTTCTCAGTCTTTACGGTGCTGCTGGACTCCTGTGTGGTTTTCAAATTCAGAGGTGCACTTTTACATCAGGGCCACAAGAGGGCAGTCCTGCTCCATTCACTGAACCCCCCCCCCCCCCGGTGTTTGGTTGGGCAGGGAAAATAAAAGTAAAATCCTTCAAAATGAAATTTAAATTATTTGAAAAGCGCTGAAATGGTACCGCTCGTCTTGGCTTTGAAATGATGCTTTTGTGTCCTGTCACAAACTGCTTTTGCAAGGGTCAAAAAGGGCAAGAGTCCAGTAGCACCTTAAAGACTAACAAAAATATTTTCTGGTAGGGTATGAGCTTTCATGAGCCACAGCTCACTTCTTCAGAACAGAACTTCTGAAGAAGTGAGCTGTGGCTCACGAAAGCTCATACCCTACCAGAAAATATTTTTGTTAGTCTTTAAGGTGCTACTGGACTCTTGCCCTTTTTGACTACTGCAAACAGACTAACACGGCTACCCACTGTGCTTTTGCAAGGATCGTACAAGAGAGTTTAATCCATGTGTATTTGATGCAGTGGGTATGTCTGTTGGAAAATCTCCACTGAGCCTTTATTTTCTAGCCCCACCCAAATAAGAATCTGGATTGGAAATGTTTTCTTCATTGGTCACTTTCTCAGTGCAAAAAAAAAAATATTCAAAGCAATGGGAATGGTAGAGCCAGAAAACAATTTAGAAAAGCCTGGAGAAATGTCATCACAATGAGGTGACTAAAATATGGCATTCTAATAACAGCTGTTAAGCTATCAAGGGTTCACACTATGAGGCTGTTGGTTGCTAAGGAAAGCTGCCCAGAGCAGACATTTCCACCGTTCTGTGAAGGTGTCAGGTCCAAAACGGCAGTAGCAAGAGCCAGCGTGGCGTAGTGGTTAGCTGCAGAGGACACTAATCTGGAGATCCGGGTTTGATTCCCTCCCTCCTCCACACAAGCGGCGGATTCTAATCTGGAGAGCCGGGTTTGATTCTCCACTCCTCCACATGACGCCTGCTGGGTGACCTTGGGCCAGTCACAGTTCTCTCCAAGCTCGCAGCCCCACCTACCTCACAAGGTGTCTGTTGTAGGGAAGGGAAGGCGATTGTAAGCTGCTTTGAGATTCCTTAAAGGCAGAGAAAAGTGGAGCATAAAAACCAACTCTTCTCCTTTTCCTCCTCTTCCCCTCCCTCCTCCCCTCGTGGAGTGTGAGCCCCTCTAGAGTTACCATTTCTCCTGCTTTTTAGAAGAACCTGCTACTAATGCGCATCCATGGAAGGCAAGGGACCCATGGTTTTATGAGCATATACTGAGAAGAGATGGTGAGAGGAAGTCACTCAGATGGGAAAAAAATTCCTCCGTAGCTGTAGCCCTTGGCTTCTCCCTTGGTCAGCGTGGTGTAGCGGTTAAGAGCAGTGGACTCTAATCTGGTGAACTGGGCTTGATTCCCCGCTCCTCCACACGAGCGGCGGAGTCTAATCCGGCGGACCAGGTTGGTTTCCCCACTCCTCCACATGAAGCCGGCTGGGTGACCTGGGGCTAGTCACAGTTCTCTCGGAACTCTCTCATTCCCACCTGCCTCGCAAGGTGTCTGTTGTGGGGGGGGGGAGAGAAGGCGATTACAGCAAATGCAAGTTAGCTCTTTCTAGGTCCTGCAGGCTTAGAATCAGAAATATTTATGAGGCATTTCGCACAGCAGTGGTTCCCAGTCTTTCTGAGCCTGCAGGCACCTTTTGAGTTCTGACACAGTGTGGTGGGCATAGCCATGCAATAACCGCCACAGGAGGCGGAGCAAACCACAAGATACTGGGGAGTGAAGTTATGTGTAACTCTCACCGTAGCCCTTCAGATTTGCAGTCGCATGCTCTACTTAAAAGGGTGCCTTTTTAAATGAACCTAGCCCCGTGGCACAGAGTGCTAAGCTGCAGGACTGCAGTCAGAAACTCTGCTCATGACCTGAGTTCGATCCTGATTGAACCTGGGATCTTCTGCATGCCAAGCAGAGGCTCCACCACTGAGCCACAGCCTGTGTGACTTCCAGGTTCATACTCATGAATTCCATTAAAGGGCCGCGTGGCCAAAGACATCCCGGGGGAAGGATTCTGGGGGATAGCTGGCAACTTAACCAGTTCCTTCCCCCACTGGGTTGCCGCTACCAGTGAGAAGATGCAGGGAGCGGTTTTAGCACACACGGCATCAGGGTCTCGGTGACAGCAATGGGATTTTGAACCGTGCTTATTTTAGCCTGGAAGCTGCGCTGCTCAGAAATGCCATCGAGAAGCGAGGCTGCCCAGAGAAAGCGCTCAGTTGCCCTTGGCAACTAAGCGACTGGCTGTTTGGCTCTGACATTCGGCTGTTCGAGGCTTGCAAGTTGTTGTATTTTATTTTTTTTCTTAAACCTCTCTCACTCTCTCTCTCCCCCTCCCTCCCTCCCTCCTCTCTCTGGAGATCAGAGCACCTGGGGACTGTGGAGCTGTCCTGCTGGAAACAGCCCTTAGGTGCAGAGGCCCAGAAACGATTCCCGTGGGCCTTCTGGCCAAGGGCTGCTTCTAGGAATAGGAACCTAATAAAGGCTGAATTTGTTGCATATGGTTACTTTGACGCATGTCGTCAGATCCAGGGAAGAGAAGGGGGGAAATGTCACTTTTCCGTACTCGTCGGAGACGTTTGGTTGCATATTAGCGCTGCCACAATGTCATTTTAAAAGAGAAAAGATGAATTATGATTGATGTTTGCAGCACAGTCCTAAGTAGAGAACCCACCCCCCTTCAAAGCCCATTGAGGTCTGTGTTTAGGATTCCACTGTTAAGGTCCTGCATATGTTGTTTATCCCCGCTGGCAGAAATACAATTTCTTTTGTATGTAAGGAATGTAATTAATGAGTTCGGTATGCAGCATATCCACACTCTCAAATCTGGATGCAGAGGATCCCAGTTTTGAAAATAATGGTATTTGAGTTGTTTAAGAACATAAGAAAAGCCCCACTGGTAGGAATACCATTTCTTTTGTATGTAAGGCATGTAATGAATGAGTTTAGTATACAGCATATACACACTCCCAAATCTGGATGCAAAGAATCCCAGTTTTGAAAATAAATGGTATTTGAGTTGATTAAGAACATAAGAACATAAGAAAAGCCATAAGAAAAACCCCACTGGTAGAAATAGCATTTATTTTGTATGTAAGGCTTGTACTGAATGAGTTTAGTATACAGCATATGCACACTCTCAAATCTGGATGCAGAGAATCCCAGTTTTGAAAATAAACGGTATTTGAGTTGATTAAGAACATAAGGAAAGCCATGCTGGATCAGACCAAGGCCCATCAAGTCCAGCAGTGCGTTCACACAGTGGCCAACCAAGTGCCTCTAAGAAGCCCACAAACAAGATGGCGGCAGCATTTATTTATTTATTTATTTATGGCTTTTATTTATTGCCTGTTCCTTCCATCCTGAAATTTCAGGAAGCTCACAGGCGGGTTTCCAGGGGGATCTCCCACCCCAGACCTTTCTTTGATTCAGCCACATTGCACAGTTGTGTGTCTGTCAGCCCTGCCCTGAGAGGTTTGTGTTTTGAGGTTTTGCAGAAGAGGTGTTTGTCACTGCTTCTGATCTGGAGGCCTCGGACTGAGTTCTCAGCAACGTGGTAAAACTCTTTCTGGGTTGTTCCTCTTCAGACTGCAGGTGTAGGTGAGGGGCACAGCTGAATACCCCTCCATAAGCAAGAAAATTCCCTTCACGTAGAAAAGTTGTGTGTCGGGGTAAGGCTAAGCTAGAATCCTCTCTGACACCTTGTTTTCTATATGCAGGGTGTAGGGGGTGTCTTTTTTTGATATGGAGGAACAAAGAGTGCTGTCAGCCCCCTTCTGAAGTTGTGCATTCCAGATACGAGATTGTCATCTTCTTAAAATCTAGGCCTCACATAACCCTTGCTAATATATCGGCAGCAAAACTTGGGTTCCAGCGGAAGCACAAATGTGTTTGAGGATTCTGATTTTGGAAGACTGGCCAGAATTTCTTATCATCATATGCTGCATTTATGTACCTGGAAAGGTTTTGAATTCTCCTGCCTTGCAGAGGTTTGCTGACTATTACCGAAACAGCATCAGTGGATAATATCCATAGCTAGACATGTCTGTCTTCCTTTAATTTGTCTGATCCCCTTTTAAAGCCATCGAAGGGATTGGCCTTTGCCACCCGCTGTGGGTCCAGGTTTGGCCCGTGAGCCACCAATCGCTGACCTCTAACTAACGCTCAGAAGGGTGCGGTTCCCTTCTTATAGTCCTCTCGCTCACATTCTTCCTGCAGGAAATTGTTCCTGGCCGGCTGAGCCTGGAAGATCTTCTGGAAATGACCGATGAGCAGGTCTGTGAGACGGTGCAGAAGTTTGGGGCCAACAGAGAGGAGTGTGCCCGGCTCAACGCCTCCCTGTCCTGCCTGAGGAACGTCCATAAATCAGGTGCGGTGGGCTGGATTCTGTTCTTCCCGCTGACCGACTGAAATTGCTGGACAAACTGGGGCGGTGGCTCTGAGGCACTCCCGCTGTCCTGGCCTTTCTGCCTCACGCTTCGTTTGCTCACGATGGGTAGCTGTGTTTGTCTGTCTGTAGCAGTAGAAAAGGGCCAGAGTCCAGTAGCACCTTAAAGACGAACAAAATTTCTGGCAGGGTATGAGCTTTCGTGAGTCACCGCTCACTTCTTCAGATACTGAAGAAGTGAGCGGTGACTCACGAAAGTTCACACCCTGCCAGAAATTTTGTTAAGTTACATTAAAAAAAAAAAAATATAATCATTAAGATGCAAACGAACATACAATATATCACAACAGAAAAACAAAGAAAAAACAACACAATACAAATATTCAAACAATATACCGATGCAAACTTCAAAAGGGTGAATATATAACATTTTTGGTTAAATTTTGTTAGTCTTTAAGGTGCTGCTGGACTCTTGTTCTTTTCTGCTACTTCGTTCGCGTCTGATCTTTAGGTATATTTGAGGGAGAGACTGTGCTCTCTAGTGATTTGAGTACTGGTTTGATTCCCCACTCCTCCACATGAGTGGCAGACGCTAATCTGGTGAACCGGGTTGGGTTTCCCCACTCCTACACATAAAGCCAGCTGGGTGACCTTGGGCTAGTCACACTCTCTTAGCCCCACCTACCTCACAGGGTGTCTGTTGTGGGGAGGGGAGGAGAGGGTGGTTGTAAGCTGGTTTGCTTCTTCCTTAAGTGGTAGAGAAAGTCAGCATATAAAAACCAACTCTTCTCTTCCTCCTCCTCCTCCTCCTCCTCCAGAGGACCTCATTTCTGCTTCTCTGGCCGCCCTTAAGTGACAAGATTTTTTTGTCATTCAACTACTTGAAAGGGGTGGGGACAGCGTTGGCAGTACTGATGTATATCAAGGCCCCCTTTATCCACACACTCATCCTGCCCGTGATGTGCTAGACCATGGTTGGGGACTGGTCTCCTTGATGGAAATGGCCAAACTACTTCCAGCATTCTCTGGCCAGTTAGACAAACAGTTTTCAGGGATGCCTTAGGCTGATCCTGCATTGAGCAGGGGGCTGGACTAGATGGCGTGTATGGCTCCTTCCAACTCTATGTTTCTATGATTCTTGAGAAGCGGGAAAAGAGCACCTTGCTGGTTGCTAGACTGGCTCTCCCGCTCCCTCCGCTCCCTTGCGGGATGCAAAGCAGCCTAGATGCCCTAGGTTGCCCTACCCTAGGATGCCCTACCCTGAGACGAGGAACTTCTCGGTGTGGTTGAACAGAATTGGAGTGGCACTAGATCAGAAATAAAAGTTGCTTTCTCTGGAATGCCCCTCCTCCCATGGGGGCCCCCCCTGCAAAATGGGGGCTAAAAATATGCTCCCGTTGAGGGTATGCGACAAGAGCGCACGTAGGGGGATTGGGATTGAGTATACCGGCCCCATCCTGCCTACGTGCATTCGCCGACAGTGTGGGCTCAGGGCCTGCACGTGAGCATGCATTTTGTGTTCTCACAAGTACAGTGCTACAGCCCATGGGTGCCACCCGAAGCAAGGACAGCTGCTCAGTTCTGTTGACTTTTCTGCTCACAGAGTGTTGGTAGATGTCAGTTCTTCAATGTTACGTGTGACTACGGGAGCCCCTGACCCGACTCAGGTCACACGTGTTGCCTAGTTTGGCTTGAAGTTTCCATCACCTTCTTAAATTGTCCGGTTTGGCCTGTCAGAGCTCAATTGCCTTCCCACTTGACCTCTCCAGGCGATTCTCCTCCTCATTCAAGGCCTAGCCTGTTCTTCAGCTCCAGAGCCACCATTTTGCAGATCCTAGGGCTGACTGTTGCCTAGCAACCCCGGGGTCAACTCCACAATCAGTGCTAGGCCCTGTATCCTACTGTTGCTAGGCAACCTACCACATCAGTATGGGGCAGAGAGGTGGGGGAAGACAGTGAAGAATCAGCCTGGGGCAGCCATAGAGGACACTTTTCACCTAGTTGTGAGAAACTTGATGCCCTGGGTCTGTAAGAACAGAAGTAGGGTTGCCAGGTCCCTCTTCGCCACCGGCGGGAGGTTTTTGGGGCAGACCCTGAGGAGGGCAGGGTTTGGAGAAGGGAGGGACTTCAAGGCCACAGAGTCCCATTGCCAAAGCGGCCATGTTCTCCAGGTGAACTGATCTCTATTGGCTGGAGATCAGTTGTAATAGCGGGAAATCTCCAGCTAGTACCTAGAGGTTGGCAACCTTAAACAGAAGCCTTGCTGGATCTGACCAAAGGTCCATCCAATCCAGCTCCCCAAAGCCCCCCAGATGCTACAGCGAAGTACACAAACGTGAAGGCAATAGATCCCCCAGCCAACTGACCACCCCTAAAGGTGGGAGCAGGGTTTTAACATCCTGCCCAATAAATGTTCTGCCTAAAGGTGTGACAGACAGATACCTCTTTAACTCACATGAACACACACATGAAGCTGCCCTATACTGAATCGGACCCTGGGTCCGTCAAAGTCAGTATTGTCTGCTCAGACCGGCAGCGGCTCTCCAGGGTCTCAGGCAGGGGTCTTTCACATCACCTACTTGCCTGGTCCCTTAAACTGGAGATCCTGGGGACTGAACCTGGGACCTTCTGCATGCCAAGCAGGTGCTCTACCACTGAGCCACAGCCCCTCCCCTGTTTTAACTTTCATTGAACTTAATAGATTATGTGGTCGGAAGGTTTGCCCGTCTTACCCCCCTTTGCTCTGCTGTTTTTTGCTGTGGGCTGAGCCCCTTGTTTATTAGATCCAAGAGCAAAACTGCTGTGGATACCTGTGGGGGAATCAAGGCCTTCTCGAACGGCCCACTCTGGCCGATTGACTTGTTTTTTAAGTGGCTCTATAACAATGGGGGGTTAGCAACAAAACACTGGGAATGCAGTGCCGTTCCAACAATAAAAAAAAGGACGGCATGCCCAGCGGCAAGCCCTGCAAGGACAGGAGTGCCGCATTAGTAGGGTACCTGCAGCGATAAAATGCCCCCCACAGCCCCTGACCCCCTCGAAGCCTGATTCTCATTGTGAAAGTAAGCTTGCTTCTGGGCCGTACCACTTAAGACTGCAGGAGGGGCCAAAGAGGACTGAATGAAGTTCCAAGAAGAAGAAGAGTTGGTTTTTCTACTCCGCTTTTCTCTGCCGTAAGGAGTCTCAAAGCGGCTCACAATCATGTTCCTTCTCCCCACAACAGGCACCTTGTGAATGAGGTAGGTGGGGCTGAGAGAGACAATGCAATATCCCTAGATGCAGAAGATGACATGTCGGTGTGAAGTGTTCTGGCCTAGCCTTCTCCCTGGCTTGAGAGTTTTTCAATGTGCCCCTGAGCCTTTTGGTTTTGTTCGGAGGCCCTTTTCGTTATGTGACTTGAGGGCAGAGGCGCGCACCCTCCTGCAGGCTTAAGTGGTACAGGACAGATGCATGCTTCCCATCTCTCCACGCTCAGATTCCTGGACTCAGGACTTTCTGCAACCCTTGTTTAAATTTGTCGTTCCAATAAACAAACCTTACTCTTTTCCTAAAGGACAGTCATGAAAAGAGGTAGTGGTTAGACCCGAGTTCGAGTCCCCACTTGGCCATTAAAGTGGGCTTACAGCCCTGCTGTGCTCTTTCAGCCTACCCTACCTCACAGGGTGGTTGTGAGCTTCAGATAGAGGAGAGGGGATCTGCGTGTGCTGCTCCCTGGAAGGAGGGGCAGGCTAAAATGTGATAAAAATACAACCAATCACTCTTCGTCAGCAGCCACAATGTTTTCTGGTCTTCCTACCCAACAGTTTCCTCCTGGTTCAAAGAGCTTCTCCATTCTGCTTTGTCAATGCAGGGGTGGTTCTGTGGGCAAAGGAAGCCAAATTCTCATGAACACATGAAGCTGGTTTATATTGAATCAAACCCTTGGTCCATCAAAGTCAGTACTGTCTACTCAGACCGGCGGCAGCTGTCCATGGTCTCAGGCAGAGGCCTTTCCCATCACCTACTTGTTTGTGGCTTCCTAGAGGCACCTGGTTGGCCACTGTGTGAGCAGACTGCTGGACTTGATGGGCCTTGGTCTGATCCAGCAGGGCCTTTCTTATGTTCTTATGCCTAGTCCCTTTAACTGGAGGTCCCGGGGATTGAATCTGGGGCCTTCTGCATGCCAAACAGAGGCTCTACCTCTGAGCCACAGCTCCTCCCTCAGAGTTCAGGCTGAGAGCTGCTATCTGCAAGATAAAAAGAGCAAGAGTCCAGAAGCACCCTAAAGACTACAAAATTTCCGGCAGGGTATGAGCTGTCGTGAGCCACCGCTCAGTTCTACCCATCGGTGATCTGCCTGCTAGATTTATGCCAGCGGCAAAGGTCAGCGTCACAGAGTCTGTGCCCAGGGGTTGCTCAAGGCAGGTTAACCCTTTCTGCATTGGCCATCAAATCGGTTTTAAAACATGCTAGGGAAACTTGACAAGCGATGCTATCTTGCTTTGGAGGGGTGGGGGGAAGAAGAACACCCGTTTGGATAGCTCTTCTGCTGTCTGTACCGATCCGCTCTGTTCACTTACTGCCTGTGAGCAGCAGAGGGTACTGTGATATAACAAGACGTTCTCTCAGCGGCTGTGTGAATTGGAGTGGAGTCTGTGCGCTCGCCTCGAAGTTCGTTTGAGCACACTTAGGCTGCTGGTAACCGTTTGCCACGCAGCGTTTGCTGGTACGTTCACCAGCAGGTGACCCTGGGCATGTTGGGAGCTAGTTTCTGCAGCATCTTTCCATACGATTATGTGTGTGTGTGTGTGTGTAAAGTGCCGTCAAGTCGCAGCCGACTTATGGCGACCCTTTTTGGGGTTTTCATGGCAAGAGACTAACAGAGGTGGTTTGCCGGTGCCTTCCTCTGCACAGCAACCCTGGACTTCCTTGGTGGTCTCCCATCCAAATACTAACCAGGGCTGACCCTGCTTAGCTTCTGAGATCTGATGAGATCAGGCTGCAGGGCTGATATTCAGGGTTGCCAACCTCCAGGTGGTAGCTGGAGATCTCCCCCTATTACAATTGGTCTCCAGGCTCACCTGGAGAAAATGGCCACTTCAGAAGATGGACTCTATGGATTATACTCCATTGAAGTTCCTCCCCTCCCCTAACCCCTCAGGTTTCACTCTAGGGTTGCCAGGTTCCCCTCTCCTCTGGCAGGAGGTTTTTGGTGCGGAGGTGAGGAAAAGATCGCACGCATGGCCGTGATCACGTCACTTTTATTTTACACCCAGAAGTGCCGCATCGCAAGGGGCCTTTTACCACTACTTGGAAGCAAGTCTGGCAGCATCTTTTGAACACACGAAGCTGCCTTCTACTGAATCGGACCCTTGGCCCATCAAAGTCAGTATTGTCTACTCAGACCGGCAGCGGCTCTCCAGGGTCTCAGGCAGAGGTCTTTCACATCACCTACCTGCCTAGTCCCTTTAAGTGGAGATGCCGGGGATTGAACCCGGGACCTCCTGCATGCCAAGCAGATGCTCTAGCCACAGCTCCGTCCAGGAACGTTTTCACCCCAGAATGATTTAAATCAGCTTGGATATAAATGAGTGATTGTCCAGCTCTCCCTGGCTTGATTGGTAAACGGATTGCTAATGGTGAGTGACATCTGATACAAAATGATACCCAAAAAGTCATCCTCCCCCTCAAGGGCTTCTAAATTGTCATGTCAGTCTACACACGCACATATGCGTGGCATGTATGCTTGTTCTCGGTTGGCTGCGTGGGATTTATAGTTCAGGGTCCAAATGGGGAGGTCAAGCATATCGCAGAGGCAAATGTGCAACGCTTCTGGACTCGTGAATTACCTTTTTTTCTCTCCTTTGGAAAGGTCACATTTACATTTTATTCCATTATGCATGTCCTGCCTTTGGGGCATATGTGATCCCCCCCCGACCCCAACTTAGAAATTCCTGCCCGGATTGATTACTCAAGCAAGAAGCCAAGGTATTGTGTGGTTTTTTTTTTTTTTGTAAATTAAGTTCCCATTTTGAAAGAATAAGTGCTGAAGTTTCAGCAATCAAACTCTTTCATCAAGACTGAACAAGGCGCTGCAAACATTTTGGGAGTATCCGTCTGCCGGACTATAGCGATGGCTAGGGGGCCCGTGCTTAGGGTTGCCAGGTCCCTCTTCGCCACCAGAGGGAGGATTTTGGGGTGGAGCCTGAGGAGGGTGGGGTTTGGGGAAGGGAGGAACTTCAATGCCCTAGAGTGCAATTGCCCAAGTGGCCATTTTCTCCAGGGGGACTGACCTCTGTCGGCTGGAGATCAGTTATAATAGCAGGAGATCTCCAGCTAGTACTGGGGGTTATTATAAACTATAATAAATGGCAGCAAGTGGCTTCAAAGATAAGATAATATGTGAAATATACCAACTGGAAAAGAAAACAATATTATAGAATATAATAATTGTATTTTTTGGAAAATCCAAAACACAACATATATTCATAAACACTGTGTTGAAAGCCACACAGAAACCTCACTGGGTCTGAAATAACAGAAAATGTATATATACAGATTGCTTTTAACAACAAAACATGAACAACATAAATTCAAGAATTATTTCTGTGGCCTTAACAAAGGCTCATGTATACTCAAGAATTATAGTCCATGAAAAATTATAGTCCATTAAAAAAATAGTTTCTACTATTTCCAGCATAGGTATTTTCTTCTTCCAGTACCTGGAGGTTGGCAGGAAGGAACAAAGTGTGGGCTTCTTGCACCAAGGAGGGTGAAGGTTTTGCTGGCGTGGGCTGAGGAAAGGTATCCCACGTGGGCTTTTCATCATTAACCAGAAAGGCCTGGCAGCAAGAGGCTTGTGTCTAAATCCTTTGCAGCCTGAAAATGAGCTCTTAATTTGACACATTGTTCCCCACCCCTGGTTTTAAGGCACAGGGGTATGGCAGAAGGGTGCGGACAGGGGGAGAGGAAGAAATGCATCAGGAAGACATTGATTTTGCACAGCTAAGGAGGCTGGGAGGAGGCGTCTGAATGTGTCTTGTCCTGGGAAAACCTGCCACAACTTCAGGCCGTGCACCGAGGCCTCCCAGCGAGGAAGTTAGCTTCTGGAGTTTTGCTTTTGTTAAAAGAGAGGAGAAATCTCACTCTTTCTCATTACACTTCCAGTTGAGTTTGGCTCTCCTTCGGCTGCTTCATTTTCCTTGCTTCCCTCATGCGTGACATTAAATTTGCCACTCTAAACACACACACACACATAGAGGGGAAAAACTTTTGAACATACACAGACAGGTTGCTTTTTTAGCAATCGTGGTTCATAGTGGTTGCTCTGGGAGGAAGCAGTATACTGGCTCTTTAGAGGCTCATGAACCAAATGAGGGGTCTCTGAAGCCCACCTGTGGGTCCTGATCCAAATCTGGAGACCAGCAGCATCGGTGCTTAATTTATGTGTGGGTTTTTTTAATTGAAAGATTGACATGGCTGGCAACTTTAAAGACAAAAACCTCTGCTGTCCTTGGCAGATGTGGAACCATGCCAGGGGTGGTGAAAAATCAAGAACCTTTACAGTGCATTCCTTAAATGAGTTACTCCAATCTAAGCTCATTCATTTTAGTGGGCTTAGCCTGGAGTAACTTTCCTAGGAATGCACTGTAAGAGAAGCCCACTTCGGCTTAGGGTTGCCAATTCCGGCTTGTGAAATTCCACAACTGGAGATCAGTTGTAATTCCAGGAGATCTACAGGCCCCACCTGGAGGTTGGCCACCTTACTTCAGACATTGAGGAAATGACCCAGGGGGTGGGGGACAACAGGACTAGGTGTGTAGACTGTTTTGTGCACACTTTGTGTATGCAGTGTAACAACACAGAAATTGGGGCTCCAGATTTGGCATTTTAAAAATGGTTAGCTTTCTTCAGAAACAAATTTCTAGCCCTGAAGGTATTGGCTGTCAAGCTCTGGTTCTCATGCTGGAGAGCCAGCGTGGTGTGGTGGTTTGGAGTGGTGGAGTCTAATCTGGAGAACCGGGTTTGATTCCCTACTCCTCCACATGAGCGGGGGAGGCTAATCTGGTGAACTGGATTTGTTTCCCCACTCCTCCCCATGAAGCCAGCTGGGTGACCTTGGGCAAGTTACAGCTCTGTTAGAGCTCTCTCAGCCCCACCTACCTCACAGGGTGTTTGTTGTGGGGAGGGGAAGGGAAGGTGTCTGTAAACCGGTTTGAGTCTCCCTTAAGTGGTAGAGAAAGTCGGCATATAAAAACCAACTCTTCTTCTTCTTCTTTGCCTCCTCTTCCTCCTCCTCTGAGGCATGCTGTTCTTGGCAGACGCGGAACCCCCGCAAGGGGCGGCCTGCGAAGTTCCAAGAAGTTTGTGCTGAAGTGGCTGCGGCCTCTTTAAAATGCGGCGTATCTTTTATAGTCACAGCTGCATTAGATGGAAGGCCCAAGATTGGTATTAATAAATGAGGATAAGGTACAGTGTCAGTTTAATGAGTCATTAATTAGAGGCATCCAGTTTCCTAGGATATGTCTCCAGGGGAGTAATGGGCTTGCATAGAGCTGGAAGATGCAGGGCACGGTGACATGGCTTCACCCTGGCATTATGGGAAACAAACCTCTGCAGCTTGTGTCTGAGGGGGAGGATGGATAGTGCAGAGAATGGGGAATGGACCTTGGCTATTCAGCTATGCTGACTAATACTCAAACAGCATGTTACAAGGAGTTCTGTTATTCTTTCCTCCTTTAAAAAAAACTTGAACGGAAAGCTGTGTTCAGGGGGTTTATGAATATATTTGAACAGAGTAATTTTCAGATGTAGCAAGAGAGAACTTCCCAAAGTTTGCCAGTTCTGGCTTGGGACATTCCTGCAGATTTGGGGGTGGAGCTTGAGGAAGGTGGATTTTTTTTGGGGGGGGGGGAAGCTCAATGGGGATGAGATGCTGTAGAGTCTGCCCCCTGAAGCTACTGTTTTAGGGTTGCCAGGTCCCTCTTCGCCACCGGCGGTAGGTTTTTGGAGTGGAGCCTGAAGAGGGCGGGGTTTGGGGAGGGGAGGGACTTCAATGCCATAGAGTCCAATTGCCCAAGCGGCCATTTTCTCCAGGTGAACTGATCACTATCGGCTGGAGATCAGTTGTAATAGCAGGAGATCTCCAGCTACTACCTGGAAGTTGGCAACCCTATGCTGTTTCCTCCAGGGAACCTGGTTGGTGGTACCTGGAAATCAGCTGTAATTCTGGGAGAACTCCAGGCCCAAGCTGGAGGCTGGCAACGCTGGGTTTTCCACATAGGCCTTCCACCACAGACTTAAATCAACAGATTTCCTCATCCGTGCTTCATGTTCCCATCCTCTGCTGTCAGCTTCTGGTGCACCTTCAGCCATGGCAGAGTAAGCCCTCTCCTAGAAAACACCAGACGCTACATGAGCAAACCAGATAACGTGGCAAGTTAGGGCCATTACCGCTGTGCAGTTCTTGAAGAAGAATAATTGGTTTTTATATGCCGACTTTCTCTACCACTTAAGGAAGGATCAAACTGGCTTACAATCACCTTCCTTTCCCCTCCCCACAACAGACACCCTGTGAGGTAGGTGGGGCTGAGAGAGCTCTGAGAGAGCTGTGACTAGCCCAAGGTCACCCAGCTGGCTTAATGTGTAGAGTGGGTAAACCAACCCAGGTCACCAGATTAGAGTCTGCTGCTCATGTGGAGGAGTGGGGACTCAAACCCGGTTTACTAGATTAGCATCTAGACCAAGTGGAGACCAAGTCCTATGTTGAAGGAGCTGGGTATGTTTAGCCTGAAGAGCAGAAGACTGAGAGGGGATATGATAACCATCTTCAAGTACTTGAAGGGCTGTCATATGGAGGATGGTGCCGATTTGTTTTCTGTTGCCCAAGAAGGTCGGACCAGAACCAACGGGTTGAAATTATATCACAAGAGTTTCCGTCTAGACATTAGGAAGAATTTTCTAACAGAGCGGTTCCTCAGTGGAACAGGCTTCCTTGGGAGGTGGTGGGCTCTCCTTCCCTGGAGGTTTTTAAGAAGAGGCTAGATGGCCATCTGTCAGCAATGCTGATTCTATGACCTTGGGCAGTTCATGGGAGGGATGGCACCTTGGCCATCTTCTGGGCATAGAGTAGGGGTCACTGGGTGTGTGTGAGAGAGGTAGTTGTGAGTTTCCTGCATGGTGCAGGGGGTTGGACTAGATGACCCTGGTGGTCCCTTCCAACTCTATGGTTCTATAATCTGCTGTTCATGTGGAGGAGTGGGGAATCATTCCCGGTTCTCCAGATTAGAGTCCACTGTTCCTAACCACCGCTCTTAACCGCTACACCACGCTGGCTCTCCCAGGCAGGAGAGCGTATGCAAGACATTGGGACTGCACAGCATATCCAGAGACGCCAACTGACTGCAGATCAAGACCAGCCGTATCTCCCTGATGGTCTCATACTTGGATTCGGGGAGCTGGCCATGTACATCTTAGTGAAGAGGCATTATCTACTGCACAAGAGTGACAAATGGAGCCCCATTCATCTTCTCCACGCCCTCCCTTAATCAAGAGAGATAATGGAATTCTCCCCCCCCCCCATTGCTGGGCATTTATCTGACAATTACATTCACAAGTTAAACTTGATTAATTGCCCGGCCGCTTTTATTGCAGTCCGTTTCCCTTGTTTATGTGGTTCGTATTAATCTCAATTTTTAAAACCAATCGTAGCAATCGTTACCCCAAAATTACCCCTTCTGCCAACACGGACAACGTGCGGGGGTTTACGTACCAACCACCCCCTCTCCAGTGATTTATGGAGAGGAGACCGGCTTGGTAACCGAGAGAAAAGAATTTCAGCTTCCTTCCATCATCGATAAACCTTCAGTGCCTAGAGGACAGCGGGGGGGTCTTTTCCGCTAGAGAAATTCTCCTTCCCCCCCCCCCCACACTTCCATGTGAAAGGGAAGCCGGAGGAATCTACATGGGGGGAATGGATAAATGTGGCAGGCAGGAGGAGAGTTGCCCCGTTGACAGCCTTCCCCTTGCCAGGCTTGCAGACGTCTGTCACCGGGGCAGCCGTTGGAAAACTCATCTGCCAGGCAGACATCATGAGGAAGTGACGGCGTGGTGACACGGGGTAACCTTTTATCTGTGAGACAGGACTGCGATGCCTCTGAACATGGCACAGAGTCAGAAGAAGTCCCTCTTTTCCGTTATTCAGCAGCCTGTTCCCTGGCTCCTGTCTCACTTGACGGTCTCCACAAGCAGATTCACATCATTAGCAAAAAAAAAGGACAGAGCCCTGGCTGCTCCCGTCTGTTACTGAAGTACCTCAGCCTTAATGATTCTTGCACTTGATGAATCTTTCCAAATTATCCCCCCCCCTTTTTTTTGCATAATGAAGCAAAGTTGAAACTCCAGGGCCGCACAAAGGATTTCCAAGAAGGAAGTCCTTCAGTTGCAAGGATATTGCCTTTTGCCTGTACCTAAGCTCTTTTAAAGGAGCCCCGTGGCGCAGAGTGTTAAGCTGCAGTACTGCAGTCCAAGCTCTGCTCACGACCTGAGTTCGATCCGGAGGGAAGTGGGTTTCAGGTAGCCGGCTCAAGGTTGACTCGGCCTTCCATCCTTCCGAGGTCGGTAAAATGAGTACCCAGCTTGTTGGGGGTAAAGGGAAGATGACGGAGGAAGGCACTGGCAAACCACCCCTTAAACAGTCCGCCTAGGAAACATCGGGGTGTGACGTCACCCCATGGGTCAGGAATGACCCGGTGCTTGCACAGGGGACCTTTACCTTTTAAGCTCTACCGTTCTATTCCGGAACAGTATGCTTCCTTCTCTCCTGGAAGCACACCTCTTCTGAGGAAAGAACATTATTATTTGAGAGCTCAAGGCATGTTCTAAGGTTGTTCCTAGGGTTACCAACCTCCAGGTGGGACCTGAAGATTCTTGGAATTACAAATGATCTCCAGATGATGGAGTTCAGTTCCCCTGGAGCAGGGATCCCCAACATGGTAGTCATGGGTGCCGTGGTGTCCTCTGACACCTTTCCAGGCACCTGCCAAGTGGTTTTAGAAAGTGGGCTGGGCCAGGTACGGCCATTGGAAATCTGATTGGCTGTACAGAGTTTTTTTTCTTCCAAAGTTGCTTCAGCAACAGCTTCCACTGCTGCACAAGGATCTTTACTGTGTGTGTATGCAAGAAAAAATATATATTTTTTTAAAAAATACGTTCATTTTAAAAGGCATCCTGTTAACACAGAGTTCCTGCCTGACGTTTTGGAGCTGGCTCCACCCCCTGTGGCAGCCATTTTGTGGTTTCGCCCAATTCCAAAGGCCCCCTCAGCCTTGGAAAGGTTGGGGACCCCTGCCCTGGAGAAAATGGCTGCTTCAGAGGGCGGTCTCTACGACGTTACACCCTGCTGAGGTCCCTCCCCTCCCCAAACCCCGCCTTCTTCAGTGTAGTAGCTAAGAGCAGCGGACTCTACGCTGGAGAACTGGGTTCAGTTCCCCACTCGTCCACATGAAGCCTGCCAGGTTACCCTGGGCCAGTCACGGTTCTTCTCTCAGATGACTCTCAGCCCACACGGAGGCAGACAATGTCGAACCACCTCCAAAAGTCTTTTGCCTTGAAAATCCTATGGGGTAGCCATAAATCACTGGTGACGTGACGGGACTTTCCACCACTACAAACTAATAGTGCTGTTAGATAGATGTGGCTGAATGTACACATGTGCACTTGAGGAAGGCTAGCAGAGCCTAACTCTCCTTCACGTGAACACATGAAGCTGCCTTATACTGAATTAGACCCTTGGTCCATTGAAGTCAGTATTGTCTACCCAGACCAGTAGCAGCTCTCCAGGGTCTCAGGCAGAAGTCTTTCACATCACCTACTTGCCTAGTCCCTTTAATAGGAGACCTTCTACATGCCAAGCAGATGCTCTAGCACTGAGCCACAGCCCCTCCCCAAATAAACAGCTCACGTGAACACATGAAGCTGCCTAATACAGAGTCAGACCCTTGGTCCATCAAAGTCAGTATTGTCTACTCGGACCGGCAGCGGCTCTCCAGGGTCTCAGGCAGAGGTCTTTCACATCACCTACTTGCCTAGTCCCTTTAACTGGAGATGCTGGGGATTGAACCTGGGACCTTCTGCATGCCAAGCAGAAGCTCTACCACTGAGGCACGGCCCCTCCCTGGTCCGGAGGGTGGATGTGGTAAATCAGTAGCATCGAGCAGCAAATTTTCCCACTTTCCCATTGCAGTAAAATGCTAGGTTGCTGTAGTAACTCGTGTTGTTGTGGGGGAGGAAAGCTAGAACGCGCTCCGAGTGTAGTCATTGTTTTTTTTTAAAAAAGAAATTATCCAGAAGTTGCATTTCTCCTCAGAACACTTGGCTATGAAAGGGCCCCAATAAAATGTCAGATGCTGCTCAATTGGGAGATTCTGCTGCTATAAGAATACTGTCGGTTGCTCTTCAGAGTAATGTAAGGGCCCAGCCCAGCCAGACAAATTTTCCCACTTTCCCATTGCAGTAAAATGCTAGGTTGCTGTAGTAACTCGTGTTGTTGTGGGGGAGGAAAGGTAGAACGCGCTCCGAGTGTAGTCATTGTTTTTTTTTAAAAAAGAAATTATCCAGAAGTTGCATTTCTCCTCAGAACACTTGGCTATGAAAGGGCCCCAATAAAATGTCAGATGCTGCTCAATTGGGAGATTCTGCTGCTATAAGAATACTGTCGGTTGCTCTTCAGAGTAATGTAAGGGCCCAGCCAGACAATCAGAAATGGTGCTGGAGGAGGTGGGAATGCATCTCTGTAGTGGTGCCTGCAGTAACTCCCAGGACTGGTTTTTGGCATCTCCAGTTCAAGCACTGTACATAGTAGTACTGGGAAATGAATTTGCTTGAGATCTGGGAGAACCACTGCCTTTTACCGCACTAGCCTGGATGGATTTTTGGACTGGCTTGGTATGTGGCCCTTTCATATGGGATGCTTACTGTGTTAAACTAGCGCTAGCCCTAATACCATGCTTAGAATCATAGAGTTGGAAGGGACCACCGGAATCATCTAGTCCAACCCCCTGCACAATGCAGGAAATTCACAACTCCCTCCCTCCACACGCACACACCCATTGACCCCTACTCCATGCCCAGAAGATGGCCAAGATGCTCTCCCTCTCATGATCTGCCTAAGGCGGTTGAGTGGGGGACATGATTGCTCTCTTTAAGTATTTGAAGGGCTGTCACTTAGAGGAGGGCAGGGAGCTGTTCCTGTTGGAAGCAGAGGATAGGACTCGCAAGAATGGGTTTAAATTGTGGGCAGAAAGGTACTGGCTGGATATTGGGGGGGAAATTTTTACAGTAAGAGTTGTTCGACAATGGAATCAGTACCCGAGGAGGTGGTGAGCTCCCCCTCACTTCAAGCAGAGGATGGACAAGCACTTGTCAGGGATGCTCTAGGGGCTGATCCTGCATTGAGCAGGGGGTTGGACTAGATGGCCTGTGTGACCCCTTCCACTCTATGATTCTACGAGAGGTGAGGTCAGCAGCCTTATTAGATAGATGTCTGCAGCGTTCACTCTAAACTTCACCCATCTCTTTTGCAGCTGGGTTGGTCAGCTGGGGGAGTTGTTTTGGCATTTCAAAGGTACGCTTTGAAGCGCTCTGAAAATGTGCCAGATCAGTTTGACGAGAGGCTGTGGTGGGATGCAAAATCCAAATGCGTCGACTCTGGGCTGTGACAGCCCGACAACGCTGCCGCCCCATCTCTGAAAAGCCTCGCGGAGGCTTTTGTGCGTGCCGCCGTCGGTTTTAAAATGGGCTCCCCAAACTCTACCTGGGTATTTTTAGGCATGACGCACCAGGACGAGCACTGAGTTATTTTCTGCGAGGGCGCTCATCAATCATGCGGTGACATGAGCCATCAAAATAAATGGCAGATAAATGAATACAGGGGAAACGGCAAGGACGTGCCTCGAGCCTGGGCCGAGGGGCTTAATGGAGCCAGATTGGACTCGAATGTAGCGGAGGATTTTCTGGGATATACGTTTGGCTACTTCCCAACCATTCCACACCTGTGTTTAGGAACCATCAATCGTCATTAATTGGCAGTGTAGACAATTAGTGACAATTACTGTCATCCAGGAAGACATTCTCCCTTGGTGATCACATGCTGCCGACCCAAAATTGTGTGAGTCTCAGGTGTTGTGTAAACCTTGCTGTAGGGATTGGCTAGTGGGAAGTATTTGAGTGTGTGTTGTCATTGTCTGTCCAGGGGGCCCCCCAAGTGTCATTGGGAATGGCCATACATACAGCCCTGAAGGCCAGAGAGTGAAGGAGGAGGAGAAGGAGAAGAGTTTGTTTTTATATGCCGACTTTCTCTCCGACTTAAGGAAGTATCAAGCCGGCTTAGAATCACCTTCCCCTCCCCACAACAGACACCCTGTGAGGTAGGTGGGGTTGAGAGTGTGACTAGCCCAAGGTCACCCAGCTGGCTTCATGTGGAGGAGTGGAGAAACCAACCCGGTTCACCAGATTAGCCTCCACTGCTCATGTGGAGGAGTGGGGAATCAAACCCGGTTCTCCAGATCCACCACTCCAAACCACCGCTCTTAACCACTATACTACGCTGGCTCTATCCTCCTGTTGTCTGACTGTTGTAGCTCAGGAGAGGCATAGGTCCTGAGTATTGTGGCTGTTGGATCAGGTAGATCAATGACATGTCTCAGTAATGGTCTTCTCATACCAGAGGTCTTCTCGCAGTTTTGGCCCATTTTTCTGCACACAGCCTCCTTTTCTATCTGTTGTCGTTCTGTGGTTTCCTGGTTATTTCTTTGTGCTTTCGCAAATCAGATTAGAGGTGGTTTGAGAAGGCAAACAGAAATGGCGAGGAAAATGCAGAAAGACAAGAAACAGGTGGAAAAAGAGGAAGCTCGGGAGGAAAACTGTTACGGTTCTGTTCTCAAATCCTGGGGAAACCCTTAAAATTGAAGGCACCTTTGTTATCAGCCAAATCTCCAAATCCACCTGAAAGGCAGGCTTGGTGGACAAAGAGCCACGAGAAACCCACTGTGAGTGAGGGTTACCAACTCAGAGAGTGGGGGTAGAGCCTGGGGTGGGCAGGGTTTGGTGAAGAGTGGGGTAATCTCAGTGGGGTAAATGCCATGTAGTTCACCCTCCAAAGCAGCCATTTTCTTCAGGGCAATTGATCTCTGTAGTCAGTTGTTAACTCCAAGAGCTCTTCAGGCCCCACCTGGAGGTTGGCAACCCTACTGTGAGCAGAGAGACCTCACTAGATACGCTTGTTTGTTGGTGTGCAAATGATCCAGGCTTTCTGTGATGGAAATAAAATTTACCGGGGTCTTTTGGTGCAATATTGGCTGGGGGAAGTCTGAGAGGGCTTAACTCTGAATCTGTCCATCAGAACAAATACACTTCACGTTCTTTGGTAGATTCTTCCTCGCAGTTCAATGTCTTTCCCTCCAAAGGAGTTACCGCACTGTTAAATCTCTCTCCCCATCACTCCAGCCCCTCAAGAGCTGCCAGTCCCTTTCTGCCTTTCGTAGTTCCCCTTCAGTCTTCCTTGAAACCCTCCCGCCACATTTTCAGCGGAGACAAAAAGCCCTTATGTAAGCTTCCTAGCACTGCTACCCGTCTTCCTGTCCCCCCCCCACACATGATTTTTCATCAGGTCCCGACAGAACAATTCAAGAGACACTTTCCTCTCGTCCCCCTCCCGGGACATAAAAAAACCCCTCTTTCAATCAGTCCCCTCTCCCTTTCGTTCCTGTCGCTCTTTCCCTTTTCTTCTTCCTTCTCGAGAGCCTGAAATAAATTGATTTCCTTGAAAAGGATGCGGTGATAACAGGGCTATCAATTAATAACCCCCAAATGGCACAGAAAGGAGGAGCCGGGGTGGTTACTGGTTTCTTTTTAGCATTCAGATTTTTTTTTTACCCTTTTTTATTCATGTGTTATGAGAAGAGCCCGATCAAAAGCGCTGGAGAGCTTCGAACTGCGGCGCCAAGAGAAGAGTTTTGTTGCAGCCGTGGAATAGTTCTTTCAGTAATTAAATGCAGCTTCCTCCAGCCCTTCCTGCCCAGACGCAAGCCCGGCTGTGCATGTGTATGTGTATAAAAGAAGAGGGGGGTGCGGTTGTGGGTCTCCCAGTCTGCCAAGTATCTGGAATTGCTTATCTGTAAGTTTTGGTTTAGAAGACTTAGTACCATCCGAAGCTCTGTTGCGCCCTCCTAAGCCAGTTGATTTCCATGAATCGCGAAGGGTCTAGGGTTGCCATACTATGTATGGGTAGGGTGGCCAACCTCCAGGTGGTGGCTGGAGATCACCCACTTTTACAACTGATCTCCAGGTGATAGAGATCAGATCCCCTGGAGAAAATGGCTGCTTTGCCATTGGACTCTATGGCATTGAAGTCCCTCCACTCTCCAAACGCTGCCCTCCTCAGTCTCTGCCCCCAAAATCTCCAGGTAAATCCCAACCCGGAGCTGGCAACCCTATGTATGGGTGTGAAAGTTGGACAATGGGCAATGAAGAAAGCTGACAGGAAGAAAGTTGGTTCCTTTGAAATGTGGGGTTGGAGGGGAGTTTTTCAGATACCATGGACTGCCCCCCCCAATCTGTGGGTTCTAGATCAAATCAAGCCTGAACTCTCCCTAGAAGCTAAAATGATGAAACTGAGGCTATTGTACTTTGGTCGTATCATGAGAAGGCAAGAGTCCTTGGAAAAGACAATAATGGTAGGAAAAGCTGAAGGCACCAGAAATAGAGGAAGATCTAACCTGAGATGGATTGACTCATTCAAGGAAGCCCTCAATCTGCAAGACCTGAGCAAGGCTGTTAATGATAGGATGTTTTGGAGGTCATTAATTCATAGGGTTGCCGCCGTAAGTTGGAAGCAACTTGATGGCACTTAACACACACACACAGGGTTGCCAAACTCCAGCTGTGGCCAGAATTCTTGCTTTCAGCCAAAATGAGGCTCCCAAAGCAGGGTTGCCAGTACAAGGCTGGCAATCCATGGGAGACTCACCTGTGCATGGGGAGGCTCGCCCTGGAGATGCAATCCATGGGAGACTCACCTGTGCATGGTAACAAAGATGTCACTTCTGGCAAAACTGGAAGTGACATCACTGCCTTGCCAGTGACACTCTAGCATTCGGTGAGAACTCTATGGTTTAACCAGACATGTTGCAGCATTAGCTCCCACATTGCCATCCCATGCTAAGTAATAGGGGAGGGGCTGTGGCTCAGTTCTAGAGCATCTGCTGGCATGCAGAAGGTCCCAGGTTAAATCCTCAGCATCTCCAGTTAAAGGGACTAGGCAAGTAGGTGATGTGAAAGACCTCCGCCTGAGACCCTGGAGAGCCGCTGGGGTGGTGGTGGAATGAATGATGATGAGTGCCAGACATCATTCATCAGTTTCTCTTGCCAAGATGACCAGCAGAAAGATACTTCTGGGAGGGGCCGTGGCTCAGTGGTAGAGCATCTGCTTGGCATGAAGAAGGTCCCAGGTTCAATCCCCGGCATCTCCAGTTAAAGGGACTAGGCAAGTAGGTGATGTGAAAGACCTCCGCCTGAGACCCTGGAGAGCCGCTGCCGGTCTGAGTAGACAATACTGACTGCAATGGACCAAGGGTCTGATTCAGTATAAGGCAGCTTCATGTCTTCAATAGCAGATGGTTGAATTGGACAGACAAGATGGGGGATTTACACGGATGAGGGTGCTGCAGGAAAAAGCAGCCTTAAAAGACGGCAGTGGTCTGCAACCCTTGACTATTAAAGAACCAAAGTACATCAAAATTTCAAGCAAGAGATAAACAGAAAGCCAGTAGAAGGAAGTCCGTTGAAAATATGCAATTTAACATTGCATATTTAACGTGAGACCTGAAAACATGCAATTTCACTATGGTTGCCAGGTCCCTCTTCGCCAGCGGTGGGAGGGTTTGGGGGTGGAGCCTAAGAGGGCGGTGTTTGGAGAGGGGAGGGACTTCAATGCCGCAGAGTCCAATTGCCAAAGCAGCCATTTTCTCCAGGGAAACTGTTCTCTATTGGCTGGAGGTCAGTTGTAACAGCGGGAGATCTCCAGCTAGTACCTGGAGGTCGGCAACCCTAAATTTAACATTGCAGACAATTGACATGTTGATTAATAACCCATAAAGTTTCTGCAGCCCAAACCCTTGCTGTTGCAAGTAACTGTATGAGGAAGCGGCACACACGAGGCCTCGCAGTAAGTAATAAACGAATGCGCAGGAGGTTCCTGCAGTTGTTTTAGCGCCCTGGCATAAATCTGCATCTTGTTTGCCCTTGGATTACTGGCGACCGTTCGCCTCTACCAATTCCCTTCCTGTAAAGCTTCTCTAAGAAGCCCTTTAGTTCCATTCGCCTGCCATTCCCTTCACACACTGGTTATTCTAGCATCCTCCAATTTCATATTTCATTTTAAAGAGCCGCGTTTGACACTACAGGCATAGGTTGCTGATTGCCAAGGCAGGGCTTAAAGACTTACCCAGATAGAGAGAGATAAAATGCAATCCCGTCAGAACCGAGGTGAACGGAAAGGCCTCAGTGATGTGGCCGGAGCCCGCCTCTTTCCAGCCTTGCAGGGCTTGTGCTTAATTAATGTAACAAGAATCGACATTGAACAATCACGTGAACACACGAAGCCGCCTTATATTCAAGTACTTGAAGGGCTGTCATATAGAGGAGGGTGCCGAGTTGTTTTCTGTTGCCCCAGAAGGTCGGACCAGAACCAACGGGTTGAAATTAAATCAAAAGAGTTTCTGTCTAGATATCAGGAAGAATTTTCTAACAGAGCAGTTCCTCAGTGGAACAGGCTTCCTCAGGAGGTGGTGAGCTCTCCTTCCCTGGAGGTTTTTAAGCAGAGGCTAGATGGCCATCTGTCAGCAATGCTGAGTCTATGTCCTTAGGCAGATGATGAGAGGGAGGGGATCTTGCCCATCTTCTGGGCATGGAGTAGGGGTCACTGGCGGTCTGTGGGGGGAGGTAGCTGTGAATTTCCTACATAGTGCAGGTGGTTGGACTAGATGACCCTGGTGGTACTTTTTAACTCTATGATTCTATGAGTCTATACTGAATCAGACCCTTGGTCCATCAAAGTCAGTATTGTCTACCCAGACCGGCAGCGGCTCTCCAGGGTCTCAGGCAGAGGTCTTTCACATCACCTACTCGCCTGATCCCTTTAACTGGAGATGCCGGGGATTAACCTGGGACCTTCTGCATGCCAAACAGATGCTCTGCCACTGAGCCACAGCCCCTCCGCCATTATACTGTGTCAGGAGGATTAGGACTTTTTGTAGACCTAGGGGTGTTGTTGAGACTGTAGAACAGAATGTCAAGTTTGGAACTGGCCTGAAACAAACTTGGTTGTTATAGCTTCTCCCAGTGGATGCTGGGAATGGTAATTTAATGAAGATGCTGAGAACTGTAGGGCAGCGATTGCTAGCTACTTCATGTACTATAGTTCATAGGGGGTGTTGAACATTATGCTGGTTTGAAATGAGGGTCCTCCTGGAAATGCCTCTTATTTAGATGAGTTTTTTTGACCAAATCTTCATTTTTCTTTACAGGAGGCAGCCTTTCCAAACAAGACTGGACCATCCAGTGGCCAATTGCAGAGACCAGCAAGGAGAAGACCCCCGCGTGCCAATCGGAATCCATGCAGTGGATTCGAGCTCACCTCGCTCCGAGCCCCAAAGCTCAGTCCAAATGCATTCAGCATTACTGCCACATGGGCTTGTCTTACGGACCAGCATACGCCCACGTGGACAGGCTGACGGTGGAAGGCTTCCTGGGACTGTGCCCCCCTCTGGAATCGGGCCACCGGTCCTTGCCGCCTTCCCCGAGGCAGCGGCATGCTGCCCATACGCCGCCACGCACCCCTAATATCGTCACCACCATGACTCCGCCAGGCACCCCGCCGATCAGGAGGCGAAACAAGGTGAAACCTCCAGGCACGCCGCCCCCCTCCTCCCGCAAACTGATTAATCTTTTCCCGGGCTTCACGGCGTTGCATCGCAGCAAGTCCCACGAATTTCAGCTGGGCAATCGCGTGGACGAGGCTCACACGCCCAAGTAAGTGGACTGGAAAGCATGCAGGGTGTGTGTGTGGGGGCGTCTCCAGCCTTGTGTCCATGGGTACCCTGGCTCCTGCCAAACGTTTTAAAAACCTTGTATGGTGGTAAGGTCGAGAGCGAGAGACCAGTTCAAGGTCACCCGGCAAACTTTCGTAGCTGAGAGGGGATTCCAATCTGGGCCTCCCAGATCCTAGTCCAACATTCTAACCGCTACACCACAATGAATATATTTCCCTTCTTTTTTGCAGTTTGTGGGAGGAGGGAGCCAGAATGGTGTAGTGGTTAAGGTGGTTTGGAGTGGTGGACTCTAATCTAGATCAGGGCTTCTTAATTTTTTTCCACTCGTGACCCCTTTTTCGCCCGAGAAATTTTTACGCGACCCCGGGTATATAGGTATATAAAATAGATATATAAATCAAACATTTATTGATAATAAATCATAAAGAAACCTACAAGAACCAATAAAGAAACCTTTTACTGTTGCCAAATTTTTCGCAACCCCCACCCACAGTTTAAGAAGCTTTGATCTAGATAACCGGGTTTGATTCCCCACTCCTCCACATGAGTGGCGGATGCTAATCTGGAGAACCGGATTGGTTTCCCCACTCCTTCACATGAAGCCAGCTGGGTGACCTTGGGCTAGTCACAGTTCTCTCTGAACTCTCTCAGCCTCACCTATCTCACAAGGTGTCTGTTATGTGGAAGGGAAGGAGATTGTAAGCCAATTTGATTCTCCTTAAAAGGTAGAGAGAGTTGGCATATAAAAGCCAACTTTTCTTCTCCTCCTCCTCCTTCTCCCTCTCCCAAGATGCTGGAATAGCATGGTCCCTGGGTCCAATCCAGCAGCCACCCATGGCCTTATTGCCATAGTATAGGGCAATTCGTGCTAGCTGTTCTCCTCGTGAACAAGATCATGTAGCAGTATTTGTTGGGCTTCACCATCCCAATCTGAGGGTCCTTCTTCATAATGGCTGCATAGATCATGACTTTTATGTTACTTGTGGACTGTGCTTGTGTTGCTATTAATGGAGCGGTACCTGAATTTGACGTAGAGTCTTGAAATGACACTGTGATGATTATGTTCCATCTAGGCAATGACACTGTGATGATTATGTTTAAATGGTCTTTTTAATAGCCTATAGCTGGAACAATATTAGAAGGGATAATCAGAGAGGGGCTTAGCTCACATTCCTTGGGCTGAAACGTTTAGGAGGCTATTGGCAGAACGGTGGGATAAGGTGAGTTAGACGTGAGTGGCAGAGTGTTAGCCGAAGGGCTGTGCTTAGTCCTTCAGGTCTCTCCCTTCTGCATGTAAGATCACCCGTTTGCAAAGTTTAAGGCTGGTTTCTCTCTCTTTTCTCTTTGAATTATTGCCTCTTCTTCGTGTCCCCTTCCAATCTCTCCTGCTTGGTTAGGACAAAGGAAAAGTGTGCCAGCAGGGGGAGCTCTTGCTCTGGAAAGCTGTTTCCCCTTTTGGGTTCTGCAAGTTCCAGGGTAGATACCAAACTGCCTAGCTTTTGTGTTACTCAGAACTCTTCAGCACAGAGAATTGTTAGCCAAAATGCCCGGTTATAAATTGTTATATGGGGGAATTAGCGAATCAATAACCGGCAATGGGCATAACTTGAGCTGGGATGCAACCTTTATCTACCAGAGTCCATACCATGACCAGTAAAGAGGCAGAAGCAAGGGAATTAGGTTAAAAGTAATTTACTCAGATTATATGTTCACACACACATACAAAACTACACATACACGTCACACAACATACAGAGTCTAGGAATCAAAGAGAGGAATAGAGACTTTTGCCATGTGGCAGGCAGAGGAAATATACTGCACCTCTCTTGCAGATTAGTTGTCCGTCCTGAATTCCATGCAGCTTTGGGGGATAAAAAGGGGACAAAGGGGGGGGGGTAGGTGTCCAAGCATGAACACCCCCTCTGGCAGAGTGCCAGGCAGTATGGAGGGGAAGGCCCAAGGGAGAGAGAGAGTGGGCTGGGAGCATTGCAGTTATACTGTATTTCTGGGGGCGGGGAGAGGTGTTGCACCCCTCCTAGGTTCCCAGGTGACAAAAGGGGACAAAAGGATTAAGCTGTGGCTACCGGGGTAGGGCAATGAGAATTTGGAAATCTATTATAATTCCAATGGCTTTTGCAATCCCAGGAGAAGTCAGGAGTCTCACTGATTGGCTTAATGGCTTGAAACAAAAGGTGCGATCACTGCTAATGTCTGGAGATCGTTGCTGAAGAGCGAGTCATTGTTATCTTAATGTCTGCTGAATGGCTTTGCTGAACTAGTCCGGATGTTGCAAGGGCGGGCTGTTGGTGCAGGCTACCTGCCTGGACATATTCCCTACAATATGGCTTTGCTAGAGCAGGATACACAGGAACATGGTTGCCCTCTGGTTTGCTGGAGGGACTACTTTGGCTGCTGCTCTTTGACTGCTGGTTTCGAGGGATGAAGAGAAGTCCTTTCCATGGTGGCACAGGCTTGCCACTTGGTCTGGAGAGGCTGCTGCACACATCTGCCGGGGTTGCCATGACCAGTCCAGGAGATTGGCAACCCGTTAGGCTACAGAATGGAGACCTTTCCACTTTTTAAAAATGAATGCAGACAAAGTAGAGGCCTGTGAGGCCAACTTACGGTGGCCACATAGGGTTTTCAAGGCAAGTGACAAAGAGAGGCGCTTTGCCATTGCCTGCCTCTGTGTCACAACCCTGGACTTCCTTAGTGGTCTCCCATCCAAGTACTAACCAGGACTGACCTGCTGAGCTTCCAAGATCTGACAAGATCGGGCCAGGCTGGGCCATCCAGGTCAGACTGTTATGTATTTTACTGGCTCTCAGCTGAAGTCGACACATAGTGTCTCCTGGAGCACCCTCAGCGTCATCGGGCTGTTTTTATTTTTATAAAAATAATATTTTTCTTGCATACCCGAGGAGTGTAGAAACCTCCGCCTTCTTCATGGATGACCTGGTTGAGCTGCTTTTGTGATCATAGAAGGGGATAGTCACTTTACTATTAGAAGGAGGGATGGCATATTCTAGGTTTCCTCAAGTAGAGCATGGTCTCTTATCAAATTGCTTTGCTCTTCAGACATGTGTAATATGTTCATTCCTTACCTGAGGCCCCTGCTGCCAACCTGCTCCTAGTGGTTGCCGATCCGTTTTCTTGCTAAAAGCCTAACACCCAGGTTTTCTTGACTTTGTTTGATTTGTGTAGCATCCGTATTCCATGGATATTCCAGTTAAAGGGACTAGGCAGGGAGGTGATGTGAAAGACCCCTGCCTGCGACCCAGGAGAGCCGCTGCGGGTCTGAGTAGACAATACTGACTTTGATGGACCGAGGGTCTGGTTCAGTACAAGGCAGCTTCGTGTGTTCATGTGTTCATATGCACTAGTTGAGATGCACCAGCCCCTGATTTAGAGATCAAACTTCTAGAGACTTGGTTAATCCCAAACACCAAATAGGGAACTGGTGGCAAAAAATAGCACATTTCCCTGGTTTGGTGAATATGTAGCATTCGGAAAAAGAAGTTGTCATTCTTTTAACCACATAGGGACAATGCCTTTTAAGAAGAGCCCTAATGGATAACAAGAAGAATTGGTTTTTATACCCCGCTTTTCTCTACCTTTAAGGAGTCTCAAAGCAGCTTGCAATCGCCTTCCCTTCCTCTCCGTACAATAGGCACCGTATGAGGTTTGTGGGGCTGAGAGAGTTCAGAGAGAACTGTGCCCAGTCCAAGGTCACCCAGCAGGGAGTGGGGAATCAAACCCTGTTCTCCAGATTAAAGTTTGCCGCTCTTAACCACTACACCATGCTGGCTATCAACAATTCACCCAGATCAGCACTCCACCAACACCCTGTTTCCCACATTGGTCACTCAGTAGGATTGCCAGGTCCCTCTTTGCCACCGGCGGGAGGTTTTTGGGGCAGAGCCTGAGGAGGGCAGGGTTTGGGGAGGAGAGGGACTTCAGTGCCATAGAGCTAGTACCTGGAGGTTGGCAACCCTACCAATCAGATGCTCCAGGAAACTCCACCCCCCCCCCGGGGCACCCTTATCTTGTTCGTTGTAGTTAGCGTCCTTCACAACTTGGCTGCGTTGTTGCAAAAGAAAGTAAAGACTGGACCCAAGGGATACGGAGCTGCCGCACAGCCCCTCCACGGAGTCTGTAGCCAGTCTGCCCTGCGCCCCTCTTCCCATCAATCCCGGTGCCGTCTAAGGACAAAGGCCAGGGCAATGGAGCGTTGGCCTTTTCATTTCATGAATCAGTTTGTCTCTAATGAACAAAAGTGGCACTTTAGCCATTTGCGCGTGGTGATTGCCATACACTCCGGTACGCTGATAGGGTTGCCAGCTCATTAGGTCTAAATGCGGCACCCCAAAGGAGGAAGGTTTCTTTATTTCTAATGAACTGCTCTGCATGGGGGGGGGGGACAAATAGCTCCGCTCTCTCTTTGTCCTCTCCCACCCTTTCCAATTCAGTATAAGGCAGCTTCATGTGGTCATGCAGGTACAGGAGGAAGGCGGGAGCTTAGTGGTAGAGTGCGTGGTTTGGAGAGCCTGCGTAACGTAGTGGTTAAGAGCGGTGGTTTGGAGCGGTGGACTCTGATCTGGAGAACCGGGTTTGATTCCCCACTCCTCCACATGAGCGGCGGAGGCTAATCTGGTGGACTGGATTTGTTTCCCTGCTCCTACACATGAAGCCAGCTGGGTGACCTTGGGCTAGGCACACTCTCTCAGCCCCACCTACCTCACGGGGTGTCTATTGTGGGGGGGGGGGAGAAGGTGATTGTAAGCCAGTTTGATTCTCCCTTAAGTGGTAGAGAAAGTCAGCATATAAAAACCAACTCTTCTTCCTCTTCCTCCTCCTCACAGAAGGTCTTAGGTTCAATGCCTGACATTTCCAGGTAAACTATATTTCAGGTAGCAGGTTTTCAGAACAGCCTGTCTCTTCCTTTGATGGAATGGACACTATAGAGCTAGATGGGCTTCTGATCTGACTCTGTAAAAGTGCCTTCATATCTGCTTTTAGTTCCTCTGTTAAAAAAATAATAATATCTGTAGCAGGTGAAATATCTATGGAAAATTGCTCACAATTGTAATCCGCCCCTTTTTGAAGATGTGAAGGAGTTCTTTTGAAACTCGAAAGCACCCCACCAACATTTTTAAAAACAACAACAACAATGGTCTGTGTTTTCACAAGCTTAAATTGTATTGATGAGCTTTCAGGCAACAATCCTAAGCATCAACTGAACTGACTAATCTCCTTCCCTGTTTCCCGAAAATATTTCAGTGGTATTGGTGTCTAGAAACGCTGACAAAAATTATGAGAATACAAACGCCAGCCGATTGTAAGGAGAATTTGTTTGAGAGTTTCTCCTCTCCCAGGTCATGCCGCTCTAGTCTGGATGGATGATTGATGTGCAAGAAATCATTTGAAATGTGCAAGAAATCATTTGAAACACCCTCTGTCCTGCCGGCCATGACTATGTCCTTATGCAACAGTTAATTCGTTGGATTTTTACCCCATATTCTCTCAAATAGCACAGGCGATACAATCTCAACATTTCTATCCTCACAACAACTATTGCGAGGTTGAGCTTTGCATAGAAATGTCAGGCTGGGGTCTCTTGCATTTCAATGCCATAGAGTCCAATTGCCAAAGCAACCATTTTCTCCAGGGGAACTGATCGCTATCGGCTGGATATCAGTAGTAATAGCAGGAGATCTCCAGCTAGTACCGGGAGGTTGGCAATCCTATTCATGGCAGAGTGGGGATTAGAACCTGGATCTTCCAGATCCTGGTCCAGCTCTCCAACCCCAGGCTAAGTGGTGCCACCATTTAATTAGACGCCAAATACTTGGCCATCGTAAAAGGTAAAGGTGTAAGCACCGGGTCATTCCTGACCCACGGGGTGACGTCACATCCCGACGTTTACTAAGCAGACTTTGTTTGCGGGGTGGTTTGCCAGTGCCTTCCCCAGTCGTTTTCCCTTTACCCCCAGCAAGCTGGGTACTCATTTTACCGACCCCGGAAGGATGGAAGGCAGAGTCAGCCTGGAGCCGGCTACCTGAAACCGACTTCCGTCGGGATCGAACGCAGGTCGTGAGCAGAGCTTGGACTGCAGTACTGCAGCTTACCCCTCTGGGCCAGAGTAGGGGGCCCTCATGTCTTCCATCTCTGATCATTTTTCCTCCCTGTAATTAAACATTTCAGGTGAGCTCAAGTGAGCCTCCAGAAGCCCCAACCGGGTAGTGGAAGGTAATCAAGCATTTCTTAGTCACTAATTGCAAGAGGGAGCAGCGAAGCTCCCCGATTCTGTTCCAGCTGGCTGGGCCTCTCTGCTCTCCCCTTCCAGAGGGGCTCCCTCCCGCCCTCCAGGTCGGGCGGCCTTAATTTACAATTAGTGCGACGGGGGCCCTCCGCAGCCGCCGCTGGAAGAGGCGAATCCCCTGCAGGCCGGGGACTTTATTAAGCTAAATTAATCGAGAGGAGCGAAAACAAATATTGAAGAGGGCTCCGGCTCTCCAGCATCCGACGGAGGGCTCGATGCCGCTGTGCCGGGGGAGGAAGGAAAAGGGGGTCTGGAGAGGCCCCAGGAGCGGCTTGGTGGAAGAGTAGAGGTTAATTTACTCTAATGGGGCTTAATGATTTTCAGGAGGCAGCCACCGAATCTTGCCTCCTAATCCCATTAGTGTTTCAGGATCATAATTAGCGCATTAAAAGGGGAACATTTTTCTGTTTTCCCGCAGTGTCGTCCAGACGCTCGCTTCGCTGCGGCTCTGTAACCTGGTTTTGATGGTTAGTGCTCACTTTTGGAAACGGGGGAAAGAATGGCTTTGAGACGGGGATTTGAGCCAAGACCTCCGCCCCTGAACCTCTCGTAGGGCGTGGAATGTGTGAAGGAAGAATAAAGAGGCTTTGAACGTGGGCAGGGCACCCTTTTCTCAGAACGGCTCGCTTCTGGGCGGGTATGTGGCCAAGAGAGCTGCCTGTTCCCCGGTGATAACGTAGCTGGTCCCCACCCCCATCTCTGCAAGCTTTCATCCACTTGAATCTTGCGCTCTGGGGGGGAAAGCATGAAGGGGAGATTAGGAATCCAGTCTGATCTGGGGCTCAACCTGGTGGGCTCTTCAGAATCCAAGGCTCACCCAAGGCCAACATGGTGTAGTGGGCCAGCAAGGTGTAGCTGTTAAGAGCGGTGGTTTGGAGCGGTGAACTCTAACCTGGAGAACCGGGTTTGATTTCCCGCTCCTCCACATGAGCCGCAGACACTAATCTGGTCAACCGGGCTGGTTTCCCCACTCCTCCCCATGAAGCCAGCCGGGTGACCTTGAGCTAGTCACAGCTCTCTCAAGAGCTCTCTCAGCCCCACCTACCTCACAGGGTGTCTGTTGTGGGGAGGAGAAAGGAAGGTGATTGTAGGTTTGATTCTTCCTTAAGTGGTAAGAGAAAATCAGCATATAAAAAGAAGAAGGTTTGATTCTTCCTTAAGTGGTAACAGAAAGTCGGCATATAAAAACCAACTCTTCAACATTGTTCTACAACAGGGAAGACTTGGGTTCAAATTCCCACGCAGTCACGAAACTCATTGAGTATGACCTTGGACCAGTCTCACACTCTCAGCCTCACCTGTGTCACAGGTTTGTTGCATAGGGAGAGCGGAGGAGAGGGGAACCACATCCACCACAGTGAGTTCCTTATAAGAAATGAAGATTTTTTAAAAAATGTAGCCACAAGCTGCATGTACTTGTCTGAGAGCAGCACAGGTTTCCATACTAGGGGATAAGGCTGGGGTCACAAACCCTGATCTATCTCTGTTTGAATAGATGGCGCACTGCTTTAACCACTTGGAGTATGTTGTTTCACTATCAGATGTTGGGTGTGAGGTTGAAGAATAATCACCGTGGGACTGGGTCAATTCAAACTGCGGGCAGGGCCATCAAGTTTTTTCTGTGCCTCCCTCATAACACACATTCTGGATGTAGCCCATTAGCACTGGACGAAAAGTTCTAGCATTGTGTTTTCCCTGCCGTGCTGGTTTTCTGATGCATGGAATTAACTTCAAAAAATACGATTCCCCTCCCGTAGTCCAAGCTGGTGCGCTCACTGCGGACACTGCCCTTTGCAGACTGTAGATCTGTGGAAAGTAAAGAGGCTGCAGGTATACACAGGTGGACGCATTGCTAGTTTGCATCTAGAGTGTCTGGGGGGCACGCCTCGGGTTTTACATCAAACTCAGTGCTAGTTTATTCTATGAGGTGTATACCTGTAAGGTTAATTTCTCCATGCTGTCTAATAGATGCGAGGGTAACCTCCCCCCACCCCAAGGTAGGAGCCAGTGTAGTGTAGTGGTTAAGAGCGGTGGTTTGGAGTGGTGGACTCTGATCTGGAGAACCGGGTTTGATTCCCTGCTCCTCCACAGGTACGGCGGAGGCTAATCTGGTGAACTGGATTTGTTTTCCCTACACACGAAGCCAGCTGGGTGACCTTGGGCTAGTCACACTCTCTCAGCCCCACCCATCTCACAGGGTGTCTGTTGTGGGGAGGGGAAGGGAAGGTGATTATAAGCTGCATTGATTCTCTCTTGTGGTAGAGAAAGTTGGCATATAAAAACCAACTACTCCTCCTCCTCCGTGGAAGAGGATCTGGTTTGCCTTCAGAAGGTCCCAGATTCAATCCCTAGTGTCTCTGTTTTAAAAGGATCAGGTGATAGATGTTGTGAAGGACCTGAGACCCTGGAGAGCCATTGCCAAGTCAAGAGAAGACAACACCGGTCCTCACAGAGCCAGGGTCTGTCTCAGTACAAGGCCAGCTTCATGTGTGTTCAACCATATTCTTTGGTCTCTGTAACTTTTCATAGTTGGCTTTCTAGGGTCGCCAACCTCCAGATACTAGCTGGAGATCTCCTGCTATTCCAACTGATCTCCAGCCGATAGAGATCAGTTTCCCTGGAGAAAATGGCCACTCTGGCAATTGGACTCTATGGCGTTGAAGTCCCCCGCCTCCCGAAACCCCATCCTCCTCAGGCTCTTCCCCAAAAACCTCCCACCAGTGGCAAAGAAGGACCTGGCAAGCCTATGTTTCTGTTTTCTTTCTGTTCTCTGTGGTGATGAGTTTGGAGATCTCCAACCAGAAATGGGGAGGAAAGGCAGCATGGTATAGCCCGATCTCGCCAGATCTCGGAAGCTAAGCAGGGACAGCCTTGGTTAGTAATTGGATGGGAGAACAGGTTGAGCTGGAAACTATGAACTATAACAATAATTATATTTATTACAAGGTGTACACTGTAGATTTGTTGAAAACACCGAGCCTGGAATGCAGGCTACATATAAAAACATCACTTACAAAAATATCAACTGTGTATGAGATCTTTGTAGCTGATGTTTTTATAGGTAGCCTGCATTCCGGGCCCTGCATTTTAAACACCTTTATAGTGTACACCTTGTAATAAATATAATTATTTTCTTACAGTTTATAGTTTCCAGCTCAACCTTTGAGGCTTCCTGTACTTTCCTGGTTGAGTTCTCCCTCCCTTTTTGTTGTTGTCCTTTTGATGGGAGACCACCAAGGAATACCAAGGTCGCTATGCAGAGGGAGGCACTGGCAAACCACCCCGTTAGTCTCTTGCCTTGAAAACCCCATAATGGGTTGCCATGAGTCAGCTTGACACTTTACACACTTTACACACACAACCAGAAACGGTTAGGAAGGCATTGAGCTGACATTGATCAGGCCAGAATCCTTGAATATTATATCATTTTACTTCTCTCTCTCTGTGTGTGTTGGTGGGGGCGCTTTGCGTCTGCAAGATCCTTCCTGCTCTGGCTTTTGTCCGGTTGCACGGTATCTGACGCTCAATACGGCCCTATTTGTGTGGCAGAACAACCAGAGGTGGGCCTCTCAAGGAGGACGGTAAAATTGATCTGTTGTGATTATTGGATGTGCGTGGGCCGAATGGCCCTTCGTGATCCCTCTGGTTTCACGATCAACGCAGATCGTTGTTTTTATTATACTGCCTCAGCGGGATTCTTTGGTTTCCTTCTAAATGGCTAAGCGCTGGCCCTCTGGAGTCAACATGCACCAGAACCTTCCAATTAGTATCTGTGTTTCTGGCTTGCCGCTGATTGGTGATCACTAACTAAATGCCCATGAAATGCTTGAAAGGGCCCCAGGAAGTCATAAGACACTTTTATGTTGCCAGCCCTTCCTCATGTCTCATCTATTTCCAGATTACCATCCTGTTGGTAATTATGGGCTGGGGATTTCTTGAAGTCAAGGGAACTTTTCCGGGGGCAATGTTCCAAGCCCTAGTATTATGGCAACAGCTGGAATCGGGGCAATGCAATTTGTTGCTGCAAGCTTCAGGCAGTTAGCTGGAGTTCTGAGGAGCTATTCCTCAGCCTCCATAAAAGCAAGCCGTTGAAAATGTCCTATTTGATTCATGGAAACCATAGAATGAAAGGGACGAACTTGCCTCCTTGTTTAGCAGTCCAGGTGGATATGGGGGTCGTTACAGTAGCCCTCTGGTATGAGCCTTTAGTTCAGACATCACCAAAAGAAATAACTTGAGAACAAGTTATGAAAGTCCTTGCGTTTGTGTGCGCCATCCTTGCTCTTCCCTTTGTGTGTAGAGACTGAAGACTTCCTGGTTTAGAACGAACTGCAGTTTATTGTGACATCTTAGTTGCTTTAACAAATGGTGGGGGAGGGTTTTTTTTGCATTCAAATCGGGAATGGATTATACCATCGTTTAGAATTTTGCCCTGTAGGCAAGAATTCGTGGTGTAGTGCTTAAGGTGTCGGACTAGGACCTGGGAAACCCAGGTTCAAATCTCCATTCATGCCATGGAAGCTTGCTGGGTGACCTTGGGCCAGTCACACACTCTCAGCCCTGACCCTGGGTAGTAGTTGGATTGGAGACCTCCAAGGAATACCAGGGTCACAACGCAGAGGCAGGCAATGGCAAACCACCTCTGAATGTCTCTTGCCTTGAAAACCAAAGGGTCGGCATGAGTCAGCTGTGACTTGACGGGGGGAAAAAGGGCAAGAAACAAAACGTGTGTTGTCATGATGGACGCGTCATCTATCTTTTGAAGAGGCACGAACTTCCACGCTGGAAGTGGAGAGCAAATGGAGGACCGAGCTTGAGAGTGGGGTGCAGGCTGCCGTAAATGTTTGCGCGACGTTAGTTTGTGCCCCACACAAAAAAGTTACGGCAGTTGTGATCGGGTGGACAACGCACACATCGTTCTGTGTTGAGAAAAAGAACTTTCCAGCTTCATCTTGAGGCAACATTGAGGGATGCAGGTTTCTATGCAATCTTTGGAATGCCTTCCGCTCATTTCCTCCCAGTGCTGTCCGCTTAGTAGTTTTGAGAGGGCTGTGTTTCGATTATCCACGAGCCCTGGACTCTTGCTCTCCACAGGTATGGAATTAATGTTGATTACCGCTGCGGCATTTCTACCAAAGAGGAGCGGAGGTTTTCGCATGCTTGGAAACTTCCGCCGCGTCCCGTAATGATAAGTTGTTCCTCCTTTGGCCACTTAAAAAAAAAACGCGAAGGCGTGATGGTGAATTTAGATGAGGATTTACATCTCCATGGTGACCCACAACTGAAATCTTGCGCTGCCCACAGCTTGCTTGGAGCGCTTTATGCTTCGTGCCCAGGCGGAAGCGGCAGGAGCTCCGCCTGGCACGGATGAGGCAGGTGGGAGCGATCGGCGCTGTCGGTGTTAAATGTTAAGTAGATCATTTCGGTGAAAGATTTCGTGGTGCTCTAGCTAGGAGCCATTCTGTCAAAATGAAACACGGCCGGCCTTCACATCAAACAGCTGCACAGGCTGTAGACTGGGGCAGACAGCAGGCTTTAAGGTGGAATGCTACTCCAGGGGGGGAAATCCCTGCACGTAGAAAGATGGAGTGTCAGGGCTCGATCCCTTGTTTTGCAAATGTTCTTGCCTTGGCTTGCTTTGTGCATGGCGCTGCAATGGGGCTGGGACCATTGCTTTGCTCTTGTCCGGCAAAGATGTTGCACGGCTACCATTTAAAAAGTACCTGTCGCAAATGTGTGTGTGTGTGTTAAATACCGTCAAGTCGCCTCCGACTCATGGCGACCCTATGAATCAGTGTCTTCCAAAATGTCCTATCTTTGACAGCTTTGCTCAGATCTTGCAATTTGAGGGCTGTGGCTTCCTTTATTTATCGATCTCTTGTTGGGTCTTCTTCTTTTCCTGCTGCCCTCAGCTTTTCCTAGCATGACTATCTTTTCCAGTGACTCTTGCCTTCTCATAATGTGACCAAAATACGATAGCCTCAGTTTAGTCATTTTAGCTTCTAGGGTCACTTCAGGCTTGATTTGATCTATAACCCACTGATTTGGTTTTTTGTTAGTCCACAGTATCCGTAACACAAATGTCGCAAATGTACCCCAAGACAACCATTTATTGGCATCTTTATAAACTTGTGTTGCTTTCCATTCGGTTCTCTGGTTTTTCTCAAATGCCTGATGATCTGAGCTCAGTTGCCTTTTCGAACATGACAGGCGGGTTTCTGCTAATTGCCCTCTGCTCAAACGTGCAGATCAGTTGGCAAAACCTGTCTGATGGGGCTTTGAAAAAGTTGTTCTGGGGGGGGCATGCAAATCCTGCATCCAGCCTCGTTGCTCTCGTTCTCCAAGTCTAACTTTTACATCGTTCACAGAAGCCTCTGAGATTGGGGAGTTTAGCATTACCCTCTTCTCCCCTTGCCAGTGTTTTTTGGAGGGGAAGAAAAAAAAAGCTTGGTTGGGTTTGTTAATGTTCCCTTCAAAGAATTCCTGGGTTTTTCTAATCTGAGGTGTATTAAGAAGTCACACTTTGTGCTACAGAAAGGGAATAATAGATCAGTAAGACTTGCACCTTGAAATTCAGCCATCCTAGGGAAGCTAGGACAAGCAACAGAATAAATAATTAACTGGCAAACCTTTGATATGAAGAACCTCCTATTCCTGAGCCACAGGAGGAAATTTCTCTGCTTTTCAGTCGGGTCCCACAGAATAAGAAGAAATGGATTAACATTAAGAGATGAGCGGCATCTTTCCAGCCCACCACATGATCAGTGTCTTCATCCTCTTTCCCAAGTAGATCTTCTCTACCGTTTCATTTCCAAATATTTTATAGGGCACTGTATATATGCTGTTTGCCACAGTGTTTTGTTCTGGCTCTTCAATCATGCCATTTGTTTAACTGGGTTCAGTTCCCCACTCCTCCACATGAAGCCAGCTGGGTAACCTTGGGCTAGTCACAGTTCTCTCCGAATTCTCTCAGCCCCACCTACCTCACAAGGTGCCTGTTGTGGGGAAGGCAAGGCAATTGTAAGCCACTTTGAGACTCCTGAAGGTAGAGAAAAGTGGGGTATAAAAACCAACTCTTCCTCTTTTTACCTCTGTGTTGTCAGAATATGCATGTGCACTAATGAAATGCTCTGGGGGGGGGAAACAGCGTGGTGTAGTGGTTAAGAACAGTGGTTTGGAGCGGTGGACTCTGATCTGGAGACCCGGGTTTGATTCCTAACCTAACCTCCAAGGAGTTCACAGCAGGATATATGGTTATCTCGACTGGTGTTATGCTTACAACACCCCTCTGAGGCAGGTTAGGGTGAGAACATGCAGCCGGCCCGAGGTAGCATTAATTTCTTGGAAGAGTGGGCGTGTCAAAACTGAGCTGACATAATGTGGTAGGTAGGTAGATAGATAGGTAGATAGATAATGCAATATGCAAACAAAACAGGAGATTGTAAGCCGGTTTGATTCTTGAGTGGTAGAGAAAGTCAGCATATAAAGACCAACTCTTCTTCTTCATCTACTGACTCAGTGTAGCTTCTGGAATCTGACTAGACCAGGCTGTACCATGCTTAGGGTTGCCAGGTCCCTCTTCACCACCAGCAGGAGGTTTTGGGGGCGGAGCCTGAGGTGGCAGAGTTTGGGGAGGGACTTCAATGCCATAGAGTCCCATTGCTAAAGCCGCCATTTTCTCCAGGTGAACTGATCTCGATCGGCTGGAGATCAGTTGTAACCGCAGGAGATCTCCAGCTAGTACCTGAAGGTTGGCAACCCTAACCATGCTGCCTTCCCTCCCAAGAGGTAGGACGGTCCCCCCACTTCTCAAGGCAGTGGATCTGTTGCCTCCTTGGTTCTAAAGCTACTGTGTACAAGAACCCAGAAAGTCCTTAATTTTATCAGGATGACTTGAGCAGGAGAATGTGAAGGAATATGAGATGCGAGAGGTTCTTAAAGTCTTGCCTCTCCCCCTCCCTTTGCCTTCAGGTAAGAATTTTCATTGAAATCTATGGCGCGTTGGAAAGTAACAAGGCACTGAATTAAACATAGTCCAAGCCAGTCAACCTTGATGGCACCTCTTCCTCCCCAATCCATTAAATTGCGTCTTCTATCCCCCCCCCCCTACTGTACCAAATTAATTTGGGAACAACTTGCCTGAAGGGCAAATAGTTTTCGGTACATTGCTTCAATCCTTTATTGAGCAAAGACACTGGAGCACACCTCCCAGGTGTTCAAGGTAACCAGAGCAGGTACAAAGGGAAGCTCCCTGTGAAGGGAGAATACAAGAAGAGCCGTGCTGGATCACATAAATGATCCATCTAGTCCAGGGCTGAACTGTACGGTACATGAGTCCGGTCTGCGGAACTGGGACCTGATTTACTTTCCCCTTAGGCAGCGTGGTGTAGTGGTTAAGAACGGTGGACTCTAATCTGGAGAACCGGGTTGGATTCCCCACTCCTCCACCTGAAGCCAGCTGGGTGACTTTGGGCCAGTCTCAGTTCTTCTCTCAGAAGACTCTCAGCCCACGCGGAGTCAGGCAATGGCAAAACAACTCCGAACATCACTTGCCTTGAAAACCCCGACGGGGTCACCATAAGCCGGCTGTGGCTTGACTGCTACAGTCGTCTTGTTTGGGGGCTTCCTAGAGGCACCTGGTTGGCCACTGTGTGAACAGACTGCTGGACTCGATGGGCCTCGGTCTGATCCAGCATGGCTTTTCTTATGTCCTATGGCACTTTCCACCACCACAATCACATAGCTCCTGCAGGAACTGTCTTTTAAAAGACCCCAGGGACCTGGTTCAGCTCAGACCTGCATCAACAAGGGAGGAGGGGCTTTGGTCTTTCCCAAGTGCCATCTTCCCCAGCTGAAATGGCCTGGAGGGGGGAGTTTTTTGCCTCAGTCTGGATCTGCATGTCATTGCGGGGAGGGGGAGGATTGGGACAATTACAGATCTTCAGCACACCCTTGAGAAACAGGGCTACTTGCTGAGTGCATTTGTGGGTGATGCTCCTCATGGCGTAACATTTCACATCTTCCCAGTATGCTTTCACGGCCGCCGTTCCTGTTATCCCATAGAGGCTCCTTACATCCATTTTCACACAATGGGCTAATCTCTGCCCCTGTCATGGCACCCTGTCGCTCTTCTGCCCCCAAGAGAAGCATTGGCCCACATCGGCCCTGCTCAGTCCCCCCAACTGGCATTGCCCTGGTACTTCGCACGCGATAGAGAAGAGGCAGTGCTCCGAACGACTGTGCATTTGCAGCCGCCCGCCACAGCGAGCCTAATCCATCACACGCCGACTGTTCCAAGCATTTTCGGCGCAACGAAAGTAAAACACACAGAATGGTCCTTGGAGGACCGCATGTAAGGGAAAAGTAATAAACGAGCATCCCTGAGGGTTGTGCACAAACTGATGTTCCTGTCGCCGCCTCGCTCTGTCGTTTCTCTCTTCCACACTCGTGCCAAAAACCTGTTGACAGGCTGTAACTTCCTGCCACCTGGAGCGACCTTTGATCGTACGCCCGAGCAGCGGTCTCTTTTATCCTGCTTAGAAAGTGAAGGATGAGGCGGGTGGCGAGACAGCGCTCTGCGCTAAGGCAGGAGCAGCACCAGGACGGAGATCGCAATCAGTGGAAACCCCACAAAGCCACTGGCAATTTCTTTGATAAAAGACATGCATTTAATGCGCAGCTGTTGCTTGTTAAGCTGCTCTCCCATCTGATTAGTTTTCACACTTGGAGGCATTTCGGTGTTCAAGTCCTGCCTCTGCCGTGGGTCCATTGTGCCACTGAGTTTCGGCTGGGTAGCCGTGTTGGTCTCCAGTAGAAGAGCAGGAGTCAAATCCAAACTTAAAGAGCGCTGAGGCTTTCAGGGTATAACCTTTTGACAGTCGGAGCTCCCTTTGTTGGATACTGCATGGGACTGAGATCTCTCTGTCTCATTCTCTCGTCGTCTTTTCAGTTCTCAGATCTGTAAAATGAGAATCTGAGCTGTTCCTACAAGTCTGTTGCAGAGGGCAATGCGCTGTCAAGTAATACGGCAGTACTAAATGGAGGAGAGCAACTTCATATGCCGAGGCAAAGAACACAAGAAGAGTTTTGACGGACAGGCCATCTGGTTTCTGACAGAAAACAGTCAGATGCTTTGGCAGATCACTGGGGCAAACTGCTGATTGTGACGGGATTCTGTTATCAGATCCTCCCAAATTTAGTCTTTAAAAAGCAGATGAGGGGAACATATTTTTTTAACTTGCTTTATTATTGGCTTCACATGACTTTTGCCAAAATCTGTGCTCCTTTTTGACTGTCCTAATTTAGGCTGACTAAGGGAAGCCACGTTAGCCTGATCTCATCAGATGTCAGAAGCTAAGCATGGTTGGCCCTGGTTAGTGCTAGGGTAGGAGACCACCAAGGAAGTCCAGGGGTTGTATAGCTAATGCCAATAAAGGCTTCGTATTCGTTCGATAACCCTACTGGGCTGTCATAAGTTAGCTGCAACTTGATGGGACTTTATGCACAAAAGGGAAGCCACCCTGCAGAGCTGGTTCCAGGTTTTCAGGGGCCTTGGGGCAGAGGGTGTTCAGAGGCTGCCCTCCTCCAAAGGACCCACACACACACACCTCACTTTCTGCCCCCACTATGTACCAGGCACCTGCATGCATGTCCTTCCCCTGCCTGCTCATGACCCCTCCCGCCACCCACACTTACAGTAGGGTTGCCAACCTCCAGGTACTAGCTGGAGATCGCCTGCTATTGCAACTGATCTCCAGCCGATAGAGATCAGTTCACCTGGAGAAAATGGCCACTTTGGCAATTGGACCCTATGGCATTGAAGTCCCTCCCCTCTGCAAACCCCGCCCTCCTCAGGCTCCGCCCCAAAAACCTCCTGCCAGTAGCAAAGAGGGACCTGGCAACCCTGACTTACAGCCACATGCACACCCTTTTCCTCTGCCGTACCGGGTGGTGTGTGTGGCCAGGCATGCAGCTGCTGCAACCATCAGAAGTATCGCTTGCACCACATGCATGCTGTTCCCTGGTACTGCTGGGCAGCCCAGGCAGCCAGGAGCACAGGAGGGGGAACGCTTGCAAGCGGGCAGGAGAAGAGCGTACAGGTAATTGGCAGGTGGGGGAGATAGTGGCAATGGGCCCTGCCAGAAGCTCTGAGCCCTGGCAGATGCCCCACCTCAGAGTATGCTGATGCCAGCCCCGCCACCTTGCCTTGGGAGCCAGCGTGGTGTAATGGTTAAGAATGGTGGTTTGGAGCGGTGGACTCTGATTTGGAGAACCGGGTTTGATTTCCCACTCCTCCACGTGAGCGGCGGAGGCTAATCTGGTGAACTGGATTTGTTTCCCTGCTCCTCCACATGAAGCCAGCTAGGTTACCTTGGGCTAGTCACAATCTCTCAGCCCCACCTACCTCACAGAGTGTCTGTTGTAGGAAGGGGAAAAAAAGGTGATTGTAAGCCCTTTTGAGTCTCCCTTAAGTGGTAGAGAAAGTCGGCATATAAAAACCAACCCCTCCTCCTCCTCCTCCTCCTTCTTCCTCTTCCTCTGTAGCTTTCTTGACTCTGCTATTTTAACTACATCCTTGCTGGTGTCATCTTGGACTTTTGGACTTTTATTGATCCACAGCATGCTTCCCCCTACCCTCAGCCTTCTTTATAGTAGCTCTAAACAACTCCAAGTGTCCTGAAGAGTTGAGCCTCTTGACGGTGTCTTTCAGCTTCCTTTTAATTAATCTTCTCATTTCCTCTCTTGAAATTAAATGTGACCGTCTGCGCTTTCTACACCACTTCCCACTTATGTTGATACTGATAGCAATTTGATCGCCGTTACCATTTGGTTTAACAGGTCTCCTATCTCCCACTTGATCCTGGGCGCACCATCCAGGATTAAGTCAAAGGGTCACCTTCCCTCCATGCCTGTTCTTAAGCAGAGTAATTTATCATATCCGCACATTTTATCTCTTTCTTTTGACCTGAATGTACTTTTATTCAGTCCACGACAAAGCAGTTGAAGTCACCTGTTATTACAACGTTTCTTTCTCCATCTCAATATCACCCTAAAGTCAAGAGAGAAGTAATGGGTCCCCAATAATATATTAATTTTGTGTCCTGGTATATGATTCTTAGGAGTGCGCTCCTCTTCCATTTTCTGTCTGTTTGCTAACACAAATTAAAATTAATACAAAATCCAAACTTGAGAGCTGGCCTTCCTCAGCTGCTGAAAGTTTCCGGAAGGCGAAGGGCTGTGGCTCAGTGGTAGACCCTCTGCTTGGCATGCAGAAGGTCCCAGGTTCAACCCCTGGCATCTCCAGTTAAAGAGGCTAGGCAAGTAGGTGATGTGAAAGACCTCTGCCTGAGACCCTGGAGAGCCACTGCCAGTCAGAGTAGACAATGCTGACTTTGATGGACCGGGGTCTGATTCAGTAGCTTCATGAGTATCTTGACTGTTCCTCAAAGGAGCTCAGGGAACATCCATAGTGGTGGTCCCCCCCCCCATTTCCAACCCACAACAACCTTATGAGGTAGTTCAGGTAGGGAGAGAGTGGCTTCTGCTCTGACAGATCATGGTAAATTTTTTAGGTCGCCTGATAGCTGAACCCATGCGGTACCTTAACAGCCCATTCCTAAAGGGGTGGCAGCCAAATCTTCTTAGGAGCCAGTGTGACCCTGGGCCAGGGTAAGTGCCACTAGGCAGCACCTACACCACTAGGAGCCACCAGCCCCAGCTGTCAGTGCAGCCACGCCGGCAGGGATTTCCCAGAAGGGAAAGCCCGCATGGGGGGCCAGTGCGGTGTAGTGGTTAAGGGCAGTGGTTTGGAGCGGTAGACTCTGATATGGAGAATTGGGTTTGATTCCCTACTCCTACACATGCGTAGCAGAGGCTGATCTGGTGAACTGTATTTGTTTCCCCACTCCTACACACGAAGCCAGCTGGGTGACCTTGGGCTAGTCACACTCGGCCCCACCTACCTCGCAGGGTGTCTGTCATGGGGAGGGGAAGGGAAGGTGATTGTAAGCTGGTTTGATTCTTTCTTAAGTGGTAGAGAAAGTCGGCATATAAAAACCAACGCTTCTTCTTCTTCCTAACCCCGTTCGTCCTGGGAATGCCCCCCTTGAGCAGCGGTGTGACTGTGCAAACGTTTTTGGTAGTGCAGCCTCGCTTTGCACAATGGGGCATTTTTTCCGTTCTTTCATTTTTAATTTTTTAAAGTTTTTTTGTCTCTGTGGCAGCCGGGAAGCCTCTGAGGAGGCAGTGTGGCTACACTGCTCCCAGCCACCACAGATTTACCTCCCCCCCCCCCGCCCTAAGGTATGGGCTCTATGACATTCTAAAAATTGCACAGCACAGGGAATGTTTTTCTTGGCTGTTTGCCAGGCTCCAACGTAACATTTTGGGCAATCTAATGAAGGGAAGGGATAAAGCAAAGCCCCATGGCACAGAGGCCCACCTTGTGGCATATCAGCTGACTCCTGAGCAAACTGGGACTTGCTGCGAATGGATAAAAATGGACCAGGGGCCAGAGGAGAGTTGCAAGATCTTCAGGTTTAGGGAATGAGATTTACTGATGTGGAAAACTCCCATTAAAGTCTGTTTCCTGCCAAGTCCCCACCTGTGCGGCCTTTGCAAAATAATTTCATGCCGCAGGAATGGGTTCAGAGCTTCATTGACCAGACGGAAGATGGTCGGAGGCTTGCTAGGCTGTTGGCGCCTAACCAATTTTAAACTGGCTTATCTGGAAGAGGCACTGGGTGCCTCTGACGGTCGGTGGACGCGGGATTTGGGTGAGGGCGAGGCGAGGAGAACTTTCCATTTTCCCTCCTCTTGGCTAGCAGCTGGCCAGCCCACTGCTTGCTGCCACCACGTAACTCAGCAACAGGAGCAGGTAATTGAGGTGAGTGGAAAGAGAAAGGGAGTGTTTTCCTCTGGCTCAAGTTTGCCTTCAGAGGTCCTAATCACGTACATTTTTCGCACGTATGTCCCCAGGTTAGGTTGGCAGAAGTGTTCTGAGAATGGGCATGTTCATGGAGGATAGGACTACTTGTCAAAATGAATACTAGTCACGATGCACACCTAGGGTTGCCAACCTCCAGGTGGTTTTAGAAAATGGGAAACCTATGCTGTAATTAGTGGTAACTATCTGAGAGGGCAACACGTGGCTCAAGAAAATAATAACATCCACTCCCAAAATCTCCAGGTATTTCCCAACTGGCTGGCGACCCTATGCATACCTATTCTCTCTAGTATCAGAGGAGCATGCCTATTATATTAGGTGCTTTGGAAACCAGGCAGGACAGTGCTGCTGCAGTTGTCGTGTTTGTGGACTTCCTAGAGGCACCTGGTTGGCCACTGGTATAAACAGACTGCTAAACTTGATGGGCCTTGGTCTGGTCCAGCATGGCTTTTCTTTATGTTCTTATGACGCCGTGCATCCCAGACACATGAAGGCCAGTTTGGATCATGACTGTACCACAAGGGGTGAGAGTGACAAGTTCTCCCTACAACATTTTCCCAACTGGAAGCGGTCCAGGAGCTGCTCTTTACCCCGTTGCTAAACCTACATTAATCCCATCAGTATGCGTGGAGCTCCCAGTGGAGGCAGATAGTTCCTCCAGAGCCATTTCAAGTCAGGAAGTGTCACAGTGAAAGGCTTAAGTACCCTCATCCTGCATGCCATGGTCTTGATGTGGGTCAGACCCATTTGAAGCTGGGAGGCATAGACTCCCCAGAACATGTCTGCAGACCTGACTTGAGGACAGGTCCAGGAAAAATCTACCACATGGTTAGGCTCCGAATCATAGAGCAATTTGGCGGCTGCGATGCTCCCTAGCTTTGAAACGAACCAGCTGAAGCTCATGCTCTTCGCCAGTGAAGCACAAAATTCTGTGGCTTCTCTTGTTCATGGATATGTTCATGTATACGTACATAGCTGGCAAACGAGCATCAGCCATAATCACGATGGTCATGGGCAATGGTTGGGCTTCAAGTCGAGATAATGGTCCTTGTAGGAGATGGGACGGGTTCACTTGTGTGGCTTCTGTGCAGTTCCACATGGGGAATGCACAGTCCTCATGTGTGCCTGCCCAGAAGACCACTGGATGAACAACAGTTACAGGTAAGTGCAACGGGAGAGCCAGTGTGGTGTAGTGGCTTGGAGCGGTGGAGTCTGATCTGGAGAACCGGCTTTGATTCCCCACTCATACACATGAAGCCAGCTGGGTGACCTTGGGCTAGTCACAGCTCTCAGCCCCACCTACCTCACAGGGTATCTGTTTTGGGGAGGGGAAGGTGATTCTAAGCTAGTTTGATTTTTCCTTAAGTATTAAAGTCGGCATATAAAAGACCAACCCTCCTGCTCCTCCTCCTCCTCCTTCTTCTTCTTCCTCCTCCTCTTTTTCGTCTTCTTCCTTCTCCTCTTCTTTCTCCTCCTCTTCTTCTTCCTCTTCTTCCTCTTCCTCTTCTTCTTCTTCCTCTTCATCTTTCTTCTTTTTCCTCTTCTTCTTTCTTCTTCCTTTTCTTCTTTCTTCTTCCTTTTCTTTGTTTTCTTTCTTCTTTTTTCTTCTTTCTTCTTTCTTCTTTCTTCTTCTTTCTTCTTCATTCCTACTGTCCTTTCTAGCTATATGAAAGAGACCTGTTGGGTGTGTGAGTTCCCAGTGGTTCATGCTGTCAAGAGAGTATTCAGATATTCTGGGTGTTGCAGCCTTATAACTGAGCTCTGATTTTATACGTGGGACTGGAATAGCCATCGTTTTGGCAAGCTGGCTCCTTGGCACATCTGGAACTGGAGCTGTGCAGACCCATCCTTGCTTCATTCCCTCCCTCCCTCCCCCTCCCCCGACTGGTGTGGTAGAAGATGAATAGGAGGCTCTGTGTGACGTTCTGCAAAAAATGATCAGTGACCGAAAGTGGTAACTGATTGTTCATGCGGAACAGAGCATGAGGCGGGGAAGCTATGAAATGCCACAGATCAATGGCGTCGTGTCTCAGACGCTAGAAATGATGACCGAGTGTCAGGCCAGGTTCTGAAAGCCGCTCCTTGGGGCAGGATGATGGGGAGCTGATTGATGGGCAGGAGATGCGCTGGAAGGGCACGGGCCAGAGCGCTTTGCACTGCCTTTCAGAAAGTGAGTGGCGAGGCGCACCTCGGTCTGGCATTGTTGGTGTGATCTCCCCAGTAGTTCCGTGGATTAGTATCAGTGAGACAATTAAAGTGGAGATGAAGGATTAACTCCTGCCATAGTAGAATTGTACTTTTAAGGCAAAGCTCAACTCTTTAGTAGCATGGCTCAGTGTCACAGGAACACATGAAGCTGCCGTATACTGAATCAGACCCTTGGTCCATCGAAGTCAGTATTGTCTACTCAGACCAGCAGCGGCTCTCCAGGGTCTCAGGCAGAGAGGTCTTTCCCATCACCTACTTGCCTAGTCCCTTTAACTGGAGATGCCGGGGATTGAACCTGGGATCTCCTGCATGCCAAGTAGATGCTCTACCACTGAGCCAGCCCTCCCTTGCAGCCCATGATGTGGCGAATGGCTTTTGCTGGGCCCGTTTCCAGGCAGTTTCTTTCTCCTCCATGCCGAAGCAGAAGGGACCCAACCGTGGCATAGAGGCAACAGTTCAGTGAGTTGATAGGGAGAGGAGGGCCAGGGAGGGGGGGGGGGGAGAGCGTGGAAAAGATTAAATGACTTTACTTAGCTCCAAGTGAGATAAAAATTCAAAAGTTTGCATTCCATTTGGGCGCTCAGTAGGGGATGAGCACTAAGTCCCTCAAACCAATCATCAAATGCACTAATAAGCCTTGATGAGCTCTTGCATCAAAGCCAGGCATCAAAGCCGTGGGACATGCATATTTAGGGCACCATCCAGAGGTCGTGGTTTGGACCAAACTCCTGCTGAGGCCAGCAGAAGTAGTGAAATCTGATTGGGATGAAAGAATGTATGTGTGTGTGGGGGGGATGGGATATGTGAAATCATATTCTTGGATCCACCTCCCTCTGACTCCAAAAAGCACCCTTTCTCTTTGGCTGTGTTGGCAGAGGTAAAGGTCCCCTGTGCAAGCACCGGGTCATTCCTGTCCCATGGGATGACGTCACATCCCGACATTTACTAGGCAGACTTTGTCTACCGTGTGGTTTGCCAGTGCCTTCCCCAGTCATTTTCCCTTTACCCCCAGCAAGCTGGGTACTCATTTTACCCACTTTGGAAGGATGGGAGGCTGAGTCAACCTTGAGCCCTGAGCTACCTGAAGCCAACCTTCGTCGGGATCAAACTCAGGTCATGAGCAGAGCTTGGACTGCAGTACTGCAGCTTACCACTCTGCTCCACGGGGCTCCTGGTAGAGGTAGGCTCACACAAATGCAGCCACTTCCTGCCTCAATCTAATCCAGGCCTGCCTCTGAGGACTTCACAATGTACCATAACAGTTGCTTAATTTGCAAGTATGCAAGCGGAGCCTAGGGGAGCCACATGGACTCCTGTGAGCAGGTAGCACATCTTTCAGTCCTGCATCAGGCCCCTAAAGAGAGCCTCCCAAGGGTGCTTACCCGCAGTTACCGCACAGTATTCCCTCTGTCATTCATTCAAACTGCAGAATTGGCTACAAAGTGTTTCTTTACCCGTCCTTTTAGCTCTGTAGGAGAAGGTGACCATCTCTGGCTTGGGAAATTCCAGGAGATTTAGGGGTGGAGCCTCAGGAGAGTGGAGTTTAGGAACAGGATATCGCTCAGTGGGGATGTGATGCCATGGAGCCCTCCCTCTGAGGCTGCCATCCTTCAGGGGAATGGATCTCTGTCATCTGGAAATCATAGAATCATAGAGTTGGAAGGGACCACCAGGGTCATCTTGTCCAACCCCCTGCACAATGCAGGAATTTCACAACTACCTCCCCTCAACACCCCCAGTGACCCCTACTCCATGACCAGAAGTTGGCCAAGGTGCCCTCCCTCTCATGAACTTCCTAAGGTCATAGAATCAGCGTTGCTGACAGATGGCCATCTAGCCTCTGCTTAAAAAAAACCCTCCAGGTAAGGAACCCTTACCACCTCCCGAGGAAGCCTGTTCCACGGAGGAACCGCTCTAACTGTTAGAAAATTCTTCCTAATGTCTAGAAGGGAACTCTTTTGAATTAATTTTAACCTTCTGGTTCTGGTCCAACCTTCTGGGGCAACAGAAAACAACTCGGCACCCTCCTCTATATGACAGCCCTTCAAGTACTTGAAGATGGTTATCATGTGCCCTCTCAGTTCATAGAATCAGCATTGCTGACAGATGGCCATCTACCCTCTGCTTAAAAACAGCCAGGGAAATGCTGTAATTGTGGGAGAACTCCAGGCAAATGTACTATAGAGTTTTGGCTGCCCTAAGTGTTAATGGTTGTTCCATTCCAAAACCTTGGGAGAGAGATTGCCAGTTATTCAGGAACATTAACTTCCTTGCGTTAAATCTGTTCCCGACTGGGCAGAAACCGTAGCAATAGATCCATCCACAATGATCAAGACGGCCAAACTCATAGTGGTGTATTCAGAGAGCAAGAGAGCAAGAGAGCTGAGTATCACCTCTCACCCAGGTTTCTCCATGTCTGCTGCATTGTGTGGGAAGCCTTCCACTGGAGGAGGAGGAGGAAGAGGAAGTGGTGGTGGTGGTTTTTATATGCCGACTTTCTCTCCCACTTCCTCTCTCCGGCATACGTCACCTTCCCTTCCCTTCCCCACAACACACACCCTATTGGGTAGGTGAGGCTGAGAGAGCTCTATCAGAGCTGTGACTTGCCCAAGGTCACCCAGCTGGCTTCCTGTGTAGGAGTGGAGAAACAAATCCAGCTCACCAGATTAGCCTCCACTGCTCATGTGGAGGAGTGGGGAATCAAGCCCGGTTCTCCAGATCAGAGATCTGTTGGCGTGTGTTAGAAAGCGTTGCAGCTCTACAGGCGAGTAAGCACAGAAGACTCAGCACGTAGTACAAAAGTGCTCTTTTATTCACAGTGACAGAATGCTCCGCTTGGTCATCAACTCTCCACAACCCACAACCCAATACATATATAACACACCTATATACATATCTGGCATAGTCTCTCAGCCAATCACCTGTTGGCTGCCTTGTCTCCAGGACTATCTAGCTCAGTCCAGTACAAGCCAGTTTTTCTGCTCAGTCATTGAGCTGTCATGTGACACCACCAATCACCTGGCTGTCACATAGATCTTTTACATCTGCTTGCCATGTGCAGTCTCATGTTCCAACACTCCTCCTAGACTGACATTGCAAGCCCCAATTTGCTTCTAAATAGTTCAAACTTTTCAGTAGACAAACATTTGGTGAAAACGTCAGCAATATTTACATTTGAAGCACAATGTTTCAGAACCATTAAACCATTGTTTACCGCTTCCCTGACATTCTGGTATCTTATTGTGATGTGTTTACTTCTTGTTCTTATACCTTGATATCCAGCCAATTGCTGTGCTGCAGTACTATCACAGTAAACACTTACAGGCATTTCACATTCAAGATTTAGGTCTTTAGCCAGTTGACACAGCCATTCCAGCTGAATCTCACTGTCGCTTAATGCAGAATATTCTGCCTCACATGTGCTGGTAGCTACATGAGTCTGTTTTAAAGACTTCCACATAACCAGTGCCCCATGTAGAAATAACACGTACCCAGTGGTAGACTTTCCTTCTTCTCTTTCCCCCCAACTGGAGTCACTATACACTGTGATTGTTTCCTCTGCATCAGCCTTTAAACACAACCTGGCTGAAGCTGAGCCTTTTAAGTATCGCAGCACCCTTTTTGCTGCATTCCAGTCTTTCATGTATGGACATGCACATTTCTGGCAAAGCAAATGTACTGCCATACAAATGTCTGGTCTTGTCCAACATGACAGATATAACAATGAACCCACCAACGATTGGTATTGATTTTTATCATGGAATACCTTATCATCCACCTCTTTCACATACCCTGTTGTCATGGGAGTCTCAGTGCTTTTGGCCTCTGTCATTTTAAATTTTTCTAGGAGCTGTTCAATCTTTTTCTCCTGGCACAATTCAAAATATCCTTCTGGGTTCCTGGTAATTTCTACCCCCAGATAATTTTGAATGTCACCAAGATGCTTCATTTTAAACAGTTTTCCAGTTGCCTCCTTAAACCAGTTTAGTTGTTCTTTTGTATGACACAACAAACAAAGATCATCAACATATAAAAATACAACACAGTCAGAGCCCTTTACACATTTGGTAAACATACAAGGATCAGCAACACCTTGCTTAAACCCAAGATTTGCCAATGCTTCACTAATGCATTGGGACCATGCACGTGCACTCTGCTTTAATCCATACAGAGCCTTATGCAATTTTAATACTCCTTGTTTACCCTTGCATTCAAACCCAGGGATCTGCTCCATATATATTTCTTCACTTATTGTTGCATTCAGATATGCAGTGGTGAAATCAAAATGGTGCACTAACATGTTATCTCTGACAGCTTTACACAATGCAGCTCTTATAGTATCAGCCTTCACAGTGGGAGCAAATAATTCATCAAAGTCTTGTCCTTCAACTTGGGAATAACCCTTAGCCACAAGCCTGGCCTTACGGAGTATCTTCCCTTCTGGACACTGTTTGACTTTGTAAAGCCATCTGCACCCTATGGCTTTTCTTTGAGCTGGCAGTTTTGTTACAGAGAATACCTTATTCTCTTTCAGGGAATCAAACTCAGTTTGCATGGCTTCTAGCCAGGCCTCTTTTTCCCTGCTTTCCAAAGCCATTACCTCCTGAAAGCTCTTTGGTTCTTTGACTTGTACATGATTTACATCAGTGGTCTCAAAACCATACCTCTCCGGGGGAATTCCTTTAGTGCTCCTGCTTGACACCCTAGGAATCTGTCTCCCCTCTTCAGCCCTTGGCGATGAAGCCCTTTGAGGAGATCCCTCCTGCTTCACCCCATCTGCATCCTGTGAGAGATCTGTCAATGGTAGCCCAATTTCTTTTGGCTCCTCCTGTCCATGAATTCTGGCCCAGTTATTACCCTCACAAAAATTCGCAGCTCTGCTGTAGCTGAGAGAATTATGTTCATCAGCAAACCTGTATGATTTCATGCCAGACTGATACCCAAGGAAGGTTAGTTTCTTAGCTCTCGCTCCTCCTTTCCTTCTCTTGGATATTGGCACATCAACCCAGGCTTTTGTACCAAACACTCTGAGGTAACCTAAGCTAGGATCCCTCTGGTACAAAACCCTATAAGGTATGTCTTGTATGGACCTGGTCCAGATCCTGTTGGAAACATAGGAGGCGGCCTTTATTGCTTCTGCCCAGTATGTCATTGGCAACCCTGCATCCTGCAACATGGAATACATTTTTGTTTGTAGCATTCCCCCATGTCGCTCAGCAACACCATTTTCTGCTGGCACCGCCACGTTGGCAACTCTGTGCCTCACACCTTGCATCTGCAACCATTTCTTAAACTCATTTGACATGAATTCTCCCCCAAAATCTGTTTGGAGAGAATCCAAGGTACATTTAAGTTGTTTCTGCACTCTTTTGGCCCAATACTTAAATGTTTCAAACACCTGTGACTTCTTTTTTAAAGGATACACCCAGGAGAATCTGGTGCAATTATCCACCAGAATCAACGCGTAATGGTTACCTGAGTGACTCTCCCTGTAGGGGCCTATTACATCTGCATGCACTACCTTTAATGCAGTGTCTGAGAGTCTCTCACTATGCTTAGCCACTGGGTAAGCCTTAGATTTGGAACTTTTGCATACCTCACAATCCAGGTAGTTCCCACACTCTTTAACTTTTTCCTTCCCCAGTAAGGCTAGCGTTTTCTTTATGGTCTCATAATTTGCATGAGCCAACCTTCTATGTAGCAGATGTATGCAATTGTCATGGGGGCTCTTATTAGTTATCATCTTTGCCTCCACATGCCTATTTTCTACCACATACACATTATTACACATTTTCCCTGTAAGAAGCACTTTCCCACCTTTGGATATCTTACAAGCCTTGTCTGTAAATGTTACAGTATATCCAGCCCTGTCAAGGGCACTTACACTTAGCAAATTATTCTCTAGTTCAGGGACACATAGCACCTTTTTAAATGTATAGTTCAAAGCTGGGAACCACACACTCCCCTCACGTGTCACCTCAGAATTCCTTCCATCAGCGAGGCTTACGTGCGGCAAACTTGAGTCCCGTGTGTCTTTTAAAAGTTCCTGATGCCGGCAAATGGTCTGTGACGCACCAGAGTCTAAAATCCAGACACCGGCTGTGTCACTGTGCTCAGTCAGCACCAATGATGCCTTCTGACCGCTCACAAACTCACGTGACGACTGGTCCCTTCGGCTTTTCTTCCTTGCTTCTGGGCAGTCACGCTTTAAGTGATTTGTAGCCTTGCAGATGTAGCAACGTCTGACCCTCAGAGCCACGTGCTGCTGTAAATCACCCGGCTTTCTCTGCTCCGCATTCCTTTCTCCGCCGGCAAACCTCCGCGTCTCCTGGCTTGGCAGGTTTCCCTCCGGCTTGGCAGGCTTCTCAGGATTTCTTGCAAGCAATCTCTTTTCATGTTCCAAAATTCTTCCAATAACATACTGTAAAGTTAGTTTATCAATTTCAACCGACTCCAGAGCTGTAATTAGCATGTTATACTGCTCAGACAGAGAGCTCAGGAGTATATAAACTTTATCATCCTCCGGTAGAGTCTTCCCCCTCTGCTCCAGCATTTGGAAACATTCAGTCAGTTCATTTATATGGTTTCTCACAGGAACTGACGGCAAAAGAAAAGTTCTGTACAAACGCCTCGTTATGGCTATCAAAGAGCCAGCTGTTTTTTGGACGTAGACCTGAGATAATGAGTTCCAGGCTGCTTTCGCTTTCAAAGCTCCCGTCACATGGACAAGCTGGTCGTCAGCCACGCTCAGCACTATGCTTGCCAGTGCCTTCTCATCTTTCACCACGTCCTGCGGCGTCTCAGGATCCGGTGGGTTGGAGACATAAATCCACAGTGCCTCTCTTTTAAGGTAGTGTTGCATTCGTAACGCCCACACATTGTAGTTGGTAGAAGTGAGCTTCTCCACAAGCAAGGACATTGCAGCTTGAGCCATAATTTCTCCCGCTCCCTGCTGCTCCTGCTCCGTGTCGCTCTCCTCCTCCGCCTCAGACGCACTGCTTCTGACAGACCTGCTGGGCACCTCCTCTGCTCCGTCTGACTCAACCTCAGACATCCACTCGCCTTCTGCTCACTACAGCCCTTGTTCCACAGATAGTACCTCTGCTCAGAACCTCCAGGATGTAGCGCAGCGGAAGCGTGCTGGGCCCATAACCCTGTTGGCGTGTGTTAGAAAGCGTTGCAGCTCTACAGGCGAGTAAGCACAGAAGACTCAGCACGTAGTACAAAAGTGCTCTTTTATTCACAGTGACAGAATGCTCCGCTTGGTCATCAACTCTCCACAACCCACAACCCAATACATATATAACACACCTATATACATATCTGGCATAGTCTCTCAGCCAATCACCTGTTGGCTGCCTTGTCTCCAGGACTATCTAGCTCAGTCCAGTACAAGCCAGTTTTTCTGCTCAGTCATTGAGCTGTCATGTGACACCACCAATCACCTGGCTGTCACATAGATCTTTTACATCTGCTTGCCATGTGCAGTCTCATGTTCCAACAAGATCACCGCTCCAAACCACCACTCTTATACTGAATAAGACCCTTGGTCCATCAAAGTCAGTACTGTCTACTCAGACCGGCAGTGGCTCTCCAGGGTCTCAGGCAGGGGTCTTTCACATCACCTACCTGCCTGGTCCCTTTTACTGGAGATGCCGGGGATTGAACCCTGGGACCTTCTGCATGCCAAGCAGATGCTCTACCACTGAGCCACGGCCCCTCCCAGAAGTATCTTTCTGCTGGTCATCTTGGCAAGAGAAACTGATGAATGATGTCTGGCACTCATCATCATTCATTCCACCACCCCCCCCTTTAGATTTATTTTCCAGAGAAAGGGTGAGAGGGAGGGGGTTGTGGGGGAAATCTCTGTTGAGAATCACTCATCCTTTCTAATAATGGGAGCTGTCACCAGCGCGACTCCCTAGGAAATGATTTTCTCGGTAAATATTTCGTCTGTAACTGATTTATGGGGAGGAAGAAAAAAAACCCCAAAACTTCATCAGTTAATCACAGAGCTTTCGGAAGTGCTGGCGGTGGGCATGGTGCCTGTTTGGGGGGTGAGAACAGTCGCAGGGGGTAGCAGAAATTAATTGCATTCTCACCTTGCTGTTTTTGGGGGGCACAGGCACATACCTATTGTATCTTTTTGAATGTGGGGTCATTATTCCAGTGAAAAACATTAGTAATTTGGTAAGTTAAAAAAAATTGCCCAGATGATGGTATTTCCATACCTATAAAGTCCCAACATATAAAGCTGCCTTATATGGCATCAGATCATTGGTCCATATAACCCAATATCACATGAAGACATGAACAAGCTTCCATCTTCTCTGCTCCCTAAAGGTAAAAAAGGTAAACATCCCCTGTGCAAGCACCGGGTCATTCCTGACCCATGGGGTGATGTCACATCCCAACATTTATGGGGACTTTGTTTACGGGGTGGTTTGCCAGTGCTTTCCCAGTCATCTTCCCTTTACCCCCAGCAAGCTGGGTACTCATTTTACCGACCTCGGAAGGATGGAAGGCTGAGTCAACCTGGAGCCGGCTACCTGAAACCAACTTCCGTTGGGATCGAACTCAGGTTGTGAGCAGAGCTTGGACTGCAGTACTGCAGCTTACCACTCTGTGCCACGGGGTTCCTTCTCTGCTCCCTAACATATAGTAATACTTACCATAGGCTGTGACATCAAGGCAATCCTGTGTTTCTCTGCCACTGCTCTGTATCATTGCCAGACACTGGCAAGGGTGGAAAAATGCTCAAAGGAATGACGTCCCAAGGTAGAGCAAGTGATGGGGTAATGCATTGTCGGCTGGACCTTGATGGCACTTTACAAACGCAGTATATATTTGTGGATAGGGTTGCCAACTTACAGGTGGTGAGAAATCTTATGTCACAATAACCTATCCTGATACAACTACGTTTAAATAATAACAGCACGAGGGCTCAAGTCTAACAAAGTTTTACTAACAAAAATATCTGCATAATCTAGACAAATAGCAAGTAAGGCTTCACAAAGTTATAAAGGTAATCAAAATTCAATACAAAGGACAACATAGAACAGACTTCCTGAATGTCCAATATAACAAACGCTGGTTACTTCACCAAAGCGTGATGATTCCAAGGAGAAGACCCTTCCACTGAGTATGCAGATTTCAATCTTCAACAAACAATGCAGAGTTCAACCTTCAACAATGCATTGTGTTCATTGTTGAAGGTTGAACTCTGCATTGTTTGTTGAAGATTGAAATCTGCATACTCAGTGGAAGGGTCTTCTCCTTGGAATCATCACGCTTTGGTGAAGTAACCAGCGTTTGTTATATTGGACATTCAGGAAGTCTGTTCTATGTTGTCCTTTGTATTGAGTTTTGATTACCTTTATAACTTTGTGAAGACTTACTTGCTATTTGTCTAGATTATGCAGATATTTTTGTTAGTAAAACTTTGTTAGACTTGAGCCCTCGTGCTGTTATTATTTAAACTTACAGGTGGTGGCAGAAGATCTCCTGCTATTACAACTGATCTCCAGCCGATACAAATCAGTTCACCTGGAGAAAATGGCCGCTTCGGCAATTCGACTCTATGGCATTGAGGTCCCTCCCCAAACCCTGTCCTCCTCAGGCTCCACCCCAAAAACCTTCTGCAGGTGACCAAGAGGGACCTGGCAACCCTATTTGCGGAGAAGAAGAACCTCAGTGGAGTGTAATGTCATACACTCCATCTACAAAAACAGCCATTTCCTCCAGGGGAACTGATCTCTGTCGCCTGGAGATCAGTTTTAATTCCAGGAGATGTCCAGCCCCCTCCTGGAGGTTGGGAGCCCTGTCCTCACAGTAGACCAGGCGCATAAGCGAAGCTGAGATAGAGTGACTGGCCCCAAATCACCCAGTAAGCTTCACGGCTTTAAGCATAACTGCTCAGGACCTATGGGTCATAGGAGCAAAGAAGGAAAGGAAAGGATGGCTTTAAGCATGGCTCTTCTAGGACCTATTCCAGGATGCTAACCACTGCACCACACTGGCTCTCTTCCTTTTCTACCCAGCATGCAGCTGTTCAGTTTCTTGTAGCTCATGTACTTCCTCAACGCCCCCCCTTCATATTCCCGAAGTCTGGTACGAAATTACAGCCACTTTGCGAGAGATGATCTTGGAGGAGAGTAGCATTGATGTGACAAGGCCTGGTGTGCGAATTCTCCAGGATGGCTGGCTTGTGGATTTCATCGCAGAAATCTGAGAATGGCTTGAAATGCAGGCTGTGGAAAGTGCTGAAAGTTTGAAATGTCCTTTTGTCTTCAGTTGGGGATGTGCTAGACGGGTGGAATCATCGACGCTTAATGACCCGAAACTGAATGATAGATGGGGAGATGGGGGGGGGGGGAAGGATTTCAAGATTCTGCAGACTCATGTTTGTCGAATAAATGCTATTTTAAAAGTATCAGATGGAAATTGGAGCTCAGTCTGAAGAGCGCAAGCTGGATTTGTTCACACCAGTGACGGGGGGGGGGGGGGGGCATTGACAACTCTGCCAGGTGTGTAAAGAGGTGTGAATGTGCTCTTTTGCTTGGAGGATTGTTGCCTTTGTGCGAATTTCTTCTTCCCCCATTTGTGTTGCAGGCATTCGTTTTCTTTAATGTCACTTTACGTCAATTACACATCATGAATTTGAAATGGATGGAGTAGGCATGAATTCTAGAGGCAAGAATCCTATCAAATTTCATTCGTATGGCTGGCAAAAAAAAAAGACAACTGTAATTTTGTCCTTGTTGCGAGTACCAACATTAGAAACTGGTAGGGTTGCCAATCTCCAGGTGGTGGCTGGAGATCTCCTGCTATTACAACTGATCTCCAGGCGACAGAGATCAGTTCCCCTGGAGAAAATGGCCACTTTGGCAATTGGACTCTATGGCATTGAAGTCCCTCCCTTCTCCAAACCTCACCTTCCTCAGGCTCCACCCCCAAAATCTCCAGGTATTTCCCAACCCTAGAAACTGGGGTGTTTTTTTAAAAAAAAATTTGAACCCCACTTCCACTTTCTGCCATTGTGGAATTACCTGGATAGCATACCTGTCTCAAAGGTGTGGGATCTTTAGTGGGGAAGCGATCCAGCAGAGTTGAAGAAGACGAAAAAGAAGATGATGAAGAAGTGTTGGTTTTTATATGCCGACATTATCACTTAAGGAAAAATCAAACCAGCTTTTAATCACCTTCCCTTCCCCTCCCCACAACAGACACCCCGTGAGGCAGGTGGGGCTGAGTGTGACTAGCCCAAGGTCACCCAGCTGACTTCATGTGTAGGAGCGGGGAAACCAACCCAGTTCACTAGATTAGCCTCCCCCGCTCATGTGGAGGAGTGGGGAATCGAACCCGGTTCTCCAGATCAGAGTCCACCACTCCAAACCACTGCTCTTAACCACTACACCACGTTCAGATGCCACACTTGAAGCAGTGTGCCACAGAAGACCAGGGGAAACAGGAGTGGTTCCTTGGCCACACCGTGGCTGTCCTGCTGTGTGACGGTGCATAGAATCACCCGCAGGCCACCTGGCCGGGTTCCAAGGGGGCGCCAGCTACAGAGGGAGGCAGCTGCCCAACCGGACCTCGCCTTGATTCAATTGGCCCCGAGGCTAATGAGAGCAGCCGGCTCTAATGTGTCCCTGGGCAAGAAGTGGAAATGAGCACCACATTTTCCTGTGCTAGGAAGCAATTATCACATTAGAGAGAGGTTGCATAATTGTTTTTCTTTCTCCCCCCCCCCTTTGCAAGTTGCAGTATGTAGTACGGCCCGGGGGTGCTTCGGTGCAGTCATTTCCTACTGCGGCCTTCTGCAGATGCCCAGGACACTAAGGGGCATGTGTTGCAAACAGGCACGCAGGAAGGATGTTTGCTGTTGGTCAGGAGGGCAAGTGGCTCTCCGTCACCCTGCCAGCCCTCCTCTCGTGTAACCTCCCAGGGCCCCCTTTTTCTTCCGTGCTTGTAAAGCTAGTTAGGTTATAATGTCAACGGCTGGAAGCCCAAAGAAGAAGCAGGTGCCCGCATCTTTATTTGTCTGTTTGGTCCAGTCCATCGCAATCACTTACTGGACGGAAATCAGAAACCTCATTAATTCTATTACGGGATTAAGACTGAATTTAGGCCTCTTATTATTTCTCCTCTGCTATAGCGAAACGATCCCAGCAGGATACGCGCAGCTAATCTTTTAGATGGTCCCTGCAGCACCGATAGTGGATTGAAAAAATGTAGATACTCTTTCCCGTGAAAGTATTGGGAGCAAAAGAAGTTTGAATATGAGCCATATGCATTTTATCTGAGTGGAGAGAAGGTCGGCAGAAATTGTTTTTTTATAGACAGAAGGTTTACATTTGTTACCTGCAGAAATAGTAAACCAGTGTACTCAACCGATGCATTACATATATTGAAAAGTCCCTAAAGTTGCTATGCTGATAAAATTTCCAAGCTGCTGCGTCAATGGAAAGAAAAACCCATGACATCCTTTTGCAAGGTTATTAAATGGATTTTGTTCATCAATATACTTTGTCTGAATTTTGTTCACCCAGAGTCCTGTGTGTGTGTGTGTGCGCGCGCGTAAAGTGCTGTCAAGTCACAGCCAACTTATGGTGACCGCAGCAAGGGGCTTTCAAGGCAAGTGAAACCAAGCAGAGGTGGTTTACCATTGCCTTCCTCTGCAGAGTCTTCCTTGGAGATCTCCTTTCCAAATCCAACTCTGATTAACTTTCAAGGTCTGACAAGATCGGGCTATACTGTGCAGCCTTCCCTCCCCAGAGTCTTGTAGGTAACATTTATTTACCAAAATGTAATATTTACAAAGAGCCAGTGTGGTATAGTGGTTAAGAGCGGTGGACTCTAATCTGGAGAACTGGGTTTGATTCCCCACTCCTCCACATGAAGCCTGCTGGCTGACCTTGGGCTAGTCACAGCTCTCTTAGAGCTCTCTCAGCCCCACCTACCTCACAGGGTGTCTGTTGTGGGGAGAGGAAGGGAAGGCGATTGTAAGCCAGTTTGATTCTCCTTAAAAGGTAGAGAAAGTCGGCATATAAAAACCAATTGGTGGTGGCACCTCACCTTTGGAATGCCCTTCCTTGAACATTACCTGGCATGTGCCCTCCTCTCCTTGAGGTGCCAGGCCAGAATATTCTTTTAACTTAGACTTTTAACTACAGGGTTTCTTTTTAGTTGTTTTATGGTCTGCTTGTAGCCTGAAGACTTTTATTTAAATAATTATATAATTTTAGACTGCTTTGTTTGTTTAATCTCCTTTTTTGCCCTGACGGGGTTACCGCATTCTGTATTCCCAGGGATGTATTAAGAGTTTGAAAACATTATAAAAAATACTGTTCGCACTTTGTTTGGCCCCTTTAACTGTGAAGACGTCTTCCAACCATTTTTTTGCCATGGTATCCAAAAACCCTTTTAAAGCGATGTTTTTTTATAACATTTTCAAACTCTTAATACATCGCTGGGAATACATAATGCAGTAACCCCCTGACTTTTGTAAGTGGTTTGGCTTATTTTTATGGGTCTGCATTGATTGATTGATTATCCCAGCTTGGCTTGTTTCATTTTCTTTATTTAATTTTTTATTGTCATTGGTTTTGTTTTATTATTTTTGTCCTCAGCTGCCTCAAGCATACAAGTTTTCCAAAGAAATAAATAAAACATATCTCTGATGTAAGCACTTGGAAATAGTTTTGCAGTCCCAGTGAGCTAATGATTCACTTTTTCTCAGAAAAGAAAATGGGAGCAGGGGTACATTTTCCTTTCAGAAACTGATTGAGGCAATGCTAAGCGAATTAGAAGAGGTCTTACGTTGACCCTGAGAGATTATTTAATATATAAAAGCACTAAGGACGTCTTATAAAATTAGTTGAGATATTTAGATCCACTTTTGGCTTAATTTTTAGTGTATGAACAAGTGTTTGGAAAATGGATTTCTGAAAAGGTCAAATGGAGAGGCTTCCATTGGCAAATCAGTGATGATAATTTCTCGTTGTTTGTTGCCCTGCCAAGTTACAGGTGTGTGACTTTAACCAACCCTGACTTAACCAGTGAGGATTTTATAGAAGTTTAACTGACCCTCTGGCCCAAGTCCTACATTCTAGCAACCAGCAATTTGGGAGTGTGCTTGAAAACAGGGACGTTTGAATATGCTCTTTTTCATTTTTATGCCACTTAAATGCAATTAATGAAAAATGAAAAAAGGGGGTCACGCTGAAAGGTAAAAATTCTAGTACATTTCATTAGCTGGTCAGAGGAAAGGCAAGTCCAGCTTTGTCCCAAGTGGGGAGAAACTGGGATTTAAAAAATGGAAACAGTATGGCCATGATGTGCCATCAAGCCGCTTCTGACTTACGGCAACCCTATAAATTAATGACCTCCAAAAACGTCCTATAATTAACAGCCTTGCTCAGGTCTTGCAAACAGGGCCGTGGCTTCCTTGACTGAATCAATCCATCTCATGTTGGGTCCTCATCTTTTCCTACCCTTGCTGTCTTTTCCAGTGAGTCTTGTCTTCTCATATTGTGACCAAAGTACAATAGCTTCTGTTTAGTCATTTCAACTTCTCGGGAGAGTTCGGGCTTGATTTGATCTAGCACCCACTTCTTTGTCTTTTTGGCAGTCCCTGGTATCCAACAAACTCTTCTCTCAAGACCACATTTCAAATGAATGGCCGTGATATTTGGTAACAATTGCTGAAAATGCAGCAACAATGGAGAAAGTTTTGGCTCAGTTTGTAGAGAATCTGCTTGGCATGCAGAAGGCCCCAGGTTCAATCCCCGGCATCTCCAGTTCAAGGGACTAGGCAAGTAGGTGATGTAAAAGACCTTTCTTTGCCTGAGACCCTGGAGAGCCGCTGTCGGTCTGAGTAGACAATACTGACTTTGATGGACCAAGGGTCTAATTCAGTATAATGCAGCTTCATGTGTTCACAAATTTCAGTATTATGCTCTGCTGTCATGGGGCGGGATGGTGGCTCAGTGGTAAAGCATTTGCTTTGCATGCAGGAGGTACCAGGCTCAGTCCCTGGCATCTCCAGTTAAAAGGGATTGGGCAGTAGTTGATGGGAAAGACCTCTGACTGAGATGCCGGAGCTCTGCTGCCAATCAGAGCAGACAATGCTGACCTTGACAGAGCAGTGGCCTGACTCAGTATGAAGCAGCTTATGTGTTCATGTGCTATCAACTATGTTCCATCTCCAGAACTTGCCAAATATCACAGTGAACTGACTTCCCCTGGGGTGACTCCAAACAGCAGGGTAGAAACAAATTGTAACGCTAGTTCTTTCACCATGAAAGTTGTTGGGGGTAGGAGAGAACATGAAAATGTTCATGAAAACCCTCTACCTTCCCCTCATCACACTTTCCACAGTATCTGTTCACAGCCATTGTTCTCCCATTCTGCTGTGGGGGGGAGGGGGCAGAGATAAATGAATATTGCTTTTGTTTCCATACGTTGTCATTGTGAGCCACTGCATGCTCCCCAGGTTCATTGCTGAAGTTCCTGATTCATTTGTTTCTTTCCTGCCTTTTGCACTCCATCATGAGTTTATGTGCGCTTGACTCAAAAATGATGTTTAAAATTAACAGGAAATATTCAGCATGAAGAAACAGTAAAGCAAAGAACCCTCACAGGTTCAGATCTTACTTAGAGGAGGGCAGGGAGCTGTTCCTGTTGGCAGCAGAGGATAGGACTCGCAACAATGGGTTTAAATTGCGGGTGGAAAGGTACCGGCTGGATATTAGGGGGAAAATTTTTACAGTAAGAGTTGTTCGACCGTGGAATCGGCTACCTAGGAAGGTGGTGAGCGCCCCTTCACTGGCAGTCTTTAGGCAGAGGCTGGACAAACACTGGTCAGGGATGCTCTAAGCTGATCCTGCATTAAACAGGGGGTTGGACTAGATGACCTGTATGGCCCCTTCCAACTCTATGATTCAAAGGGGAGAGCAAAAGCAGAATAGGGGATTTCAAGTCAATCAACAGGCGGTACAGAATTTGGTAGCCTCCCTATGAAAGGCAGACGTATCAGGGCTGAAGGTGCCTGTGTTGGGAAGAGGCACATCCACATGTGGATGAAGTTCTTCTGTCCTGTGCTGTTTTCAGGAGGATGCGCATAGAGATGTGCATCCCAATGTGAGAGAGCATCAAGCTAGTTTTCTCAGCAGCGGGGACTGAATTCCCTCTGACACCTGACCCTTGGCACCAGTTTTGCACAGGGATGGTTCATTTCACATGGAACAAATATGTTTGTGGAGTGCACACCCAGCAGAGGCATGTTTCAGCTCAATATCTAACACATAACCCACATGACATACTATTCCCCAATTATATTGCAAGACCTATGAATACAGACCGTACGATCTCCAGTATCTGAACACGGGCTGCCTTTTTTCTTTTTCTTTTTGCGCTGTCCAACCTCTTTCACAGATCCTATTTAAGTAAAGCGTTTCATGGTGTGTCCCATCTCATCACACTTGTCTGAGCACAGGGCTCCGATCTGGGACGTTAACAAGGTCTTTGCTTATAACTCAGCTTAGAACTGCTCAGCTGAACTGCATGGTTGAAAGGGGGGGGGAAGCTCTCAGCAAGGATGGGAATTGAACGGAGACAGAGATGGATGGAACCATCCAGTTCCTAAAACACGCCTGTCAGGTTGGTATATGAGAAGGGAGGTGAAGGGGTAAGATGCATTGCTCTATTCCCTGCATAAAGCAGGAATCACTGCCTTGGCAGGATAAATTGGGAAGAGTTAATGGAGAAATAGCCTTGCCCAAATAGCCCAACTCTGCAGCCTTCATGCTTTCACTCCCATGTGTTTAATTTCCACCACAAGAGGGCAGAAGGTATTATGTTTCAGAGAGAGCCCTTTTTGGCTTATCCTTTGTGTGAAGGAAGTGTAAGATTGAATAGGTCTGAAACAACTTAGGAGAAGAAGAGTTGGTTTTTACATGCCGACTTTCTCTACCACTTAAGGCAGAATCAAACTGGCTTACAATCACCTTCCCTTCCCCTCCCCACAACAGACACCTTGGGCAAGTCATTCTTTCTCAGCCTCACCTACCTCACAGGGTGTCTGTTGTGGGGAGGGGAAGGGAAGGTGATTGTAAGCCCTTAAGTGGCAGAGAAAGTCGGCATATAAAAACCAATTCTTCTTCCTCTACTTCTGATACCCTTGCTAGTTCACTCTTCTCTTCTCTTCTCTTCTCTTCTCTTCTCTTCTCTTCTCTTCTCTTCTCTTCTCTTCTCTTCTTTCTCTTCTCTTCTCCTTCTTCTTCTTCTTCTTCTTCTTCCTCCTCCTCCTCCTCCTCCAAAGCGGCAATTTTCTCCAGGTGAATTCATCTCTATTAGCTGGAGATGAATTCATCTCTATTGTAATACCAGGAGATCTCCAGCTACTACCTGGAGGTTGGCAACCCTAGGGATTAGGCAGAGGATTGTTCCATCCAATAGCTAAATAGAACCTTGACGTTGAAAGGTATCTCAATGTTGGTGGTGGAGAAGGGGAGGGAAACGGGAGGTCTGTTGCCTTCTTTCCCTGCAGAGAGGCATCTGGCTGGCCACCATTGGAGACAGGATGCATGGTCTGATCCAAAAGTGCTCTTTGTGTGTTCTGGTCTCCCCTTGCTTCCCCAACCACAGTAACCCATTGGGGGGAGGGGGGAAGTGTTGTCTTCCTTATGTGTTTTTCCTCCTGACTCTTTCCCTCTCCCTTTCTCTCAGGGCAAAGAAAAAGAACAAGCCCTTAAACCTCAAGATCCACAACAGCGTGGGGAGCTGCGAGAACATCCCTGCCCAGCGCTCTCCCCTCCTCTCCGAACGGTCCCTGCGGTCTTTCTTTGTTGGACACCCACCCTTCCTTCCTTCTACCCCTCCTGTCCATACCGATGGCACATTCTCTACAAGTAAGTCAGACCAGTGAGGGGTTTTGTTGGTGTGTGTGTTAAGTGCCATCAAGTCACTTCTGACCTATGGTGGGCCTGTGAATCAATTATTTTTGGGGCGGAGCCTGAGGAGGGCGGGGTTTGGGGAGGGGAGGGACTTCAATGCCGTAGAGTCCAATTGCCAAAGCGGCCTTTTTCTCCAAGTGAACCTATCTCTATCGGCTGGAGATCAGTTGTAATAGCAGGAGATCTCCAGCTACTACCTGGAGGTTGGCCACTCTAGTGATTAAAGAGGGGTATACAGCATCCTTATAGGCTATGAGGAATTTTAATCCTGCCAAGGGTGGGTGCTAATTCTTCTGGATTAATCAGTGTTGAGCGCAAGCTCCTGTTCTTGCATGTGCAGCTTTCGACATTTTTCTCCGGCTTGTGCAATACATGTGTCAGCTTTGTACCTTTCCTTGGTGATTTGTTGGAGCGAAAACAACAGCAGCAGCAGGAAATGCCATTTCCCAGAGAGCGACGGCCGGGATGGAAGAGTCCAGAGACGTCAGCTACGTCGTGTGCCATTGGAGCAGAGGCTTCCCTTTATGGCCTTTTGCTGACGTTGCCAGTGACATGGCATGCCCTGAATTGCCAAGTCAACCTCCAGCCCAGCGCCTGGGGGAGATGGTTTCATTCATTAGCTAAAGAGCGTGCTTGAGGCATGCCTCTTGGAGCCTGGCTCCTTTTTGACGTCAGTCGCCTGTTGAAACCTTTCCAGAAGCAGCCAGCCGGCCAGCCAGCATTGGCATCTTCTTGTCCCCATCCTGGTGTTTGCAGAGCTTTGGGGGTCACTGTTATATTTACAGCTAAGTGCATGCGTGGTGTTGTTGCTTATCCATATTTGATGGCCTGTCATGTTCTTTTACGACATCACCATTATGCGTATGTGAAATAGGCTTTCTTGGTTCACATTTAAAACCCCTGCACAGGATTGTATGCTCATATCCGAACCTATATAGCTGTCATGTATGATTGGCAGCGGTTTCCCCACATAGTTTGCTCAGCGTAGGGTAGTGGTTAGGAGCGGTGGACTCTAATCTGGAGAACTGGGTTTGATTTCCCACTCCTCCACATGAGCGGAGGATTCTTATCTGGAGAACCGGGATGGTTTCTCCACTCCTCCACATGAAGGCAGCTGGGTGACCTTGGGCTAGTCACAGTTCTCTCCAAACTCTCTCAGTCCCACCTACCTCACAAGGTGTCTGTTGTGGGGAGAGGAAGGGAAGGCAGTGGTAAGCCTGTTTGAGACTCCTATAAGGTAGAGAAAATTGGGGTATAAAAACCAACTTTTCTTCTTCATCGTCATCTAAGGTCCTTTAATTTGGAGATACCAGGGATTGAACCTGGGATCTTTGCCTGCAAAGAAGAAGAAGAGTTGGCTTTTATATGCCGACTTTCTCTGCCACTTAAAGCAGAATGAAACCGGCTTACAATCACCTTCCCTTCCCCTCCCCATAACAGAGACCCTGTGAGGTAGGTGGGACTGAGAGAGATGTGACTAGTCCAAGGTCACCCAGCTGGCTTTGTGTGTAGGAGTGGGGAAACAAATCCAGTTCTGCCACTCATGTGGAGGAGTGGGGAATCAAACCCAGTTCTCCAGATCAGAGTCCACCGCTCCAAACCACCACTCTTAACCACTACACCATGCTGGCTCTCTTGTGCCCCACCATTGAGTCGCAGCCCCTTCCTGAATGCAAGTAGGAAATTGTACATGTGTTATGAAGAAGTCTAGCCCACTGCTTTCTAGTGTGACTGACAGCAACACTTCAAGATTTCCGGCAGGAGTCCTTGTCAACTCTACTGTCCCTGACCCATTGAATTGGAATGGCCAGGGTTTGCTCTTGGGCTTTTACTCATATAAAACATAAAGTTTGTTTCTGTACTATCTCTGAATGCAAATTTGAACATATGGCACTGCTCTAGACTGCCCGCTTTTGCAGTGAGTAGCTCTTCAGGGTCTTAGTCCCAGCTCCTGAGATATCATGGATTGTATCTGGGACTTTCTGCCCATATGACATGCACTCTACCAATAACCCTGTGGCCCAAATAACTGAAAAGGTGTGCTGCTTTCCAGACGCATGGAACCACTGTTGTTTAATTCACAATGATTTCCAACTCTGCTTCTGTGCTCACCATCACTGGCAGGCAGGGCTGCATTAAGGTATTGATGAGCCCGGGGCCGAAGTATAAGTTAGTGGGACTCTTTGTTTACCCTTTCTCCAGTCCAAGTAACTAGAAACCTGGGTTGTGTTGGGGGCAAAAATCTTCCCTGCCCTTCAGTTACGGATTCACTTCAATGTTATGTCAGATTTAACAGAGCTATGGCACCAAAGACCTGGATGGCCCAGGCTAGCCTGATCGGGTCAGATCTTGGAATCTAAGCAGGGTCAGCTCTGGTCAAGATTTGTATGGGAGGCCACCAAGGAATTCCAAGGTTGCTACACAGAGGCAGACAATGGCAAACCACCTCTGAATGTCTGTTGCCTTGAAAACCCTACAGGGTCACCATAGGTTGGCTGTAACTTGATGGCAATTTTTTTTTAAAAGGCACCAAAGACATGGAACAAAATCCTGGTTGCTCCAGTGGCCTAAACTACATAGAAGAAGAAGAGTTGGTTTTATATGCTGACTTTCTCTACCACTTAAGGAAGAATCAAACCAGCTTACGATCACCTTCCTTTCCCTTCCCCACAACAGACACCCTGTGAGGTAGGTGGGGCTGAGAGAGCTATGACTAGCCCAAGGTCACCCAGCTGTGTAGGAGTGGGGAAACAAATCCAGTTCACCAGATTAGCCTCCACTGCTCATGTGGAGGAGTGGGAAATCAAACCCGGTTCTCCAGATCAGAGTCTACCACTTCAAATCCTCACTCTTAACCTCTACACCACGCTGGTACCCATTCCCATGAACAAATCAGGAAGTTGAGAATGTGCGTTGAGCATACAGATGTAGAACTTTGCACATGGTGATGTGATTGCTTTGACATATGCAGAACTCAGAATTCAACCCACTCTGAATACATGGTGGGATATGCCAACAGTCAAATCTCTTTTTGGCAGCTTTGTGCCAGGATGGTATCTCCACCAATGTTCGAAAGACTCTAGACAGGGACTGGTAATCCAATGAAAGGGAAGGGAGGACGCAAGCCCAATACTTGTTCAGAACTCTTTGGGGCAGATCCTGAATTGGCCCACAGAATGGTTGCGAGCAAGTGTGAGCCCGTCTGTTGGTACCCATATCAGGCTTGTTCTCACCTGAATGTGTGAAAAACATCTGGAAAAGAATGCGGTTAATGCGTCAGGGGCTCCAGAATTGGCTGAGCATCTTGTTGGGGGTCCTTTTTAGGGCCCCAGTTCCTTACGTCCTGTCCAAATTCTGGCAGCCATTCAGAGAGCTCCAGTTCTTCTCATCTTCTGAACCAAGTCTGCCCACCTGCCCCGCGAAACCTTTCAGAAGCTTTTACGGACGCTCTCCCCAGTTCCCCCCCCCCCCATTACTTTGCACCGAAGCGATCGCTCTCATAGTCTCAAATTGCTGGTTTGCTTTAAGGGCTTGACTGCCAGATACACTGAGGTGTGTTTCTCCCTGAGCGCTTTCGCCCCTCTCGACCTTCTCTAAGCACTGTTCCTGAGGAGACAACAAGGTGCCTGAGAGGAGCTGTTTTTGTTGCTTTCTGGGACAGCAGATCAGCAGGTTAAGAGCTGGTGTGTGACACGTCGGGGCTGAGGTGCTTTGCTTAATGGCTAAATGCCTTTCCTCTTGTGGATGCTTCAATCAGTACTTTTTTTTGCCAGGTCCCCTGTGGAGTTAGTTGATTTTCTGTTCTTCCCCTTTGATTATCTTGTCTGAGTGGTTTTCCCCTTTTCCTGAAAGGCTGTGGTCAGCTTCTCTTCACAATTAAGCAAGCGCAGCTCAACCCACACCAGTGAAAGGAGAACCAGGGACTGTGCGCATGGATCAGAATTTGTCCTTGCATCAGGCTCCTTGAAATCAAATGTTTGCACCGATGAGAAGATTATCCCACTCGGTTTATGACTGGTAAAAGGTAAAGGTAGTCCCCAGTGCAAGCACTGGGTGATTACTGATCTATGGGGTGACATCACATCCTGACATTAACTAGGCAGACTATGTTTTTACGGGATGGTTTGCCATTGCCTTCCCCAGTCATCTACACTTTACCCCCAGCAAGCTGGGTACTCATCCTCGGAAGGATGGAAGGCTGAGTCAACCTGGAGCCGGCTACCTGAAACCAACTTCTGTTGGGATCGAACTCAGGTTGTGAGCAGAGCTTGGACTGCAGTACTGCAGCTTACCACTCTGCGCCACGGGGCTCTTTTTCTCTACCTTAAGGAGTCTCAAAGCGGTTTACAATCAATCCCTTCCTCTCCCCACAACAGGCACCTTGTGAGGTAGGTGGGGCTGAGAGAGTTCAGAGAGAACTGTGACTGACCCAAGGTCACCCAGCAGGATTCATGAGGAGGAGTGGGGAAACAAACCCGGTTCTCCAAATTAGAGTCCGCCGCTCTTAACCACTCACCCCCTCACGCACCTTGGTGGCCCTGACTGGGCAGCAAAACGGGATATCGATTTTGTAAAATGAAATTAATTAATTAAAAGTTGTACCAAGACGGCTGTGCCCCTCTCCCCAGTTACACAACACACTTCATACTCCAGGGTTGCAGTGTGTTTCAGGGCAGCATTTGGCACATGTTTGCTAATCCAGAAGCTGTTGTCAGCCTATTGGATTTTATCCCCCTTTTCTTACCTCCTGGCTGGCTCTTCAGCGTGGTGTGGTGGTTAAGAGCAGTGGACTCTAATTTGGTGAACTGGGTTTGATTCCCGCCTCCTCCACATGAGTGGTGGACTCTGACCTGGAGAACCGAGTGTGATTCCCCACTCCTCCACATGTAGCCTGCTAGGTGACCTTGGGCAAGACACAGTTCTCTCAGAACTCTCTCATCCCCACATACCTCACAGGAGCCTGTTGTGGGGGGGGGGGAAGGGAAGGTGATTGTAAGCCAGTTTGAGACACCTTAAAGGGAGAGAAAATTGGGGTACAAAGACCAACTCTAAGGGGCAGAGTTTTGTCTTTTTTCCAAACAGGAGAGGAGCCTGAGAAGGAAGACCCTGAACCTAGTCCATTGTGGCACAAACAGCCTTTTTTGTGGGCTGCTCTAAGCATTTGGCTGACCACTGTTGGAAACAGCATGCTGGATCTTGAGGCCGATCCAGCAGGGGTCTTCTTAGGCCCACTTACATTTGGATCTCAAGAAGAAAAAGAAGAGTTGGTTTTTATATGCCAACTTTCTCTATCATTTAAGGAAGAATCAAACGGGCTTACAATCACCTTTACTTCCCTTCCCCACAACAGACACCATGTGGGGCTGAGAGAGCTCTAAGAGAGCTGTGACTAGCCGAAGGACACCCAGCTGGCTTTGTGTGTAGGAGTGGGGAAACAAATCCAGTTCACCAGATTAGCTCCGCTGCTCATGTGGAGGAGTGGGGAATCAAACCCGGTTCTCCGGATCAGAGTCCACCGCTCCAAACCACTGCTCTTAACCACTACACTTAACCACCACTTAGGGTTGCCAATTTCCAGGTATTAGCTGGAGATCTCCTGCTATTACAACTGATCTCCAGCCTATAGAGATCAGTTCACCTGGAGAAAATGGCCCCTTTGGCAATTGGACTCTATGGCATTGAAGTCCCTCCCTTCCCCAAACTCCACCCTCCTCAGGCTCCGCCCCGAAAACCTCCCGCCGGTTGCGAAGGGGGACCTGGCAACCCTAAGGTGACTGGGATTCAGTGACCGGGCCAGAACCACCGGCGGATCTGTATCATCAAACTTTCATGCTGCTCAGAGCAGACTTGGTGATGGGGCGGTACAAACCGTCCCGTCACACAGGCGAAATCTTTTGGCTTTCGGATTTGCCAGCTGAACGAACCGGGGCCCGTTCTGTAGCCGCATGACCATCGTCGCACGGAAGATCCGCCCGCTCTCCCCGCCAGTCTGGTAACAGCGAGGCTGCCGGGGACGCTGGTCGCGCTGTGGAACAGCGGATGTGTCACATCTGGAGCACGGGTGCCATCCAGGTCTCGGGCCTTGCCGTCACACCTGTCCGTCAGCTGGAGACAGCCGGGGCTTGCGGGGCTTTCTGTTGTGTCTCCTGTCAGGCAAAGAGAGGGAAAGGCACTGACCCTGTTGGTCACCTTCTACTTGCTGCCAGGCGGCTAATTTTCCTGCGGCTGCTTCTGTCAAGGGAAGCCGGTCGGTTCTGAGCGAAACGGTGATGCGCAAATCTGAGACCCCAGCCTCGGCCCCAGTGACTTTGTGGCCTCCCTGCTGGGATTCTTTACAGTTCTGTTGCTGGCTATCAAAGCGCTGATGTTTAACTTCTAAAGCCGGCGGTGCCAGAGCATGTGCCTCTGTAGGCCTTTGAGAAATTCCCCCATATTCCCAGATGTGCAAAGGCCAGTTGTTGGCTATATAACCATGAATGTTTTGCTGCCAAAATTCACCTGGCTTGTCCCTCCTGATCGTGTGACAATGCCCTTCCTTAAATCCCTTAAACCCCTCAAATGGTGGCTTCCTGTCTGTTCCTGGAAACAGCGCAAATGCCTCGCCCTTATGTCCACGCCTTGCCCTACTCGATCTTCCATTCTCATATCCCATTATGGTCTCCGCCTGTGACCATTACTAGGGTTGCCAGGTCCCTCTTCGCCACCGGCGGAAGGTTTTTGGGGTGGAGCCTGAGGAGGACGGTGGAGGGGAGGGACTTCAATGCCATAGAGTCCAATTGCCAAAGCGGCCATTTTCTCCAGGTGAACTGATCTCTATAGGCTGGAGATCAGTTGTAATAGCAGGAGATCTCCAGCTAGTACCTGGAGGTTGGCAACACTAGTTCATTACAAAGGTCTTTTTCTCCCAAGCTGCCCTTTCTGCCGGGAACTGCCTCCTAGATATGATGTAGCCTCGCTGCCTTCAAATCCTTTTCAAAACCTACCTTCTCTGGGAAGCCATTGGCACAACCCTACTCCCCTACCCAAATTTAAGCCTAAATATATGATTTGATATTCTTCATCTAGTCACTCCTACTTCCACCACCTTAGCCAACCTCTGTTGCCTCCCTTATGCCTAATGTTGTATTGTAACAGCCTTGCTCAGGTCTTGCAAGCTGACACACCCATCCATCTTATATTGGGTCTTCCTCTTTCCCTGCTGCCTTCAGCTTCTCCTGGCATTATTGGATTTTCTACGCTTTTTGTCTGTGTTACTTATCTATTCGCCTGTTACAGAAAACAGTGGCAGACAAAACAATATAAATATGAAATGGTTTAATTGATAACGAGGGGGATCCTGTCTTCAAATATGATGATTTGATGCAAACTATGGTGTAGTGGTTAAGAGCGGTGGACTCTAACCTGGAGAACCAGGTTTGATTCCCCACTCCTCCACTTGAGCGGCGGAGGCTAATCTGGTGAACCGGGTTTGATTCCCCACTCCTACACATGAGCGGTGGACTCTGATCTGGAGAACTGGGTTTGATTCCCAACTCCTACACATGAAGCCTGCTGGGTGACCTTGGGCTAGTCACAGTTCGAGCTCTCTCAGCCTCACCTACCTCACAAGATTTCTTTTGTGGGGAGAGGAAGGGAAGGAGATTTTAGGCCAGTTTGAGTATCCTTAAAAATGGTAGAGAATATCGGGATATAAAAACCAACTGTTCTTCTTCTCCTCCTTAAAAATAGACTTCATGCTCTGTACATCACCCAGGAAATGTTTCCAAACTTGTGGATACATGTGTAAGCTCAAAATGCAATAATCGCCAATGAGTCAGTGGTGGCTGGCAAGGAATGCACCCCCTTGTTTGTGCAGAGAAAGTTCAACTTTCGTCTGCGGCCAAGGAAGGAGACGGATGCAACTGGTTCTTTCTGGATGGAACAGTATCTTGCCGGCCCTTTATTTTTCCATGGGCAATTAGTTACTTTGGAGCATAACCATTCATCTGTTGACAGCGTCTAGCGCTGACAAATAAATCTGTGGGCCGAGGAAAGTCTTGGAGCGAAAGCGCATCTGAATTGCTCTGAAGTTAGTGTCATAAAGCCGATTCCGAGCAATAAACACGTAAGGGTCTCCGGACACGTACTGAAAGCGAGGAGGGGAAATGCCACCAATTGCTATCTGGAGGATCGTGGTTTGTTAAGGAGAAAGCGTGGCGGCAATCTTGTCTTGTGGTCGCTCAAAGGCTCATTTGCCAGAGCCAGTATTTTCCTTCCTTGAGGGGATTAATGGATAACAGCGAGAGCCGTGGGGCTTTTGTGTGGATGAAAGCACCGAGGGCCTCAAAGTGCTTTGTGAATGCGGTTGTCTGTATGATTCATGGTAATGACGAGAGTGGAGAGTGTCTCCTAAATTTTTGCACAGACATTTTCAGAGATGTGGACATGATATTGTATTCCTGTTTGGGGATGGGGGAATAAAATACCATCACTGGGGGAAAAAAGTGTTTCAGTAGTTTTGGAGCATCTAAAAAAATTGCTGGGGAAATCTGGGCGCCCCTTCTTATTGCATCAAAAAGTGAACCCAGCATGCTTCAGTACTTTCAAAAATGTGACTGCCATGGGCAATGGTTGGATAGCACCTGTGATAACACTGACAACAGTACCCACTTGTATATATATATTTGGATTATTTTTAAATACCATGCATGCTCATCAGTAAATGGCATACACACCTTTATTCTGCTACATGGGCACATGTGGTATCATAATGCTTATCTGCTTCCATGTGTACTGCCTTCTCTAATAGTCAGGAGCCCATAGAGGCTGATGGTAATCAATCAATCAATCAGTATGGTGGGAGGTTTTTGGGATGGAGCCTGAGGAGGGCAGGGTTTGGGGTGGGGAGGCACTTCAATGCCATAGAGTCCAATTGCCAAAGCGGCCAATTTCTCCAGGTGAACTGATCTCTATTGGCTGGAGATCAGTTGTAATAGCAGGAGATCTCCAGCTAGTACCTGGAGGTTGGCAACCCTATTAAGAGTGGTAGACTCTAATCTGGAGAACTGGGTTGGTCTCCCCACTCCTCCACATGAAGCCAGCTGGGTGACCTTGGGCTAGTTACAGTTCTCTTCGAACTCTCTCAGCCTAGCCTACCTCACAAGGTGTCTATTGTGGGGAAAGGAAGAGAAGGTGATTGTAAGCCAGTTTGATTCTCCTTAAAAGGTAGAGAAAGTTGGCATATAAAAATGAACTCCTCCTCCTCGTCCTCTTCTTCTTCATCAACAACATTATTACGATCAAGAGATCAGTCAACAATTTAACAGCACAGTTTACATACAAATGTAAAATTAAGATACAGTTATGAACATAGCCTTATTGTTTGGTAATTAATTATACATAAATGTTATTAAAAGTCTGGAATATCTGCTTTCTTATTGTCAAAGTCTCAGTGCAGAATTTAGCCACTTTAGAGGCGGTCTCATTGGAGCGGTCCGCAAGGACGCGATATGTGTAGAATTTTTCAAATCTCCCTGGGAGCTTGGATACAGTAAAGGTGAGATACCTGGAATGGATGTCCTTATAAAATGGACTGTGTGTCCCACTGTTTCGACTGCATTCAATTGCATTCAATTGGCAGGAACACAGATGTTGAGAATAGGGGATACACAAGTATCTCCCTTCCAGTAGCGCTGAGGACAGGCAATTAAAATGGGCTAGGGTGAAAGCTCTGCGTTGACCAGGATAGCCCAGGCTAGCCAGATCTCGTCGGGTCTCAGAAGCTAAGCAGGGTCGACCCCGGCAAGTATTTGGATGGGAGACCTCCAAGGAATACCAGGGTTGTGACATGGAGGCAGGCAATGGCAAGCCACCTCTGAATGTCTCTAGCCTTGAAAACCCCACCAGGGGTTGCCATATATCAGATGTGACTTGACGGCAAAATAAACATAAAAATGGACAGACCATTGAAAATATAAGCAGCCCATAACCGTTTTGAATAAGTGGCCACCCTGCTGATGCCTGGTAATGCTGTCATACTTCCTTGCCTTTCCTTCCTACAGCATTCATACTTCCATAGATGAGAAGGGTTTACAGGTCCCTCTTTGCTACCAGAGGTAGGTTTTTGGGGTGGAACCTGAGGAGGGCAGGGTTTGGGGAGGGGAGTGACTTCAATGCCATAGAGCCCAATTGCCAAAGCAGCCATTTTTTTTCCAGATGAGCTGATCTCTATCAGCAGGAGATCAGTTGTAGTAGCAGGAGATCCCCAGCTAGTACCTGGAAGTTGGCAACCCTAGAGATGAGACTGGTGAAGTCGTACTTCCCAAGGCTCTGTCTGGCTTTGTGTTACTTTTGGTTCCTTCAGAGGGTTGTGCCAGGTGATGGATGAGTTTGGCAGGGGGTGTCTCAGAGATCTTGATGGGACAAGGGGTGTTATAAGGGAAGTACAGGGTCTCAAGAGCTGGACCAGGGGTCAGCAACCTTTTATAATCAAAGAGCCAACATTCAGAGCCAATTAAATATATAATTAAAGAGCCAATGAAAGAGTCAACATCCAGAGCAAGAGATCAACAAAGAGCCTGTACAAGAGAGCCCATTGATATAATTGAGACTATAAACTTAATATTACTGAACATTGATATGTCGGTTAATCAGTCCACAACCTTTCTAGAGCCCAGACACTAGTAATTGAGAGTCTTTTATTTAGGAAGTGGCACATAGGAGGTCTCACAATAAATATACGCAGCAGTGCCGTGTGCGATAGTTTTAGTACACCAGCATAAAATTTATGCATTGTCACACGGCACTTGATTACTGCTAGCGCTTCATTGCGGTCATTTCCCTTTCTCTAAAGCATCTCTGAGAAGCCTTTTAGGCCTATAAAGTTCTTTGCCCGCAATTCCCTTTATGTACTCATTATCCTAGCATTCCACTTCTCCTTCCAACATACCTCAACTTAAAATTTTAACTGTGGGGCGAGAAAGGGTGTGTGGAAGTGTCTTGCTATGGTGTGGACGATGAGGAGGGCAGGTGTCATCTTCTGCCTCCCCACTAGGGTTGCCAACCTCGAGGTACTAGTTGGAGATCTCCCATTATTACAACTGATATCTCCAGTTGATAGAGACCAGTTCACCTGGAGAAAATGGCTGCCTTGGCAATTGGACTCTATGGCATTGAACTTGAAGTCCCTCCCCTTCTCAAACCCTGCCCTCCTCAGGCTCCGCCCCCAAAACCTCCCACCGGTGGCAAAGAGGAACCTGGCAACCCTACTCCCCACAGTGGGGGGGGGCAGGAAAATGGGCCTGTCTCCTGTGGCATGGCAGGGAATTGGAGGACAAGTAGGGTTACCAGGTCCCTCTTCACCACCAGCGGGAGGTTTTTTGGGCGGGGAGGGACTTCAGTGCCATAGAGTCCAATTGCCAAAGTGGCCATTTTCTCCAGGTGAACTGATCTCTGTTGCCTGGAGATCAGTTGTAATAGCAGGAGATCTCCAGCTACTACCTGGAAGTTGGCAACCCTAAGGACAAGTGCCCCTTTCCCACCTCCCTGAAGTATGGGGGTGGGCACCCAAAATCCTTGGCCCGGTCCTGCTTAGGTCAGTGTTTCTGCCCACCAGTAGCGTGTCCATCTTGTCAAGAATAAGCTTCAGTTTATTAGCCTTCAGCCATCCCAGTTACAGCTGTTGGCCAACCATTTTCTTTTGGGGCAGATTGTTGTTCAGTACTGCAGGATGGTTGGTTTGTGTTCTGTCAGTGGCACCTACCTGTCAGGAGACAAGCCCTTAAGCTTGGAAAAGATGGTGTTGGAGAAGATGGTGGAGAACATGGTTTATATTACATCCGTGAAGCTGATGGTTAAGAGATGGTCTCCTGAAAGTTGGGAATCTGTTGTGTTTTTGAATGAGATCCCGGTAGAGTTTGGAGAAAGTGACACACCTCCTGCAGAGTTGTGTTTTTTTTGGGGGGGGGGAGGGGGAATTCAGCAATATGTTACATTTGAATTTGGAAAGACAGTCAGACAGAGAGATGACTTAAGGTGAAGCACTTTGAACTGCAAGTCTTGCACTGGGGATTTAATACACGATAGCAGATTGGCTTCTTCGTTGGAGTCTCTGTTTGCATCCGTTTTCTCTCTCCTTGTACATTTGTGAATAAACATTACACAGACTTCCTAAGTCTTTAGTGCTCTCTTCATAAGACAACTGAACCCGATCATGCTACCTGGGTAACTTTTCACTGCTATGAAAGTTGGGAGCATGTAAACTATATTCTTCCGTTGGAATTGTGGGGATTGATTTCTAATAAACCCAGAGGTGCTTAGATGTTTTCAAGCCCACAAACTCCCCCCTTTCAGTTTATGATAGATGTGAGTAAGTCAGCAATGTGCCTGAACATCTGACGTTCATGCGCTTACTATTCAAAGGGTTTCCCTATTGCCCAGGCAAGATTGGAAGCCTTTTGGGGTGTTTTGTGCATCATTGTTTCTAGAGGTTCGAGGAGGGATGGAATGGAGGGATTTCAATTTTCCATTTTGGAGGAAATGTCAGCAGTTCCATTTCTCTTGGATTAGAAAGGAGAGTCACAAATTAGCTGGAAAGTCTCTAAACCCTTTAGCGTTCTTTTCTCTGCAGCATTTCAATCCCCTCCCTCTCCTGGCACTCCACAGCAAACAGTGGGACTATTGTTAATAGATCCTTCATCCATCATCCCCGTAATGAAAATAATTACCTGCAAATCACGAAGGGGTCTCTCACTGCTTTGTTCGGGGGTTACAATCCCTGATACACTTTAATAATAATTTTTGGTGATGAGCATGTTAAAGAAAGTAATTAAATGCCTCAGCCATCCTCTCTCTCTCCCCCTCTCCCCCTCTCTCTTCATAAAATAGCAGGATTTAATTGAGGCCAGCTGAAAGTTAGTGGAAATAAATCGCAGATGATAAAGTGGAGGTTTTAATTTAACTTCAGGTAAGTAACAGTAATTGCCCATGTGTTTGGCTCACAAAGGACCAGGGGAAGATGAGCTTAGCTCGTTTGTATAATGTGATTTAGCAATGAGCAAAGCGGCATGGCTGAAAATAAGGATGTCTCCTTGTGCTTGTGCGGACCAGCCGTTTTCCGTGGCTGTCATCAGATAACCTGGCTTTAACTCTCAGCTTCCAATTTCAAAATGTTGATTCCTCAGTGGAGATGAAGGCAAGTATTGTTGATTCTATCTTGAGACAGGGGAGGTGGAGTCTAGAACCCAGCAAGACAATCTAGAACCCTGCCCAAACAGTCAGAACAGTCAGCCACTCCAAGCTTCTGTGCAGATTATCATTCTTGAGCCATCATCCCTCCTGAGATTATGCTGTGTATGGTCCAGACCAGAATGGGCATTGGAACGCATGTTTCTTCCATGCTGAAAAGATGTACGCTACGATCCTTGTGCTATATTGCTCATTAAAAATGTACCATAATGCAAAATCTGTTCTGAGTTTTTAACCTATTGCGTTACGGCATGGGTGTCTAGCAACGTCTCTTAGGAAATTCAGCTCTCAGTCCCCAAGCCGATCTAGTATCAAACCACACCAAGAAAAATTGGTTTGTCAGTACCTACTAAACACGACAACAACAAAAATCATACTCCAGCATTCAACAAATCCCAGGTGCCAGGGTGCCACCGCGCCTAGAAATTTCATTGCGGTGGCTAGTATTTTCATCAGTCATTTATTGTAACTGCCTCTTGGTGCTTCTCAGTGAAAGTACAAAGTTTATTTAGGTGAGGGATAGAGGCTAGTTGTTGTTTTTTGTTAAGATGACAACTAGGATTATCCAATATTTATTTATACACTACAGTGCTTCTGATGTATCTTTTAAAAAATGACAAGAATCTGTAAAGAGTTTAGGATTAGATTTTTTTGGTAGCAATAATGAGAAAGTATCACCATTGAAATATAAAACCCCAAAGGCTGAGAAATAAGTCTGGCTCCTTATTTTTCGGGTGGTTCCTAAAGCTGAAGAAAACGTGTCAAGGCCTGCCATACTCCCAGCAGCATCACCTACCTCTACTGGGGACAAATGACAGGAAAAGGCATCTTTATTTATCATTACATCTAGAGTAGCTCATGCCAATCACAAAAGCAGTCCAATAAGGCCACCAAGAGACAAATTAAGGGTCTTGGGGGATTCCCCAGGTATGCATAAAATATAACTTTGCATGTTAATCAAAAGAAAAAGAACAAAAAACGAGGACCGAGCATGCTCATCGGGGTGCAGAATGTTGAAAGCAGGTAAGAACTGTGTAAGGGATAATGAGAAGAAATCAGCATGCTTAAATCACTCGTCTTTGGGGGAATGTGTTGCCAAATTGGTCCCCCCCCCATGATTCTCCATGGGCCCTAGGGTTGCCAACCTCCAGCTACTAGCTGCGGATCTCCTGCTATTACAACTGATCTCCAGCAGATAGAGATCAGTTCACCTGGAGAAAATGGCCGCTTTGGCAATTGGACTCTATGGCATTGAAGTCCCTCCCCTCCCCAAACCCCACCCTCCTCAGGGTCTGCCCCCCAAACCTCCCGCCGGTGGTGAAGAGGGACCTGGCAACCCTAATGGGCCCCCAGCTTGTCGTTTCCTTCTTAACAGCGGTTGCCACGTCCCTCTTCACCACCGGCGAAGAGATCAGTTGTAATAGCAGGAGATTTCCAGCTAGTACCTGGAGGTTGGCAACCCTAACGCCAGTCCAGGGAGAGAGTTCATGTGCTCTTATGCAGCAAACACTCTGCACCCTAAATATTGTCGAAGGCTTTCATGGTCAGAGTTCATTGGTTCTTGTAGGTTATCCGGGCTGTGTAACCGTGGTCTTGGAATTTTCTTTCCTGACGTTTCGCCAGCAACTGTGGCAGGCATCTTCAGAGTAGTAGCACTGAAGGACAGTGTCTCTCAGTGTCAAGGGTGTAGGAAGAGTAATATATAGTCAGAAAGGGGTTGGGTTTGAGCTGAGTATTGTCCTGTGTGAGTAGGTTATCCGGGCTGTTGGTTACACAGCCCGGATAACCTACAAGAACTCTGCACCCTGTTTAGTGAACCTTATCGGGCGTCCCTGGGAAGAACCGCTCTCGAGTTGTTCCTAAGCTGCAAAGGGAGATTCGGTTCTGCGCAGGAAGCAGCATGCAAATGTAACCTTCTGAAATGGCATGTAATTAAAAACACCTCCACCTGTATTATTAAAATAGGATATGAAAGCAAACAGAAGCGTTCTCAGCCTATATAAAAAAAACCTCAGGAGCGTGTTTGTAGAAGGATTGACGGGTATACATAGTAAACCCTGGGGTCACTGCCGGAGTCGGCTTGGTGGCTGGAGGTGGTCAGATTTCTGTAGGCCCAGACTTATATCCCTGCCGGATGGCATTTTGGACGCGGAGAAGCATATTGATTTTTCTGTTAGCACGAAGAGCCTCTGCCTTCCGAAGAACTAATGCTCCTAGCGATGCCCAAATAGCCTTTCTGCCAGTCGCAATGTATTTATTTATTCTTACAAGTGGAGACCCGCAAAAGCTTCATAGAAAAGCTTTGTCCTAAATTGACCAGAAGTGGAACGGACAGGAATAAATGTCAAGCATTTGGACACAAAGAGATTGTGCTGTGATGAAATGGGGAAAAAAAAATCCAATTCTGCAGTTATCAAGTCAGAATACTACAAGAATCTCTGAGGGGCAGAAGTGAAACAAGGAGAGCTGCCGGTATTCTAAGGGAGATGCGCTGAGTTTTCATGTTGCAGAGCTGTGGTTCTTTTAACTGTGTATTCAATGGCTGCATTTCAAGTGAACTAGCAAGGGTGTCAGAAGAAGAGGAAGAGGAGTTGGTTTTTATCAGACCGGCTTACAATCACCTTCCCTTCCCCTCCCCACAACAGACACCCTGTGAGGTAGGTGAGGCTGAGAGAGTGTGACTAGCCCAAGGTCACCCAGCTGGCTTCATGTGTAGGAGTGGGGAAACAAATGCAGTTCACCAGATTAGCGTCTGCCGCTCATGTGTAGGAGTGGGGAACCAAACCCGGTTCTCCAGATCAGAGTCTACTGCTCCAAACCACTGCTCTTAACCACTACACCACGCTGAAGAGAGATTTGGTGAGTATTAGTGTTAGCAGGATTCCAGACAACCCAAAGTGGGTTTTTTTTAACTAACACAATATGCTAGTTCTGTATAATTTTTTTAATCAGCCTGTGTGGTATAGTGGTTAGCAGCATCACACTCTAATCTGGAGAACTGAATTTTATTCCCCACTTCTCCACATGAGTGGCAGACTTTAATCGGGTGAACCAGGTTTGTTTCCCCACTCCACCAGCGTGGTGTAGTGGTTAAGAGCGGTGGTTTGGAGTGGTGGACTGGGTTGGTTTCCTTACTCCTCCATATGAAGTCTGCTGGGTGACCTTGGGCTAGTCACAGTTTCTCAGCCTCACCTACCTCACAGTGTGTCTGTTTTGGGGAGGGGGAGGTGATTGTAAGCCGGTTTGATTCTTCCTTAAGTGGTAGAGGAAGTCGGCATCTAAAAACCAACTCTTCTTCCTCTTCTTCTGACACCCTTGCTAGTTCACTCTTCTTCTCTTCTCTTCTCTTCTCTTCTCTTCTCTTCTCTTCTCTTCTCTTCTCTTCTCTTCTCTTTTCTCTTCTCTTCTCTCCTCCTTCTCCTTCTCCCTCTTCTCTTCTTCTTCTTCTTCTTCTTCTTCTTCTTCTTCTTCTTCTTCTTCTTCTTCTTCTTCTTCTACACAATTTCACCTACCCCAGGTGTGGGAGAGAGCTACAGTCAGTTAATAGCTGAAAGGATCGCCTTGCAAATGTAGTGGAAGTTTTAAAATCTTGTGTTAAATTGTCACTCAGAGGGAAAGCAGGATCATAACAGGAAAAACACAGGAATAAAATGGTCTGAATCATTCTATGGCTTTTTCTGAAAGAAATGCGTGAGGTAGTGTGTCAGCAGTGAAGAAAATGTCTGGCATGGAAGCGCCCTCGTCTTTAATAATTCTTCAGTAATATCACTCACACATATCAAACATCACTATTCAACCTGTGCGGTGGTACTGATTTTATCTTTTGTCACTTAGCTTTCCTATCTTTCGTCCATGGTGGATGTTTGCATTTTATTATTAAAAGTGCTATTCAGTGTTGTTTTTTTAGATCCCAAAGCTACGTAACTCCCATGCCCCCACCCCCGGCTGCAATTTCCCCCTTCAAAATAAAACTTAGCGATCTCTAATTAGCATTCTGTAACGTTATTTCCTGTGTCAACCCAATGAACAGTTTCTCTCATCCCAACCATTTTTTATAAGTACAATTTTGACCTGGTTTGTCGTTTAGTGGTTTTGGAATATTTCAGAATGTTTGGCACCCGCGCACATGGAGTGTATGAAGTCATATTGGGAGTCAGACTGTTCGTCCATTTAGCACAGTATTGTGTACCCTGATAGTGACTCTCTAGGGTCTCAGGAAGAGAAAGGTCCTTCCCAGCACCTACGCCCTGAGGTGCTTTAACTGGCGATTCCCAAGGTGGAACCTGGTACCTTCTGCATGCAAACTCAATGTTCTGACACGAAACCACAACCCTTCCGCAGAGTCACGATTGGCACATGCGAAGCCAGAACCTTTGTGGTGGAGACGTCTGGATTTTCCTCCTTGGCCATTAATCACTTCTGCTGTGATTTCTCTCTTGCAGATACGCTCTCAGTACCTCGCTGGTCCCCGCAAATCCCTCGACGAGATCTGGGAAACTCAATCAAGCATAGGTAAGATAGTGAATTACCAGTCTGTGGGTTTTTTAAATCTGAAGAACATAAGAAAGGCCCTGCTGGATCAGACCAAGGCCCAACAAGTCCAGCAGTCTGTTCACACAGTGGCCAACCAGGTGCCTCTAGGAAGCCCACAGGATGACTGCAGCATTATCCTGCCTGTGTTTCAATGCACCTAATACAATAGGCATGCTCCTCTGATCCTGGAATGAATAGGTATACATCATGACTAGTATCCATTTTGACTAGTAGCCATGAATACCTTTCTCCTCCATGAATAGAGTTGTCAGGTCCCTCTTTGTGATTGGCGGGAGATTTTTGGGGTGAGGCCTGAGGAGGGTGGGGTTTGGGGAGGGGAGGGTCTTAAATGCCATAGAGTCCAATTGCCAATGCAGCCATTTTCTCCAGGTGAACTGATCTCTATCGGCTGGAGATCACTTGTAATAGCAGGAGATCTTCTGCCATTACCTGGTGGTTGGCAACTCTATCCATGAACATGTTCACTCCCCTCTTAAAGCCTTCCAAGTTGGCAGCCATCACCACATCCTGGGGCAGGGAGTTCCACAATTTAACGATGCATTATGTGAAGAAATACTTCCTTTTATCAGTTTTGAGTCTCTCACCCTCCAGCAGATGACCCCGCGTTCTAGTATTATGAGAGAGGGAGAAAAGCTTCTCCCTGCCCACTCTCTCTATACCATGCATAATTTTATAGACCTCTATCAGGTCTCCCCTTAGCCGCCTTCTTTCCAAGCTAATCTGCCCCAAGCGTTTGAACTGCTCCTCATAGGGCAGTTGCTCTCACGGCCGGATTTAGGTTTGATGAGGCCCTAAGCTATTGAAGGTAATGGGGCTTTTTATATGTCCAGCTGTCCTTTGCCAACAACAAATTGTCGCTGTTTTTTGTGTTGAATATATGGTATATGGTAATTTATGGACCTAATAGGTATCTAAAGCCATTTGCACATAACAAAACCCTATATATAGAAATGAGCAAACCAGTGATATTTTAGGGAGCAGGCTAGCAGGCGGGGCCCATTACTTACATCATAGGAGCCTACTCAACACAAAGCACTGTTGCTGTATGTAGATTTTATTTTATTTGTTTTTTATCTTCTATTTTGGAAATGTACATCCAGGTTTTTTTTCCTTTAATTTTTTTGGGGGGCCCAAGAGAGTGGGGGCCCTAAGCTATAGCTTGTTTACCTAATACGTTAATCCGGCACTGGTTGCTCTAGTGCCCTGATCATTTGGATTGCTCTTTTCTGCTCCTTCTCAAGCTCTGCAATATCCTTTCCTAGGTGTGGTGACCAGAACTGTACATAGTATTCCAAGTGTGGTCTCACACTTCTTCTTGAGAAGCACTGTTGCTCGGGGGAAGGTCCTGTGACAACCCTTTTTTTGCTTTGCTTATGTGTAGAGCTGGCTTCAGGCAGAGCTCAGGGGGAGCTATTGGAGGGGAATATTCCCTGGGACAGACATAGGTTTCCCCAACAGCAACCCCCAGGACTGTTTCAACCTAGGAAGATGGTACAGGGGAGAAATGCTGAAGGCTCTTCTCCACATGGTTCAGATCCTAATCAGGCACCACACATGCAGGGATTGAAGAGAACTCACAGCTCACTTGTGATGATGTTACCTCAAACACAAAGGTTTTTGCAAATGGAGCATCAGAACTCCTTGCTAAAACACACTGAACTGGCGCCAAAGAGACGCAGCGTTGTCTGGAGAGCCAGCGTGGTGTGGTGGTTAGGAGCAATGGACTCTAATTCCGGAGAACCGGGTTTGATTCCCCACTCCTACACATGAGCGGCAGACCCTAAACTGGAGAACTGGGTTTGATTCCCCACTCCTACACATGAAGCCTTCTGGGTGAGCATGGGCTAGTCACAGTTCTCTCAGAACTCTCTCAGCCCCACCTACCTCACAAGGTGTCTGTTGTGGAAGGGAAGGCGATTGCAAGCCGGTTCGATTCTCCTTAAGTGGCAGAGAAAATTGGCCTATAGAAACCAGCTCTTCTTCTTCTTCAAAGTCAAAAGGATGTTAATTATTAGGGTCCACAATCCTATATGAAACTCCAGGTGGTGTCAAGGAATAAGAATGGAAGGGAGAAGCTGGGAGCAGGAGAATTGACCCAAAGTGCTCTGGTGACGATCTCTTTGCCCATTCAGCCAGAAAGGAAGCAGGCTGCAAGCGACTGGGGTGTGGATGCCGGTCACCTGCGGTCATGCCAAGAGGTCTTAATCAGTGGCTTTGTGCGTGTGTGGAGGTGGGATGAGCCAGACATGACAGCAGGACATCCATTTAATGGATCTCTCACATTTTTATAAGTTAATAGCTGCGTTGTGTGTGATTTGGATTGCAGCCAGGGTGCTGGAGGAAGGTCACTTTACGGGACCTGCGTGCTTTCCCCCCCACTGAGGAGATAGCTCCAGGATATGCATGTATGTGTGGGTGGGCGATTTTAATTGGGGGAAACAACATTTATTTATTTATTTAGGCTGTTTTTGTGCCGCTGCTCCAAAACAATCTGCTTGAGCATGGACCCATTCCTCAGGTCCCTCAGTCCCGATCGGCATTGTCTTCTATCGCTGGCAGCTGCTATTTAATTTTTATAAAATGGGTAAATTGATTAGAGACCTTCCTGTTGTCTCATTTAGCTGTGCTCTAATGTTCATGGAGAGCCAGTGTGGTGTAGTGGTTAAGAGCTGTGGTTTGGAGCAGTGGACTCTGATCTGGAGATGCAGGTTTGATTCCCCACTCCTCCGCATGAGTGGCGGACACTAATCTGGTGAACTGGATTTGTTCCCCCACTCCGACACATGAAGCCAGTTGGGTGACCTTGGGCCAGTCACATTCTCTCAGCCCCACCTACCTCACAAGGTGTCTCTTGTGGGGAGGGGAAGGTGATTGTAAGCCGGTTTGAGTCTCCCTTAAGTGGTAGAAAAAGTCAGCATATAAAAACCAATTCTTCTTCTTCTCCTCCTCCTTCTCCTTCTCCTTCTTCTTCTCCTCCTTCTCCTTCTCCTCCTCCTCCTGCTATTATCCCCCTCCCTCCAGCTCCTGCTAAAAGATGGCAAAAAAAAAATAGGATTCTACTTCTTAGCTTCATGTTGGGGCCTCTGGTCCATTGCAATTGATTCTGTAAACTGAGGCAGATTGTGAGAGGGAGGGCAGGAGGGGTTACACCAATGTTGCGGCCCAATTTTCATCGCAGTGGGGACCCAAAGCAGCTTACGTCATTCTCCACTCTTCCGTTTTACCCACACGACAAAACCCGTGAGGTAGGTTAGGCTGAAAGTTTGTCCCACTCCAAAGTTCAAGGCCCAAGGTCACCTAGCAAACTTCCAGGGTGGAGTGGGGATTCAAACTTGGAACTTCAAGATCCTAGTCTGACGTTCTAACCACTACACTGGCTGTCCTTGGCAACAAAGCATCCTTCCACAAAAAACGAAATTGTTCTTTCCAGTGACATCCCTTCAGTGGAGAGTGAGAATGCTTTCCCCTCCCCTAAATAACACAGACGCACATGCAATACAGCCAGGGAAAAGAAGTTTGGTGGGAAATATTTCTCCGGAGTCTGCTTAGGTGCTGCAATTTACTGCATCAAAATCTCTAACCCAACACCACCAATTGCTGATAAGCGGAAGAGTATCGGTGCGTGCGTCTTTGGTAACCTCCTCCCGCTTCAGATTCGAAAGAGCCCCTTATAACTCTATTTCCATTCTGATGTCACTTCAGATAAGGCTCCAGCTACTGCTGATAAAACCGCTGTACGTTATCGGTGGACCTTACATCTGTTTTGTGCGAGCAGGCCTCCCCCTTCCTCTGCTCTCATGTATTCCTTGGAAGAAATGGGAATAGGCAAGATCTCCGGGTGGAAGAGGCGACACATGCAGGCAGCTGGAACCAGAGGTGGCTCTGGACCCTCTTTTTGCAAATGGTCCAGACTGCTTAGTGGCCTTGTTTGGCAAAAGACCTTCTGCAGCTGCTGGACTTGGCTCACTCGGATCTCCCCTTGCCGCACAGGCTAGCCAAGGGGGGGGGGTCTACGTGCTGCACCTCAGCACAGGCTGCCTGGCTGCCTTTGTCCAGGAAGAATTCACAGTGCTGGTTTTTACCTTTAAGGTCCTAAATGGCCTGGGCCAGGGCACTTGAAGGACCACCTCAACCCACATGGTCCAGCCCACCAGTGAAGATCCTCTGCTGAAGGTAGGGTTGCCAACCTATAGGTAATAGCTTGAGATCTCCTGCTATTACAACTGATCTCCAGCCGCTAGAGATCAGTTCACCTGGAGAAAATGGCCACTTTGGCAATTGGACTCTATGGCACTGAAGTCCCTCCCCACCCAAAAAACCTCCTGGGAACCCTCACTGAAGGCCTGTTCTCCCTGACCCCGCCTGCAAAGGTGAGGTGGATGGTGACCAGGGACTGGGCTTTTTCAGTGGTGGCGTCTTGCTTTTGGAATGCCATCCACCTTGAGGCTCATCTGTAGGGTTGCCAGGTCCCTCTTTGCCATCGGCGGGAGGTTTTTGGGGCAGAGACTAAGGAGAGTGAGGTTCGGGGAGGGACTTCAATGCCATAGAGTCCAATTGCCAAAGTGGCCCTTTTCTCCAGGGGAACTGATCTCTATCGGCTGGAGATCAGTTGTAATAGCAGGAGATCTCCGGCTAGTACCTGGAGGTTGACAACCCTACTCATCTGCCACGTACCTGTCTTTCCTTTGGGGACCAAGCTAAAACCTTTTTTTTTTTTTAACCCAGGCTTTTAACTAAAGGGTTTTAGCCTCTTTTGATTTATGGTCTGCTTCTGGCCTGTGTGTGTGTGCTGTCAAGTCGCAGCTGGCTTAGGGTGACTCTATAGGGTTTTCAAGGCAAGAGACGTTCAGAGGTGGTTTGCGCTGTTTTATCTATTGTGTGCCTTATGCTTTTTTTCTGTCTTTCCTTGGCTTAGTTTTGTGTCTAATGATTTTTGCCTTGAGATAAATAAGTAAATGTGCGTACGGTGCAATGATGCAAGCATGGAAAATGTAGATTCTGAAAATGGATGTTCTGCTCTGGAAATGGTTTAGCAGATTTGGGACACGTGTAATTCCTCCATTTGTGTTTGCCTTGACTCCTTAGGCAGATCATGAGAGGGAGGGCAGGAAGGGTTGCATCAGAGTTTGGCTGTCATGGCCCTTTCATACATGCCCTGGGTAATGCCAGTCACCACTTTGGGGTCAAGAAGCAATTTCCCCCCAAGCCAGATTGGCCAAGGATCCTGGAGGATTTTTTTTTTTTTTGCCATCTTTTGGGCAAGGAGTAGGGGTTGCTGGGGTGTGTGTGGGGGGGCATAGTTGTGAATGTCCTGCATTGTGCAAGGGGTTGGACTAGATGACCCTGGAGGTCCCTTCCCACTCTATGATTCTATGCTTCCTGCTGCCATGGGGAAAAGGAGCTCCAAAAATTGGATGACAGCAGCTGAACATCGGCCATTTCCTTGAACTGAAAATCTCTCTTGATGCCCCCCACCCCACAAATACATTGCTACTTTTCTCTCTGCATGGAAAATAATACAAAATATGTGTGTCTTTTCCCCTGCAGAAGGTCTAGCAGTTTGAACTAGGGATTTGATGAGAAAAACTTTGTAGGGTGATAGGTTAAGCACCCCTTCCTTCTACTACTTTAGCAAATTCTACAACGAAGGAAAAGAGAAAAAACTTTCAGGAGACATTTCCCTGCCTCTCTAGATCACCATCTGGTTTGCCTCTGATTCTATTGTAGCTACCACTCTGTGAGACTGTGAGTAGAAATAGAACCACTAGTCTGGGGTGACTGTTTTTATATGGAAAAAGGACCTGAGCATCTGTTCTTTGTGACCAGCCTGTTTATTCATTTTTTATTCTCTGGGCTGGGATGTGGGGAAGAAAGCAAAAGGCAATGAGTGGATCCATTGTGGCTTCATAGGGCTTCTTCTGCAACATATCCAGGGAAATTCTGATAGAACAAGTCATGTGTCTCATAGCCTCTGGTAGGATGAACAAATAGGAGGAAATATATCATGTTTGGGGATTAATGAAATACTGCAATCTATGAAATTGGGGGCAGGGGGGCTCATACATTCCCACTGCAGTTTGTACTTTGTTCCCTGTGCATAGACTTTTGAGAGGAATTAGAACTTTTTGGGGGTCACCTTTTCCCCCTTTCCTAATTCCCTTTCCTAACATCTTTTGGGCATTTTGGTGTATTGCACATGCTCAGACTTCCCTCTCAAGTCACAGAACATCTGGAAGGAACCCACGTAATCGGTTTGTTCTGGCTACTAAACCGGAACCAATAAGAAAATCTGGTGCTCCTGGAGACCGGAGAAGGAGGGCTAGGGAGGAGAGAGCAATTGGATTGAGTACGGAACAGATGCTCCTGTTTCGAGGAAGGGCTTTTGCTTAACAGGGGTCAATCTCTTTCTGTCTCTCTTGCTGCAGGTTTTCCACCAAGTATTGGATGTCACAGACATGCACCGTCTGCGGGAAAGGGATGTTGTTTGGGCTGAAATGTAAAAACTGCAAGTAGGTCTTTTAATTCTACCAGCTTTGTCTTCCCCGAGTTAAAGCGAACGTAGCTTATTTTATGTGTTTATTTTTAGCACCAAGGGCTCACGCTTTGAGAACAGTCGGAGCACACATGTGAGAGCATGAGGGAGATTTAGGGTTGCCAGGTCCCTCTTCGCCACTGGCCGGAGGTTTCTGGGGCAGAGCCTGAGGAGGGCAGGGTTTGCAGAGGGGAGGGACTTCAAAGCCGTAGAATCCAGTTGCCAAAGCGGCCATTTTCTCCAGGTGAACTGATCTCTATCAGCTGGAGATCAGCTGTAATAGCGAGAGATCTCCAGCTACTTCCTGGAGGTTGGCAACCCCAGGGGGATTAGCCAAGGGGTGGTTCCCAGTTCAGAAATCCTGTCCACAGTCAGAGCCAAGACCAATCCTTAGCCAGAGTTTGGGCCAAGTTTGTATTGATTTTTCCACCAGAAAGCCCTTTCTGCCATCTCTTGCCTATTCTCAAGCAAACTTGGGTATGAATGGGGGAACAAGCAGTGGACGGGCTTACTGGTGACCAGAGAGGACAGTGTGCTGCTGAGCATGCTCAAGAGCATAATTTCTTGTGCCTGCCAGCCAAATACATTGAATCGGGAGAGGAAGTTTCAGAAATTTCACACACACACCCATGTTCATTTGAATGCGGTACAGTCTACTTTGCCTTCTCCTTCTGTGTGTGTGTTGTTCAGCCCTGTTCTGGAGACATGAGATTGTGTGGAAAGCTTAGGCTATGGTGTTCTCCACAGTCCCATGGTGTACCATTTGGGACACACGGGGAGTTTTCCCACCAGCTGGGGAAATGGTGCAAGGCGGGAGATCAAGCTCCTTCTCCGTGTGTGCCTGTTCGTAATTGGTTTCAGGTGGTTGGCCTTGAACACATGAAGCTGCCTTATGCTGAATAGAGTCCATCAAAGTCAGTATTGTCTACTCAGATTGGCAGCAGCTCTCCAGGGTCTCAGGCAAAGGTCTTTCACATCACTACTTGCCTTGTCCCTTTAACTGGAGATGCCGGGGATTGAACCTGGGACCTTCTGCATGCCAAGCAGATGCTCTACCATTGAGCTACGGCCCCTCCCATGTTGGTCTGCAGTAGAAGAGCAAGATTCAAGTCCGGCAGCACCTTAAAGACCAACAAGATTTCCAGTATCTGATTCTCAGAAGCTTATACTTTGGACATTTTGTTGGTCTTTACGTTGCTACCAGACACGAATCATGCTCTGATCCTCGTTGGGCACTGCACAGACAGGAATTAAGAAGAACCTACAATTCATGTGCGATTGTGTTATGTCTCACACAGGGTGAGGACCCCAAATCCAACCCGTGCACTCCGTAATGTGTGAAAAAGCCCTAACATTAGATGGCCAGTTGACACATCGTGCTATGAACAAAACATGGATGAGCAGATCACAAGTTTCTCTTCTTGTCAGCTAGCCCACAAGCGGAATGCATCTCTTCCTTGCTGCTAATGATGAATACCCCCCCCTTTTTGTCTCACTTTGTATTAGGCTAAAGTGCCACAACAAATGTACCAAAGAGGCCCCACCGTGTCACCTTCTGATCATCCACCGTGGAGGTAAGAGTGGCTACTGCATTTCTGAAGTCTTCCCACTGCCTTTGCAGCCTGGAACAGAGAATGTTCTTATGTTATTATGAATGGCCTTTTTTAGCTGCTTTTCTCTGCAGATTGAGAGGGTTCCTAGCCACATGGGGCCGTGTTCCAAGCCCTTCCTTGACATTTTCAGCTTTCATTAACATTTTTAGCTTCCATTTCATACACCTCTAAAAACAAAACCTTGTTATATGGGATAGCGTATTGAAATGTGGTGTTAGAGGAGAGTTTTACGGATACTGTGGACAACCAAAAACAAGTGGGTTCTAGATCAAATCAAGCCCGAAATGTCCCTAGAAGATAAAATGACTAAACTGAGGCTATCATACTTTGGTCACCTTATGAGAAGATAAGACTCACTGGAAAAGGAAAAGTTGAAGGCAGTGAGGGAAAAAGGAAAACCCAACATGAGATGGATTGACCCTTTACGTTGGCATGGCCCTCAATTTGCAAGACCTGAGCAAGGCTGTTAATGATAGGACGTTTTGGAAGGCATTGATTTGTAGGGTCGCCATGAGTCAGAAACGACTTGATGGTACTTAACACACACACACATAGCCCCATTAAGTCAAACCTGCCCCTGCTTCCAATGTTCTGGCCAACAAGCGCAAAGGCGCATGGATAATAGAAAAGCAGATAAACCTATGAAGCACATGGATAATAGTAAAGCAGATAAACCTATGAAGCACATGGATAATAGTAAAGCAGATAAACTTGCCTTGTGTCAACTCAGACCATCGGTCAGTCTATCTCAGTGGCTTTTCAAGATCTTAGGCAGAGAAAGGTCTTTCCAAGCATCTGCTGTCTTAATGCTGGGGACTGAGGCATTCCGCATGCAACGCATGTCCTGTGCTATGGAGCCAGGTCCCTCTTTGCCATCGGCGGGAGGTTTTTGGGGTGGAGCCTGAGGAGGACGGGGTTTGGGGAGGGGAGGGACTTCAATGCCATAGAGTCACTTTAAAAATTGTAAAATTAAATGTTATTCTAACTGCACTTAATTATTTGTTTGGAACATTTCCACATAGGGTTGCCAACTGCCGGGAACTAGCTGGAGATCTCCTGCTATTACAACTGATTTCCAGCCGATAGAGATCAGTTCACCTGGAGAAAATGGCCACTTTGGCCATTGGACTCTATGGCATTGAAGTTCCTCCCCTCCCCAAACCCCGCCCTCCTCAGGCTTCGCCCCAAAAACCTCCCGCCTGTGGTGAAGAGGGACCTGGCGAGCCTATTTCCACATCATCTCAACAGAGAACCGGATCGAGGCGGCTCACAATGTACAATACAGTAAAATCATGAAGAGGCATAAAAATAATTAAAATTACCAAACTACAAATAGGTAGATCAAAGTTGTTCTGCATTCTCTGCTATAAGAAAAAAACAACAAACATGGAGCTTGCTGCTTTTGATACTGCACATATGCCTTCCAGTCTTCTGAGATTCGCAGAGGAAGTTCTGCTCTGCTCACCCTCTTTTTCTGAGGTGAGATGGGTGGGGCAGGGAGAAAAACCTTCTTCGTAGCTAGTTCATGACATACAGTGGAATGAATGAAAATTTTATGGTATATAGCCATTAGCCATCACAATTTGCTAAAACAAATAAATAAAATAAAAATGCAATAGATTCACAAGTGAAATATTAAATAGATAATGGGATATACTAAAACATTTCAATTTAAAAGAAAGTAGCTGCTCCTTCCGATGCCACGTGAGACCTTATTTTCTTTGCTAAAAGAGCCAACAAAGAGACTCTATATGCATATGCAACAATATCTGATAACAGAAATATAATTTTCTCTGCATCCGAGTGTGTATTGATACCGAATAATATACCTGCCAAAAATTTAGCCCTGGGGCCTGCATACAATGGGCAAAATCGGATGTAATGAGGCAAGTCCTCCAGAATTGAGGATCCACAAATACAGGCACGTTGATCCCTTGGTTACAGTTGAATTCATTTGTTTATTCTGTTGCAGGACTTCTTAGACTCTTGAATTGTGCTCACTGAATTTTTAAAAAATTATTACACAATAGAATAGAAGCAATATACAGCAATACATATATGACATACGCAACATGTGTAAAATATAAAGAACTGGATTTCAAAATTAGAAAATGCTCTGAAAAAAATCTCGGACAGAATTACAAAATTGAATGATCATAGAATCATGGAGTTGGAAGGCACCACCAGGGTCATCTAGTCCAACCCGCTGCACAATGCAGGAAATTCACAACTACCTCCCCCACACACACCCAGTACCCAGAAGATGGCCAAGGTGCCCTCCCACTCATCATCTGCTTAAGGTCACAGGATTAGCATTGCTGACAGATGGCCATCTAGTCTCTGCTTGAAAACCTCCAGGGAAGGAGAGCTTACTATTAATTGATACAATTGTCAATGCCAGTATAGTTGACTCTCCAGTCTAATTCCTTAAAATCACTGTGCAAACTCTGGGGGAATATTGATTTTAAGATTAAGCTTCCTTTTGTAAGGGCTCACTGAATTTTTAGTGGCCTTTAGAGAGGGGCTCTCGGCATGTACAGGCCCCAGGATCAGTCCTTGACATTTCCAGTTAAAGGATCTCAGGTAGCAGGTACTGGGAAAGAATCGTCCTCTGCCTGAGACCTGGGAGAGCTGCTGCCAGTCATCAGAGTAGATGATGCTGAGCTAGGAGGACTGATGGCCTGGCTTCATAGAAGGTAGCTGTATATGTTAGGGCAAAGGGCCATGGCTCAAGGCTTCAAGTAAATACCTTGCAGAAGGTCCCCGATTAAATCCCTGACATCCCCAGTTTTTTAAAAAAAATCAGGAAGCAGAGCTGGAAAAGCTCTCTGGCACTCAAAGTAGCTATACTGAGCTACATGGGCAGTGGTCTGATTAGGTACGCTTCCTATATTGGTATGAATAGAATTACATATAGTTCAAGGCAGGATCCATGACGTAGTAGCACACGTATTGAATTGCAGAAGGTTCCATCTTCAGTCTCCATCTAAAAGGGTCTCTGGTGCACAGTGGTAAGAAAAACTCTTCTCTGCCTGAGACCCCGGAGACTGCAGCAGAATCAGCAAAGCTGAGATAGATGGGCCAGTGATCTGGCTCGGCATAAGGCATCTTCATATACATGCCACTTGTTTGGAACTCCCTGCTCGTGAAAGGCTTCCTTGCAACACCTTTGAGCTCTTTTTGTCGATGACAAAGCAGAGGGGCAAAACAGATGGGTAACTGATGTAATTTGGATGCCTGCAGTTGTCTGTAGATAATCTGGCTGCTGTGGTTTTTGAGCCCGTTGCGGTTGTTCCTGGACAGTCTTCAAAGGCCGCCCTAGGTAGAGTATGTTGTAGTAGTCTAGTCTGAATGTATCTATAAAATCCACGACTGTGGCAAGATCAGTCGTGGCTGTAGATGAAACAAATTGGCTTTGTGTCATGAAAAGCTTCACTTGCTGATTTCTGCAGATAAAATTCCCATTCAAAGGAGAGGAGAAAGCCAGGCTATTTTTGTTTTTGTTTTTTCTGGTCACTTGGCAACTTTAAGTGCTCTGAGTCCATGAGGTGTATCCTTTTGCTTACACAGAGGGGCAATGCCAAGCTTCTGGATGTTTGGATCTGCAGTGCCGTTGCTAAGATTTGTGCTTCATTCCCTGCAGGAGATATGAAGATTCACTGGTCCCAGAAGATTTTTTTTTCACACTAGGAATGACTTTTCTTTATCATGAAGTGTTCCGTGTGTGAAAGGACGGGAGGTTTTTTTTAATTACCTGGAAGGAGGAAGGCTTGCAAATTCAGTCTCAAATATGCATTTCATTTAGCGCTCATGAACCTACTGCCTTTCCTCTTGCTAAATACAACCTACACTGGGAATATTTTTGTCATTAAACGCTTTTAATTAGTTGCTTATTGCATATAACGAGACGTCTTCAGCAGCAGGATTAAAAATGCATTGAGGAACTCAGGTGACCTCAGCAATTTGCCTGTGGGCAGCTTTATTTATTTGGGTACTTTTCGCCGGCTTTTCTCCACTCAGCTCAGACCCAAAGCAGCTGACAATTAGGAGAAAATAGTAACTGCAGCAAACTACCAAATGCAACAGATCTACCTGTCATCAGCCAACTACGCCACAAGGGAGGGAGCAGAGCAGGTGGTGAAAACTCTGCCTCCTATGGCAACAGAACTGCAGAATTCTTCCAGTTGCTCTTGAATGCTGTTGGATGCTCATACAAATATTATCCTACTCATTTTTGGATTGGGTTATATGCTTTTTTTTTTTTGTCACCAAGTCACAGGTGACTCATGGCGATGGGTTTTCAAGGCAAGAGATGTTCAGAGGTGGTTTGCCATTGCTTGCCTTCGCAAGGTATTCCTTGGTGGTCTCCCAGTTCCTACACCTCATATATTAATGATAGGATTTCAAAGAAGCCGTGTCATGAATGTAGACTGTAAGAATTCTCCTCACTTCCAACTCGATTACAAGTCTGCAATACGTACTAAACCTGAGGAGACTTTCTGATATATGAAGTATTTGGATACATTTGTGTGTGGCGATTACCTTTATATTCATCAGAAATTCTTCTATTGCACCACGGAGGAAGGCATTTAGCAGAAACACATTTAGTGTTTTTTATTGTATCATATTCTTTGACCAGGAGCCCCATGGCGCAGAGTGGTAAGCTGCAGTACTGCAGTCAAAAGCTCTGCTCATGACCTGAGTTCGATCCCGACGGAAGTCGGTTTCAGGTAGCCGGCTCAAGGTTGCCTCGGCCTTCCATCCTTCCGAGGTCGGTAAAATGAGTACCTCATGGGGATAAAATGTAGACAACTGGGGAAGACAATGGCAAACCACTGTGTAAACATAGGGCAAAAACGCATGGTCGCGTTAGCCTACTTTATTTCTTGTTTCAGCCAGGATTCAGCCAGGATTGAACGCATGTTCAGCAAAACTCTTGCGTTCGATCCTGGCTGAATTCTGGCTGAAAAGCAACCATGCGTTTTCACCCACAGTCTGCCTAGTAAACGTCATGATATGACGTGACCCCATGGGTCAGTAATGCACCTTTACCTTTTATTCTTTGCCCAACTGCACATGTATAGTAGATCAATTTTTATGGGGTATGTTTGCTTAATTACCCCTTTTTGGCTATTTCATTTTTTTCAGGGTTGAGGCTTTCCCCCACTTTTTCTTTTTGACTCTGTATTGTTTCTGGATGGTACGTAGGGGTTTTAATTACAGACTCTCTTTTCATTTTCCTTTCTTATCATTTTTATTATAACCTTATAAGAAGCTAGCATTACAGAGAGATATTTCTATCGATGAGAATGTAATTACAATTATTATTCTGATTAGAAGTAAACGGAGTCAATTTTTCCAAAACGGAAGGTGGAGAAATAAAGCTCCTGTGAATTCTATCTACTTGTCTGTTGCTCCAATCTCCAGGGCTTTGATAAGCCATTCTTTGATCATAGGGATCATTTGGCAACTTCCAATATCTGACGCACGCTATCTTAGAAGCAATTAACAAGCTCCCAATAACTAATCTAACGGTTCCAGAAAGTTTTTTTCCCCCTTACTGGATTTAATAAACCAATCCTTGAGTCTAATCTGATGGGAATTCCAACTATTTGTGTGATAATTAGTAATATCTGAGACCAGTAATTTTGAGCATAATTGCATTGCCAACAAAGATGAAGAAAGCCGGTTTGGTCTAGTGAACGTTTCCAGCACTTACGTGTCTGTGCACAAAACATTCTAATCCAACCAGGGTCAAATACCAACGAGAACCCACTTTATACTGAGTTGTTTTCAGCTGCAGAAGGAAGCCGGTTTTGTTTTTGTTTTGACGTGGTCCACCAGATCTCCTAGAACGTGACTACAAGTCAACCCAACAGCCAGTAGATTATTGCTATTTTTAAAATCTTAATTTAAAATTTTTGAAACAGCAGTACGCACACTGTAAAACAATAGAATTATAGAATCATAGAGTTGGAAGGGAGCACCAGGGTCATCTAGTCCAACCTCCTGCCCAATGCAGGAAATTAACAATTACCTCCCCCCACATCCCCAGTAACTCCAACCCTCCCCCCGCCATGCAGGATCCCACAATCAAAGCACTCCCGACAGATGGCCATTCAGCCTTTGCTTAAGGACCTCCAAAGACGGGGACTCCACCACCCTCCGAGGCAGTGCATTCCACCATCGAACAGCCCTCACCGTCAGGAAGTTCTTCCTAATGTATAGGTGGAATTGCTTTTCTATAATGAACAAGTTTCTATGGAAGAAGGTCAACTCTTTAATCAAGCGAAGAAGACATGGGGGAAAAAATCATAGAATTCCTTTTGGCTAATGAGAATTAAAGCGATTACTCAAATGAGGGTTATCTTTGCTCTGGTGGGCCACGATGAAGTAGCTAAATTAATTTGTCCTGTACTTTGTGGATTATGTTCAGGATATTTGCCACTGAGCATTACTTTCAGTAGATGAAAGTACTTGCTGTATAAGGCTATGGGACATTCTTTAGCTGTCTGCTGGTTGGCAGGTTTTGTTTGTTTTCGGGTGGTGGTTTTGTTAGTACCAAACCAGTAACCAAACCACAAGAATTATGCATGCTGGAAGGGGGAACATGATGGAGATCCTTAACCAAGGCATCGTATATGTTGAATTGATAAGGGCTGTCCATAAGCATGTGGTTCTGCGGACTCTGGGAGTCGGGTGGTTTGTGCAGACAGAATCTGTGAAGTGGGCAAAGCGGGGACGCTTCTGGAGGGTTAGGATACAGTCTTTGTTGTTTCCCGGCTATGCGGCCTTGCGGTCAAAACCCCTTTGTTCACAGGAAGATCCTGGATTCAAGACCATTTGCTGCCAGATAGGCCTGAGCATCCCCAAGGAAAGTATAAAGTCGGTTTTGAATGTACTTGCCATGTTTCCAGGAAAGCCAGGAGGGCTCCAGAGCTGTGGGATGCCTGTTTGGTGAGGGATGCTCATTTCACACACAAAATTGCTTCCTACAAAAAGCCCCCCCCCCCCCATTTTGGCAGTAATTTGGGAAATGCTACAAAATGTTTTCAGAGCGAGGGCTGGAACAATGACTGCTGCTCTGATTTATCTTTTCGGTGTTGTCATGTGACTAAATCTGATTAATTGTCAGATATCACATCATATCTGATTGACTGGATCACGTAGCTGGCATGAAGAGGAACCCTCTTTTTTATTTAAAAATGTCACCAAGCAACTACTGAGAAAGGGAAGAGGTAAACAGCATGAAAAAGATTTAGGGAGTCTTTTGGAGACTGTTTTGGACTTCTTAAAACCCATTCTTCACATCGAAAACAATTGCTCACGAACTTTTGACTCATCTCTACTGTGGATGTCACTACAAGGCATTTTTTGAAAGCTGGCAGAAAATCAAATAGTTGTGAGACACGAAACTCGGTCTTGACATGGATCTGACCTGCCACTGACATCAATCAGGGTGGGAGAGCAAATCTATCTAGTTGCCACCTATTGGAAAACTAAATGCCATTAAGTCTGCTGTCCACTGGAAAAAGCTATATAGCAGGAGCAGCTCTCAGTCCCGCCCCCCTCCCAAGACAGTTATCACCTGCTATACCACTGCTGTGGCCAAGACATTCAGAAGTGCAATGGACATCATCAGAGGAGGAATCATAAAGCTGGAAAGGACCACCAGGGTCATCAAGTCCACCCCCCTGCACAATGCAGGAAATTCACAACTACCCCCCCACATCCCCAGTGACCCCTACTCCATGCCCAGAAGATGGCAACTAAACAAACAAACAACCCCTCCAGGATCCCTGGCCAATCTGGCCTAGAGGAAAATTTCTTCCTGACCCCAAAGTGGTGATCGGCATTACCCTGAGAGCCGAGCACTGACACAACCCTTCCCACCCTCCTTCTCATGATCTGCCTAAGTTCACAGACTCAGCATTCCTGTTAAATGGCCATCTAGCCTCTGCTTAAAAACCTCCGAAGAAGGAGAGACCACCACCTCCCGAGGAAGCCTGTTCCACTGAGGAACTGCTCTGTCAGGAAGTTCTTCCTAATGTTTAGCCGAAAACTCTTTTGATTTAATTCACAAAGAGAATAAATCTTGTTATCTATCCTAGTTTGCATTTATTTATACAAACGTATTTGAAAGCTGTCCTGAAGGCCTATGTGGTGGAAAGGCGAGAGCTATTTCTGGAAAAGAAATAAATCGGTAACAGATCAAAAAGCCGTAGAACAGATGAATTGCGCCAATGGTCAGTTGTCAGAATGAAGACTGGAGCAATCCGAAAGCCCTGCATCATGATCCGACCGTTCAGTATATTAATTCTCCATCTGGAAAGGGCAGCCAAGGAGTTTGATGGCACCAACTTGTTTCCGGGCCGTTGAGGTCGTAACAGACTGTAAAATATTACAAGTGGTTCTAATTCAGCTCATCGTGTGATGACCAAATGGTAAAGGGAATTTGGGTCCATGTTGAGAAAAGGGCAAAGAAACACATTGGAAGAAAATAATCCCAAGCATGATGTGCACTGTAAGTGCAGTTCAGGATGTGTGCCTTTCTCTGAAACAGATTGCTCTTGTGAATTAAGAAAGCAGCCAGAAGGACAGTGCAAAACCCACCCTCGAGGCCAATAAAAGAGATTTCAGTGTTGGTTTGTCTGTCTTAATACAAGCATACCTCAGAGATATTGCAGGTTCTGTTCCAGACCACTGCAATAAAGCGAATATCGCAATAAAGCAAGTCTCACAGCTTTTATAGATATATAAAAGCAGGATCCCCGTGACACAGAATGGTAAGCTGCAGTACTGCAGTTCAAGCTCTGCTCACGACCTGAGTTCGATCCCGAAGAAAGTTGGTTTCAGGTAGCCGGCTCAAGGTTGACTCAGCCTTCCATCCTTCCGAGGTCGGTCAAATGAGTACCCAGCTTGTTGGGGGTAAAGGGAAGATGACGGGGCAAACTACCCCGTAAAACAAAGCCTGCCTAGGAAACATCGGGATGTGATGTAACCCCATGGGTCAGGAATGACCCGGAGCTTGCACAGGGCACCTTCACCTCTACCTTAGTGCGTATAAAAGTTATCTTTACACTATACTGTAGTCTATTAAGTGTGAAATAGCATTATGTCTAAAAAACCAAGGTATGGTAATAATAACAAAAAAGTTTGAAATATTTTGAGAATTACCAAAATGTAACACGGAGACCCGAAGTGAACACATGCTTTTGGAAAAACGGCACCAATAGACTTGCTTAAAAACACAATATCTGTGAAGCGCAATAAAGCAAAATGCAATAAAACGAGGTATGCCTGTATGTGGAAAGATAGTTCCTAATGTTTGGTGGTGACGGATCGGCTGACAAAAGCACCTGTTTTTGATTGGCTAAGGAAGGGCTTGGAAATCAGAGTTCCACTATGGCTGAGACTTCCTCACACAGCTGTGGGAACAGTCAGAGGGGAGAAGGGGGAATCGCTGTAGACCACAAGTGTTGTATGTAGGAGGTCCAAGGTTCAATCCCTGGTATCTCCAGTTAAAAAGATCTGTAGGAGTAATGCTGGGAAAGAACCCTGCCTGAGAACTTGGAGAGCTTCTGCTGTTCAGAGTGGCCAGATAGACCAAGGTCTGACAGGGTGGTCACGTTCCTATGTTCATATCAAGGGAGTTGGGCAAAGAAAGAAGTAGGGCTACCAGGTCCCTCTTTGCCACTGGCGGGAGGTTTTTGGGGTGGAGACTGAGGAGGGAGGGGTTTGGGGAGGGGAGGGACTTCAGTGTCATAGAGTCCAATTGCCAAATCAGCCATTTTCTCCAGGTGAACTGATCTCTATCGGATGGAGATCAGATGAAATAGCAGGAGATCGCCAGCTATTACCTGGGGGTTAAGGGAACCTGGGGGTTGGCAGCCCTAGAAGGAACTAATTTGGGTACTAATTTGGATTTGGGTAATTACTATCCAGGAAAGTATCCTTTAAACTTGTGGACTGAGAACATGTGCTGTATATTAAAGCCTTGACCTTTTCCTCTTCCTTTATTTTCCCCTCCCCTTTCTTCTCCTTTTTTGATCCAGCAAGACTAGTCCGGACAGAATCTGTGCCATGTGATATTAACAACCCATTGCGGAAGCCTCCCAGATACTCAGACCTGCACATCAGTCAGACCCTTCCCAAAACCAACAAAATCAACAAGGTGAGACATTTTGGAAAGTTGCTTTCCTGGAGTTTCCTCTCCGATTTAGTCTGAGATGAAATAGAGTTCTGAGTTCAGGACTCTCAGACCACATGGGGGACACTAAAAACTTTATAACTGTGAATTTGCCCTAAGGTAGATTCATGTGTTCATGTGTAAGAAATTACAAACCCTTCCCATTACAAGAAGAAGAAGAAGAGTTGGTTTTTATATGTCGACTTTCTCTACCACTTAAGGGAGACTCAAACCGGCTTACAATCACCTTCCCTTCCCCTCCCCACAACAGACACCCAGTGAGGTAGGTGGGGCTGAGAGAGCTTTAACAGAGCTGTGACTTGTCCAAGGTCACCCAGCTGGCTTCGTGTGTAGGAGCGGGGAAACAAATTCAGTTCACCAGATTAGCATCTGCCACTTGTGTAGAGGAGTGGGGAATCAAACCCGGTTCTCCAGATCAGACTCCACTGCTCCAAACCTCCGCTCTTAACCACTACACCACACTGGCAGGCTTTCAGGATTCCACTTTTGTCACCATTGGTAGCACATGGGCTCTGACAGAAAAGGTGCCAGCGTAAATCCGTTGTGTCATTGGTTGAAAGGATCACTGAGAGCAGGCTTGGGAAAATCCCTGCTGTGGGCCTTTGGTGCTGCCGGTCGAAGTAGACAGTGCTAGGTTATGTGCCTCAGTACAAATGAATGCAGTTGCACATAAAGGCAGGCTCCAGGATTGTGTTTTGCCTCTGTGGCCTGGTGCCTAAAAGAAAGTAAAACAAGCATTAGGGCAAGCCGCAAGGGGAAGGCAAGGTGCCACCACAGAAAATACCCTGTCTCTAGTCACCACTTGCCTCACTTGTGAAGGTAGAGATATAGAGGGCACGGCTTGAGAGGCAGATATTAGTTGGCAGGCTGGATAGTATAGGAGGAGATGGGCCTCCAGGGCTTTGTAGGCAAGAACCAGAGCCTTGAATTGAACCCGGTAACTGATCATTAACTAGGGTTGCCAGCTCCGGATTGGGAAATACCTGGAGATATTGGGGACAAAGCCTGAGAAGGGCGGGGTTTGGGGAGGGGAGGAACGTCAGTGCCATAGAGTCCCATTGTCAAAGCGGCCATTTTCTCCAGGTGAACTGATCTCTGTCGACTGGAGATCAGTTGTAATAGCAGGAGATCTCCAGCTACTACTTGGAGGTTGGCAACCCTACCTTCAGCGGAGGATCTTCACTGGTGGGCTGGACCATGTGGGTTGAGGTGGTTCTTCAAGTGCCCTGGCCCAGGCCATTTAGGACCTATCATTAACCCACGGAGTCACTGTGGTATGGAGCAGGCAAAGTAGCCAATTAGTACTGTGCACAGCCAGTATCTTCTGAGTTTGACTGTGTACGTCTGGCCAAAATCGTGTGAATGCAATTCTACAATGGATTAACTTTTGTGATGATATATATGCCTGAGTGTACATTTAGGGCATTTTCATAAATGAGGACTCATTTGCCTTTGCCTCTTTTGCTCAAATATTAGTTGGATCTTTGATTGAAAACCTAATAGAAGCAAAGCGAAACAAGCATTCTCGCCGACGTAGGTAATCACGTTACAAAACGATCGAAGCGTGACCAGTTTTTAAGCCCCATGTGTGAAAACGCTCTAAGCCTCTTTGTTGCTGACACAGCTAATGATATTCCTGTCTGTGGAGCTCGATTTGCAAAGCTGCAATTTGGGGGAGAAGAGGCTGGCACAGATGAGCTTCTTTTGAGAGATCTGGGTACGTCTTTTGTGCCAGAAACCACCGTACTAATTCATGAAAGATGGTTAGTATGGGAGGGTGGGCCGGCAAAGTGGCTTCTCTGCCAGTCGCTTCTTATGCTTACTGAGAAACGTTAGCCGCTTGTAAAGCATTTTCATAAACGGGGCCCTTAAAAGTCCAAGCAGAGGCTGCCCCAATAGCTCAGAAAATTAAGAACCAGAAAGGGCTTCAGCATTCAAACCAAATAATTTCCCCAATAAACAATGTATTTTATTTTACTTCATTTATACCCTGCTTTTCTCCCTAATGGGGACCTGTCACAGAATGGGGGGCGCCGCCGCCTTGCAGGTCTACCACAGATGGGACATCCCTTCCAAGGATCTCTGCTTCCCCTCTAGGGTTGCCAGGTCCCCCCTGGCCACCAGTGGGGGATGGGGGTGTAGGGTTGCCAGATCCAGGTTGGGAAATTTGTGGAGATTTGGGGATGGAGCCTGGGGAGGACAGGGGCCCCAGTGGGGTACAATGCCACAGAGTCCACCCTCCAAAGCAGCCATTTTCTCCAGGGGAACTGGTCTCTGTAGTCTGGAGAAGAGCCGTAATTCCAGGGGATCTCCAGCTGCCACATGGAACACATGAAGCTGCCTTCCACTGAACCAGACCCTTTGTCCATCAAAGTCAGCATTGTCTACTCAGACCGGCAGCGGCTCTCCAGGGTCTCGGGTCTTTCACGTCACCTACTTGCCTAGTCCCTTTAACTGGAAATGCTGGGGATTGAACCTGGGACCTTCTGCATGCCAAGCAGATGCTCTAGCTATGGCCTTTCCCCACCTGGAGGTTGGCAACCCTACTCTGACCGTTGTGGGATGAAGAGCTCCTCTAGTGCTTGCTGTCCCTCCACTCAGGTCGCTGGGGGAAAACAGGACAGGGCTTATTTGCAAAATCTGCAGGCAAAACTTTTTTTTTCATGGCAAGGAGTTAAACAAGATTGCCTGCTAATAGCTGCAGATCTGACTTCCCTGAAAGGGGTCGGGCCTGCATTTTCCTGACCTGCCTTTGTTGTTTCTTGCTGATGATGCCAAGGAGGTTTGACGCCTTGACCTTCTGAAGCCAAAATACTGATTCAGTGTGTGTTGTAAAGAAAAGAACAGAATGCTACAGAAGCAGCAGCAGGAAGGGCAGTTGCCATTAGGAGCACATGTCTGAGAACTAGGGTTGCCAACCTCCAGATACTAGTTGGAGATCGCCTGCTGTTACAGTTGATCGCCAGCCAATAGAGATCAGTTCACCTGGAGAAAATGGCCACTTTGGCCATTGGACTCTAGGGCGTTGAAGCCCCTCCCATCAGGCTCCGCCACAAAAACCTCCTGCCAGTAGCAAAGAGGGACTTGGCAACCCTAGCCATGAAGCTTGCTGGGTGGCCATGGGCCAGTCACACCCTCAGCCTGCCGTGCCCCTCACAGGGATATTTCGAGAATACAAGGATGAGAGGAAAGAACCATGTACGCCATACGCAGGGTTGCCAACCTCCAGGTAGCAGTCAAAAACGGCTACAAGTGCTATTCAGGAGTTTTGGCAATTCAAAATAAAAGCACCGGCAAAAATACACCCAATAAGGTAACTACAATACAAAGTTGCTATTAGAAAAATATATTGAAAATGGATCCTCACTAACACAACCTCAGTTGAGCAGATAGAAAAAAATATTTTTTACAAATGGTCTAAATTAGACCCAATATAACGACGCAAAGGCGTTACAAAAAAGTGAGCATAGGCACAATTGCTCAAATCGTTTCAAGTCCATACACATAAAATGCACAATGCAACAGTTAGGCAGCGGAGACCGGACGTTGTGCAATGGAAATCCGGTATAATTCCATTTCATACGAAACTTTTTCAAGCTTTCAGTCCTTCCGTGCACAGTTCATTCAATCTATGAAGGAGTGTACCTTCCTTGTATGCATGGACGGCAAAGTAAGACGTCTTGAGCAATTGTGCCTATGCTCACTTTTTTGTAACGCTTTTGCGTCGTTATATTGGGTCTAATTTAGACCATTTGTAAAAACTATTTTTTTCTATCTGCTCAACTGAGGTTGTGTTAGTGAGAATCCATTTTCAATATATTTTTCTAATAGCATCTTTGTATTGTAGTTACGGTACCTTATTGGGTGTATTTTTGCTGGTGCTTTTATTTTGAATTGCCAAACCTCCAGGTAGCAGCTGGAGCTCTCCCGCTATTACAACCGATCTCCAGACAATAGAGATCAGTTCCCCAAGAGAAAATGGCCACTTTGGCAATTGGACTCTGGCACTCGAGTCCCTCCCCTCACCAAACCCCGCCTTCCTCAGGCTCCACCCCAAAAACCTCCCACCGGTGGCAAAGAGAGACCTGGCAACCCTAATTCCACAAACCTGCATAGCATAGTGGTTAGCCTAGGAGTGGGAAGACCCTGGTTCAGATCTTGGTCGAGTCACTGTCATTCAGCCTAATCCGGGGGGGGGGGGATAAAATTGATGGGAACCATGTGTATCATTCAGCTCTTCGGAGGAAAGGTGGGACAGCTGCCTAATAAGGAATAATAAGTTTTGACTCAGCTCTAGTTTAATTGGAAGTGTGAGAGAGAGAAAGATCACCTCTGTCTGTCATGGAAACGGGGTATTGCAGCAAATTGAAAAGTTGAGAAGGGGGTAGAAGGGAAATTGGCAAATGTTCTTGCTTTGAAATAGCATCTCCCAGTTTACTTGCTGGTCTGTTCAGCCATCTGCTGGGCCAGAAATTTGCAGATGGCTCTTTGGGTTTCCAAGCGTGTCTGCCAATTCAAACCTCAAAGGGGCTGATACATATTTCAGCAAACCTGGTAAAGGGAGGGGGAAATTGAAACCTGTTGGGGGTTGTCGACCATAAGTGGATTCAGTAGGAGAAGAAACAGACTAGGTGTCTTTGGGTGAACAAGGATGGAAGCCTATTCCAACAAAGGAGATCAGCGTTGCTCAGTTCTTGGACCAGAGCAAGAAAGGCAATGCAGGACTGCTTCCTAAAATAGCAGCCCCTTGTTATGTATTCAGCAGTCAGATTGCTTACCCCATATTAAAATGTCATTACATCTTGTGTTTCTCTGCCCCTTCATTGGTCTAAAACGCATGGTCGCTTTAGCCTCCTTTATTCCCTGTTTCAGCCAAGATTTAGCCAGGATCGAACGCATGCGTTTGGCCGAACGTGCGTTTGATCCTGGCTGAATCCTGGCTGAAACAGGGAATAAAGGAGGCTAAAGCGACCCTGCGTTTTAGACCAATTGACAACCAGTGATGTGGAGCTGAGGGTGGGGAAACATATATGATGACATCATTATGTGATAGGGTTGCCAACCTACAGGTAATAGCAGAAGATCTCCTGCTATTACAACTGATCTCCAGCCAATAGAGATCAATTCGCCTGGAGAAAATGGCCGCTTTGGCAATTGGACTATATTGAATTGAAGTCCTTCCCCTCCCCAAACTCTTCCCTCCTCAGGCTCCGCCCCCAAAAGCTCCCGCCGGTGGCGAACAAGGACCTGGCAACCCTATTATGTGAGGGAATGTGGTCCTCCTTGCTATAGACAATACAAAATACACAACCGATGCTGCAAAACTTGCAGTAAAGAAATAACAGCACCATGAGGCCACCAAGTATATAGAAGATCCTAAATAACAATTTTATAATGAGAGAGATGCACCTCTAAAGCTGTTAATTTACGCTGTGAATTCCAGGGAAGATGTTCCATGCATATACATCTCCTTTCTAGTGGCTACAGTCTGAAGCTAAGCAAAAAAACTGAATACCGAGGCGTCGCCTTTGGCTTTGTGACCTTCATCTTCAGTTCTATCTCCAATTTCCAACCAGGATCGTTTCAACCAGTGTTTTTTCATGCACATTAGATTTGAATTAGACTGATTATATACATGAAGAACTCATGGAGTATTCGGTGTGGTGTTGAATGGCATCTGTAATGTTATCTTTAGTAGTATTTTGATAGAGTTGTGCATTGACATTTTGAGATTGCATTATAAAATTGTTATTTAGGATCTTCTATATACTTGGTGGCCTCGTGGTGCTGTTATTTCTTTCCTCCTTGCTATAGAGCAGTGGTTCCCAAAGTGGGCATTACCACCCCCTGGGGGGCGGTGGGATTACCTAGGGGGGCACTAAGTGGCAAGGGGGCAGCAGGGGGGCGCTAGAGGCAGGCCCCTTCAGCTGTGTTCTTCACTAATTTACAGTAGATCAAGCTACGGCACCATTCTGGCAAATTTGGTGGAGACTATCAGAATTTTTTTCAGACTTTGAACAGCTGGTACCACTGGATCAAGTTCATCAGTTTTGTTGAATAAATTTCAACTAAAAAGTTTTAATTTGATTTTGAATAGATGTGCAATTAATTGTTACTGTTTTGAAATTTCATTGTTATTATCTTCTTTAGTGAGTCATGCAAACCCCTATTTTGAATAATGTTTTTTATAGGATAGGGTAGAAGGCGCTGAGGTTGAGTTTGTGGAACCAAGGGGTCATTGGCCCAAAAGGTTTGGGAACCAGTGGAGAGGATGGGACAGCACTTGATATTTTTAATGGCATCTCTATGTCACATCTATTGTATGTTGGTTTTTCTGTTGCTGGTGGCTCTCATGTTGATTCTTGCAGAAAAATGAAGGTTGGTTTTAGGCTCAAACAATACACAATGAGAAGTTTGGTGATCCTCCCCCCCCCCAATTATTTTTAACCCAAAGTAGTGTAGGGCTGACTGCAATAGATTAAAAGGTGAGTGTGCAGAGAGAGGGAGTGCTTAAGGTTTTTGCTCTCTGGTCTCCCCCCCCCCCCCACAAGATAAAAATGGTTTTATCCTTGGTCAGATTTTTTGACCACACTGGAAATGGTCAGAGAAGATAGAGGGATCCTGGTGAGTGAAAGGGAACACCTTTAGGAGTCTGCTTTTGAGTCAAAAATGAACTGGAAGGTACGGGGTTAAGCAGGCTCTATCTGCTTTCCATTCCAGCATGGTGTAGTGGTTAAGAGCAGTGGTTTGGAGCAGTGGATTCTGATCTGGAGAACTGGGTTTGATTTCTTACTCCTCCACGTGAGCGGCGGAGGCTAATCTGGTGAACTGAATTTGTTTCCCCCTCCTACACACGAAGCCAGCTGGGTGACCTTGGGCAAGTCACACACTCTCAGCCCCACCCACCTCACTGGGTGTCTGTTGTGGGGAGGGGAAGGGAAGGTGATTGTAAGCGGGTTTGATTCTTCCTTAAGTGGTAGAGAAAGTCGACATATAAAAACCAACTCTTCTTCTTCTTGTTCTTCCTTCACTCAGAGAGTTACTCTGCCCAGCAATGCTTTAGGATTTTTTTTTTTAATGAAAGAAATAATCACAGAATTCTGCATAATATGTTGTTGGAGTCTTATGCCTCCTTGGGAAAGTTTGGCTCAGAGTCATGTTTTCTGGAATTAAAGCTTCTATGCATCTAAAGACAGAGACAGCCTTTTGTCAGCCATTAGAGTTGCCATGAAACCAGTTGCTAGATTCAGTATCTCAAAATAGAGGACCCCGATGTGCATATTATGCAAGTCTTATTTGCATATATTTGCATTCCACCAGGCTGTGGCATTTGGGCAGACTGTTCTTTCTCACTCTGACTAATTTCTAAACTCTGCCTCTGTGGCCAGTTTTCCAAAATAAGCCAGACTGTGGGAACGAAGGAATGTGTTTAAAAATGTACAACAGTAGGCTTCCTAAATATTTTCTTTGGACATAACCCTTCCGTGACTCAGGTGCAAGACTGTATCTCATCCGGACACTATTTAAATCTAGGCTTGCATCATTAACATTTTTAATCAATTTAGGAATTGAAATTATATTAGGAAATTGAGGAAGAGAGAAATTGCTCCATTGTTCGTGGCTCGTGCTCCTTCCCTGAGGCACGGTAGAAAATAGAAGGGTGTGTGTGTGTAAGAGAAGGTGTATATCTGTGAAAGTATAGATTCATTTTGTGTGTGTGTGTGTTTGAAGGATAAAGGAAGACTCAATTATAGAATCATAGAATCATAGAGTTGGGACCACCAGGGTCATCTAGTCCAACCCCCTGCACAATGCAGGAATTTCACAACTACCTCCCCCACACACCCTCAGGGACCCCTACTCCATGCCCAGAAGCTGGCCAGGATGCCCTCCCGCTCATGAAGTGCCTAAGGTCATAGAATCAGCATTGCTGGCAGATGGCCATCTAGCCTCTGCTTAAAAACCTCCAGGGAAGGAGAGCTCATCACCTCTCGAGGAAGCCTGTTCCACTGAGGAACCGCTCTAGCTGTTAGAAAATTCTTCCTAATGTCTAGAGGGAAATTCTTTTGATTTAATTTCAACCCGTTGGTTCTGGTCCGACTTTCTGAGGCAACAGAAAACAACCCGGCACCCTCCTCTATATGACAGCCCTTCAGGTACTTGAACATGGTTATCATATCCCCTCTCAGTCTTTTCCTCTTCAGGCTAAACATACCCAGCTCCTTCAACCTTTCCTCATAGGAATTTTTGATGTGTGATTTTGATGCATATGTTCAGAGAGGTTGAGTATATGCAGAAAATAATGCTGGTTGTCAAACACGCCAGAATACTAGAATGCCTGGCACTTTTCCCATCTTAAACTGTAATCCTGTGCATTTGCGTGTCTGTGAACTAATTGGTTAAGGGTTTCTGTGGGCCTACTTCAAGGAAAAGTCCTTTCAGCCAAATGTGATGGCTTTATAATGTAGCTATCAAATCCCTGCAGGTATTCTCACACGTGGCCCCTCTGTCCTTTGTTTGCTTGCATTATGGGGAGCTGCAGCGTGCGGCAGCATTGAGCATTTGGAGCGCTATGCTCCCTGTAGAGCTGCGTTAAGCATGTGCAGTGTGGTACAAAAATCCCTTCTGTCAGTTTACCCTGAAGTGCCCTCTGTTTGCCTCTGTGAAGTTTAATGGCCCATGAGGAAGGATCAATGGAGAGAGACTTGAGCTGACTTGGACTTTCCCTCTGGGGAACAGAAGGGCGCTGTATCCCCTCCCCTCCAAATGTTAGATTGCTTACACTGTTGCACATGGGAGGAGATTTTTCAGCAGCTCAAGCTGGAGCGTAGCTGCTCAACTGCCAATTGTGCCTGCGAAAATTTTCCTCTCAGATGCTTCGACAAGATCTCCCTACCTTCTAGCTACTTGGGCGTGTTCGTTCCCTTGATGGTTCTGGCATTAAGTTGAAGCACATCTACAGTGGCACAGCACATGCGTCTCTTGCATAAAGTCTCAGGTTCAAAACCAGGGTTGGCAGTTCTCAGGAATCTGGCCTGGGCCAACCTAGGGCTGCAACCAGAGCCAGCGTGATGCAGTGGTTAAGAGCAGTGGTTTGGTGTGGTGGATTCTCATCTGGAGAACCGGGCTTGTTTCCCCGCTCCTCCACATGAGTGGCGAAGGCTAATCTGGTGAACGGGATTGGTTTCCCCACTCCTACACATGAAGCCAGCTGGGTGACCATGGGCTAGTCACAGCTTTCTTAGAGCTCTCTCAGCCCCACCTACCTCACAGGGTGTCTGTTAGGGGGAGGGGAAGGTGATTTTAAAATGGTTTGATTCTTCCTTAAGTGGTAGAGAAAGTCGGCATATAAAAACCAACACTTCTTCTTCTACGACTACTAATACTTCTACCACTACTACTACTAGAGTCACTCCCAGTCAGAACAGAGAGTGCTGTTGTGTGGACCTGTGATCTCACTTGGTAGAAGTTAAGTGCTCAAAGTGAAGCATGGCCAGGTGTAGAAGACACATCACAGAGCTGTAGGGATGGGCAGATTTCCCCCCCACCCCCATCCCACCCATTTACTGTTCTGGAATTTTCATTTTATACTGCATTCCACCCCTCCTTAAATTTTGCTTTAACTTGGAGGATGTGTATAATAAATTCTGGATGGAGTTTAGCTAGCCAGCTGCAACTTTCGGCTGGGGAGAGGATGTGGGTTGGTGGCAGAACACATGCTTTGCAGGTAGAAGGGTGCAAGTTCAGTCACTGGCGTCTCCAAGTTAAAAGGTGATGGGAAACTCCTTTTTCTGCTTGAGAGCCTAGAGAAATGCTGCCAGTCAGTACACAGTACTGAGCTAGGTGGACCACTGATCTGATTCTGAATATGGGAGCTATATACATCAATTATATATTCCTATTACTTCAATTTATTTGCAGCTTTTTCTGCTTCTACATTACCGAAGTGTTTGTATGCATTGGTAAGACATTGGGGGAAGCAATTGTATGATTGTATCAAGAGTCTTTTTGATGTTGTACAGATGTTCTCACATTCTCCTTCGGGTTACCCATATTTGCTCCAGTTGGTCAGGCCTTTGTAAGCTTTTTGCCATAAACGTAGGATAGAAATGGTTTAATTCTCTCCAGGATCGGAGGAGCATGCCTATTATATTAGGTGCTGTGGCACACAGGCAGGATAATGCTGCTGTAATCGTCTTGTTTGTGGGCTTCCTGGAGACACCTGGTTGGCCACTGTGTGAACAGACTGCTGGACTTGAGGGACCTTGGTCGGATCCAGCATGGACTTTCTTATGTTCTTATGTAATAATTAAATAAAATGTCATAGAAAAAGCTTCATGGTAAAGTGGTGCATGTAACCTCGGTCTGGTAGAGGGAAGAGGGTTTTTGGACAGTGTTGCATCAATGCATACATCAGTAAGATAGATGGGAGGGAGGGAGATGCAGCTTGCAGCTTCGTTATTTCCTGGTCTCTCCAGCAGCTCTGGTCAATAATGGGTCTGTTCCCACTGGATGAATTAAAATGTCTGCCCAATGTTGGGCATGCGACTGGCTGGAATTGCTTAAGGCAACAGGAAGAGGTTTCGATGCTCTTTCACGCGTGCATCACGGAGAGCCTGACACAGGGAGACGGAGCCAATTGGGCATGTGCTCACCAGCTCCCGTTTACCTCCTCTCTCACAGGACCACATTCCGGTGCCCTACCAGCCTGACTCCAGCAGCAACCCCTCCTCGACGACGTCGTCCACGCCTTCCTCGCCGGCGCCTCCCCTGCCGCCAAGCGCCACACCGCCTTCTCCCCTGCATCCCTCCCCGCAGTGCACACGGCAACAGAAGCAGTTCAACTTGCCAGGTACCTTCTTTGGCTTATGGCTAGACCAGCCTTGATCCCAACCTCAGTCTGCCTGTTATACTCTGTTTACTGTGGGTTGTTTGTCCAAGACACATTGATTTCTGCTCTGCAAGGGCTGTTCCTAATGTTCGAGTCCTATAAACACTTAGCTGTGGAAAGAGGCAAGGGGTGTTCTGTATCATTGTACCCTGCTTCTCTCCATCTGATAGCCTGACACATGTTATATATGTGCACAGAGGTGATGGGTTAGGGGAAGGAAGCTGAAAATTCTGGCCCCGCCCACAGTCAAGGGAATAGGCCCCACCCCCTCCTATGCAAATTAGCCATACATGGGCAAAGAACCTATATACGTATATGTCATCAAGTCGCAACCAACTTACGGCAACGCCAGGATCGTAGGATTTTCAAGGCAAGTGAGAAACAGAGGTGGTTTGCCATTGGCTTCCTCTGCAGAATCTTCTTTGGTGGTCTCCAAATCAATTAGCTGCTTAGCTTCCGGGAGCTGACAAGATGGGGTTATACCATACCATTCCACATTGTGGTACAAAGCACCTATTTGCATGTAAATCATTCCTATCTTTGTCTGCAACATGTGGTTGTCTTAAGATAGGGTTGCCAACCTCCAGGTAATAGCTGGAGATCTCCTGCTATTATAACTGATCTCCAGCCGACAGAGATCAGTTCCTTTGCAGAAAATGGCCGCTTTGGCAGTTGGCCTCCATGGTATTGAAGCCCCTCCCCTCCCCAAACCACGCCCTCCTCAGGCTCCATCCCAAAAACCTCCCGCCAGTGGCGAAGAGGGACCTGGCAGCCCTATCTTAAGATGGTGATTTGGGAAGCTCTTTTTAGGCTAAATTGGGCCGATGGCAGTAGACCTCGCGTGGCACCAAGGGATGCTGGGACAAATAAGCAGTGTGTGTGTTCTCCCTCTGCAAATATAACAAGCCAGCAGTTATTCAGTTCTGTCTTCAGGAGCAAATGGAACACACAGCTCCAATGTAAGGCAGAGAGCAGAACTAAAGGGGGGGGGAAACAATATGGCAGTCCTTCTTGTAGCCCAGAAGGAAATTATTCACCAGTCCCAGGCCTGAAGCCATTCTTTAGATTCAGGTGCAAATGCAAATATACTGTCTTTGAGCTTGAGGAAGGGCAAACGCACCCCCCCACACACACACACTTTACATTTTACAGCTCAGAGATCTACTGAACTTTTAATATAGATGCTTTGGGGCTTTAGAGTCCCCGTGGCTGAGTCACCCCACATATGGTTGTGCAGGGGTTAATCCCCTGTGAAACCATTTGCTTGCTTGCTGTAATTATAGATTGCCTTTCTGCCATGATGGCAGTGTATAACATAAGCAGATTTAAACAATTTGCAATTAAAAACAATTCAAGAATAAAAATAAACCCCCCCAAAGATTTTTTAATAGCAGAAACAATAGAACAATTACAATTTTGTCAGAATAAGGAACACGGTGGCAAAAAATAACTTGCTTAATCTAATTTTGGAAGGAGTTGTGGCTGAGTGATAGAGTATATTCTTTACATCTCCCCAGCTCCTCCATTTAAAGGATCTCGGATAGCATATGCTAGGAAGAATCATCCTCTTCCTGAGATCTTGGAGAGTAGAGAAAACTGACCACAGTAGACCAGCCAGCCACATCTGAAGTTGGGGACATGCAACACAGGCTCTCTGAGGAAGTTCTTACAAGTCTGTTTCATATAGGAATATGCAGCCTTTGGGTGGAGCTGCCTTGTTTTGAACCATGTGAAAGGTGACAGTACATAGAATTGCTTCCATCATGCTGAATAGGGCTGATATGAGCCTCAAAGGTTCCCTTCTCCAGCTTGTTGGGGAGGATTGTTTACCCTTCCGTTACCCTGTGGGCAGCATACCATATCACAGCCTTTGCTCTACAGAGTAAGATTACAACGAGGTCAGGCTGAGAGATGGTGTCTTGTCCCAGGTCAGTAGCTCAGGTGCCTTTACAGCTGAGGGGAGATATGAAACCTAATCTCAAGCCCAAGACGGTATCCACTGTACCATACTGCCTTGGGAACGTTTGTGGAGTAATTTTTGCTAGCCCTGTGGGGCCTAGTGGTGGTAGAGGTGTTGTACATCATAACACTCCACAAGAGTTGCAGACCAGAGGCAGAAAGTTCCTTAATTCCTCCCTGCTATGAAAACAAGGTCTAGATTGGCCAATATTTTGTCATACTTTATGGAATCCTCTACTTCAAGATGTGAAGATGGCCATTGGCCTAGGATAGTTTAAAAGGGGGATTTGATAAATTCATGGAGGGTAGGTGTATCAACAGCTTTTATATCAAAATTAAACTTCCATGTTCAGAAGCAGTTTTATCTGTAGATTCCAGTTTGCCGGAGTGGGACAGGGGTAGAAACAGTAAGGAAGAGTTGTTTGCATCATGCCCTGTTTGCGGACTTTCCTTAGACATGTGTTGGGTACCAAATGTTGGACTAGATGAATCTTTAATCCAGTTGGGATTCTCTTATGTCATTATTAGATATCTGTGTATGTTGGGGAGGTGGGGAATCCTGTGTCCGCCACCAGGTTCTAGTTTTCACCCCATCTTTGAAACTCCACAAGGCAGAGAAAACATGGGCTCATAAAACAGGACAACCTATTTGTCTTTAGTTTAATTGCCTTGAAACCTTCTCTGTCCCGCCATGATGCGGAGCAGTTGCCCTCCTCCCTCTTGTTTCAAGAGGATTCTCCATTTTCAGAATACATGCCCTCTATTAAAAAATGATTCTAGAAACCGAGGCGGCAATTACTCACCAGCTGGAGAAGAAACAAGCAGGGATCGCACAGTGACTGAAGCCCTCTGTGTCCCCTTGAAACCTTCAAACAGCCATCCATTTTCAGACAGGGTTGGTTGGGTTTGAACAAACTACTTCTCCACATTGCAGTTGTTCCCTGGGATTACTGCTTTTACCCACCTGCAGCATTTGTAAAGTTTCAACTAGTATATTTTTTTTTTAACAGACCCTGGCTTAAAAAAAAAATGGATTGTAATGCATGGAGTTGTTGTGTGGTTGGAAGATGGTGGCCATTTGTGCATGGCTGTTTCCTCGCGGTCACCCGCAGGCTTTGCTTTGCTTTTGCTTGCGTCAGAGGTCACCTCCCTCTCCCGGCACATTACCAAGCGTTTCCCCCGCGTTTTCTGGATGCCGGCTAAACACAAGTCCATAAAACGCGGGGGAAATGCGCGGAAACTCATGGGGAGAGCGAGGCGATCTCTGATGGTCAGAAAATGCAAGCATAATCAACGCAAAGCCCCGAAGTAGTTGGGGCGGCTGCAAGGAAGCAGCCACGCAGAAATGGCCGATGTCGTTTTCTCCTCGTTGTCATTTGAGAATAGCATGGACACTTCTGTGCTTAATTAAGGAGCTGGTTATTTACACACAAGCGGAAAATCTGGACATTCCCGCTCGTTTGGGAGCAAAAAATTTGTTTCAGAAATTAAATAAAAATAGCAAAAAAGAACTGAAGACGTTCAGTCTAATATAACTGTTTATTCTCCCTGGCTAATTTGTGAACTCCTCCTTCGGAGGCTGATGAAGCGCCTCAACTACCCGGGAAAGCGTTTCCTCCTAGCGGTGCCGGTTTGCCTGACTTCCGGTACCTCCGTGCCGTCTTCTTATAGCGGCATGACCATGACGTTCACCTTTGGACTTTATACCTGATCATCTTCCAGTTTGTTGGATTTGCTCTGCATCCACCTTCGGAGATCGCCATTGGGCTTTTGTTGTATTTATTGAACTTTGTTATTTAGTAGCACATTTGTATAGTATTTGTTGCATTTGTATTGTAATTGTGTTGCCTAACTTTGAATAATATTGTTGTTAGATTGATACTTTGAGCCTACCCTGTTTGGTTCTTACGATTACCTGGAGGTTGGCAACCCTAGTTGCCAGGTCCCTCTTTGCCACCAGCGGGAGGTTTTTGGGGCAGAGGGCAGGGTTTGGGGAGGGGAGGGACTTTAATGCCATAGAGTCCAATGGCCAAAGCAGCCATTTTCTCCAGGTGAACAGATCTCTATCGGCTGATCAGTTGTAATAGTAGGAGATCTCCAGCTAGTACCTGGAGGTTGCCAACCCTAGCCAGGGCAGAGAAAGCCCTGGTTCTGGTTGAGGCCAGCTGGATACTCTTCAGGCCCGGGACCACCAGTAGATTGTTATTTGATGAACGTAGTGTTCTCTGAGGGGCATACCAGGAGAGGCGGTTCCACAGGAACAAAGGTCCCAGACAGGATAAGGCTTTAAAGGTCAAAACCAGCATCTGGTTTCACAGTATCCCCCTGTTTGGGGAACGGAATTGTTGAGGTGGCGATGGGTAGGACAGCGCAACGTTTGGCTGAAAAAGGGGAAGGGGACAAATGAACTGGCCCCAAAACAAGATCTAGGGTCCGCCATGTGGTCTGCTTTTTTTTTGGCCGCTGGTGAACTCGAAAGACATTCGCATGCGAAATCTGTGCTGGGGCGCTGAAACAGACAATTGGAGGAAACAATGAAGTGAGAGGAAGTTCTGTCAGGAAGCACTTGGTGGGTTGATGGCCTTGCAAAAGCACGCCAGGAAAGGCAAGGCTGCTAGTCGGACCAGATGTGCCCAGAATAGCACAGAGCATAATTTAATATAGCCACCACAATGGACATGCTACGTAACAAACTTCCTTATTCCCCAGTGCAGGAATCTAAGCTTGGGAATTAACTGAAAGCCGCTTCTCAACCCCTGATGTTTAAAAATGCTTGTGTGCGTGTCGAGTTGAACTCTTCCGCTTCGCTGAGGTGCAGCGAGAAGAGATGGGGACGATCTGGCAGAATCCATCTGTAATTTTATCAGACGATGGCTGTGGGGAGGGGACAACTAGATCAGAGTCATATCGAGGGGTGGGGGAGTGTTAACCTTTTCCCCTCAATGCCATTTTCCCAATCTAAATCACACACAGGCCTCTAACAGATAATTCTCTGGCTACAAGAGCATCTCCTCCTGACAGCTATGGACTACTGCACTGACTGGATTTTGCAAATGTTGCGTTCAGCATTCTGTGCATGTTTAAGGGATTGATCTGTAAGTGCTCGAGGCATACTTAGAACTCAGGGTCATTCAAAGGAACTGGTTGGCAGCAGAATTCATGACAGACCAAAATAAAGTTCTTCCCGCCAAACACATAATTAACGGAGGAACTTGCCACCCAAAGATGTGGTGATGGGCATTAGCTTAGATGGGTGTAACAAGGTATCACGGTCCCATGTAACGAGGTCTTTAGACAAATTTCTGGAGGATAAGCCTCTGAGAAGCTGTCAGCCATGATAGATAAATGGAGCCTCCATGTTCAAAGGAAGCATACCTGTGAATACCAACTACAGGGGGGCAAAGAAAGTGGGGAAGAAGAAGAAGAAGAAGAAAAGAGTTGGTTTTTATAGGCCAGCTTTCTCTGCCTTTTAAGAAGCATCTTAAATCTCCTTCCCTTCCTCTTCCCACAACAGACACCTTGTGAGGTAAGCGAGGCTGAGAGAGCTCGAAGAGAACTGTGTCTAGCCCAGGGTCACCCAGCAGGCTTCATGTGGAGGAGTGGGGAAACCAACTTGGTTCACCAGATTAGAGTCCACCACACATGTGGAGGAGAGGGGGAATCAAACCCGGTTCTCCAGATTAGAGTCCACCACTCTTAACCCCTACATCACGCTGGCTTATTTACCTTAGAATCATAGAGTTGGAAGGGGCCATATAGGCCATCTAGTCCAACCCTTTATACTCTGTTTGCGGGCTTTCTAAAGGGTTCTGGCAAGCTGCTGCTAGAAACGAGATATTTGACAGGATGGGATCTTTGCTCTGTTCCAGCAATACTCCATGTGTGTTTAGATATAAATTTTAGAGTTAAAGCTGGAGATTTCTGGATTTTGGCAGTTTGGCCAAAACTTGGCATGGATATTGAATATTTGTTTACAGATACTGTGTTTTCCCAAAAATAAGACATACCCATAAAATAAGCCGTAGCAGGATTTCTAAGCATTTGCGCAATATAAGCCATACCCCGAAAATAAGACATAGTGATAGGCATGGCTATGCAGCGTACCAAGACTTCCCGCCAGTTCGCTGTTCCCAGAGATATTGTCGAAGGCTTTCATGGTCAGAGTTCATTGGTTCTTGTAGGTTATCCGGGCTGTGTAACCGTGGTCTTGGAATTTTCTTTCCTGACGTTTCGCCAGCAACTGTGGCAGGCATCTTCAGAGGAGTAACACTGAAGGACAGTGTCTCTTCAGTGTTACTCCTCTGAAGATGCCTGCCACAGTTGCTGGCGAAACGTCAGGAAAGAAAATTCCAAGACCACGGTTACACAGCCCGGATAACCTACAAGAACCAATGTTCCCAGAGAGTTTCCTCGGCCTCAGACCACTCGTCCTGTAGCCCAGCCCGTTTCCCCCTGCCATGCCCATTCCCGGGCCGTGCCCGCCCATTGTTCAGCTGGTCGGCGGTCCGTGGGGAAGGCCAAGGGCCTTGCCTCCCGGAAGGCCATTCCCCGCCCGGTTCGGTTTGGTGCCAGCCGCGACGGAGCTTTGCTGGCCCGGCCGGGAGGCTCCCTCTGCACCGGGGCACAGAGGGAGTGAAAGTGAAAGTAAAAGTCTCCTCAGTGTAGTGAGGAGCAGGACGCTGTGCTTTAGGTATTGTGTGTCCTCAGGGGGAAGAAGTAAAGCTCTCTCCCCCAGCACCAACCAGCAACAGTCTGTGGTCTCTCTCATCCCACACAAACACCAGGGGATAGGGGAAAAGCTTCAGTCGCAAGAAATTCAGGATGGAATTCCGGGTTTGGAGAGTTATGACGATGTTCCAGAAGAAGAAGACTTAACTATCTTTGAATAAATGTAGATTGTTGTACCATACTTAATAAAAATAAGACATCCCCTGAAAATAAGCCATAGTGTGTCTTCTTGAGGAAAAATAAATATAAGACAGTGTCTTATTTTCGGGGAAACACGGTATACATCATACAGCCATACATCAAAAACCAATTTGACTTAAAGTACACCCTATAATTTCTGTAATTGGTTATACTGTGATGCCCCATATTACTTCTCTTTCTTACAAAATGAATGATATTTCATTTCTGTAGACATTTCATGAGTACACACTAATAGTTTCTCTAGTAATAATATAGATCCTCTATCGAAAACTAAAACTAAATGTGTCTTCTTCATATTATAGGTCAAGTTATTACACTTAAAAACAATTAGCAAAATTCAATGATGAAGCACGTTTGTCATATTGAGTATCTGATATTGAGCATTTGAACAATCAACCTGACAGAATGGATTTTGAGGATTTTAAGAGGAAATCTTGGACTTTGCCTATAGTGAAAATAAGGCAGCAGTTTCTCCTAGTGGGAGGCATTTGTGTGAGCAACTGCTGAAGCGCCAGCTTGCAGTGGTACTCCAGATGCCAGCAACTCATCCATGCTGAGCCATCTTGGTTTCCACCAAGAAGCTTTTAAATCACATTGTCTCACTTTCAGAAGATACAGTGAACTTAAAGGCACCCTTCTAGACGCCAGTAGGAGGAAGAAGAAACAGGCACCGCAAAGAAAACACATATGTTACCCCTTCAGCAAATCAGAGCTCTCCAGTGTTATTGAACATGCAGAGGCTTCGGGAATTTTAAAAGAAGGTTGCCATGGGAGGTGGGAGCCATCGTAAAATGGCTGCCATGCAGCATGTTGGGAAGTTCCAGGCCAAATGCCCATCCACGATGAACACTGCGGAGGCAGCTGCTTCCTAATGGCGACTTCCTGCAGACACAAAGGGTGCTTTCCTTTCCCTAGATTTAACAGCCATTGGTTATTCATCAACCATTTCGCACTTTAAAAAGGGGAAGTGGAATTTAAATTTTCCTTGACACTCTCTCTCACACAATTGACCGATCTGCTTGACAGCAGATAACACCATACCCGCTTCTTAGAAAGTATCTTTAGCTGTTTTATCCAGGGCGTGATATATTTATTTCATGCTGTATTATTTTGTGGACATGCTAAAACAATGTGGGCTAGGGAGTCTATTTGATCCATTCAAAATGGGCATTTTCGTTCTTTTGCAGTAATTTTATTGTTTTGCCCTTGTGTCTCGGCTTTCAATACACGCCGAATAATGCACTTTCAATCCACTTTCAATGCACTTTTCAAATGGATTGTACTGTGTGAAATGGCAAAATCCACTTGCAAACAATTGTTAAAGTGGATTGAAAGTGCATTATTCAGGATGTGTGAAAGTACCCAACGACAATTCTTCTTGGGCTCCACCTCCTGCGTCAAAGAGGTGGGGACTGGCTTTTTGCGTTGGGAAAGATATGCTGCCCAGCCAGTAAGTCAGTTTCCAAAGAAAGAAGAGGGTTTGCTCCCTGCACAGCCATTGGGGAGAAGTGTCCACAGCCAAGCCCAAGGGGGATAATTGTGACGTGCCTGCCTGGGGTGAGCTCAGTGGATTGCTAGGCAATCAGCTGGGAGGGAGTGAACAAAAATGCCCTTTTGTCCCCTGACTTATTCAAGACCCTTTGGGATTTATCCCTGAGTAGCTAGCACCCTTGGATCCTATGTTGGGGAATCACTGAAGTAAGGTCTACCACCCACTGATGGAACTCAGCTTATGGGAGGGGGGTTACATGCCCAACTACTAGGAAATACCACTCAATTTGTCTTCTGTCAACTCTTTGAGTAGCGCATTGCCTCAATTTGTTCTACAGTAGTGGTTCTTAACCGGATCCATATCCCTCCCCCCTACCAGGAGAGATCTACACATCTTGGAATGCATTCCAGAAGTTCAGGGTTGTCAAACAGAGGGCATTTGGGATTTGAGGCAGTTAGTGACATTGGGAGTCGTCTGTCCTCTTGCCTACCTAGATTTCTGCATGAATCGCCTTCAGTTTTTAGACCCAAAGAAAAATAACTTCCGCTGTCTTCAAAGTTGGTAGCGCCTGGAATGTGAAATTAATGTTGGGTGCTTGTCATAACAAGAATGATCGGAACAGCGGGGCAGATAGTTTGGCTGGATAATGGGATTATGCTGGAACTTCTCGGTTAAAATATCACACTGCGGCACCTTAAAGACTAATCAATTTATTGTGTCACATGCTTTTGTGAGCTGGAGTCCACTTTGTCAGATACATGAAGTGTTAGGTTCCATTGGTGGAGAGATTGATCGTCGTGCCCGTTGTTTGTTCCTTGGATGTCCACAGTATTGTTATCGAGTACGTTTGGCTGTCTTCTGTCTTGGTTCAGGTTTGTCATACAATTCATCTTAAGCGATATTCTGTCGGTCTTTTAGTTACTGCACCTCCATTGGAGGGGCTGTGTTTTTTGCTGTATATTTTAGAGGCAGCTTTCTTCATTTGTGCAGATAAGGCGGTTTGCTGGTCATAGATTATTTCTATAGTACACCAAACTGGGCCTACCTTTTAGCAGGTCCAAACTCATGTTGGTGCTCCCTGATTAGCACTTCAGAGGTGTGGTATGACCCCCCCCCCACACTCCAAAGAGTAACATTCATAGGATGGGATGTTCCAAATGCAGAGCCCTAAGGCTGACCCTAATACAGGCAAGTACAGCATCTATTTATGGGTACATAAATAGCACAGCATCTATTTATGGATAGTAGTTACAAGCCACACTTGCTTCCTCTGTGCATTACTGCCTTGGTATTGTTTGTGCTCCCTAAATATTTTAATATGATAAGTCGTAATAATATGTCAATTTTCTGCTTTTCAGCCTCCCATTACTACAAGTACAAGCAGCAATTCATCTTCCCAGGTAGGTTTCTCTAGAACAACAGCAGTGTTATTGGACAAATCCTGCTCACCCACTTTTTGCTATGGCTGGTGGATGCCATTGCCTGCCCATTCAACCCTGTCACCCTGCCCTAGACTCCATTTCCCTCCCTCCTGTGGAAATGCTTGCTTGGTTTGGGGGCAGCTCTGCTGGCCATGTTTGGTCCAGTTTTTTTTGGGAATTGTAGGACACAGAAGGAAAGGGATATGCCTATCAAATGACTAGCGGTACTATTCTGAACTGGAACCTTGTTTCTTTCAGATGTTGTCCCCGAGACTCCCACCAGAGCACCCCAAGTTATCCTTCATCCAGTGAATTCTAACCCAATGTAAGTCACCCTGGTCTTTGCGTACTCTTTGTTGTCAAGTCTTGCTCCTCTGTTTGAAGGCATCTTCCTCTCCCTAATGATGTAAAGTGTGCTCTTAAGAGATGCAGCTGTTGCTTATTCTAGGCAGGTTTCGCTTCCAGGTAGCACAAAGTCTGCTAATTTTTGCCGATAACCTTATGTGGCTGATTTTTTTTTTTTTGGCCGTCAAGACACAGCTGACTTATGGTGACTGCATAGGTTTTTCAAGGCAAGAGACATTCAGAGGTGACTTGCCATTGCCTGCCTCTGCCTCACACCCCTGGTATTCCTCGGGGGTCTCCCATTGAAATACTAGCCAGGGCTGACCCTGCTTAGTTTCTGAGTTCTGACAAGATCAGGCTAGCCTGGGGCTATCTAGGTCAGGGTGGTTGACTATTACAGGCCATAAAAATATATTGCATGCATTGGATCAGGTTGCACATGTGTTTTATGTGCTGATATGCAGCCTCCCATGTAAGTGATAAAATGGCAGAGGAAAAAATGGTGCTGCAAGCGACATTGGGCCCCAATTGAGTAGCAAAGTAGAGTATATCTAAATAAATAATTCCAGATGAGTAGTTGTGTTCATCTGTAGTATCTGATCAAGTGATCTCTGACTCATGTACATTGATGCTTGAATAAATTTTGTTAACCTTTAAGGTGCCTCTGAACTCCTGCTTTGTTTCCCATTTTAGTGGTAGTAAGATTGGATCAGGAGGAGTAAAATATTTATTCATTCATTCATTCATTCATTCATCCTGCATCCACACAGAGGAGTAAAATATTATTTATTTATTTATTCATTCATTCATTCATTCATTCATTCATGAATTGGATTTTTTATGCCACCCATTTTTGACCAGTTCAGGCTCTGAGCAGCTCACAACCATTGCAATACAATTAAAATAAGCAAAAGCATAATTTACAATTAAAACTAGAATTCATCAATTAAAAGCCAGGCTCCTTCAACTATAAGCAGCATAAAACAATGATGAGAAAACCATACAGAGGAGGAAGGGAACCATATAACACACAAAATAAACACCAACAAGAAGGGAAAGGGAAGGTATAGGTATATATTATTGGGAGTGTAAAGCTCATTATAAAGTATACACGATAAGAATTAAGGGGTCTTTGTATTGGGTGCATTCTTTTCTTCCCTTGGCAGTGAGAAGTTCCAGAGGCCATGCCCACTGGGTTTCATTTGAATAAAAGAGCAATGCTTACATTGCCATCCTAAAAAATAGCCTTATGTACAGATCTACCAGCACAACATAACTGGAGCCAAACAGGCACACCGAATAGGCAGCAGAGCTGCTAATCCAGCGTCAGATTGGCATCACAGAATTAGACCGTGCATACCAAGGTATTTCACCTTTAGTGAACTCACAGCTCTCTTCCAGTCTATTTTTTTTAAATCTCTATCTCTGTTCCTGCCCTCACCTGTAGAGTGCCACCTTTCCCAAGCTCCAATAAGTGTCTGGTTCAAAAATACAAACTGATTCCTAGTTATCAGGAGACCATCTCCAAACCATTGACTCAGCATCAGATGACTATTCTGGATTATTAACCAGAAAATCCACCTAACCAAAATCAATCAGCAGCCATAACATCACATTACAAGATGCAGCCCATATTGGTTGTGTTTCCACACTTTAGATTCTGTTTCCCGTTGCACAGTGTAAAATGCAAAGTGGGATCTTTTGCATCGACTTTTACCAGCGAGCATCATACATATATGGAACTACCTTTTTTGCATGATAGAAAAAGCAGTTGAAAACAGCAGCACGCACCTGCTTTTTGCCATTTGTTGTAATTGTGTTGGATTGTAAAGGTCAGGGCAAGCCAGATGTGGAATGGGAAGTGTCACTTGATGCCAAAGGCAGCCAGCCTGTCAGTCCCTTTGTAAGGCTCTCTTCCCAGGCTGTTAGGCAAGAGTAATTGACTTCGGCGAGGCGAGAGCTCAGAGTGGCAGCTGCTTATGTGCTGCAGATTAAAGAATCCTCTCAAACCCAAACTCGGGGGTTAGAGATGAATTGCCAGCCTAGAGCCTACTTTAAAAATTAATGTGTTTTCCCTCCCATTGCCTGCTGAAGCCAATTCAGCTTTTGTTGGTACCTCTGTAAACTGCAAGCAAATGAATTCCAAGCAGCTCCCCCCTTTGCTTTCTTGCCCTTCTTCTTTGAGACACCCTTGACAGCAGAGAACCGATTTCAGATGGCTGTCCTATGGAGTTAAAGACAATGATTTTGCCCCTTCAGGAGAAGCTCGCTCTCAGCCCAGCTCTTGAAAAGTTCCTCTTAAGACCTGACTTGGGTTTATTTTATTATTTTTATTATTTGAGCCATCTTGGAAAATCACTATTAGAAGTTGGATCTGCCATCTTCCCTTTGAACGTCTTGAGCTGTGGCATTTTGCGGTTAGCATTTTTGTGCTGTTGTGGGAGAGCTCGAGCCCTAAAATGCCAAAGGCTTTCCCTTAAAGCAAAGGGACAGAGGATGACTGAACAAACCAGCAGTTGCCTGGAAGTTGCCTGCTTAAGATGGCTGCCAACTTGGAAGGCTTTAAGAGGGGAGTCAACATGTTCATTCATGGAGGATAGGGCTATCCATGGCTACTAGTCAAAATGGATGCTAGTCATGATGCATTCCTATTCTCTCTATTTCACTACATGAGCCCGATAGGCCAGGCTTACCCCACCATGGGTGGGTATACATGGTAAGCAAGGTATGGAGAGAGTGGACAGGGAGAAGCTTTTCTCCCTCTCTCATAATACTAGAACGTGGGGTCATCAGCTGAAGCAGGAGGGTGAGAGATTCAAAACTGATAAAAGGAAGTATTTCTTCACACAAGACATAGTTAAATTGTGGAACTCCCTGCCCCAAGATGTGGTGATGGTTGCCAACTTGGGAGGCTTTAAGAGGGGAGTGGACATGTTCATGGAGGAGAGGGCTATCTGCGGCTACTAGTCAAAATGGATACTAGTCATGATGCATACCTATTCTCTCCAGGAGCATGCCTATTGTATTAGGTGCTGTGGAACAAAGGCAGGATAATGCTGCTGCAGTTGTCTTGTTTGTGGGCTTTCTAGAGGCACCTGGTTGGCCACTGTGTGAACAGACTGCTGGACTTGACGGGCCTTGGTCTGATCCAGCATGGCTTTGCTTATGTTCTTATGACCCCTTTGTGAGTTGGTAGAGGTGAGATTTAGCCTGGGGGATTTACTGATTTGTAGCTCCCTGTCTCAGCCGCTCCACTCCACCCCACCAGCTTGCTACCTTTCTTGCACTGACTCCGCCATACCTGCATGCCATTATAAGAAACAGGAGCTGCAGTCCCGTGTGGCTTGGAATTTTTCTGCTTCCAATGTGGAAATAAAAAGTATCTCAAGTCATTGGCGGGTGTGACTCCAGATTTCTATCTGAATTAGAAATCTGCTGCCCATGGCATTTGACAATATGACCTCCACGTTGCTCTGAATACGCAGCCTGAAGAGAGGTGGACCGAGCAAACAAATAATATTATGTGAGCATCCTCTTGCGAGCGCTCGGATGGTTACGGCAATCTCTGGCTACAAGGCCCCTGGAGATTAGTTGGCAATCAATGAAGCAGAAGTGAAAAATTGAATCAGCAACTGCATATATTCCACTGCTGTTAGTGGCTAATGGTGCCTGTTTTCAAGGAAAGATAAGATTCTAAAACCTCTCTAGATTGAACGGACCCCCAAGGGGGAGACCACGGCTGTGGCATGTTAGTCAAGATGCCCGAAACAGAGTCCCTCTGTCTCTATAAGCTGGATTCAGGTTTATCCCTTTCTCTGCTGCTTAATGCTATACATTTAATTTATATCCTATCTGTAGAAACTTGTTTGGGTCTCACTGAGGCCAGATGTCACCAGAGGAGAGTGGGTTTGTAGAATGGTTTGCACCGTTTCAGTTTGCACATGGGTAGGGTTGCCAACCTCCAGGTAGTAGCTGGAGATCTCCTGCTGATTACAACTGATCTCCAGCTGCTATAGTTCAGTTTCCCTTGGAGAAAATGGCCGCTTTGGCAATTGGGCTCTATGGCATTGAAGTCCCTCCCCAAACCCCGCCCTTCTCAGGCTCCACCCCAAAAACCTCCTGCTGGTGGTGCAGGGGGACCTGGCAACCCTACACATGGGGTGGGGGGTTCCACATTTTTGATGTTCCCCCATGTTGGAAAGAAGGTTCTCTGCAACTAGAGAGCCAGCACTGAGATAAAATACGTGGAATGCTTAGGAGCAGCACTGGATGAGTAGGGCATGTTGTTTGTTTTTTAAAGTAGTGGTATTATTAAAAGTAGCCATTCATGAAGGAGGTCAAAAGCTCTACTGGGCTGTGTTATGTTTTTATCCTGAGCTTCCTCCAAGGAGTTTGAGTAGGCACCTTTAAATATAGTGCTCCCTCTTTGGTTTCTTGGCCTTCGTCAAACATCACAAAACATTCTCCAAACCTGCAAGCTCAGATTCTACAGGATGTCACCTGCCACAGGTCCGCAGCAAACCTGTGGATGCGTGGAACAGCTGTTGCTTTGGTTATATAAAAAGAGCCCCCCTGAATTAGGCCAGAGGTCCGTTTTGTCCAGCCTCCTGTTCCCCAAACATGGATCCCTCTGTTAGGTAGTCACATGGTTATTTAGCCATGTGACTCTGCATGCTTTCATTGCAGAAGTCCTTCCACCACACTGGCCACCCTTACCTGTCATAACGAAGGGCATTTTTCTACTAAATAAATCATATGTAAATCATTGAATCCCCTGTGCGGTTACGTAGGTTAAATAGTCATTTTGCTTCCAATGGAAACCTTAATTGTGCACTGACCATATGTCAGAAAACCAATGGGTGTTGAGTGATTATGATATATGCAGGAACAGGTATTTGGACTGGCTTCTCATCAAGTGCATTCATAAGGAAATAAATTTGGTCTGGGAATCTATTCATATTTTTTTCCACTGAGCTCCAAATATATTGGTGCTGTTCAGCACAATTAACTGTTGTGTTTGGTTTGCTTTATAAAGAGGGGCCGTTTTTTATGGCCTGGGGAGTTTTGATTTTGTAGGTTATAAGCCTTTCAGCAAGGACCTCTTGGATTACTGAAGGGTAAAAGAGAAGGAATAGTTTGGTATCGTTCTTTTTGTTCGACCTGCAACCATTCATTATTTTGAAGTCAAGTAATTTCCTAAGGTCGTACCTTAGTCCTCTTTCACAACATAGACTTTGGCAACTCCTGCCATGAAGGATAAATAACAACCAGCGCTGATTCCAGGTTTTGGGGGGCCCTGGGCAGAGGGTGTCCGCCCCCTCCCATGCCCACCACTAGGCTTCCCTTCTTGTGTGTCCTTCCGCTGCCCGCTCACAACCTCTCCCACCACCTGCAGTCACAATTGCCCACACTGCCTGCGTGCCCTTTCCCTGATGGTGCTGGCTAGTGGGTACAGCTAGGGACACCACTGCCGTGGCCACCAGGAACACTGATGTTTTGTGCGCCACTCACATGCCCTTCTCCAGCAGCGCAAGGCAGCACATGCAGCTGGCAGCACAGGCAACAGAACACTCACAAGCAGGCAGTGGAAGTGTGTACCTGCAGGCACCAGAAGCGACCAGTCAACAAACAGAATATATTTCATGACGAGGGCCACCGATATGTGGCCTGGTCAAACTGCATTGCGTTCAGGACTCTCAGGCCCATTTCTGGCTGAGTTCTGATTTCCTTTAAGGGAAGAAATCAATTCTGGGGCAGAACTGGGGGTTGAGAATAACGGGACTTCGTCTGCCTGGAGTTTAACATAGTCTTGCAAGTAACTCTAGATAGCCACTGGCTTGCACAAAAAGAGTTATCTGCCTATGAAAATAATTGGCTGCACAATGACAGTTTAAAAAGCAACAAGAAATAAAGTATCTTCCAGTATATAAAATATCCCCATTTGGTCTGTCTGGAGGCAATTATTACTTGCCAGGGGTGATGAAGTGACTACCGGTGCCATCCTAAGCATCTAAGTCAACTAAAGTCACTGTGCCTAGAGGGGGGTGCACCTCTGCTTAGGATAACACTGTCCATTTCCTGTTGAAGGCTGGGAGGATTATGTATTAGGGCATAAATAGCATTGTTTATGGCTTTCTTGAGTAATTTTCAGTGTTTGTTTTTTCTTTAAAGGCTGGAAGGAAATCCATTACTTCAAATTGAAGTGGAGCCAACCTCTGAGGTAAGGCACGCGCGCGGATCCAAAGGAGTGAACTTTGCTAAGGTCTCGGCAAAGACCCAACAGAGTCAGTTACTTGGCTTCTGTGGGAATATATCTTTGGATTTTTTTAAAAATACCCCACCCTATCTCGAGAGACCTCCTGTGTTGACCTTGCTGTGCCCGAACATCCTTTTAGGACTCATAAAATTCATTACCACTTTGCTTGGCATTAGTGGATCTGTAAGCCACTCTCTTGCCTCTGTGCCCATATTGAATTGAGAGCTGGTGTGCGCGATTAGCCTGTTCACGACAGCAGTTTTTTCCCCCCTCCTTGTGCCCACTGAAGCTGTCTAGTTGTGGCGAATGGTCCATCTGTCTTGTCGGTTATGAGGAGAAACTGAAATTCTGCAAGTCGCTGTAAACTTCCTCAATATGGGCAGAACAGGGGGAAAACATCAGCTTCTGTTCCTGGTTAATGAGTTAGCAGCTGCCGTAGGCAGGAAAGGAAAATTGTCAGCTGGCATGAATAAGAAGATGATGTGAGCTCGCTTTGAGCTTTATCTTGAGTTGCATAAGAATGACCTTGTTGGATCAGACTGACGGACCACCTAATCTGGCTTTCTCACTTTGGTGGTGACCAGCAAGGTGCTTCAGGGAGGTTCCCAAGAAGAAGAAGAGGAGGAGGAGGAGTTGGTTTTTATATGCCGACTTTCTCTACCACTTAAGGAGGAATCAGACTGGCTTACAATCACCTTCCCTTCCCCCCCCCCCCACAACAGACACCCTGTGAGGTAGGTGGGGCTGAGAGAGGTCTAATAGAGCTATGACTAGCTCAAGGTCACCCAGCTGGCTTCATGTGAAGGAGTGGGGAATCAAACCCGGTTCTCCAGATCAGAGTTCACCGCTCCAATCCATAGCTCTTAACCACTGCACCATGCTGGCTCTCCAAACGTTGGCAGGGTAATTAACACAGCAAAGATGCACAACCGGATTAAAGTGTAGATAAGGCTTTATTCAGGAACAAACATACTTGATAGTGAGGAGGAGAGACAGAGATAGGGCGAAAACGCATGGTCACTTTATCCTCCTTTAATCCCTGTTTTAGCCTTTAATCTGTACAGCCAATCGGAAGCCCTGCTGGACAAACACCCCACCTAGCCCCTGCCACTTTCTAAAAACACTTGGCGGGCATCAGAAAAGGTGTCATCTGGTACCATGGTGCCCACCGGCACCTTCTTGTGGACTCCTGAGCTACCTGTGAGATCACAGCATACAAGTTAAGCGTGGCATAGGGGTTAAGAGCGGTGGTTTGGAGCAGTGGAGTCTGATCTGGAGAACAGGGTTTGATTCCCCACTCGTCCACATGAGCGGCGGACGCTAATCTGGTGAACTGGCTTTGTTTCTAGCTGGGTGACCTTGAACTAGTCACACTCCCTCAGCCCCACCTACCTCACATGGTGTCTGTGGAGGGGAGGGGAAGGGAAGGGGATTGTAAACTGGTTTGAGTCTCCCTTAAGTGGTAGAGAAAGTTGGCATATAAAAACCAACTCTTCTTGAATGGGTGCACCAGGCAAGGCTTTGTTTTGTGGTGTGTTTCTGACAGGGTTTGTACTTATGAGGCATATTTGAATGGGTTTGGGGGAGGGTATAGGAGAGATACGTCATAAAGGGTCATATGCCAGGATTATCCTGTAAATTAACCTCTCCTTTCTCCCTTTCCCAGAACGAAGAGGGACACGAAGAGGAGTCGGAAGACGACTTTGAGGAGATGAACCTCTCGCTCCTGTCGGCCCGCAATTTCCCACGCAAGGCCAGCCAGACCAGCATTTTCCTGCAAGAGTGGGACATCCCTTTCGAGCAGCTGGAGATTGGCGAGCTGATTGGCAACGGCCGCTTCGGGCAGGTGTTTCACGGCCGCTGGCACGGCGAAGTGGCCATCCGCCTCATTGACATTGAGCGGGACAATGAGGACCAACTTAAGGCCTTCAAGCGGGAAGTGATGGCCTACCGGCAGACGCGGCACGAGAACGTGGTGCTGTTCATGGGCGCTTGCATGAGCCCTCCCCACCTCGCCATCATCACCAGGTAAGCCGCAGGTTTGACTACCGCCTTCCCCTCCCGCCAGATGGGGGCAGTTTTGAGCGGATGGACAGCAGGAAAAGTAAAGGTTTCCAAGCTAGGTGACCTCTGGCGGTTGGAAACCACATGCATAATCAGGACAAAACCTCGAAGTCGTCGGAGGGGTGACCACGAGGGAAACAGCCATGCATGGTTTGGTGGTGGCCGCTGATTTAAATGAATGCTAACCCCTCTATGGTTATGCGTAGGGTTGCCAACCTCCAGGTAGTAGCAGGAGATCTCCTGCTTTTACAACTGATCTCCAGCCGATAGAGATCAGATCACCTGGCGAAAATGGCCGCCTTTGGCAATTGGATTCTATGGCATTGAAATCCCTCCCTTCCCCAAACCCTGCCCTCCTCAGGCTCCGTCCCAAAAACCTCCCACTGGTTGTGAAGAGGGACCTGGCAACCCTAGTTATGCAGGGCAGAACTTTGAATATACCATACCCAGGCAGGACCTGTCCTTGCTCTTCTAGCTCTATTGATTCATTAGCTCATGTCCTCTTGGAATGCCGCTTTTATGAGGAACTTCGATCATGTTATATCTCTCCCCTTTTAACATATAAATCTAATACCTCTGTCTCTGGCACAATGCCTTTTTTATTACGCGACAGGGATCCCAAGGCTACGTTGTCAGGGGCAAGATTTGTTTCAGTCCTTATATCCCTCAAACATTAGATTTACGCTGCTCAAGATCAATGGATCAAGGAGCTTCTAAGGGATAAAGGAAAAGATTTAAATGGCTTTTAACGGGGTTTAGAAAAATCCATGAAGGATAGAGTGTCGCTGAATACCAGGTAGTCATGACAGAAGGGAAGGCCCTAATCATCACTCCCTTCTTGTATAAATGAAGTAAATAAATAAAATAAACCCTGCCTGTCTCTCCAGGGCATCCTAAAGTGGCTTACATTATTCTCAATTTTATCCTTAACAACAATCTTCTGAGGTAGGCTAGCCTGAGAATGGGCAATTGCCCACAGTGGCATCTTGTGAGTACTCAGTGACATCTGGCCAGCCACTGTTGGATACAGGAGGGTAGCCCGGGTTAGATTTTAAGTGCGTTCCAGCAGGGTTGTTGTTGTGCTCGTGGTAATTGCAGTGGTGCCTTTAGATTTAGTGCAGCCCAAGGAAAAAGCCATATAGTGCTATCACAGGTACTGTTTTTACCAACCTTGAATGGCTTTCCTTGGCTCATCCGATGTTCTGTGCTGTGTTGCAGCAGCAGAAAGAAGCAAGAAGGACAGAAGCTTTATATATATATATATATATATATATATATATATATATATATATATATATATATATATATATATATATGTAGAATCCACCTCAAGAGTGGTAATGACATGAAGATGATAAATATGTAAAATACATAATGTGCCAAACTGTATTCAAGTGTTTGGCTTTTAGAAAGGATGTGATTTAAAAGTAGGCTTGCCAGCCTCCAGAAGGGGCCTGGAGATCTCAGCTTATCTCCAGACTACACGGATTAGTTCCTCTGGAGAACATGGCTGCTTTGGAAGGGTGGACTCTATGGCATTATATTCTACTGAGGTCCCTCCCCAGACCCCGACCTTCCCAGGCTGTGCCCCCAAATCTCCAGGAATTTCTCGACCCAGGGTCGTCAACACTTCTTTAAAGTATACGCTTGACGATTCTTCTGGTGTTCATAGTAATTAGAGTGAAGCTAGTGGAAGTATGCGAGTTCCTTTGTGTCAGTGGTTTAGATGGGGGGGGGGGAACCAGGGCCCTGCAGAACCTTAATGGGTTCTGCAGGGCATGCAAGACTGAGCTATTCCACCAGGCTTATGGTTGAGGCCAGCTATGGTTCCTTTTCTTATAAATGCTGGCCTCCCTAACTTACATTTCTGCCCACCCTTTTTTGCTACCATTAGGGGGATTTTATCCATCTGCTCGCCCAGCTGTGACTGCATGGTACACTTGGGGGAAGCACCATCAGACATTTTGTCCTTTTTTAAATTTTATTTTATAGGGCTTTTAAATTGATGCTTTAAGGGTTTTTATTCTGTTTACTTTATTTTATCTTAATCTATTGTGCAAGCAGCCCAGAGCCCGGTCTTGGCAGGGGAGGGTGGGATAGAAACTTAATAAAATTAATAAATTGACAACAACAACAATAATAATTTTCCTTGCATTCACCTACAAGGCTGCCATCCCCACCACCAACACTGGAGGGCTTTTTACATTGGTAATTGACAAATTATTTATAGCACAGTAACGTTTAATGACCTTTTGTTAAAATCTACTACTTCCCTGCTTGCTTGCTTTAAAAGAAAGGTAAGTGTATACCCCTTTTGTTGAATAGTTATAAGTGGAAATGTGGAGGCTGAGGCAAGAAATGTTCAGAGAAAATGCTGTGAATGCCTCTGCATTTGCAGCACCAAGAGCTACACGGGGAACTGTTGCCACGCAGAAACAGCCCAAGCGGTTTCTCTCTTCCCTGTACTTTTCATCTCTCAAGAAGAGAAGCAGCAGGTGGGGGTGGGGGATAGTCCTTAATACAAAATTGGCTTTGTATAAAAACTGATGTTCTGCATGAGATGTTTCCCGCAAGGTGAGTGTGATTGGAATTTCCGGGGGTGGGGGAATCTTCAGAATGCCTAATAGATTTCCCCTTGGGGAATCAACGGTGTGGGCACTTAGCATTAATCTCAATTAGTTTTCAAGAACAGGAGATGGGATGCTGAGTTGCACTCAGTGGTCTGAATATGCTACAGAAGAGGGGGCAGGAAACTGCCGTCTGAGGTGGCCCCGCCACTCTGCATCGCGCCTTCTCCTTAGCGGCCTTTGGTGGCAGCGAAAATAGGTAGACATAACAAACATTACCTCAGAACACTCCAGAGAGGTGCCTTTACAGGTGTTACATATCAAGGGTCTCAGAAAGAGCAAAAACTTTACAGTTTGTGAGTCCATTCCTTCACAATGTGCATCTAGGGTCACACGAGGAGGAGGAGTTGGTTTTTTATATGCTGATTCGGCTTACAATCTCCTTCCCCTCCTCTCCCCACAACAGACACCTTGTGAAGTAGGAGATGCTGAGAGAGCTGGAAGAGAACTGTGACTAGCCCAAGGTCACCCAGCTGGCTTCATGTGGAGGAGTGGGGAAACTAATCCAGTTCGCCAGATTAGACTCTGCCGCTCATGTGGAGGAGTGGGGAATCAAACCCGGTTCTCCAGATTAGAGTCCTCCGTTCTTAACCACTGGTTGTTTTTTAGATTTTACCCCAGCAGCTCCTGATATCAAGTCTCTTCATTACCTTTAGCACATTAAAAAAAATCTCTATTTCTAAAAACGAGTTTAGAAATCTTCTATTTCTAAAAACGAGTTTACGTCTAGGGTCGTAAAAGTAACTTTTAAAAAGTCAGGTTGCTCTTTTAGATTTATCTGCTGGGAGCTTCTTGCCATGCTCAAAATGATAGCATCCCTCTCTCTCTCCCTCTCTCTCTCCCCAAAGTGTCAACAACTTTCCGTGCAATTGCGTTGATCAAACAATCATAAAAGGAAGTGTGGTGTTTAAACACCGAACCACTTTGATGAAATATTAAACACCGCCGTTTTCCTTGTGCTTGTTAAACTGGCCCTCAGGCAATATGGAGGCTGCCCTACATCCTGTTCCGCTCGCTTCCCGTCCTCTTCATGTCACTAACGATGCTCCTCTTTCTACAAAGTTGCCAGCCTCCCAGCAGCTGGTTTCAGGGAAGCTGTCCTTAATTAAGGCTCGTTAGTTTCAGGTATGTCTTGTGATCGCCCATTTAATGATGGCGGCGCCAAAGGAATACCGGGAGACACAGGCCCGTTTCTTCTTGGTGGCTTATCAAGACTGCCGAAGATGAAAAAGTGTGTTTTCTGTGTTCTTCCCTCATGGCAAGGAAAACATGTCTTAATGACATGGAAATCATTTTATGAGATACACCCTACGTTAGCAAAGGGAGGACTTTTCTGCAACCGGCTCATAAAAATCTCCCGGAAAGGACTTCAATAACGTCTCCTCCAAACTTTATTTGACTAATTGCGTTGATGATAACTTTTGTTGGAGTTGGTCTTGAGCTTGTGTGTACGAGGCTGAGTTGAAATTTCACTGGGTTTCGTTTTTAATGGGGGGGAAATTCTGAGGGGACTGGAAGGACCGTGGCTCAGTGGTAGAGCATCTGCTTGGCATGAAGAAGATCCCAGGTTCAATCCCAGGCATCTCCAGTTAAAGGCAAGTAGGTGACATGAAAGACCCCTGCCTGAGACCCTGGAGAGCCACTGCCAGTCTGAGTAGACAATACTGACTTTGATGGACCAAGGGTCTGATTCAGTATAAGGCAGCTTCATGTAGAATGTAACCTCTACACTTTTTGAAATGTCTTGCTCCTGTTGCTGTCCTTCTCAGCAAAATGACTTTGGTGCCATTTTTTGTGTGTGTGTGTTTTTAAATAGGGTTCACTTTGCTGACTTTGTAATCCACCCAAGCCTTATGCGCAACCATTGCAGAGATGTCATAACACCATGTAGCCAGCTGTATTTGGCTACACAACAATACCACAACACCAAACTAGAGTGAAAATGCTGCTTCCTGATCTCATTTTCTGAATGGGAGAATATACGGGGGGGATGGACACTCATTCAGAAAACAGGCCTCCTCCATTTCACCTCAGTGTTAATGCATAGCACTAAAACGAGTGGGGTTCAGGCCACAGATTTCAGCCCCTCTCGTCTTGACATAAACAGAACTAGTTTTGACCCTTGAAGTCGTAATAAATGGCTTGGGGCGTCTATAGTTTTCAGATTACCCCTCTCCAGCCTCCCACTTTCATTCTTGAAGTCAGCAAAGAGCAGCCTCTTCATTAAGAACATAAGAAAGGCCATGCTGGATCAGACCAAGGTCCATCATTTCCAGCAGTCTGTTCACACAGTGGCCAACCAGGGGCTTCTAGGAAGCCCCCAAACAAGACAAACTGCAGCAGCATTATCCTGCCTTTGTTCCACGGCACCTAATGTAATAGGTATGCCCCTCTGATCCTGGAGAGAATAGGTATGCATCAGGACCAGTATCAATAAGAACATAAGAAAGGCCATGCTGGATCAGACCAAGGTCCATCAAGTCCAGCAGTCTGCTCACACAGTGACCAACCAGGTGCCTCTAGGAAGCCCACGAACAAGACAGCTGCAGCAGCATTGTCCTGCCTGTGTTCCACAGCACCTAATATAATAGGCATGCTCCTCTGATCCTGGAGAGAATAGGTATGCATCATGACTAGCATCCATTTTCACTAAGAGCCATGAATACCCCTCTCTTCCATGAACAGGTCCACTCCCCTCTTCAAGCCTTCCAAGTTGGCAGCCAACACCACATCCTGGGGCAGGGAGTTCCATAATTTAACTATGGGTGAAAACACATGGTCGCTTTATCTTCCTTTAATCCCTGTTTTAGCTAGGATCGCACATTAGGCGAAACGATCCTGGCTGAATCCTGGCTGAAACAGGGATTAAAGGAGGATAAAGCGACCATGCGTTTTCGCCCTATGTGTTGTGTGAAGAAATACTTCCTTTTATCTGGTTTGAATCTCTCCCCCTCCAGCTTCAGCAGATGACCCCACTTTCTAGTATTGTCAGAGAGGGAGAAAATGCCTCTGTGTCCTGAATGTACAGCAAATGCCACATACATAACCCATTTGCTAGGTTTTCGATGGGCAGGGAGAAAACTCAAACGCGGGATCACCTACCTCCATTTTGAAGTAGTATGGTCCACAAAGTCTTTGTACTTTTTCTGAATGTGTAGAGTGGCCCAGGGAAACTCAAACTGACATCCATAAGTATGGAGGGGGAGGTTGGGCCAGAAGTATGTTAGTGCCATATTTATCTTCCCCAACATTCTTGGAGGACAGATCAGTAGATAAGCACAGGAGAGAATGAGGTAAAGATGAGATCACTCCCCACAGGCAACTCTGGGCATTTTGTTGATGTGGGATTCCTGCCCTGATGTGCCAGAGAAACAATGTGCAAGAGTCATTTGGTAATCAGTACCATTTGTCGATACACTATCTAAATACTGTTGTGGAATACATGAAGCTGCCTTATGCTGAATCAAACCCCTGGCCGATCAAGGTCAGTCTTGTTTGCTCTGACTGCCAGCAGCTCTCCAGGGTCTTAGGCAGAGGTCTTTGACATCTATTATTGGATCCTTTTAAATGGAGATATCAGGGATGGAACCGGGGACCTTAGGCTGAAAAGCAGGCGCTCTGCCACTGAGCCACAGCTTCTATCAGCTGTGCTGGGCTATTATTCTAAGCTTTGGTTTGATTTGGCCACTAACCACGAATGCCACTTATTCAGCAACCCACCAATCTCTTCAGCAGCTTGCGCAGACCCACCTGCAGGAGGGGAAGATTTCGGGAAGTAGGAGCAGAAAACAATAGTATCAGCAACTCAAAATATAGGGTGATTCATACCCACCTCTCGCGGGGGCAGGAGCTTGTGATCAAAACATGGGGCCCAATGAAAGGCAGCAATTCGGCATTTTTCACGAAACCTCTTTTCCCCATCCTCCTAGCTGGCTGTGATGTCCCTGACCTGCCGTGCTTTGTAAATGCACCCCATTTTTTTTTTAGGCTGGATTGCCACCTTCTCTGTACATCTGTTGCTTCCCCCCCCCTGCACTTTCTGCCATGTTCTTCCTTTAATAACATTTAAAGTAATGAAGCTCATAAATCATATAATAAATAGCTATTGACTTCCGTCTGGGGTGTGGATCAGGATTGATTGACCTGTGGGAATACTGCTTTCCTCAATCAATAAGGGACCATGAAGGGGAATAAATCTTGATAGAGACTGACAAGGGGGAAAAAGTCAATATGCTTATTAATACATACATTAAATGAGTGCACATCTTCCTCTGGGGAGATGCCATTTCATTCTGACAGCTCACAAGGACGGGGGTGGGGGGTGTAGGGAAAAGTGATTGGACTGGAGATGCCTGAAAGTTTAGCTGGCAACACTCTCAAACTTGGCGGAATTTCTTTTAACATCCCGTGGTTGTGGCTGGAAAAAGACTGGAGGCTTGTGGGACTGGCCAGGCCTTCTAGACTTGCCCAGACTGGGGTTTTTGCCTTTCTGTCTCCAAGGTCTCAGGCAGATAGCTGTCTTTCTCAACACCTGCTATCTGAGCCCTTTCAACTGGAGATGCCAGGGAATATACCTGGGACCTTCTGCATGCAACATATGTGGAAATCAGATTGTCTTCAGAAAAAGGATCTCTAGGACAAGATACTAGGTTTTTGCCATGGGGAAAAACATTTTTGGCTGCAGATAGGGCTGCCAGGTCCCTCTTCATCACCAGCGGGAGGTTTTGGGGATGGAGAGGGTTGCCAACCTCCAGGTACTTAATCAAAGAAGTGGTTACTAGTGCTTAAACAGGGAGTATGGATTCAAAAACCAAGCACAAGTAAAAACAAGCCAATTTGAAGGCAATTACATATCACAACTGGGTTATGGTGATAGAAAATATATTATGAGGAAAAGACCTCAGAGAGACAACCGCAGTTGATGAGAACAAAAGGACAAGGGTCCAAAATGTACAATAAATAAAGAACGCAAAGCGTTAAGAAGTACAAAAGGCGTTAGACGCTCACAAGTCAAAAAGTCCATACATGGAACAAAAAGCAACGGAGCAAGAATATTGCGCAATGGGCTTCCGGTAAATTCCCATTTCATAGATATTTTTTCAAGCTTTAAATTCTTCCGTGTGCTTGTAGCTTCTGAAAAATAAGATGTATAACTAGAGACCATACATAAACGTTGTGAAACAATATACATCTTACATTACTCACAATGCAATTATACAAAGTTAAAGTAGAAACATACAATTCAGAAGTCAAAGGAGTGTATCTTCCTAATATGTATGGGTGGCTGGATAAGACGTCTAAAAAAAGGAATGCTTTACGCCATTTTAAGTTTCACTGACTCCACAGCTCCAGGATGGGGGAGGGTAAGAATTGGGTTGCCAACTCAATTCCTGGAGATTTGGGTGGAGGCTGGGAAGGGTGTATTGGGGAAAAGCTGTGGCTCAGTGGTAGAGACTCTGCTTGGCATGCAGAAGGTCTCAGGTTCAATCCTCGGCACCTCCAGTTAAAGGGACAAGGCAAGGGGGTTATGTGAAAGACCTCTGCCTGAGACCCTGGAGAGCCGCTGCCCGTCTGAGTAGATGATACTGACTTTGATGGACCTTATACTGGACTTTAATGGACCCTATACTGATTCAGTATAAGGCAGCTTCATGTGTTCATGTGTTCAAGGGGTTGTTGTAGGGAGGAGAAAGTGAGGAAGATCGGTGGGCCTTGCACCAATGGATTCATTATCCCATATGATGTTGGAGTGCCCCCAATATAATTCCTGTCGCAATCAATTATTACCCCTGTCTCAATAAAATTACCTGCCACCATAACAAAAGATAAAACAGCCCCCTTTTTGCTGGCAGATGGAGACCCAAGAACAACATTGACTACCCGCCGTATTTTCCTTAAAGAAATAAAGGCTTCCCATTTTATTGCTCAAGACCTTTTGGTCAAGGGAGCTTGAAAGAAGGAAAGAAAGCACCAATGGATTGCTTGATCCAGTCCACAGCCTCGAACCTCTGGGAGGGACTTTGGCTCAGTTTCTAGAGCATCTGCTTGGTATGCAAAAGGTCCCAGGTTCAATCCCCAGGCATCTCCAGTTAAAGGGACTAGACAAGTAGGTGATGTGAAAGGCCTCTGCCTGAGACCCTGGAGAGCCGCTGCCAGTCTGAGTAGACAATACTGACTTTGATGGACCAAGGGTCTGATTCAGTACAAGGCAGCTTCATGTGTTCAACATCTGAAGTTTCCCAGACTCGGGACCTTCCTTGGCAACCTCATCCAGTGCTACCGAGGGTAATGCCCCCTGTCACCTTCAATTTGGTGATCTTGTGGTTGTAATGGTAAAAGTTGCGGGGTGAAGCATAACCATCTTATAACTACTAGTATTTCTTCTTCTCCCCACCCACCCGTTGCCAAGGGCATCTTTTTAATCAGAAAGGTTTGTCTCTTCAAATGAAGGAAGGGGTTTTTTTTGTCCACTCCAACAACTTTTCCGTTGCTGCTTCCTGGAGTTCGAAAGATCAGTCAGCACACAGAGCAGAGAATATATTAAGGAGCCTTCGAAGGCAAGGAAAGGGTCAAACATTGCCAGGCCTTGCCAAGCCAATTACAAATGCAATCTGTTCAAAGGAAAGCAAACGGGCAACTGGTTGTTCTGTCTTGACTTGATTTCCACTCTGGGTGGGAGGAGATAAACTAAGGTGGCCGTAGCCGGTTGCCTCGGTTGTTGTCGATGTTTTTTTCTCAAGTGAAATGGGGGGGAGGACTGTCCGCCTCTAACAGCCCCCTCGGAATGGAAGAGGCAGCTTCCCATCAAAATGCATTGAATTTGCGTCTCCTAAATAGCTTGTCCCCGCGAACGGGACTGTGGCCACTTGGTGCCGAAAGTCAATCTCTCCCTGCCCCCTGCCTGCTCTTCGAGTCGGAAGCATTCCTGGACTTATCTGGCGTGCCAGCTGTGGAGGGCTCCCGTCAAGAAAATCCTGCCATTGAAATAATATCCATCATGGTTGCGCTTTTCGCCGAGCAGAGCTAAGCAAAGCGTGGAGATAGAGATGGAAGGACAGGAAGACTTAATCTTTTGGAGCCGTCTTCTTTCTGTACTCCAATTTCCCTGCAAAGGCACCTCCACAGAAAAAACCCCAGAAAGCATACAAGGGTAACAATCCTTCCTTCACACCTTGAATCGGACATACATTTCTGTCTCTTGTGGGTGGAAATATTTACATTGGACTTTAAATCAGTTGGGATTTTGTTGTTTGGGGTCCAGCAGGTGGAAGATATTCTAGGCTTCTGTTTAGGGTTGTCAGCCAGCAGGTACTAGCTGGGGATCTCCTGCTATTACAACTGATCTCTAGCTGATAGAGAGCAATTCACCTGGAGATAGGGTTGCCAACCTCCAGGGGGTGGCTGGAGATCTCCCACTATTACAACTGATCTGCAGGTGACAGAAATTAATTCCCCTGGAAAAAATGGCTGCTTTGACCATTGGACTCTATGGCATTGAAGCCCCTCCCCAAACCCTACGAAGAGGGACCTGGCAACCCTACTTCTGTTAGATCATAGTGGCCTAACTTTAGTCTGTTCTTCTAGAATCTGCATTGTCCACTAGTGTCTATTTACTTCACAGCAAAAGGGATGCATAGTCAGGGCCTTATTTATTTTCTCTTCCCTTCCTCGGTTTATGCTTACAACTACACTGTGATGTGGTTTAGAGAGAACATGACTGCCCCGTGGTCACCACTTCATGCAGAGTGGAAATTTGAATCTGGGTTTTCAAGAGTCTAGCTTAAGCCAGTTACTGCTATCCCCCTCCGATAGCTCTACTGTAATGTGCTTTACCGTGAAGACTGTCCGGATGTTTCTGTGAACTCAAAATGCTTCTGCCCATCTTTTGGCTGGTATTAAGCTGAGGGGGTGTCATGAGTCAGCCTGCAGAGACCTCCTCTGACGAAGGGGAACTAGAAGCCAGAACAAAGGGACATCCTCAGGCAGAAGTGCCACAGGAACAACCACAGGACCTACAGCCTTCCAGAATAGAGGATCAGCCAAAGTCAGGAGATGACTCACCATGCCTGCAGCTTGCCAGCTCAAGGACTCCAGTTGGACCTGACACCTTGCAACATGCAGTGTCTCCAGAGGCCTCACCAAGGCCACTGGAGCAGAGAAGAAGACAGGTCCGTCTGGCAATGCAACAGAGACGGCAGAGTGCTAGACTGAAGGCTTTACAGAGGAACCTCCTCAGCAGCAGTGCTGAAGAAGAGCAGGGCTGAAGCACCACCTGTGAACTCAGCCTAATCAGCATCAGCTGGCTCTGCTACAGCAGCAGGGGAAGGGATTTAAGCCATCAGTTAGGCTTGGCTGTTGTGCAAGCAACTTGTCACCAACCTTCTTGTGTACCGGCCTTGTTCCCCTGCTATACTTTGGATTCCTGGTATCCTGATTTCTTGGACTGCCTTTGACTAACGCCTCCGACTTCCCTTGCCTGTACTGAGATTTTGGACTCTGCCTGAACTTGTATGACCTTGGACTGTTCCCCAGACTATGCTTCCAGCCCTCGCTCCTTGCCTGCACCACGACTGGGGGTACAAAGCTCCTATGTTACAACAACTCTACTTCTTGTCCATGTCTGGCCCCCCAAAAAAATCGGATGCTCATGACCTGTTGGTCCACAAGCATAGAGAACAGAAATAAAGGAGAAAAAACGAATCATAGAATCATAGAGTTGGAAGGGACCATCAGGGTTATCTGGTCCAACCCCCTGCACAATGCAGGAATTTCACAACTACCTCCCCCACACACACCCCAATGATCCCTACTCCATGCCCAGAAGATGGCCAAGATGCCCTTCCTCTCATGAACTGCTTAAGTTCATAGAATCAGCATTGCTGACAGATGGCCATCTAGCCATCAGAAGAACACATCAGAAGAACCTTCCAGAGTGGTGAACTCTGATCTGGAGCACCAGGTTTGATTCCCCACTCCTCCACATGAGCGGCAGATGCTAATCAGGTGAACTGGGTTTGTTTCCCCACATGAAGCCAGCTGGGTGACCTTGGGCTAGTCACAGTTCTATTAAGAGCTCTCTCAGCCTCACCTACCTCACAGGGTGTCTGTTGTGGGGAGGGGAAGGTGATTGTAAGCCAGTTTGATTCTTCTTTAAGTGGTAGAGAAAGCCAGCATATAAAAACCAACTCTTCTTCTCTTCCTTCTCCTCCTCCTTCACTTTGGCCAGCATCCAATTTTACACAGTGGCCAATCAGATGCCCTCCAAAGCCTATAACTATATGCTAGGCATGGTGGATAATACAGGCCTGTCTTTGTTGCCCTTCCCCTGCATCCGGTGTAGGGATACTATCAGATTTCACAGCCGCACTGCTTTGATTTGAAAATTCCAGTTTCTCACGTGGGCTGTCCCCGCTTGGCACGAATTTGCAGTCATTCTTTTTCCGCCAACAATACTAATGAGATTCAACAGAAATGTTACTGTTAAAATTAACACCTGCTTTTGAGTCCTAGGACTTCATTCCACCAAGTCTTCCTGGTCAAAGAAAGGCTTTTCTCCATCGGAGGAAGCCTCTCTTTATCAGAAAAAAAGTCATTCTTGCCCATAGCCACTGTCTGGAATTCCAGAAGCAAAGCGGGATCAAGGTACATCCCAAAGTTGGAATCCTTGATTCTTCAAGGAAAGTGCAATCTCATCCAGAGCAGGCATTTCCCTAATCAGTCAGCCTCAAAAGGGGGTCGGAATATTTGTCTGCTTTGTGCTTGCTTTCAAAAATCTTTTCACCCCCCCCCCCCCCAAATTCACTTATGTTCCTGTTTAGCAGTTGGTACAAACTTTGCTTTCATGGCTGGTTTTTTGCAACTGAATTCCAAAGAAGAGAAGAATGTCTTTAATGGATTAGAAGGCAGCAAAGCTTTACAGCAGGAATTGCATTTAAGCTTTAAAAAGAACCAACACACACACACAAATACACGCACAGAGGGGGGGGTCCTGCACTTAGAAGCCCCCCTTTCCCTAATAATCTGGCACTGAAATAATTGATGACTGCTCCGGCTCCCTACAAGGCTTCATATGTTCATATGACCCCTTTACCATGCATTTTGCCATCCATCTGTACCTGATACTTGTTAAAATTCCACTCATCATTTGACAGGATGAATCAGGTTGTCAAGCCACTCTGCATATATAATCAATCATACGCCAAGACAGTTTGGTATCTGCATGATCTCAGTAACAGATGGGGCAGCAGGAGGAAAACCTTCAGAAAGTTAAGTCCGAGTCCAAACCTACGTAGCCTAAGTTCTTTCAGTTAGCTTAAAGGAGGACTTGATTCCCATTATGTTTGGCTTTAGTATGGACAAAATACTTATTTTAGAGAATCGTGTGTTTGGTAGAGATCCTGCCCTCCTTGCCAGGAGGACTACTTAACCCTACTTAGTGGAGGGGCTGTGGCTTAGTGGTAGAGCTTAGTGGCTTAGTGGTAGAGCATCTGCTTGGCATGCAGAAGGCCCTCCAGAGTAACTGGTTGTCCACTTTGTGAGACAGGATCGCTGGACTAGGTGTACCACTGTTCCAACCCCTTTTTACGTTCTCATGTGAGACGAAAGACCTCTGCCTGAGATCCTGGAGAGCTGCTGCCAGTCTGAGTAGACAATACTGATCTTGATGGACCAGTGGTCTGATTCAGCGTGAGGCAGCTTCACGTGTTCATGTGACTTTGAGTACGGAGTTGCAGGCTTACATCCCCAAAGTAAACCTTCAAAAATTAAAATACAGATGTTTTGTGGAACCTTCCCAAATACTCGGGTTATTTTCTGAGGCTCTGCTCCATTTCAAACAGGGCCTTCTCAGTGGCAGCACCAAAATTGTGGAACTGTCCTCCCAAGGGTATTCTTCTGTACGAATATCATTCAGGATGATAGAGACAATTGGTTCGTTTTGACCAGTCTCCGTTAAACTTATTATTGGCGACTTAAATTGTTGGTGTTTTTTTGTTTGGCTGGGTCAATTTGTATACTGATGCTATGATTCTTAAATTATATATTGTATTATTCTATACTGCCATAAGTCACTTTAGGGCCCTGCTAGGTTGAAAGGGCTGGTCATGAATATTTCAAATAAATAAATAATTGAAGTTTCTCTTCCTAAAGTATTAATAGCATTGTTACATGGCTCCTTGCTTCCTCGAGCAGCAAGAAGTACCAAGGGGCAAGCACGGCTGGGTTTTCTCTCCTTTGGATTTGAACAATGGAGACTGTTCTGGTGTGTTTGCAACCTTTGCTTCACTTGCAAATATACAAGCAGAGCCTAAGTGGAAACACTTTGATAAGCAGCCAGACCTGCCTGCATCTAGTTCCCAGGAAGCAACTTGTGCTGTTCAAAGGCTGCATCCCATTTTCCAGATAAATCCGGTTGGGAAATCCAAGCTTTTGGTCTCTGTCTCCCATTCTCCTCCCCTTCCCTTAGAAGGCTGTCACCTTCTTCACGCTCTGATGGATCACTCATTCCAAATACTAAAGAGAGAGAGAGACCCAGATATCGGGAGATGATCTCCTGTGATTAGCCTCCACTGGTAAAAAAACAATCAGCTAACCTTCCCAGCCTGTTAGGGCTGGTTCACATATTACAAAGTCCTTGTGTTTGCCAGGCATGTTTGTATCAGATACACACTGGGGGTTCCGAAAGTAGTCTCAAAGCAGCTTACAATCGCCTTCCCTTCCCCTCCCTACAACAGGCACCTTGTGAGGTAGGTGAGGCTGAGAGAACTCTGAGAGAACTGAGACTGGCCCAAGGTCACCCAGCAGGCTTCATGTGGAGGAGCAGGGAATTGAACCTGGTTCTCCAGATTAGAGTCTGCCGCTCTTAACCACTACACCGCACTGTCTCTCTCTATAACAGAAGTAGGCATGTGATAAGAGTCCCATGAAGTGCCCTGTCCTCTGTCACCCTTTTCCTTTTATCTTACCGTTCTCCTGTCCTCAGTAAACCCAGTGTGATGTCATAAGGCAGCGCGATGCAGTGGTTAGAGAGTTGAGTGAGGAACTGAGAGAGACCCAGGTTCAGATCCCCACTCTGCCATAGAAGCTGCCTGGGAAACCTGGAACCAGTCGCACACTCGCAGCCTAACCCCCACCTCACAGGGTTGTTAGGATGAGAGGAACTGAGAGAGACCCAGGTTCAGATCCCCACTCTGCCATAGAAGCTGCCTGGGAAACCTGGAACCAGTCGCACACTTGCAGCCTAACCCCCACCTCACAGGGTTGTTAGGATGACAGAGACAGGGGGAGTCCTGCGTTGGTTGTCCTGAGCTCATTGCATGAAGCGTGAGTTCAAACTGTATTGATGGGGTAAGACCGTTTTTATTTTCCCTTTGATTTTTGCCCCACTGCTGCTGATTTCTGGAAATCCGTCTTGTCTTTTGCAAGCCTCCGTGAGCACGGATTAGAGTGGATTACCACACGTGGCCGATTAAAAAGAGTTCTGCCTCTTTTAACATAAGAACATAAGCAAGGCCATGCTGGATCAGACCAAGGTCCATCAAGTCCAGCAGTCTGTTCACACAGTGGCCAACCAGGAGCTTCTAGGAAGCCCGCAAACACGACTTCAGTAGCATTATCCTGCCTGTGTGCCACAGCACCTAATATAACAGGCATGCTCCTCTGATCCTGGAGAGAATAGGTATGCATCATGACTAGTATCCATTTTGACTAGTAGCCATGGATAGCCCTCTCCTCCATGAACATGTCCACTCCCCTCTTAAAGCCATCCAAGTTGACAGCCATCACCACATCCTGGGGCAGGGAGTTCCACAATTTAACTACGCAATTAAAAAAAAAATTAAAAACACCTCTCTTTAAAATTGCCATGTTGCGCTTGCTCTCTTTGCCCCAAATTGGAAACTGTCAGTAGGCCATTCCTTCAGCCTTCTGCCCTTGCTCCTGCACAAATCAAGTCTGGCTTAATTCGTTTTTCTGCTGCCTTCAGCTCAGGTAGACGAAAGGACTCCCCCCCCCCCCAAGCAATCAGGGATTGTGCTTGCTTGGCTGAGCAACATTCGGATTCATTTGGAATCCCCCAAAGCCTCTGTAACAGGCCATTCCCCAGTAAGTGGGGTGTTTTGCAGATTGCTATAATCATCTATAAAACGAGAGAGAGATTTCAATAAATTCCAGAAGGTTGTTGATAGTCCTTGAGTCCTTCAGAAGCAGTGGTACTGATAGGAAAGTAATGTTGTTTGCTCCAGCGTGCAGCCTTTCTTAAGCAGGTGTTAATGGATGGCAGGGAACTGAGTTTCTGTTTAGACATTAGGAAGAATTTTCTAAGTTAGAGCGGTTCCTCAGTGGAACAGGCTTCCTCGGGAGGTGGTAAGTGCTCCTTCCGCAGAAGTTTTTAAGCAGAGATTAGATGGCCATCTATCAGCAGTGCTGATTCTATGACCTTAGGCAGATCATGAGAGGGAGTAGAAAAGAGCAAGAGTCCAGTAGCACCTTAAAGACTAACAAAAATATTTTCTGGCAGGGTATGAGCTTTCGTGAGCCACAGCTCACTTCTTCAGATACAGCTAGAATGTGAATCCATCTGTCTTTAAGTAGAGGAGAGTGAATTCAGACAAGCATTAGTATGTAAATGTTAACAGTATGTAAATGTGAATTATCTTCATGAGAGGGAGGGCATCTTGGCCATCTTCTGGGCATGGAGTAGGGGTCACTGGGGGTGTGGGGGGGAGGTAGCTGTGGATTTCCTGCATTGTGAAGGGTTGGACTAGATGACCCTGGTGATCCCTTCCAACTCTGATTCTATGAGTACTGGGGATGAGTATGTGGGACCTGGGCTCAAGGGTTTAGCCCTGGTGGGGTTATGATCCAGGAGGAAGCCTGGCCCCTTCCTCTCTAACAACATAGGAAGGTGCCTTATGCTAAATCAGACCACTACCCGTTTAACTCGCTGTTTTCTAGAGAAAAGTCTTTCCCAACACCTGCTAATTGAGATCCTTTAACTGCATGTGCCAGATTCAGATTTATCATTATGGCATATGCCAATAAAACAACAATACATAGATTTAGGTTAAAAGCAATAAACACTTAACTGTATCAAAAACAGAACAGTTTCTATCTTAAAACAAAACATTAATTGTAACACTTTAAGGTTGGGAACTATTAACTGTACTCAACCTTGTAAGGTGGACTTTGATCACTATCGAACAAAATTTAGCTTTAACCTCAGAGTTTCCTTCCCATAAAAGGTTATTAATTATTTCTTCTTCGGATCTGACTGCAGTTTTACTAAGGAGGGAACTGCATGTGCCAGGAATTGGATCGAGGGCCTAGGCTCTGATATAATGCCCCCCCCTCTCTTGCCAAGAGAGAGAATCTAAATTTCAAAGTGAAATGTGTATTTCTATAGGCAAGTGTTGCTAGTTTTCCCACCCTCAGAATGGCTCCTTTCACTGCAAAAAAAATACCTTGTTGCTAGGGTTGCCAGCTCCAGTTTGGGATATTCCTGGAGATCTGGTGGTGGCACCTGGGGACCTCAGTCGGGTATAATTCCATAGAGTCCATCCTCCAAAGAAATAAGAACATAAGAAAGGCCCTGCTGGATCAGACCAAGGCCCATCAAGTCCAGCAGTCTGTTCACACAGTGGCCAGCCAGGTGCCTTTAGGAAGCCACAAACAAGACGAGTGCAGCAGCACCGTCCTGCCTGTGTTCCACCGCACCCAAGATAATAGGCATGCTCCTCTGATACTAGAGAGAATAGGTATGCAGCATGACCAGTATCCATTCTAACTATAACCATGAATACCCCTCTCCTCCATGAATATGCCCACTCTCTGATTATGAATATGTCCACTCTCTGATCTCTGTGGTCTGATTATTTGTCATTCTGGGAGGTTTCCATGCCAAAACTGGGTGCAACCCTAATAATATCGGTTGGTTCCCTTTTGGAGATCAGAGCATGGGAGCGCTTAACTGCATTTTCTTAGCGTTTGCTTTTTTAACAAATGTACCACTGGTGCAGGCAAAGAGTCATTCCTGCTGCCGTGGATCAGATCCCCGGGGGTGGGGGGAGGGAGAGAGATCCTGCACCCCCAAGGTGCTTCAGCAAGCTCTCGGCAGTGTCTGTCTTCTCTCTTTTCAGACTCTTAACTGCTGCTTCTTCACACACAGCTGCTCCTCCCTTCGGCCAATGAGATGGGTCACTTGCTCCAAGCCCTCACGTCTGCTTGGACGGAACCATTTCCTCACAATTAAGGCCCATTGAAGAGAGATTGACAGCTGTGGGGGGGGGGGGAGAGAAACATTCCCATTCCTTTTGCCGTAGAGTCTCCCAAAGGAACGTCACATCATTTGCTGTAAATTCGCAACAAGTATCTTGAACTGCTGGTGTAGGATTTGGGCTGTCTGGATGTCTTGCAGTGCGTTCCTGAGCCTCCAGGGCAAAAGCCCTTAGGAGGCCAGGATGGCGCCGCGCTGGCGTCCGGGGCCCTTGCGCCAGCGTCCAGGCACCCAACGCCAGCGTAAGCGGCCCATATGCCGTCAGGAAGGCCCGTATGCTGGTTGTGGGCCACTGCTGCAGCAGCGCCAGCCTGGGACACCAACGGAGACTTCCAATGGTGTCCGAATGCCGGCAAAGACTGTGCACCGGCGTCCTGGGAGGCGTTCCCAGGGCGTTACAGCGCCAGACTGGGGGCGGAGCCGCCTTTAGGCAACCTCCAAAGCCGTTTCGACCTGGGAACACCCCTTTTATTTTTGCCTATGAGGGTTGCACTGATTTTTTGTGCCGGGAGGAGGTTTCGGCGGAGCCAGGAGGAGGTTTAGGCAGCTGCGTTGCCTCCTAAGCCTGGCGCAGGCATTCCACTCAGGAATGCACTGTAAGAGTAAAATATGTCTCTCTGGGGGTGGGGAAATCTTTTGCAAATCTGACAAACATTTTTGTCCTGTCTTGGTATACCTGTGGATTAGACACGCCATATTCAGGGGGCAGCGAAGCGTCAACAAGAGCCTGTTTGGCAAATGCGCGCTCCTCGTCGGTTATGGATGGGCCATTTACGAAGGCGTAGATTGTGCAGGTGCTTCTAATTGGCACATTTAATGGTGCCGAGACCCTGTGCAGGGTGCTTATCTGACACGGTGCAGTTCCACGCGGGCTGCCAAGGCTGGGGTTACGGCTTACAGATGCAAATATCCATTGATAAGCAGAGCGTGCCGGAGTGAATGATATCAATCACGCACTACTCCAGGAGTGAATGAGGCAGCGTTATCTTATAAAGGGAAGTTTATTTTACTTGCACAGATAGACCTCTTAACCTTGAGAATCTTTGCAGTCTTGAATCAATACCCCAGCACAGCATGTTTCTGTGGGAAGCAGAGGCGTTTTGTACCATCCTCGCCTCCTTGAGGTCTCTTCTTTGGCACTTGTGGCATTGAAGAAACCGAAAAGACGTAACGCAGTTAAGAAAGACCTTGAAAAGATCCTGCAGGTGGGTTCTCAATAGCCTCAGGTGCTGTAAGGGAACGGCAAATATGATTTGCTATGGTTATGCATGAGGTTCTTCCCTCTTTGACAGCTCTAGTGTACACCACCCATCGCTTCGCAACAGGTTGCTCATCAGCCCAATGAAGAGCACTTGAAAAAGATGACTCCACAGGTCTCTTGTCTCTTTGCTTCCCAAAGGGGGCAACAAACTTTGGTGCTGGCTGTTGCAGCCTTTCTTTGCAGTATTGTTTCTTGGGTGAAACCAAGAGTAGTGGCTCGGTGGCCAAGTCCATGCTTTGTGTGGTCAAAGGTTCCAGTCCCTGGAATCTCCAGTACAAAGATCTCAGGAAGTAGGTTTTAGGAACGGATCCCAGGATCCTTTAGAGGCATAGCCTATCAGGGTACACAGCAGGGAGGTAGATGGTCCAACAGTTTGCGGTGTTGAAAGTCTGCTTCGTATGCTGATGTATGTTCAAAGCTTTCCTGATGCAGTGATGATCTTCTGCATGGGCATAATGTACTGTTGTAGCCCACTCTTTAAAAGATGACATGGCTAGAGCATTTGGTGCATTACAGAGCATCCCAAACCCCGCCCTCCTCAGGCTCCACCCCAGAAACCTCCTGTTGGTGGCGAAGAGGGACCCGGCAATCCTACTAATGCATGTTACACAAAAATCAGGTGGTTCAAAACCCTGAAACTTAGGGAAGAATTCAGGTGGAGAAAATTCTGTTAGAATTCTTGTGGAACAGAGTGAGACGGGGGGGGGGGACATTGCTCAAAGTTATGTAAGAGGTTGGATTTGAAGTTGTTGAGTATTTTTCAAGGGCCACTCCAGAGGTTCTTTGCACAGCAGAAAGCTTAACGTCACCCAGCTAGGTTTTAAATTCTGTCTGGAAATGTTTGTATCCCATTTCTTCAGTATTCAGTGTCCTTTGCTATGAAGTGAAACTCCTGTTGAACCCAACTAGAAACGTTGCTGTCCATGTTTCATACTTGGTTGGTTGGTTAGGTTTTTGAATTATTATTCAGTCTCTAGGACCCAGCTCAGGTATTTATTTATGGACATTTCAGTCAGCATCTAGATTAAATAGCAGGATTTCCAGGTGTTTTCCATGTATTGACAAAGCAAGCAAGCAAACAGTCCCACATTCAAAGACCAAATATGCACATCTGCTCTGAAAGCTTTTGAAAATTATAAAACTGTATATAAATATTGTCATTAATAAACAATAGAGGCTTCAAAAAACAAATGACTTGCTGACAACGAATGTGCTACAGAACAGAAGCTGGCATAATTCGAAGTTTGTTTCGGTCCTTGATTGATGGACAGAAGTAAGGTTGCCAACTTTGGCTTGGAAAATTCCCAGATATTGGCAGGGGGGAGTGCCTGGGAAAGTCCTGGTTTGGAGAGGGGAAGGACCTTAGCAGAAATATGATGCTGTAGAATCTGCCCTCCAAAGCAGCCTTTTCATCCAGCAGAACTGATCTCTGTAGTCAGGAGATCAGTTGGAATAACAGGAGATCTCCAGCCTCCCCCCCCCCCCGAGGTTGAAGATCCTAGACAGTTGCCAACAGAATGTATAGAACATTCTGGCTTCTCCAGTGGTCTGTAACCAACCATTTATCCTACTCACCTGTGTATTAAATGGAATATTATTTGCTGGCAGATCTGGGTTTTGCTCACAAACTTAAGCATGGGTCACATGCTCATGTTACCATGGTGTAGATGGCTCACTACGATCAACTTCATGCTAACCTTAGGCTGATGCTGCACATGACATTCACTTTTTGTGTATATATCTCCTGACTTTAAAAACACACACACCAAAAGTAACTGCAGAAACTGCAGCCTTGAGTTGCTTAACCCTTTTTCTTCCGGCCATTTTCCCCCACTCAAAATAGTCTTCCACCCAAGGTGCTTTTCAGTTAGGTTGGCAGCTTCCTGCTGGGGGTGGGAGATGTCCCACTCCCAGCTCCCATTGCCCATGGCCACCCAACCGGGCAGTGGGAGGAAATGCCCAGGTGAAAGCGGGGTGGGGGGAGATTGGCATCCGCAGCAGGATGACGTTGCTTCTGTTGCTTCATTCATTCATTGGGGCAAACCTCAGCGGAATGGCTTCACTTCTGGGTTGTGCCAGACATGATGTGATTGTGCTGGGGGCAATGATCTCCCACCCCCAACAGAAGTCTCTACCTCCCTCATCTCCCACTAGCTGCCAGGCCATGCCCAGTAACATGATTTTCAACTCATGGAGATATGGGGAAGATATATTTCCTCCATCCTATATGGCATGCATACAGGAGGAGGCTAGTGGTCTCTCTCTCTCTCTCTCTCTCTCTCTCTCTCTCTCTCTCTGTGTGTGTGTGTGTGTGTGTGTGTGTGTGTGTGTGTGTAAGGTGCCTTCAAGTCGCAGCCGACTTATGGTGACCCCTTTTGGGGTTTTCATGGCAAGAGACTAACAGAGGTGGTTTGCCAGTGCCTTCCTCTGCACAGCAACCCTGGTATTCCTTGGTGGTCTCCCATCCCAATACTAACCAGGGCTGACCCTGCTTAGCTTCCGAGATCTGACGAGATCAGGGTAGCCTGGGCCATCCAGGTCAGGGCAGTGGTCTGTAGCCAGTATGATGTATCTCCCAAAATGTTAGACTTAAGCCAGTGGTGTAGTGGTTAAGAGAGGTGGACTCTAATCTGGATAACTGGGTTTGATTCTCCACTGCTCCACAGGAGCAGCAGACTCTAATCTAGTGAACCAGGTTGGTTTCCCCGCTCCTACACATGAAGCCTGCTGGGTGACCTTGGGGTAGTCACAGTTCTCTTCGAGCTCTCTCAGCTCCACCTACCCCACAAGGTGACTGTTGTGGGGAGGGGAAGGGAAGGCGATTGTAAGCTGCTTTGAGACTCTTGAAGAAGGAGTAGGAGTAGGAGTTGGTTTTTATATGCCAACTTTCTCTCCCACTTAAGGAAAAATCAAATCAGCTTATAATCACCTTCCCCTCTCCACAACAGACACCCTGTGAGGTAGGTGGGGCTGAAAGACTGTGACTATCCCAAGATCACCCAGCTGGCTTCATGTGTAGGAGCGGGGAAACAAATCCAGTTCATCAGATTAGCCTCCACCACTCATGCGGAGGACTGGGGAATCAAACCCAGTTTTCCAGATCAGACTCCACTGCTCCAAACTACCGCTCTTAACCACTTCACCTTGCTGGCTACCCCACAAGGTGTCTGTTGTGGGGAGGGGAAGGGAAGGTGATTGTAAGCCGCTTTGAGACTTCTTAAAGGTAGAGAAAAATGGTATAACAACAAACTCTTCTTCTTCTAAGAAATCTGGGTTTAAATCTCTTAAGAACATAAGAGAAGCCCTGCTGGAGCAGTCCTTGTGATCCATCAATCTGTCTTGCCCAGTGGCCGACAAGTTGCCGTGGAGGCCGAACAAACTGGGCATGGAGGCCCCTGATGCTGCCTCCTAGCACTTGGATTCATAACTGAAATATGGAGATTCCCTTTAGCCACCATCTTTAGTAGCCTTTGTTAAACCTATTCCCCATGCATAAGTCTAATCAATCCCTACTTTGCTACAAAGCTCATGCAGTATCGTGAGTCAGCCACCCTCTCCGCCTAGTCTACCTTACAGGGTTTTTGTAAGGATTAAAGGGGGGGGGCTGTGTAGCGGATATAATGGTGTGGCTAGGCTACAACCAAGAGAAAAGGAGACTGTGGGAGAGGTAGAAGGGCCACACGGTGTATATTTAATCCCCAGTTCAGACGAACAGCCAGCCAAACGCTGCAAGCACCAAGATGGGTTCTCCTTGGATGTTCCCACCTACCCTATCCTCCGCATGACAGCTGCCTCCTCACATGTTCCATTGTGCTGGTTTCAGGGCATTTCTAGTCTCGTTTTCAACTTCTCTTTCCCCACCCACCCCGATTGTTTAAATGGTAGTTGCTCTTTGGTAGCAAAAGGCCCTTCGGGAGCATCCCACTCTTCCAGTCAGAGGGGATTCTCCTCATGCTTTTTTCTAAGTGCTCCTCATGCCTCTGCTGCTGCACCATATTATTTGTCTTGCCCCTGAACTTGTGGTTTTATTATTGTCGTGTGTTGTTTTTAATGTAAGGCACAGGCAGAGTTTCCCCCCCCTCCCCTTCTTCTCTGTTTGCCTTGGTGTTATTTTTATTAGAGACCATCTGCTCAGAGGCGTGAACCTCCTCAGCAAAGGCCATGAGAGATGGACTGTTTTCCATTCCTTGTCTCATTAATTTCTGCCACCGCTTCCATCAGAGTTGCTTTGAATGCCTTTCTGAAGCCTCATTGGCTGCTTGATTCGCAGGAGCTCTCCTCGGAGGGGAGGCATGGGACAACCGCACAGACGCTCCTTCCTGCCAGCGGGGTTCAGCGGCCCCATTGCTAGCGAGATGAGCTGTGACCGGGAATGTGAAGTGGACATGGAGGAGAAGGCTGTGAAGTTTCTTTGCTCTTTGGAACTTGGGAGCCGGCTAGGCAGTCCTGCCTTCCATATTGTTGGAGGAAGACCGGCACATGGGGGACGTTACCCAGGGAAAACGCACTGTCCTTTGGCCAGCCCTGTTTTTCCTGGATTCCAATCTTCCTCTCCCTTTCGGACCCATGCGTCTCATTTGGATCCCATAAATCTGTTAGATCCCATAAATCTGTTCTGCTAACGGCAGCAGCTTCCTCAGATGCAAGGAGCATACCTATTATATTAGGTGCTGTGGAACAAGGGCAGGAGAATGCTGCTGCAGTCATCTTGTTAGTGGGCTTCCTAGAGGCACCTGGTTGGCCACTGTGTGAACAGACTGCTGGACTTGATGGGCCTGGGTCTGATCCAGCATCGATTTTCTTACGTTCTTATGTTCTTAAAGTGCTCTTCCGCCTGGTGCCAGAGTGGGGAAGGGAGAGAAGGAACAGATCCATGAGATCCAACTGTATGAGTCTTGAACTTTATTACTGACGTACTGTATTAATTCAGATGGCTGATTTAATTCTCCAAGTATGCCATAAAGAAAGAGGGAGTCATCTTACATGCACATACAACAACTTAACAGTTACTCCAGTAATAATGTTTGTGTGTATATTTGTGAATAACTTGGGGTTGCCAGGTCCCTCTTTGCAAACGGCGGGAGGTTTTTAGGGCGGAGCCTGAGGAGGTCGGGGTTTAAGGAGGGGAGGGACTTCCATGCCATAAAGTCCAATTGCCAAAGTGGCCATTTTCTCCAGGGGAACCGATCTCTGTCGGCTGGAGATCAGTTGTAATAGCAGGAGATCTCCAGCTAGTACCTGGAGATTGGTAACCCTAGAATAACTTGGAGGGGGTGAGTCACATTCAGGGTTGTTTTCTTTTTGAGTAAAGCTGGTTCTTTGTCAGGGACAAATAGGGACAATGGAGTGGTGATTTTATAGTATTGTGTAATTTGAAAAACGGATTCAGAGAGGATTAAGGAAGAGGCCCTGTGACTCTACAGGGAGTAGCCAATCAGTGCTTTGCATAGCTGACTTTTGGCTGCAGTCTTGTGCATTTTTCCCCTCAGGCTATACTGCAGCATCCCCATTAAGGTCCAAAGACTATGCTTTTAAGTTCTCATGGCTTGCAATTATTGCTTTAGATAGATTCACACCTTCATAAATAAATCCTGAATTCGTGTCTGCAGAAGCATACTCTTTCATTCAAACTGACAGATGAATACCTGTAAAACATGACATTTGGTTCTGACACAGCAAAAAGATTTCTCACCAAGAACTAAGAGAGATAAAGCTGCCACTCAGCAAGGATAAGTGGAGATTCTTCCGCATATAGTCAAGTTGACTGGATAATACTTCTGAAACTTGAGGGTGGTTGATTATTACTTATAGAAAGCTAAGGGATTTCCTCAAGAGGCCATCGCAACAAATCTCACTCTTGCCTCCAAAGACAAAAGCTCCATCTCCCTGACCTCTGTAGTCCACAGTCATTTCTACAAATCATCTTTGTTCGCCAGCGTAAATCAAGAGGATCTCTGAGTGCCATCTAAGGTTGATTCAGAAAGTGTCGGTTTGTTCAGATGTAGACAAAGGGTTGGATCACAGCCAGTTCCTCTCCTTATCAGAGCTCGCATCCCATGTGGCTTTTGCAGGTCCCATAATTCCCCAGCATAGTCTTTTTGATGGTCAGAGAGAGCCCTCTCTCTCCCCTTTCCATCAGCATAAAAGCTGGTGGGATCCAACTCAAAGTTGGCTTGATGTAATATTAGTACATGCAAATATGATTTGCGTGTTAAAGAGCTTAAAGAGGGGAATGTGGAGTTTACCTCTGCTCTGTTCCCCAAATTGGCTGAGGGAAGAGCATCCACATGGATGCCAACAGGCATTCCACAGTTCCCCTCTGAGCCGGAGCAATTATTATTATTCTCATTTTGCTTCCGCTCAAATGGAGACCCTACAAAAGCCACACAAGTTCTACTCCAAATTAGCTCCACATTGTATGGAAGCTCCCCCCAAAAGGTGGGACATCTAGCTGGCCACATGTGACCCAATGCCCATGTGAAAGTGACATAGGCTATCAACATCGCAAAAGCACTGCAAAAGAGCAATCCTGCTATGATCGCGGATGTGATTGCCTTGAGATTCTTTTTTGTGTGGAGTTTTGCATTTCTGAGCATTGTTTTAAAAACTGGTAAAGCACTGGCAAAACACTGCATAAAAAGAATTTTGATGCAAATGTAACCAGATCAAGTGTGCTTTTTTCAGTGTTTTATCACAATGTATACATTAGTCACAGAAGAAAAATGTTCCTTTGAAGTTAAGGAGCTGAAAGCTGCAGTAAATGGCACAACTCTCCACATAATATTTGAGAATTAAAACTGGGTATTCCTAGTGGATTATTACTACTTCAAAAATAGGAATTTCTGAACATCCAAATCCAGGTCAAGAAAAAAAGAGAGTTTTGGAGGCATCTTCTTTTGTGAATCAAATTGAAGAGGATCAACCCAACATCCTTCCTTCCTTCCTTCCTTCCTTCCTTCCTTCCTTCCTTCCTTCCTTCCTTCCTTCCTTCCTTCCTTCCTTCCTTCCTTCCTTCCTTACATTATTCCTATATTTTCTCTGGATTTTTTTTTAACTGTAAAAATTAGATGTTGGTAATAAATTGTAAGTTGGAATTAAAGTTAGCAAATGCTACTATCAGCTTTTAATGACAGAATCTTTATTAAACACATCTGAGCTGCTTTAAAAAGAACCGTAGTTGAAATTCTTATCTGTTAACAAAAACTGTTGAGGAATTTATCTGGAAACAGTTGCATTTCACTTGTTTTTAATTTCTTTGCGGACGACTTATGGCCTTGGCAATCAATTTGATTGGCTGTCTTGAACTTGTGACAAAAGCATTTATTTTCGGCTCGCTGTCTGAACCGAAGCCAGATCAGAGAGTTTGAAACGGCTGAAGGAATCCAGAACTTAGCCCAAATTTGTGACAGTTGAATGCTTTTTCTTTCAACGCTTTCTCCACTCGAGTCCCCTGCCCTCCCAGCCCTTTGAGCGCGGTTTGTGGAGGGCGAGCCCCTACCTCCAGCGTCATGAGCTGTGGGAGGAAGAAGTTGAAGAGATGAGATGACTGCCATTGTGGGTGGGAGGCAAGAGCAATTAAAAACTGCAGCTCTTCTGTCGTTCGCAGTAGAACCCGATCAAATTAACACCTGCGATTCTCAGAAGCTGGTTATATTTTTGGTGGTTTATTATCCGGGCTCAGGTATATCATTTGCTTTTTTTCTCTCGAGTTGCCTGTAATGAGCGTAGGTGGGCATGAGAACCTGGGGGGGGGGAGGGCAACTCTCTTTTGTGGGGAGAAAGTCGATGCAGGATCCGCCCACAGACTCCATTACATGATTCAAATGTCAATACAATTTTAATTGGTTTCAGGGCGTTTCCCACCCTTTTTCCCCTCCCCCCCCATTCCCAGCAGCTGCATTTGGTAATTAAGACTCTGTAAATAGATCTCTCTGCAACAGGTATGCAAAGGAAGATTGGTGAATCTTACCCAGTATATGGCTGCTACTTTTAGTCTTTTCCTGTGGCCTTGGTTCTATGAGCCATAGTTACAAGAAGGCCTACATTGTCTGGCTTGGAGCTGATGGATTATGAGCAGTAGCAAAGAGCAGGAGTCCAGTAGCACCTTAAAGACTAACAAAATTTCTGGCAGGGTATGAGCTTTCGTGAGCCACAGCTCACTTCTTCAGATACAGCTAGAATATCTGTATCTTGGAGCTGAGGAATATACAAAGCTAGGAAAATGGAGAATAAGTAGGGTTACCAGGTCCCTCTTTGCCACCGGCGGGAGGTTTTAGGGGCGGAGCCTGAGGAGGGCGGGGCTTGGGGAGGGGAAGGACTTCAATTCCAGAGTCCAATTGCCAAAGCGGCCATTTTCTCTATTAGCTGGAGATCAGTTGTAATAGCAGGAGATCTCCAGCTAGTACCTGGAGGTTGGCAACCCTAATAACAAACCCTCTGCGTAGACTCATCCAGAAACTGAGAAGTTGAATGAACTGAGTAATGAACTGGGCAAAACAGACAGCTGAAGTGGACTGCTCTCAAGAAGTCTCTTGTCTGTTTAGGGTTGAGTTGCCTGTAATGAGCAACAGGTCCCTCTTTTCCACCGGCGGGAGGTTTTTGGGATGGAGCCTGAGGAGGGCGTGGTTTGGGGAGGGGAGGGACTTCAGTGCCATAGAGTCCAATTGCCAAAGCGACCATTTTCTCCAGAGGAACTGATCTCTATCAGCTGGAGTTGTAATAGTAGGAGATCTCCAGCCACCACCTGGTGGTTGGCAACCTTAGGAATAAGCAAAAACAAAACAACCCAGCCCAGCTGCAACTTACTGCCAAGCTACACAGTGATAGCTATCCATGATGGGATCTCTTGATGGCTGATTTCAGCTTAAAAAGCCTCTTCAGGAGCTGCGGAGCGATTGGAACTATGGTACCGGGGGAATGGGGTTTTTAATTCCCTGATCAAAACTCTCCCCCACACACCATGTTCTGCTTACCATTACCTGTACCATGCTTGTGTTTTACTCTCCCTATCTGATACTAAAAGTAGCTGGGGAATCCATGTTGGTCAGAAAAAGGGTGCAGGGAAAGAGTGTCAAGCCCTCTTCCTAAGCACTCCAGTCACGATTCATACTAGATCACAGACACACACACGCGGGCATACAGCTGCTTCCTGAGAACACAAGAAGAGCCCAGCTGGATCAGACTGGTGATCCATCTAATTCATCATCTTGTTTCACAAAGTGGCCAACCAATTGCCCCGGACAGCCAAACCAACAAGGCACAGAGGTGAAGGCCTTCCCCTAATGTTGCTTTCTAGCACTGGTATTAAGCTGCTTACTGCCTCTGGATATGTAGGTTCCACCTTTAATCAACATGGCTAGACGTCATTTACAGGTCTTTCCTCCATGAATCTAATTCCCTTCTAAAATGAATGGTAAATTATATTGGGGGGGGGGAATCCAGTCACAGATCCATTGTCATGTGTAGTTTGGTCCTGGCCTTTCTTTTCATATTACCATAGGCAGAAAGGATGACTGTGCCTCAGTGTTTCAAAACCTGCTGTGCCTGCAGGAAGCCCAGACCTCAGTCCTTGGCAAACGCTGTTGAAGAATCTTAGTTAGTAAATATTAGGCAAGGCCTTTCTTTTCCTGAGACCCTGGAGAGCTGCTGCCACTACTGAGTTAGATGGGCCACTACTAAACACTACTGAGCTAGATGGGCCAATGGGTATAAGGCAGCTTCATATGAGAATCCCAAACTGGTTTAGTTGCTTTCGGTAAGAAACCAAAATACTTCCTCTGTTCTCTTCGGAAGTTTCTCTGTGATGAGTTTGGTTTCCCCCTTTTTTCCTAATGGGTGAAGTTACGATTCTCCTCTTCTTTCAGCTTGTGCAAAGGACGGACGCTCTATTCAGTGGTGAGAGATGCCAAAGTCGTCCTGGATTTCAACAAAACAAGGCTGATCGCTCAAGAGATTGTCAAGGTATGAGAGAAAGGGAATAAAGACTTTAAGGCAACGAGCTCTTAAAATGGGTGCTGTGAAGTCAGTAGTGAGAGTGGTAGAAGAGTTCAGGGAACAGGCAGTCGGATGTACATTTGCTTGCAAATCAGCCCTACTGAACTCAGTAGGACCAAGTTCAGTGTAAATACACATAGGATTGGGCCATGAACCAGCAATTTTCTGGTTTGAAACTTGCCTTTGCGTTGTACTCAACTGTGTCCTTAGGCAAGCCATTCTCTTTCAGCCTCTTCTGCATGGAGTCGATAATCCAGATCTACCTTATAAGGCTGCTTTGTAAGGGCTTACAAAATTATGTATATGAAGCACTTTGAAATCATACAGGAATGCTTACATTGCTTATTTATGTGTGATATTTTCAGCATCTTCAAAAAATGCAACCCAAGGTTTAACCATGCAGTTCCCAAGCAGAATTAACCCTTGGGGGATATGACTTTGTTTAGGATTGAACGCAAGAGTCTTTCGTTAAAGCTGAATCCGGATAATATGGAGGTGATGCTGTTTGGTAAGACTGATGTGGAAAGGATTGAGCTGCCCTGCTTTGGGTGGAATAAGCCTTGCTTTAGCTGATTCAGCTATGAGCTTGGATTGCTTCTTGATCCAGATCTGTAGTGTGACAAAACAAGTTGGTGAAGTAGCAGAGATTGCTTTGTTTCCAACTGTGTCAGGCATAGAGACTGTATTTCCTTGTGAATTAAGCAGATCTGGTCACTCTCATTCAGACGGTCATAACCTCGAGGCTGCACTACTAGCATCCACAAACTTGAAAGACTACCTCTCCCTATATCGACCCATGCAAGTGCAACCACTTGGTTTCTTCCAAGGGCTTTCCCTCCTGTCTTTCTTTCTGTTACCATTTAAACTTCCATCCTTCCAGTCTCCATCTCTCTGTCCGTTTTGCTCCATTTTTATTTTATTGGCTCCCTCCTTCCTTCTCATCTTTCCTGCCTGCCTGCTCTTTCTTTTCCACCCAACATGCTTCTGGTTTCAAAATGAACTGCAGCATTCATTTCGGATTGGGTGATATTATCTGCAGTTATCTAAGCAATATGAAGTAGCTGCCAGGATCTCATGAGGTAGTCTCACAAGGTCTCAGAATTGTAAAACCTATTTTATTTTATCCTTTAAACAAAAATTAAGATGCGAATATGGTTTTTTTACAGTTTGGTAGAAATATCTCGCCTTTCCTTACCTGGCCCCATTGTGCAGATTTTTTAATCCGCATTCTGGGGTTGTATTCAAAATTAGATGCATAGATTCCCAGCCAGCCTGTTAGAAGGAATGGGTAGCTTCCCGGCCTCAGGGAAAGGGCATATGCCACAACTCCAAATCGCATGGCAGCAGGACTCTCAGCTAGATCTTCCCTAGCCACAATATCATTGTCAAGGCTAGAGTGAAAACATAGAATCCAACCAGCAGGAACCTCCCCCAACTGTAAGGTCAGTTGTGTAACTGCATAATGAGAAAGCCTTGGTCTTTTTAAATTTTATCGTATAATAATAACTGATACAAAAAGATATAGGAAAAAGCAGGAAAAACACAGATACAAAAAGATTATAAAATACAGAAAATAGAAAAACAGCTGGATAAGATAAATAACACTAAGGTTGCTATTACCCATAAAGTTGATCTCACATGCTTTAACCAAGGTATTTGACAACTGCCATCTTTAGCGTCATTAATAAACCCAAATTAGTATTATAATATAACTATAACCATTTATATAACCATAATACAAATGTATTACTGATTTAGATCTGTTATATAATCCTGAACTACCACTTATTTAAATTATCTTATTTATAATATCTGAGAATTAGACAAAGCAGATAATCTTACTTTAAAATTTTATCTCTCAGGTCGCATATCTCTCTCCGGTCGCATCTTCCCCTTCAGCTCTTGTTTTGAGAGGAATATAAGTAGTAGAGTTTCCACTTATCTTGGAATTCTTTAATTGGCCTTCTGTGAACAAAGTTTATCAATTTTGCCATCACCGCATATTCTGCTAATTTATTCTTTAACGAGAGAGAGAAGCCGTTAAAGGAGTTTCGATGTTTTCTTCCCACAGTAATGTGGAGAGACAGGTAGCAAATCTCCATTAGTTACTTAATATCTTGCCTTTCTTTTCAAAAAGAACACCTCAGGTGGCTAATAAAGCACGACAGAATACAAGCTATCAGTTATCAACAAAATCTGTGATTTATCAGCGAAACTGCACCAGGTTGCAGCTCTCCCTAAAGACTTAGCCCGGGGTTAGGGCAAAGCATGCGGAGATGTTCATCCCTTGGTGGAAAGTTCTTCCCATTCCAGGGAGTAACTCTGGAATGGAGCAGGAGCTAATCTCCCGAGGCCAAACCCTATCCTTTCCTCAGGGCCAATGGCTTGTGTAAAGATTATACAGAAATCAAAACCTGTGATAAAACCTGTGATAAAGTAATGAACAGAGTGCAGAAAAGAGAAATGAGGGAAGCGCAGTCGCACAATATGAAAAAAAAAAGTTTCAAGGATATTCCCAGATTTCCTCTTTATATATGTTCTAAGCTTTGACAGTGATCCCTTATTCCTGTCATCACATTCCTTACCCTTTTTTCCTCCCCTGGCCTACCAAATAGCATTCATTTTTCTCCCAATTCAGCAACCTGACAAATGTCAAACAACTTCTTCCGTCCCGGAGTGCTAGTGACCTTCTCGTGTCCGTCACAGAGGATTGTAGGGTGGCTGCTAACAATTAATTCATCAAAAAACTTATGCAGGCACTCAGAACTGCATATGCTGTGTGCACTTTGAGGGGAGCAAGACTGCACTCACTGACCCGACTCCCACATGCCCATGTGTACAGGTGAACATCTGCAGCAAACCTCTGCTTGCATATGCGCCCCCATGGGATGAAGATCTTGGGCGAAAACGCATGGTCGCTTTAGCCTCCTTTATTCCCTGTTTCAGCCAGGATCGAACGCATGCGTTTTCGCCAAACTGCATTCGATCCTGGCTGAATCCTGGCTGAAACAGGGAATAAAGGAGGCTAAAGCGACCTTGCGTTTCCACCCCTTGTTTTTTGTAACATGTAGAGGAGCATAAAGCTGTAAACACAAAGAGGGCTCACTGCAGAAGTTGGTTACAAAAAGAGAATGATAGTGGTTCTTTCCTAACTCTGCTGGCCTGTTTATTTCATAAAGAAGGGGAGGGTGGGTTTGGAGAGGGGAGGGACTTCAGCAGGGTATACTGCCCTAGAAGCCACCCTCCAAAGCAGCCATTTGCTCCAGGGGAACTGATCTTGGTCATCTGGAGATCAATTGTAATAGTGGGAGATCTCCATGTGCCACCTGGAGGCTGGCAACCCTACCCATTTAAACAGCAGGCTCAATGGTGCATGTAGCTGATACCTGATCTTTCCACAGTAACGTGGAGAGACAAGTAGCAAATCTCCATTAGTTACTTAATATCTTGCCTTTCTTTTCAAAAAGAACACCTGAGGTGGCTAATAAAGCATAACCGAATACAAGCTATCAGTTGTCAACAAAATCTATGAGTTATCAGCGAAACGGCACCAGGTTGCAGCTCTCTCTAAATTCTTGAGCAGCCTGGGAGTAGTCTGATTCAGTGGTGGTTCTGGGTTCAGTCTTTGCAACACTTGATGCTTTTTTATCTTTAAAATCCTATGTTTCACATGGGATTCATTTGGGTTTCTCGTCCCTGTTTCTTTTCATATCCTTCGAGGGGAAAGTTCAACACCCCCAATAAAAACTCTTTTCCTTGGTGAAGGGAACCCAGTGTGAGACACTCTTGTTTGGCAAGAAGATGCACGTGCCTGACTGACACCGACGGCTGGTTAGAATGTGCCTCGGCAAGATTTTTGAGGACTTTTCTGAAGTGTGAGGTTTTGATGTCTGAAGTTGCAGATAGACACCTGTGCTGGGAGAAGGGCGAAGCAGACACAAATGAGACAGGGGGAAGCAGACGCAGGGAACCGCTTAACTTGTCAGTCTTCTGCCACTGCAGCTAAAGTTTTGAATGCTTCCAAGGATTTTCTCTTTCCTCCTTAAGAGGTCTTCACTGCATGCAGCTCTGAAGGAAAGGTTCTCTCAGCCCTCCATCCTCATTCCTTCCAATAGCAAACTTTGTGTCTGAGTACTTGTCGCAAAGGCAGCGAACAACATACTAGGCCCAGGTGTGACAGGCCCTTTCCTGAAACTGAGGGCACCCTCACTGCCTCCCTGATGGATTTAGGGAGCCTGGTTGGTTATGGGATGTAAATAGGGTTGCCAGGTCCCTCTTTGCAACCGGCGAACCCTAGGAGTTATCTGTGAGGGATAGATTTGGGTTGGGGGAAATTTCCCAACCATTTATTCTCTCCCCCCCTTCCCACTATATGCACAATACTTCACAAGGTCTCAGCCTCTGTGTTTTTTAAAAAAAATATTATAATTATTATTACGCAGTAAGTTCATTGCAGGGACCCCATTCTAACAGGCTGCTTGGATTCTTTTGCCTGAAGTCAAATGAACTAGAACGACGGGAGTATAAGGTTCAAGCGTACACGAAAATGAGGCGGTAGAATGGACTTCATCATTGCCAATGGAGGTTCACAATTGTTTTGTTTTTAATAGCTGTAGATTTAAAAAAAAACCAACACAGCAATCTGAGAGAGGGGGGAGAACTTTTTCCCTTGCTGTGCCACCCCTAAACAAAGAAGGTATTGTGGGGTGCTGTGCATGATGGCAAAGCACTTTGGGTCAGGAGTTTTACAACGCGTTGCCCTTTTTGCCAAGAACAGGAGTGCCAGGCAGCCACTGTCTTCCCAGACCTTCATGCCATTTTAAAAGGCAGATAGCCTCACCAGGGCCGTTTCTATGGTATTAAAAGCAATCCCAATTTTTGTTCCATTAATTTTCGCCCATCCTCTGGCTGTTGAGCAGATATGATTTCTTTTCCTCGCCAGCATCCCCTGTGGTACTTAATAGCTCTTTCTCCCCCCAAAAAATCTACCTCTCACTCAAGCCTGCGGTCAAATTTTCAGAAGTGATGCATGTGCCGTGTGCCACAGGGCCTAGGCAACTTTTTCCTACATAGTCTGAGGCGTATTCATTAGTGCCTTGTCAGAAGGGCAATTGCCAAGTGTTTAATGATGATATTGCTAACCAGCTAGAGCAGGGGTGAGGAATCTCAGGCCCGGGGGCCGTTTAAGGCCCGCGAAATCATTTGGTCTGGCCCTTCGTGGGTCCTGGCAGATCTCTAGCTCAGAAGGATCTAAGACTGGCGATCCGCCCCCTCCTGCGGACAGGAATAGCCTCTATTCAAGGCGGATGTGAGTTTGTTTTGCTGAGAAAAGGAACCTTTCCCCCCCCTTGAAGAAGAGTCATTAGCTATGGAGCTGCTAGGACCGCCCAACAAACTATGTCTTGTGTTTGCTGCCCTGCCTGAATCCGGCCCAGCTGGGAACGGCAGAGCTCAAAAGCGAGTTGCTCTACATGGCAGACACTCGGAGCCGTGTCCAGTTGTGCCTCTTGGCTCAATGTTTGACCAAATATAGCAGGCTAATTTTTTAAGTTGATAATTTTGTATGGCCCGTGAATGATGTTATAAATATCCAAATGGCCCTTGGCAGAAAAAAGCTTCCCCACCCCTGAGCTAGAGAGAGAGCACACGCCAGTTGCCCCCTCCCTCTATTCACACTTTCCTTTTTTCTCTTTTGCTGTTTTGATTCTGGGTCGGGGGGGGGGAGAGGGAGAAAAAAATAAACACAGGCCATTTATGCAGGTTCGATTCTGCTCCTCGCTCAATGCTGATTTTTTAAAAATCCGATCTTTAAAATGACTATCCACGGTCCCGATGCAAGAGGAGAAAGTCCAACAAATTCCACACACCCCACTCGCCTGCTCCTTGGTTCCTTCGTTTGCATAGCCATTAACAATAGTAATTTGCATAGCTAAGCTGTGGCTGGGATTCTGCATTCTTCCTTCAGTGAATGCTTCGATGCGGGGGCAGAGCAAATAAAAAAGGTTGCGTTAAAGGGGCTCTTAAGAAATGCGAAGCAGGTATGCGCCGGCTTCGCAGAGACATCTGGAATGATGGTTCAGCATGAAGAAATTAAAAAAAAATATATGCAGGGCTCTTCAGCCTGGAACGCGCTTCTAATTACCAAGCATAAACTGCCATAGTTTGCAGTTCAGACATCATTACAAATTTTGGCTTGTTTTGAAAGCCTTTAATTATCAAGCTGTATGTGAATCCCTTCTATGGTCTTTTAAGCATGGCTGTTTGACTCGCCGTCACCCCTCTGACGACTTCAGGCCTTTGTTTGGATTATGCATGCCGCTTACAGACTGTCAGAGGTCACCTCGCTCTCCCCCTGTGTTCCACCACTTTTTGCCCGCATTTTCAAATTCAAGATAAAGCAGGTCCCTCAAAACACGGGCAAAAAGCGGGGAAAGGCAGTGGGAGAGCAAGGCATCCCCTGATGGTCGGAAACGGCATGCATAATCAGAACAAAGACCCAAAAGTTGGAGGGGTGACAGCAAATGAAACAGCCATGCATAAAAGACCTATGATTTGCCATTAACAGCAGGAGCGCTCCTTTGGAAAATCTCTGTGCCCTTGTCTGCTGCATGCTGGTCTTCTGAATCTACAGCAAAGGTGCTACCGGTATATGGTAATAATATATATGAATAAGGTGTTTTAGGAATCAAAGGGGTTAATCTGCATAGTTAAATTCTTTCTGCAGGTGCCATACCAAGCATAAAAAGAGGGAAAGTAATTGAGCACCTTTGCATTCTTGTTTGGCAACTGCCCGCAATTGGCAAAGATCCAGCTGAACTTGCACATGGAAATTCTGTTTCCTTTGAAGTGTGGCAGCCCAGTCTGTTTTTCGGAGTGGCTGTGTCCCCCCCCTCCCCACATCCCAAGGTCAAATAACCATTCTCTCACTGCCTTGGAGCTTCTTTGAGCCTTGGTTTTGATTTGTTTATAATTTTCACTTTCAAATTATCATGGCCCTTTCCACCGGTTTGTGTAATTAGGTGCCCATGGGCCGCTGTGTTTTCATGGAGCCAAAAGCCATATACAAGTGCCCCCCCTTCGAAATAGGCTCTACAGTTTTAGCAACATTTCCCCCCATTAAAGCGTGAAATACGTTCAGCAGGGGGGGAGGAACCCTTCTGCCTTTATAATGAGGTTCACCATCCCTGGAAAATCCAGATTGCTTCCTTCGCCCCATCCTGCTCAATTGTTGCTGGAATGACAAGAAGCTCATTTTCATGGGGAAACAGTTGGCCTCCATGTGATAATGAAGGACCAAACTAGGCATAATCAGCTAGCCAGCATGGTGTAGTGGCTAAGAGTGGTGGTTTGGAGCGGTGGACTCTGATCTGGAGAACCAGGTTGGATTCCCCACTCCTCCACATGAGCTGTGGATGCTAATCTGGTGAACTGGATTTGTTTCCCTACTCCTACACACGAAGCCAGCTTGGGTGACCTTGGGCTAGTCACAGCTCTCTCAGACCCACCTACCTCACAGGGTGTCTGTTGTGGGAAGGGAAGGTGACTGTAAGTCAGTTTGATTCTGCCTTAAGTGGTAGAGAAAGCTGGCATATAAAAACCAAGTCGTCATCTCCTCCTCCTCCTCCTCCTCCTCCTCCATTCTAAGCAGGAGTTAAACCCTCTTAAGTCCATTTATGTCAATGGGTTTAGAAACCTGTAACCCCGGTTAGGATTTTAGTATAGATCTCCTTTAAAAAACCAGTATTTGATAAATAGGGTTGGGGAGGCGAAGCTACAGATGCTGTATCTATCTCCCCCATCCCAAGTGAAACAAATAGCAGTTTGGTGGAGGGGAGGAATTTAGACCAGGGAAACAGCATGGGAGGAAAGGGTTAAACACCTCCCCCCACTATGCATCCCTGATCTAATTAGTAGCCCCATGTGATTGCTTTGAGATTGGTTGGTTTTTAATATAGGAGGCCAGATGCTGTATATCCTATCTCATATCTTGTTTGGCCCTGAGTTCAGAACCTGTGGGCTGAACTGTGCATTGTATATAGTTCTGCACTTTTCGCACATGTGCACACCCAGTAGAATAATAGAAACATAGAGTTGGAAGGTACCTCCAGGGTCATCTAGTCTAACCCCCTACCCAATACAGGAAATTCACAACTACCTCCCTCCCTACCCCTAGTGACCCCTACTCCATGCCCAGAAGATGGCAAAAGAAAACCCCTCTGGGATCCCTGATCAATCTGGCCTGGTGAAAAATTGCTTCCTGACCCCAAAGTGGTGATCAGCATGAAAGAAAGGGCCATAACAGCCAAGCACTGAGGCAACCCTTCCTGCCCTCCCTCTCATGATCTGCCTAAGTTCGCAGAATTAGCATTGGTGTCAGGTGGCCATCTAGCGCACAATCTCCCTCTTATTGGGTAAAGTCATCTGAGTAGGAAAAAAGGTCAAGGTAGTCCCCAGTGCAAGCATCAGGTCATTACTGACCCATGGGGTGACGTCACATCCCGACGTTCACTGGACAGACTGTGTTTACGGGGTAGTTTGCCATTGCCTTTCTCAGTCGTCTGCCCTTTACCCCCAGCAAGCTGGGTACTCGTTTTACCGACCTCGGAAGGATGGAAGGCTGAGTCAACCTTGAGCCGGCTACCTGAAACCGACTTCCGCTGGGATCAAACTCAGGTCGTGAGTGGAGCTTTTGACTGCAGTACTGCAGCTTACCGTTCTGTGCCACGGGGCTCCTGAGAGTGGTCTGAGTAGGTCTGGGGGAAAGGTGGGGCCAATGTGGCTAGGTTTGGTCTCTCCCAGCCATTTCTACATGTTGAATGACCTCATTCCCACACTTGCTTTTTGTCCTGAGACATAAAACCAACTGGTCTCTAATTCTGAGCAGGCAAACACTGATGGTGTTTCATTCAGTCTGAAGCAGCCTACAGCTGCTTTGCCTGATAGAAAGAGTCTTTGAGGAAAAGAGATGCAGGGTTTTGTGGAACATGCAGTCCCCCCCCACCTCAAGTCTGTGTTCCCCACTGTGTTTCTGGGGAGCTGATAATAATAAGCCAAAGTACAAACTCAATAGCAGAGCGTGGATTGGAACAAGAACAACCCAGCACCTTATAGTGTCTGAGGTGAGAACACAATCTAGTGAGAAATCACAGTTAGATGCAACACTTGGTTTTCCCCATTTTGAATACTTCCAACTTCTGGTCAGCCACCTAACACCTACTGATTGCTGAGATTCTTGTAAAACATGCTGGCCCAGGCAGACATGAATCTCCAAGGGTTCCCATGATTTTAAGAAAGAGCGTAGTCCCACGATCATGGAACCAGTCTAAGTTGTGCCTGAACCAAATAGTCACCACTATTAGGTGGACTCTGATCTGGAGAACCGGGTTTGATTCCCCACTCCTCCACATGAGTGGCAGAAGCTAATCTGGTGAACTGGATTTGTTTCCCCACTCCTACACACAAAGCCAGCTGGGTAACCTTGGGCTAGTCACAGCTGTCTTAGAGCTCTTTCAGCCTCACCTACCTCACAGGATGTCTGTTGTGGGGAGGGGAAGGGAAGGTGATTGTAAGCCGGTTTGATTCTTCCTTAAGTGGTGGAGAAAGTCGGCATATAAAAACCAACGCTTCTTCTTCTTCTGCAGAACTTTCAGACTCATCAGCCAATGTTAGGGATTCCAGTATAAAAAGAAGACGACTCCCCCAAGACTGAAACCATCCCCCCCCCTGTTGTAGATCATTTGATAGAATGATGGGATAGAAGTATATTAAAGCCATACATAAAATTTGTGCCTGAGCAGCCTCCCACTGACATGGAGTCCAGCTTAAGTGAGATCTGTTCTCAAGCCAGGGCCGCCTCCTGGAGCACAAGGCATGCAGCTTTAATGAGCAGAGAGAGAAAGGTGAATGATGGTTTGCCCTGCCTCCCACGCCAACCTAATGTCTCGGCTGTTAACACCCGTATTCCAAGAAGCTTGTGGGAGGGTGTTAGGGAAAAAGGACGGGGGCGGGCAGCAACTGCCGCTGGACTTCTGGGCAGTGGAAACTTGTGAACAATGAGATCCCTAACTCTCCAGACTCAAACAAATCACAGTTGTTATCCCTCTCTGACTTGCTTGTTTTCTTTTTTCAAGGAAATCAATTGTTAACTGAGTCTCTTTTCCTTATGCCTCTTAACTAGTTGCTGATAGGTGATTATGTCCATTCTCGCTGCTCTGGATAGCAGAGAGCGCATTGGAAATGTGTCTGTGTATGTTGAAATCCCAAAAGCCAAAGAAGAACTGCTAAGCAGGATTCATTTTTATTATTTGCATTCTTTATCATGTATTTTCTTGAAATATTCACTCCTTGCTCTCTCCGTATTTCTTGCATTCATTTGATGGGATTCTGTATTTATTTATTTGCGTTTTACATAGCACTGCAACACCCTGACTTCTGTCTCTTGCATCGCTTGACGTTCTTGGCTTCACAGTATCTTCACTGAAATAACAAAACATACAATGATATAATTTCCATTGACCACTGTGTAAGAGTAGCAAGAGCAGCTGCTCGACTCATTGACTGCCACTTGGTGGACTTGATGGTGGGAAGAGCATCCCAGATCAGTCCTCCACTCTCACCCCCCCACCCTTCACTCTGATGGTAACTTCTAAACCCTCCATGTTCAACAAGAGGACAGCCTCTCCTGGTATACCTCCCAAAGATCTTTACGATCATCAGATAACAACCTACTGGTGGTCCCTGGCCCTAAGAGTGTGTGGCCATCCTCAACGAGAGCCAGGGCCTTTTCGGCCCTGGCGCCGGCCTGGTGGAACACTTTGTCTGGTGACATCAGGGCCCTGCGAGACCTTAAAGAGTTCCGCAGGGCCTGCAAGACAGAGCTTTTCCGCCAGGCCTACAGTTGAGGACAGCTGCAGGTATCATCCTCTGCTGGCCTCCCTATCCCCCCCTTGTTACTCTAATTGGGGGGCAACCTACTGCCTATTCCGGGCACTATGGGCCAAATTAAGCGCCATCTGGAGTTTTTAATGGTTTTTAATTGGGTTTTATTGTTTGATTTTAGAATTATTACTTTTACTGTTAATATTGTGTGTGTGATGTTCCCCGCCCTGAGCCTGGTCTTGGCCGGGGAGGGCAGGTTATAAATTGAATAAATAAAATAATAAATAAATAAATAAAGAAAGAAAGAAAGAAAGAAAGAAAGAAAGAAAGAAAGAAAGAAAGAAAGAAGAAGAAGAGTTGGTTTTTATACCCCACTTTTCTCTACCTTCAAGGAGTCTCAGAGTGGTCCACCTTCCCTTCCCCTTGTGAGGTAGGTGGGCTGAGAGAGTTCTGAGAGAACTGTGACTGGCCCAAGGTCACCCAGCTGGCTTCATGGGGAGGAGTGGGGAAACCAACCTGGTTCGCCAGATTAGAGTCCGCTGCTCATGTGGAGGAGTGGGGAATCAAACCCGGTTCTCCAGATTAGAGTCCACCGCTTTTAACCACTTCTCTTCCAGGTGTGACCCAACAAAAATAAGCTGGGAAACTTTTGAAGGGGAGTTTCGGTAGCTTTTAAGGCAGAACTCTGAGAAGCTGGGTCTGTCTCTTAGTCTTAGAGAAAGCGTTGGGCATGAACAAACCTATAGATTGTTTTTAAAAAGACCATCCCATTACATCTAAGCTGGCCCTTGGTTGCATTATGTGTGCATATTTTTCTGGAGGAAACAGAAGCCAATGTTTTCTAAACAAGTCTTTCAGCTCCCCTTTCTCTCTGTTCTTCTTTTGCAGGGCATGGGTTACCTTCACGCAAAGGGAATTCTCCACAAAGACCTCAAGTCCAAAAATGTGTTCTATGACAATGGGAAGGTGGTGATCACAGACTTTGGCCTCTTCAGCATATCAGGAGTTCTGCAAGCAGGCAGGTAGGGTGCAATGAAGCTTTGGATGACTGCCAACTCCTGATACTTCTTGGCCTACCTCTCCAGATCTGTTCTTTCAAATGTATCCGCTTCCCTCTTAAAGCTTTCCAAGTTGGCAGCCATCAGCACATCCTGTGGCAGGGAGTTTCACAATTTAATTATGTGTTGTGTGAAGAAATCCTTCCTTTTATCTGTTTTGACTTTCTCACCCTCCAGCTTCAGCAGATGACCCCACATTCTAGTATTATGACAAGAGGGAGAGAAGCTTCTTCCTGTCCACTCTTTCCATACCATGCATAGTTTTATAGACCTCTATCATGTCTCCCCTTAGCCACCTTGCCCCTCAAGGTGATGTTAAAAGCTGAGCTGCATCAGAGGTTACTTTTCACGAAAAAGTTGCACACCATCAATTGTTCTGCCTCTTTTGGTGATTATTCAGGAGGGCCTCAAAAGGGGGCAAATATGTTTACATGCACCCTTCTTTAGGCCCCAAGCTTCCTAGCATCAGCCTTCCCCCAGCACCCCACATGAAAAAGTCCTCCTCTTTTCACCCCCAGTATCTTCAGGGCACCAGTACAGGCACTCTAAGTCTCTGCACAATACCAAGCAGGCTGCTGAGACAGTGGCACCTTTTGTTTAAAATCGGCATTCTTTCTCTTGTCCCCCCAAATATCACTAAGAAGATCTGGTGGTGTGTCAGTGTCATTGAGGACAAACAAACGTAACACACAGGAAGGGAATCCTTTACTGTGCGTTATGCTCATTTGCCCTTCAGGACATTGACTTGCAACCAAATCTTAAATGTGATTCACGAAGAAATTATAATTACAGGATGGGGGGAGACTTGTCTCAGCAGTAGTGTGTGCAAAAAGGATCTTGGGGTCTTACTAGACCAAACACTGAACATGAGTCAGCAGTGTGATGCGGTAGCTAAAAAGGCAAATGCAATCTTGGGCTGCATCAACAGAAGTATAGTGTCCAGATCACGCGAAGTGATGGTATCGTTTTACTCTGCTCTGGTTAGACCTCACCTAGAGTACTGTATTCAGTTTTGGGCACCACAATTTAAGAAAGATGTAGACAAGCTGGACTGGGTCCAGAGGAGGGCAACAAAGATGGTGAGGGGTCTGGAGACCAAGTTCTATGAGGAAAGGTTGAAGGAGCTAGATATGTTTAGCCTGAAGAGGAGAAGACTGAGAGGGGATATGATAACCATCTTCAAGTACTTGAAGGGCTGTCATATAGAGGAGAGTGCTGAGTTGTTTTCTGTTGCCCCAGAAGGTTGGACCAGAACCAAGGGGTTGAAATTAAATCAAAAGAGTTTCCATCTAGACATTAGGAAGAATTTTCTAACAAAGCAGTTCCTCAGTGGAACAGGCTTTCTCGGGAGGTGGTGAGCTCTCCTTCCCTGGAGGTTTTTAAGCAGAGGCTAGATGGCCATCTGTCAGCAATGCTGAGTCTATGACCTTAGGCAGTTCTTGAGAGGGAGGGCATCTCCATCTTCTGGGCCTGGAGTAGGAGTCACTGGGTGTGTGTGGGGGAGGTAGTTTGGAATATCTTGCATTGTGCAGGGGGTTGCACTAGATGACCCTGGTGGTCCCCTTCCAACTCTATGATTCTATGAAAAAATGCTAGGAAAAGCTTATGATGCATCTTCCAGCATCTCACCTGGTTTAGCCCTAAGTGGGGATTTCAACCTGGGTCTCTCTGATCCAAAGCTGATGCTCTGCCCACCACGCCGCAGGAGGAATGGTACAAGCAGTTGGAATGGGGAGGGGTATGTGTCATACAGTGGCATTTACAAAGAGATAGACAGTTCTTAGAAAGATATGGTTCAGACATAGCAAGGCTGAAAGGAGCCTGGGATTTGTCTAGTCCTTCCCCTCCCCGCCCCTCACATATGCCTTGAGAATTAATTACTTCTGGGTTTGCAGCAAGCTACACTTCTCCAGTACATCCCACCTGTTAAATTGTCCTTTGCATTTTCCAAGCAAACTTGGACTCCATACAATTCTTGTACTTTTGTAACAGCAAACTATGGCTTGCTGCAAATTCAGAAATGACTTTTCTCGCTGGAGGCAAAGGGAAGAGAAATGCAAGAGTGCTGAATTCATGTGAATGAGCCAAGGTACCTTCCAAACTCATCCATGTAGCAGCAAACCGTGGTGTTCTGCTGCCAGCGTGGTGTAGTTGTTAAGAGCAGTGGTTTGGAGTGATAGACTATGATCTGGAGAACCGAGTTTGATTCCCCACTCCTCCATATGAGCGGCTGAGGCTAATCTGGTGAACTGGGTTTGTTTCCCCACTCCTACACACGAAGCCAGCTGGGTGGCCTTGGGCTAGTCACAGCTCTCTTGAGAGCTGTCTCAGCCCCACCTACCTCTTGGGGTGCCTGTTGTGGGGAGGGGAAGGGAAGGTGATTGTAAGCCGGTTTGATTCTTCCTTAAGTGGCAGAGAAAGTCAGCATATAAAAACCAACTCTTCTTCTTCTACCTCTGAAATAAGCCAAATTGTAAGGGTGAAAACACATGGTTGCTTTAGCCTCCTTTATTCCCTGTTTCAGCCAGGATTCAGCCAGGATCAAATGCATGCGTTTCGCCGAACGTGCATTCGATCCTGGCTGAATCCTGGCTGAAACAGGAAATAAAGGAGGCTAAAGCGACCCTGCGTTTTCGCCCTAGAGAACCAAATCACCTCCATGGAATTCTGTCTCTTCTAATGCCTGTCCTTCCCCCCAAAATGCCATTAATTGTTCTGAGATCATTTCCAGGTGACTGGCACAGCCAGTGCTCCCTGACTTAAACTTAACTTATTGCACTTTCAAACGCTTCTTAAAATTAAAAATAAAATAAAATTAAACCCTGGCTATTGTGAAGATTTCTCGCAGTTAATTATTGCTTTATTGCAAAGCCCGCCTGAGAGATAAATCACATATTTTAATCTTTCTGTAATTATGGTGTGTCAAAGGCGCTGGATTAAAGGAAGAGATAATGGCCTGCCTATTTTCTTCTCCCTCCTTCTCCACCGGTGTATCAGTTGTCAGGTTGAAGTGGTTACCCGCACTGTGAGTGGGTTTGTTTTTATTTTTAATTTTTTTTTTTTACGTTTTGTTAAGATGGTTGTCTATTTATACCCTTTCCAGTTTTCAGCCAAACTTTTCTTGGCCATTTCTTGGACCTAATTCTGTGGTCGTTGTTTGGGAGGGAACCAAACCAATACCTGCACGTGACAAAGACAGGTAACCAAGCATAGTTACCCTACCAAGACCAGGCTTGTCGTAAGAACATAAGACAAGCCCTGCTGGATCAGATCAAAGTTCTCTCTAATTTGTTTTCCAGCGTACCTTGTTTCCCAGGGTAGCCAGCCAGATCTTTCCCAGCAGCCCGTAATCAGGACAGGAAGGCAATATCCCTCTCCTACTATTTGCCCCCTAAAAATTGGTATTCAGAGGCTGCCCAAAATCCTGCAGGGTTACCTCTTCATGGTCTCTGTGCATCACAGTGCTAAGCTTTTAGGCCTGGCTTTTTGGTAGGGTTGCCAACCTCCAGATACTAGCTGGAGATCTCCTGCTATTACAGCTGATCTCCAGGCGATAGAGATCAGTTCACCTGGAGAAAATGGCCGCTTTGGCGATTGGACTGTATGGCATTGAAGTCCCTCCCCTCCCAAACCCTGCCCTCCTCAGGCTCCACCCCAAAAATCTCCTGCCAGTGGTGAAGAAGGACCTGGCAACCCTACTTTTAGGTGGGAAGGTTCTCGCCCCTTGGAGATGTTGATTGGGACTGTGCATGCCCCAGGTGAAAGAATCTCACCTTCCCGCTCCATTTCTTCCAAATGCAAAGGTGCACAAAGCCCATCATTGTGAATGCACAGATGGGATTACCACTTGATCAATATTAGTAAATACAACTGTGTCTTCCCTTGAGCCCTCGTGGACAATACCTGTAGTATGTTTCCTCTCTGAATTTGTCTAATCCCCTTTGAAAGCCGTCTTAAGCCAGTAGCCTGCGTCCTTTACCACAGGGAATTTCCTGCCAGTCTGAGCTTTTGGGAAGAAATAAAAAGCACGTTTTAGTCCTTGTTGAGGAGATACATCTTGAACAAATTCTGTGTAGTATCTTCAAAGAGCCCTCATGTCCAGATGTTAGATCTTCTGTGCCTTGAATCACCTTGCCATCTAATTTTGGGATATTGGGGGTGACCACTTGCCCATGGTTTATCCCCCAGTTCTACAACTGTATTCTGCCTAGTCATTGGTATTAGGCCAGAATTTAGTGTCCAGAAACTCAGGTTTTAGGCCTTTATGCATGGCTGTCTCCCTCGCTGTCACCCCTTCAATGACTTCAGTTCTTTGTTTTGATTATGGATGCCGTTTCCAACCATCAGAGGTCGCCCCGCTCTCCCTGTTCGTTTCCGCACGTTTTGCCCATGTTTTCAGGGACCTGGGTTATCACAAATTTGAAAATGTGGGCAAAACATGCGGAAACGCAGGGGGAGAGCGAGGAGACCTCTGACGGTCGGAAACAGCATGCATAATCAAAAGGAAGACCCGAAGTCGTCAGAGGGGTGACCCCGAGGGCAACAGCCATGCTTAAAAGGCCTTAATGTTTTCTTTAACAATTACTGAAAAAGCAGTCAATTTCCAGTGTTCACTAGTGTGGAAATATATTTAAACTGTACGTACACACATAAGTGGAGACTGGTGTTTGGGAATACCAGATCGCATATACAAGAGCTTGTTGTTTGCATGTAGACTCTGCACAAATCAAACCTTTGAATGCACGGTGATTGGAGGCAGAGCCAGCAGGAGTGACCCTGGTTACCCTGCTCCACACATGTTCACTTGTACACGATGAACTTCAGGAGGGGAAAGACTAGGCTTGATTGGACATGCAGTGCTTCATTGGGGTTGCCGGCATGGTGTAGTGGTTAAGAGCAATGGACTCTAATCTTGAGAACCAGGTTTGATTCCCCACTCTTCCACCGGAGTGGCGGACTCTAATCTGGTGAACCTGGTTGGTTTCCCCACTCCTACACACAAAGCCAGCTGGGTGGCCTTGGGGTAGTCACAGTTCTCTCAGAAATCTCTCATCCCCATCTACCTCACTAGGTGTCTATTGTGGGGAGAGGAAGGGAAGGAGATTGTAAGCTGGTTTGTTTCTCCTTAAAAGGTAGAGAAAGTCGGCATATAAAAATCAACTCTTCTTTTTGTCATCTCTGGCTTGGGAAATCCCTGGAGTTTTGGGGGCATTGCCTGGGGAGGGGCAGAGTTTGGGGAAGGGAGGTAGCTGAAGGGCTGTGTTGTCATAGAGTCCACCCTCCGAAGCTGACATTTCCTCCAAGGGAACTGATCTCTGCTGTCTGGAGATCAGTCGTAATTCCAGGAGAACACCAGGCCCTGCCTAGAGGTTGCAACCTAACCTGATTTAATCCCAGAAGCCAGAGATGGGGCTGAACAAGATTTCCATTTGAAGTCCCTCCGTATGATAAACAGAAACTCAGATATGATTACTTACATGGCGTGCAAAGGTTGTTACTTTGTACAAGATGTGCAGGTCACCCGAGTTCAGCTTTTCCTATGTAATTCTTTGAAGCATGTAGACATCTCAATTTATGCCCCTCAATCCTGTCCTTCCTACCCAGCCCTTCGCTTACTCATCTCCCTCCTCCCATCACTTCCTTGTAGTGTCAATTCTGGAAAAAAAATTCCAACAACTACGCAAAGTGAGCTGATCTGCAGAAGCGTCCCTGCTTTCTCACACCTCCTTGTGCACCTTTTCTTGACACACAACATGACCCGGGGTCTGCCGCTGGGGTGGCTCCCCTGAGCTCGCAACCAGTCCTCTCGTTCACCTAGAACGTGCCTTGTCAACTCGGCGAGGGCATTTTGCCAGTCGGCACGGAGAGAATCTACAAGCATCTGTCCCAGGGTAGCCCCTCCCCCTCCCATGACTCAGGACGGGAAGCAGCTACGGCAACCCGGTGCCTGGTGCTGCTCGTGGGATGCGCTGTTATGTTCACCCTTCAGCGGTCCCACTGGCGTTCCAGTCAAAGCACATCTTTTCATTTATTTGTTGTTACTCTGTGGAGCAAATTGCAGGGTTCCTCTGCCAGAAGAGCAAGAAGCATTAATTAGTTGTGGTACGTGGGATCCTTCTTCTAAGTGACTGGCAGTGCAGCCCTAAGGAGAGTTGCTACCCTTCTAAACCCATTGACTACAATGGACTTAGGATGGTGTAAGTCTGCCTAGGATCGTGCTGTAAAAAGTGAAGCCAGGCATCTGCGAAGGCAAGCTTAGAGATAAGGAGCCTTCCCATACTGGTCAGATCAGTGGTCCATCTAGCCCAGATAAAAGTGGACGTTGGCAAGGTCTCAGGCACAGTTCTTTCCCAGGCCTGCAACTTGAGGATAGTGATGTAAGAAAGCTCCCTTTTTCATTTCTTTTATATGTTGTCATCATGATCCTTTTAGTTTGGGCTGTTTTTTTGTTAAGAAAAGCCATGCTGGATCAGACCAAGGTCCATCAAGTCCAGTGGTCTGTTCACACAGTGGCAAACCAGGTGCTTCTAGGAAGCCCACAAACAAGCAGCGCCATCCTGCCTTTGTTCCACAGCACCTAATATATTCGGCATGCTCGTCTGATACTGGAGAGAATAGGTATGCATCATGACTACTTTCCATTTTGACTAGTAGCCATGAATACTCATCTCCTCCATGAAGATGTCCACTCCTCTCTTAAAGCCTTCCAAGTTGGCAGCCATCACCACATCCTGGGGCAGGGAGTTCCACACTTTAACTATGCGTTGTGTGAAGAAATACTTCCTTTTATCAGTTTTGAATCTCTCACCCTCCAGCTTCAGCAGATGACCCCGTGTTCCAGTATTATGAGAGGGAGAGAAAAGCTTCTCCCTGCCCACTCTCTCCATACCATGCTGACAGTCTGAATTCATTTGTTTATTTTATGCCACTTTCTCTGTTACACCTTATATCTATGCAGTCAGCACAAACATAACATTCTAAAATCACATTATTTTAATGGGAAAGTGCAAGGAGATATACGAGCTCTGAAACAAGGCTCAGCTTGCGCACAGGAGAAGTTGAAATCAAAACGGATTTTTAAAAAAAGTTGAAACAGAAGGGACGAGGGATTCAAAATCCAACCTACCTGAGATTCCTTTATTTGGATGTGCCAGGAAGGACTCAGCTTAGCATCTCCAGACCTTATGCAAACCTTCTACAGTTTCTAAGACATGAGCTCAGTATGCTGGTTAAACAGTTGCTGACAAGCACACAGATCCCCAGCTGGGAAAAAGTTAACCAGGCATATTAAGCAGAGAAGTTTCCTCCAGTTTTTTCTCTCTTTCCGTTTAATCCAAAGACAACTCAAGTGACATTTGGGACCAGAGGGCAAAATATGAATGTCTGAGGCCTACTTCTTAATAAGGTGATAAATCTATGTCTAGACAGAACCACATAGGACTACCACTGGGAACATTCATTATTGAATGTTTTTCTATACAAAAAAACATCTCTGTGTGTAGAAAGTTAGTGTCCTAGGGAGAAGGATGGTGCCCTTCTCCCTGACATACTTGTTTACTGTGTGCAAGGGCTATGCAAATCCCCACCTGCGATATGTAGCCCAGAGACAGGTGTTCCATCTCAGTGAGAACCAGCCCCCAACTGATTTCTTTTTCTGGGTTTTGAGTCTAAATTCTGGCTTAAACCCCTTGTTTCCAAACAGCAGTACTGATTCAAGAGGTTCCACCGTTTGGTAGCAAGTGCCCAGGAAGGACCTATATATCATTGCTTTCCGCTCTCAGTCAACACCATCTGTGATTTTAGAGCTCTGGCCCTACAAATCCAGTTGCCATCTGGCTGGAGACCACTTTCACCTGGGTTTAGGGTTGCCAACCTCCAGGTAATAGCTGGAGATCTCCTGCTATTACAACTGATCTCCAGCCGTTGGAGATCAGTTCACCTGGAGAAAATGGCCGCTTGGACTCTATGGCATTGAACTCCCTCCCTTCCCCAGGCACTGCCCTCCTCAGGCTCCGCCACAAAAGCCTCCTGCCGGTGGTGAAGAGGGACCTGGCAACCCTACCTGTGTTACCTTTGCCCCCCTCTGAACTGCGCAGATACCAAGTTTAATAGAAAAGCCATGAAACCAAAAGTGTGTCTTTGTGACTGAGACTCCTTGGCAAAAAACGGGATTTTCGATGCCTTCTCAGCTTGCTTCTTAGCTTGCTTAGCTGAGACGCCATCCTTTTCTCCCTGTTCTCCCCCCTCCCACTCTTTAAATACCATCCCATCATTTCTGAATTAATTCTTAAGCCTCAGAGGTCCCTTGCAAATCCAATTATGGGAATGCCTTCTCATTGGCTCCTGCTGTTTTTCTACCTGAAAGCGAGCCAGGTGGCCCCATGTTTTTTTGTGCTTCATTGCCCCCAGTCTGGGACATTGTGTCTTGGAGGAGGGGGACCAGGAAGTGGTATGCTTTCTCAAAGTTCCCTTTTTGCTTTAAAGCAGTAACTGCAGCCTGTGCCTTGTCGTGTTCTGAGAGGCCTTCCAGCTAGGGAGCTAGGTGCCACTCTTAATAATCAAGGGGAAAGATTTGACTATGTTGTTAAAGGTGTTACGGATACAGTGGACCGCCAAAAAAAAATCAATCAGTGGGTTCTAGATCAAATCAAGCTTGAACTGACGCTAAAAAGACTAAACCAAGGCTGTCGTACTTTGGTCACATTATGAGAAGAGTCACTGGAAAAGACAATCATGCTAGGAAAAGTTGAAGGCAGCAGGAAAAGAGAAAGACCCAACAAGAGATGGATTGACTCAATAAAGGAAGCCACAGCCCTCAATTTGCAAGACCTGAACAAGGCTGTCAAAAATAGGACATTTTGAAGGACTTTGATTCATAGGGTTGCCATGAGTTGGAAGCGACTTGACGGCACTTAACACACACACACTTCCCCTCCATGAACCGCCAAGGGGAACAATGTTAAAAAATATGTGGTTTTTTATTTTATTTTACAAGAAGACAAGATGCTAAGAGCAAATAGGTATATAGTGTCCAGTTTCTTGATTTGCTTGCTGGTAAGTTACAGATACCGTGGACAGCCCAAAAAACAAATACGTGGGTTCTAGATCAAATCAAGCCTGAACTGACCCTAGAAGCTAAAATGACTAAACTGAAGGTCTCGTATTTTGGTCACATTATGAGAAGACAAGAATCACTGGAAAAGACAGTCATGCTAGGAAAAGTTGAGGGCAGCAGGAAAAGAGGAAGAAAAGGAGGAAGGCCCAACAAGAGATGGATTGATTCTATAAAGGAAGCCACGACCCTCAGTCTGCAAGATCTGAGCAAGGCTGTTAAGGATAGGACGTTTTGGAGGACATCAATTCATTGGGTCGCAATGAGCGACTTGACGGGAGCGACTTGACGGGAGCTACTTGACGGCACTTAACACACACATGTTATTAAAGATGGCTGATGCAGGTGGCAGGGTCCAAGCATGGAGAGGGGAGGGATGTGTATGCTTTACTAGGGTCAAGGGAGGCCCAAATCAGGCTGCAAGGCCATTACCATGATTTGAGCAGCTTATGTCATTTCAGAAATATAGCAGACATTTTTCTTCCATGAGATTGTGTGTATGGGATGGGATTCTGTGCATTACAAGTTGCTACCAGCGGCACCTGAAGATCGCCTGTTATTATGGTTGATCTCCAGATGATCAAGATCAGTTCCTCTGGAGAAAATGGCAGCTTTGGAAGGCGGACTCTATGGCATTATATCCTGCTGAGGTCCCTCCCCAAACTCTGCCTTCCCCAGGCTGTACCCCTAAAATCTCCAGGTATCCCCCAAACCAGAGCTGGCAGCCCTACTTCCCATACTGTAAAAGGAGAGCTTATTCTTTCCAATTGCAAAAGAAATACTTGGCTGTGCTCACTTTTTGTTGTCTCCATATAGCTGGCAGCATAAGAAGGGGCCACAGCCTAGTGGAGCAGCATGTTGAAGGCCCCTGGTTCAGTTCCTGACACCTGTAATGAAAGGAATGACAAATAGCAAGGTTAGCAAAGTCCTAGGAAAGCCTTTGCTAGGCAGAGTAGACCATAGGGGAGGGGCAGTGGCTCAGTGGTAGAGCATCTGCTTGGCATGCAGAAGGGCCCTGGTTCAATCCCTGGCATCTCCAGTTAAAGGGACTAGGCAAGTAGGTGATGTGAAAGACCGCTGCCTGAGATCCTGGAGAACCACTGCTGGTCTGAGTAGACAATACTGACTTTAATGGACTGAGGGTCTGATTCAGTGTAAGGCAGCTTCATGTGTTCATGTGTACTGGGCTAGCAGAATAGTGAGTCACAGCAGAACTATACATTTATGTATAGCTGTGAGATTTCTTTCCACACTTCAAAAAATCTATAATGTTGACTGCGATGTGGAGAAGGGGTTTCCTAACCCATTTCCCCATTGAACACATGGAGCTTCCTTATACTGAATCAAACCATTGCTCTGTGAAGATCCATATTGTCTACTCCGACTGGTTGTGGTTCTCCAGATTCTCGGGTAGGAGTCTTTCTCATCACCTCCTACATGATCCTTTTAACTGGAGATGCCAAGGATTGGACCTTGGACCTGGCCTCTTGCACTGAGCCATGGTCCCTCCCCACCAGCTGCTTCTCCCTAAGCTGGAAAAAAATTACAGGTATTGGTGTGTATTCCCAAGAACAAAAGCAGCTTAGGGGAGGAGAGGTAAGCAGCTCTGTTCTGCCCACACTGGTCTTCCCATTTAAATTGCAGCCCCGGCTGCTGAATTGTCTAAAATAAAATGCGTGAAAACAATCACCTAATTACAAGGAACATGGCACTTTGTCCTCAGACTAAGACACACTGGAGCACTGGTTCATTGGTAGAGCATGTGTTTTGTATGCAGGGCATTCGATCCCTGATATCTCCAGTTGAAAAGCTCTCAGGTCGCATAAACGATCTCAGATCTGCACATGAAAGGAGCATCGCTTGTCCTTTCGTCTCCTTCCTCCTCTTTGCTCTGAGCAGAGGAGAATCAGGAGCGCAAAACCGGAGAGGGAGGGGTACCCTTGCACCAGTTAACTGACCTTGGTGATTAATTTAACAGCAGCTGGTAATTAAGAGCCATATGTGTGGCCACAAAGCAACAGGAGTCCCCGGTGGGGAGCTGACTCTCCTCTTCCGCTGCTGAGCTCTCGCTCCGTTGACCCTCCAAGTGAAGCTGCATTGGGGTCCCACCATGGTCCCAGTGCTGAGGTGCACCCAAACGGGGCAAAGCCCCCGTGGCTGCCACTCTTGTCCTGCATCTGGAAAAAGGGCTGACTCTCTGTACAGCAGGGGTTCAGATGTATTTTCCCCCTATGAGTCCAGGTTTTGTTAAGGGCACTGATAAAGAGCAGTGTTTTCGGCTGACCAACAGCTTGTGATGGTTTTTTTTTTAAATCTCCTGCCTAAGTAATGTTAGAGAAATCTAGTTGGAGATGTATTCTTTAATCTGGATCTCATTCCCTCCAGTCTGGCCTGTGATGGTGCTTAATACTGGATTGATAGCAGGCTTATTGGAGAGTGAAAAACCACCTTGTGTCCTTTTTATAATGGGCAATACCTGTGGCAAATGGGTCTCTGATGTTTTCTTTGGTGATGGAAAGTGCCATCAAGTCACAGCCAACTTATGGTGACACCATAGTGTTTTCAAGGCAGGAGACATTCAGAAGTGGTGGTTTGCCATTGCCTGCATCTGTGTAGTGACCTGGACTTGCTTGGTGGTCTCCCATCCAAGTACTAACCAGGGCCGACCCTGCTTAGCTTCTGGCATCTGATGAGATCAGGCTAGCCTGGGCCCATCCAGGTCAGGTTAATCATGTTTCCCTTACAGGGTAGCAAACAGTGCCCTGCTAAAAAGAAATTAAAGGAGGATCTTGATAAGTGCCTAGGATGAGCCTCTGTTACTTGAGTGGGAAGCAAGAAAGAGATGGGTGTGCAAGTAGTGGTTAAGAGCAGTGTAGTGGTTAAGACAGTGGTTTGGAGTGGTGGACTCTGATCTGGAGAACCGGGTTCGATTCCCCACGCCTCCACATGAGCGGCCTAAGCAAATCTGGTGAACTGGGTTGGTTTCCCCACTTCTACACATGACGCCAGCTGGGTGAGCTTGGGCTAGTCACAGCTCACTTGAGAGCTCTCTCAGCCCCACCTACCTCTCAGGATGCCTATTGTGGGGAGGGGAAGGTGATTGTAAGCTGGTTTGATTCTTCCTTAAGTGGTAGAGAAAGTCGGCATATAAAAACCAACTCTTCTTCTTCTTCATATAAGGGGGAAAATAGGGGGAAATTCACCTGGACATACATTATACTGTCTCTTGGCTCTTTAGGCTTTATTGACTTTTCTGATTGGCAACAGCTCTACAGGGTCTCCCTTATATCACATTTAATCTGACCCTTCCTCCAGTGATCTCAGGAGGTTTCTTCCCTTCTTTGCTTTATACTCTGAGCAACCTTGCGAAGTGTGTTACATTGTGAGAGAAATATTAACCAAAACATTACCCGGTGAATTTCATGGCTGTCAGGAGATTTGAATGCACATCTCTCCAGTCCTAGCCCAACACTGTAACTGCTGCACCACTTTGGTCTGCTCCAATGAGAAAGACCTCAAGTAGAGGCCTTCTCCAGCCTTCCTGGCCTATGCTGCACATGAAGCTGCCTTATGCAGAGAAAGACCCCCAATTTAGTTGTACTGTATGGCAGAGTGAAGTAGCTGTCTGAAGCGGCAGAATTGGGAAAGGGGGTGTTAGTAGCCACTGGTGCATCACTGGAAATTGTCTTCCCTGAAGCAATTTGATTTTCCCATCCGAACCATAAAACTGTGAGTTTTCATGTCCTCTGCGGTGGCCAAGAGGAATAAGAGACCTGTACGTATTTATCCGAGAGCCAGTGTGGTGTAGCGGTTAAGAGCAGCGGACTCTAAACTGGAGAACCAGGTTCGATTTCCCCCACTCCTCCACATGAAGCCTGTTGGGTGACCTTGGGACAGTCACAGTTCTCTCAGAACTCTCTCAGCCCAAGCAGAGGCAAGCTGTGGCAAACCACTCCTGAACGTCTCTTGCCTTGAAAACCCTACGGGGTTGCCATAAGTCAGCTGTGACTTGATGGCACAAATACACACAGAGAGACATATATATCAGCATTGTGATGGCTAAGAGATGCAGAGTCGGTACTTCCAAACAGTCAGAGCCAAGCAGGGGTGGCTGACTGAGGAGAAGTTGCTTTTGGCATTGTCCCCGCAGCAACCAGAATATGCCCTTTATCTTGAGATTTTAACCAGACTCCTTAGACCAGTGATTCCCAATCTGGGGTACACGTACCCCCAGGGATATGAACCAGGACATTTAGGGGAATGCAAAAAAAAATTAAATAATGGTGGGAAAAGGCATTTGAAATAACAGCAACTACCGGTATATTCATTACAAACATTTTGGTAATATGAGGGGTACAGTTTATGGAAATGGACTGCCAAGGGGTACACAAGGGAAAAAAAGGTTGGCAACCACTGCCTTAGATCATGTAACAGACATAGGGTTGCCAACCTCCAGGTAGTAGCTGGAGATCTCCTGCTATTACAACTGATCTCCAGCTGATAGAGATCAGTTCAGCTGAAGAAAATGGTTGTTTTGGCAATTGGACTCTATGGTGCTGAAGTCCCTGCCCTCCCCAAACCCTGCCCCCTCAGGCTCCAACACAAAAGCCTCCCACCGGTGGCAAAGAGGGACCTGGCAACCCTAAACAGACAAGATACTTCTCAAGAGTAGTCCACTTCAGCTGTCTGTTTTGCAGGCAGAAGGAGGGGGATCCTAACTGACCGATGACCGAGAGACTGCATCCATTTGCTGGAAAGTCATTCTCTCTCGCTGCATCGCGGCAGAACGGGGGAAATGGCTTTTAGACGGGGCGAGGAGCAAGTGACAATATGCCATTTGCAAGGGGATGGCTGGGTAGGATTCAACAGCAGAGTCACCAAGCTGATTGGCAAATACATTTAACAGGGGCAGCTAATTATAAGAGGTGACAAGTGGAATTAGATGGTCTGTCTGCGATTGGGGAAGCATCTGCCTGTTTAAGAGGGATGGGGAGATGTGGGGGTTTGGGGAGAAGGTTAGCAAATCCGAGTTGGCAAGGGACAGAAGAAAGGTTTAGAGTTAGCAGCAAGTTTGCTTCAGGAGTATGCGCAGGATAGCCAAAGATGGATCGAATGTGTTGGCAATTAATGTTGATAACCTGTCTGTAAAATTGTGAATAGATGCAGTTTTCCAGAGGATTTATTTGTTGTCGTCGAGCTTTTGAGAGTTAAAACTTTTTAAAAATATAAGAGTTTTTGACTTGTGTATTGTATTCTAATAAAAGATTACAGCTGGGGGTAAAAATGGGAAAGCAGATTATTATGGGCACCGACACGGAATGATATTTCCCCCCTATTTGTCTTTTCCTTCCCTTTCTCTTTTGTACCCTTTAAAAATGAAAAATAAATTATACACACACACACACAAGATTCTATGACTAGCCACACTTTAAGAACATCTCTTTTTTATTTTATGTTTAAACATTAACCTTCCTGGGCAAACTATAAGTAAGACGCGTTCGTTTCCCCCCGAATCCAGATGACAGAATGAAGACAGTTTCATAATGAAGACAGATTTTGTCCTTGTGGGTTGGGTAATGATGATATCGGCTAGGATATGCGTTTCTGCCCCTTTAATAGGTCTCAAAGGGAGAGCTCTTCGGGTCGTTTATCAGAACCGGGATGAGTTGGTGATTGCCGTTTAAGCGTATTTATCAGTTACCAGTTACAGACAGATTTGTAATGTACGTACGAAGTTGCGCCGTATGTCATTTGTGCTTCCTGTCTCTGGTCCCAGTTAATCCACAAAGAGATGCTGAACTGCAAAGCTGACCAGCTGATGTGAATCATTCATTGTTTTTCTATAGGGTTTTTTTTTTTTTGTATTGTATTGTAAGGCACTATTGATATATACAAGAAACTGATGCTGATGATGGTGGAACACCCGCTGTGTCACATGAAGCAATGATTGCAGCTTTAGCAAATCAATGTCCTGCCTAGCTTTTACTCTGCCAGTTTTACTCTCTAGTTGACACCTAGGGCCAAACATGGTGCAGGTAACAGTTTCCCAGAGGTTTCTGTTAATGAAAAGTACCCACACAGTATTGCAAATTTTGGCTGGAGAAACAGCAGCAGTGCTTGAACATTTTCCTAGGTTCGCAATTAAAATCCAATTAAAATCCCCCAAAATATTTCCTACCCCTTTCATTTTGTCTACAGTGGGTAAGCATCTTGGGTGAGGGGGATTTTCTACACAGATATCACCTCCACGTAGGAAATTGAACATGCCTGCATGCATATGCATCACAAATGTGTCCTGTGGGGTTTCATGATACATGCAACCTAGAAACATAGAGCTTGAAGGGACCCCGAAGTTCATCTAGTTCAACCCCCCGGCACAACACAGGGCATTCACAGCTACCTCCTGCCTCCACTCCCCCAGTGACCCCTGATCTATGGCTAGAGATGCTCACCTAAAAGTGTGAATTCCTGGTTGTATGAAGTGGCACTTAGATTTGGCCCAGAAATGGAGAATCCCCAAGAGAGATGCACCGTTTCTGTGCCATGTCTTCCCTGCCAGTTTCTATCAAAATCCTCCCCACAGTTATACAGGGCTGGCTCAGAGGGTCTGAATAATCTGTACAAATCCCTGTTCCGGACCTCAGTTTGGGCACGCAACTGCTGGGTGGATATTATTATTGTTAAGTTGCTGTTGAAGTTGTCATTAATTTGATCCTGGCCAAGACCAGGCTCAGGGTGGCTTACAACCTCTTAAAAAGGTAAAGGTCCCCTGTGCAAGCACCGGGTCATTCCTGACCCATGGGGTGATGTCACATCCCAACGTTTCCTAGGCAGACTTTGTTTGCGGGGTGGTTTGCCAGTGCCTTCCCCAGTCATCTTCCCTTTACCCCCAGCAAGCTGGGTACTCATTTGACCGACCTTGGAAGGATGGAAGGCTGAGTCAACCTTGAGCTGGCTACCTGAAACCAACTTCTGTCGGGATCGAACTCAGGCCGTGAGCAGAGCTTTTGACTGCAGTACTGCAGCTTAACACTTTTTAACAGTTTAAAACAGTCCATAATTTACAATGTCTACAATGATAAGAATGAAATACCAGGCGCCTTCAGCCAGCAGCAATAATACTCAATTTGTGAGGGGTATAGCAGAAGCGGGACAGGAGAAGACGGCGATGGAGATGAACAGAGGAGGAAAGGAGGCCAGCTAGACAGAATACCGTCGCTGTCCTCAACTGTATGCCTGGTGGAACAGCTCAGTTTTACAGGCCCTGTAGAATTGTTTAAGGACCCACAGGGCCCTAATCTACAGCAAGCTGTCTAGCAGTCGATGCCAGAATGGTTACCATTTTGTGTATGTGCCTCCAGTTTCATTTTTAAATATATGTATATATCAGTCTAGAGCTGGAGGAGTGGGTGGACAGATCAGTGTGCTTTTTAGCTTGTGTTGTGTTCACATCTAAGGTCATCACAGGCCAACTAACCTGCTGTTCTTTTTCTTTTTTCAGGAGGGAGAACAAACTGCGGATCCAGAATGGCTGGCTGTGCCATCTGGCCCCGGAAATCATCCGCCAGCTCTCACCTGACACAGAAGAAGACAAACTGCCTTTCTCCAAGCACTCGGATGTCTTTGCGCTTGGGTAAGGGGTCTTTTTATGTCTGGACTGGAGAAATGAAGAGGGTAAACCAGGGCTGCTGACCCAAATGAGCTTTGTCACCTCCTAAGGCAGCTTTTGTTTTACCACTTAATTACCCTGCTCGGTAGCAAAGGGGGAAACGTCCTTTTCTGAAAGCGTCCCTGTTGCCTTAGCAATGATATCTTTGCTGAGGTTTTATCGAGCAGATTAATTTTCCCGCACGCCACCGTAGTTAACATCTTAAGAAGTGCTGCTTCAAAGTGGTTAGCTTATACCCAGTTTTTATCTGATAACATCATGCAACAGTTAACCCCAGTGCAGGTTTTGGGTAACTTTGTAGCTCATAAAAGCCACTGTTTTTGCACTTGAAAAGGATTGGAGGGGGGGGGGATAGTGCCTCAGCTCACCAGTCTGTGGGCACAATCAGGATCAAAACCTTGCAGCATTTTAAAATCACTTTAAAATGGTGTTGGCCTCCCCCATAAGGACTTTGTCAAGCCTGTTTTGGCCCATACTGTGCCCAATGCTTCCCATTGCAAGCATTCATGGGAAACTGAGTTTGCCCATGACTCTTGAGTACGGATGCCACCATTACAGACTGTGAAAAGTACGTCTTTTTAAAACTCTCCCCGGGGGGGCAGGCATTTTTCGAGATCGAGTCACCAAATTCGCAGCATAGCTTCAAGGAACTCTCCTTGCATGAACCTCAAAGTTTGGTATAGTTTGGGACAAGGGGTTCAATTTCATGAGGTCCAGAAGGGGTTACCCCCCTCCATAGAGAAGTATGGTAAAGTTTACAATGCTTCTCCGTGGAGGAGGAGGTGACCCTTCGCGGACCCCATAAAGCCAGACCCCCTGACCCAATCTTAACCAAACTTTGAGGTTCATGCAAGGAGAGTGCCTTGAAGCTACCCTGAAAATATGGGAACTCTACCTCTAAAAATGTCTCCCCCAGAGCTCACTTAAAAAATTCCCATAGGGAAAAGCCTGGGGAAAGCCAAAGCTGAAAAAGCCAAATATTCAGCTGATTCGGCGATAGGCTGTCCAGCTTTGGCTTTATTCCCAGGTTTTGGTGTTCGGTAAAACTGAAACCCGAATATTGCCGAAATGGCTAATTTCTGGTTTATTTATGGTTTGGGTTTATTGATATGCACAACCCTACCGTTGACTAATATGGAACTTACTTCTGAGCAGACCTACTTAGGCTTACTCCCTACATCCAGCATTCTGATTCCTACGGTGATCAGCTACAGACACTGTGGCAATAGTGTTCAAAGGGCTGAATGAGGACTGGGAAGGCCTGGGTTTGAATCCCCAAACAGTCATCAGGCTTACTGAAAGACGTCACACCAGTCAGTCTCTGTCTCTCAGCCTCGCCGAGTGGTTATGAGGATCTAGTGAAAGAAAGGTGAACTATGTATGCTGTCCTGAGTTCATTGGAACAAAGGGAAGGGTTATAATGATGTGACAGATATTTTCCAGGAAGTCCACAAGCAAACAGCTCTCTCAAATTAGCTTCCCCATCTTGTTTGTCCTCTGGCAGCTGGGTATTCAGAGTTACAGTTACTTGGCCATAAAGGAGCCCTGCTGAGTCTGTCCAAGTCCACCTAGCCCAGTATCCTGTTTCCTACAGAGGTCAGCCAAATACTTCAAGGAAGTCTGACAGTAGGGGCAGAAGGTCCTGTCCTTTGTCCCCTAGCACCTGGTATACAAACGCATATGGTCTCTGAATCTGGGGTATTCTATTGCAAAGCACACTGAAAGTGCTACCAAAAGCATTAGTAAGGTAATTCAAGGCAGCTGATGCAACAGAGGTCTACAAAACTCACCAAGACATACACTGCACACACATGGATGTTTTCTTATTAAGAGAAACAATGGTGCTTATGATCTTTGTTAACAGAAACACTTATTAGAAGCAAGTCATAGAAACACAGAATCATAGAGTTGGAACTACCAGTGTCATCTAGTCCAACCCCCTGCACAATGCAGGAAATTCACAACTACCTTCCCCTCACCCCTAGTGACCCCTACGCCATGCCCAGAAGATGGCCAACATGCCCTCCCTCTCATCATCTGCTTAAGGTAATAGAATCAGCATTGCTGACAGATGGCCATCTAACCTCTTCTTAAAAACCTCCAGGGAAGGAGAGCTCACCACCTCCCCTTATAGGAAACAAGTGTCTTCCTTTCGATGTTATCTCTGGGAGAGAAAATAACCCTACATGGATCTGTGGATGGGAAACATATGCAGAAGCAAACAAGTTAATTGTGACTGGTTGCAGCCGTCAGAACGCAGAGGCGGCTGAAGGGGCGGAAAGAAAAATAAGAGGTTATTTTCCTTGAAGGCTGTCTCCCAATATTCTTTAGAAGAGTCCTCCTTTTGTGTGTTGAAAAGAGGGACAGCCACAGACATCATTTGTTGAAGTACAAACAACTCAGTTTGCTTTCCATTGACAGAGACCTTTGGGCACCTGAGAAACAAGTTTGTTAGTACTGGTGCACGTTCAGAAAATTCTGTGCTGCACCCGTTCCTCATACTCAAAATTCCAAAAGTGCCCACAGACTCACCTTGGCTAGTGATGGTGAATCTTGCAATGCAAACTCTCACAGTCCTCTGCCATTGCTGCCCCTTTCCTTTCTCTTCTCCCACATGTACCGGGAGGAGGCATTTGTAGCAGAATAAAGTCTCTTTTAGACAGCAGTACTCTTGAATCCATGGGACTACATTACTTATGGCATTCCACACATGCTAAATAATCCATTTTCAATCCACTTTCAATGCACTTTAATGATTGTTTGCAACGGGATTTTGCCATTTCACACAGTAAAATCCAGCTTCAAAGTGCATTGAATGTGGATTGAAATAAAATTGTTTGGTATTTTTTAAAGCACCCTATTAGAGTTCCAGTACCCATGAAATGCCGGGGGTGGGGCTTACACTGCCCCCCACCAAGTATCTTTGGGGAAAGAGCAGAAACTGTTTAGGAGTTTTTTTGTTGTTGTTGTTGCAAGTGGCTTTCAGCAGCTGGAACTAAGACATTCTGCACATTCTGAGGATATATTCATATGGCTTAAATTGATTTTAGGAGCCCCATGGTGCAGAGTGGTAAGCTGCAGTACTGCAGTCCAAGCTCTGCTAATGACCTGAGTTCTATTTCAATGGAAGTCAGTTTCAGGTAGCCAGCTCAAGGTTGACTCAGCCTTCCATCCTTCCGAGGTCGGCGAATTAGTACCCAGCTTGCTGGGGGTAAAGGGAAGATGACTGGGGAAGGCACTGGCAAACCACCCTGTAAACAAAGTCTGCCTAGTAAACGTTGGGATGTGATGTCACCCCATGGGTCAGGAATGACCCGGTGCTTGCACAGGGAACTACCTTTACCTTTTTAAATTGATTTAAGGGTCATTCCCACTTCCCAGACAATCCTGGGAACTGTAGTTTCACAGAGGCGGTTGGGACTCTCGAATAGAGAATTCACAGCATCTCCCAGGATGCTCTGGGTGAAACTGTTGCTATTAAAGTGGCATTAACCCAATATAGATTTGCAGTTTAGATAAGTCCCACCCGAAAGCACTTTGCCTGCTTTGACTGAGTCTAATGTGCCGTGCAGCCTATTAGCACTTTCAGAAGAGGATAATCCATACATACTTTCCCCTCTAGCAATTTGATGACTAGGCCATTGGGTTTTCCTTGCTAGGGTAGCATTAAATATTGCAGCTACTTTTATGCATGAGAAAAAGTACTTGAGGCTGTGGGAAGAGCCTTTACCCAGACAGGAAAGCCCCGAGGCATCCCCCCTTTATGTGGAGAGGAGGGGATTTGTGGAACCAGTTCTGCTACTTATGGGCCATAACTGAGCAGTTTTCACAATAAGAACATGACAAGATCCCTGCTTGATCAGAACTAAAGCATCTTGTACGTCCCACCCCCGTGTTCCTTGTTGTACATTAAACTGGAAGGCACAAGGAGGAAGCGAGCAGCCTCGCTTGCCACTTATAACATCGCTCCATGTGTCCAAGATGGTCCAAATGGAAATTTTATCCTTGGAGGCAGAACACCTCTGAACCAGGGCTGGTTCTAGATTTTGGGGGGCTCTGGGCAGAGAATAAGAGCCCCATGGCGCAGAGTGGCATGCTGTAGTACTGCAGTCAAAGCTCTGCTCATGACCTGAGTTCAATCCCAACATAAGTTGGGTTCAGGTTGTCTGCTCAAGGTTGACTCAGCCTTCCATCCCTATGAGGTCTTTAAAATGAGTACCCAGCTTGCTGGGGGTAAAGTGTAGACAACTGGGGAAGGCACTGGCAAACCACCCCGGAAACAAAGTCTGCCTCGTAAACGTCGGGATGTGATGTCACCCCATGGGTCAGGAATGACACGGGGCTACCTTTACCTTTTACTGGGCAGAGAGTGCCCGGGGGCCCCCTTCCCTCCTCTGCCCACCCCTAGGCCACCTGTCCATGCTTGCCTCCCCATCCACCAGCCCATGTGCCTGAGCATCCTCCCCGCACATTTCCTTGTGAGCCCTTTCACCATCTGCAGTCACAATCACCTGCTTCATCTGCCCGCTCTTTTCCTTATGATGCTGGGCAGTCTGTATGGCTGGGAGCTAGGGTTGCCAACCTCCAGGTACTAGCTGGAAATCTCCTATTACAACTGATCTCTAGCTGATAGAGAACAGTGCACCTGGAGAAAATGGCCGGTTTGGCCATTGGACTCTACGGTATTGAAGTCCTCCATACTTCTAGTTTTCTTTTGCTGTCAAGTCACAGCTGACTTATGGCGACCTTGTATGTAGGGTTTTCAAGGCAAGAGACATTCAGAGGTGGTTTGCCTCCGCATCATCCCCATGGTATTCCTTGGAGGCCTCTCATCCAAATACCTGCCAGGGCCAAAAAAGTGTGTTCTTGTGCATGACGCTAGAAGCACAATTAGAGGGGCGATACACCTGCCAATCGTGTCCCCCCCCCACTTCCAGTCTGCAGAAACGTGTCAAGCTCTGTCAAGAGCTGAGTATAGAATCATAGAATCATAGAGCTGGAAGGGGCCATATAGGCCATCTAGTCCAACCCCCTGCTCAATGCAGTATCAGCCTAGAGCATCCCTGAAAAGTGCTTGTCCAGCCTCTGCTTAAAGACTGCCAGTGAGGAGGAGCTCACCACCTCCTTAGGTAGCCAATTCCACTGTCGAACGACTCTTACTGTAAAAACATTTTTCCTAATACCCAGCCAGTACCTTTCCTCCTACAATTTAAACCCATTATTGTGAGTCCTATCCTCTGCTGCCAACAGGAACAGCTCCCTGCCCTCTTCTAAGTGACAGCCCATCAAATACTTAAATAGAGCAATCATGACCCCCCTCAACCGCCTCTTCTCCAGACTAAACATTCCCAACTTCCTCAGCCTTTACTCGCATGGCTTGGTCTCCAGGCCCCTGATCATCCTCATCAGTCTACTCTGCACCCGCTCGATTCTGTCCACATCCTTTTTGAAGTGAGGCCTTCAGAACTGCACACAGTACTCCAGGTGCGGCCTGACCAATGCAATGTATAGTGTATAGAGTGGCAGGCTGGAGTTAACAGTTTGCAAGTAAACTTTGGATCTTTGCAGGGCTTTGACCGGCTCACTTGATGCTCTAGGAACTGGCTCTTAGACTGTCTCCTATGCGCAACAGGCCAAGAATTACTACCTAACACCAGCCCACGCTGGCCCCCACCCCACCCCAGTTTACACATTGCTAAAGGCTGTACTCTTCCTGCTGGGCCCCTCTGCTGTGAAATAGCTTCTCCTGCACTCATCTGAAAGACCGAGAGACATGTTTGTTCTTTTGGTTAAAGATAATGCTAAAGGAGAATAAATTGCCCTGCAATCTGTTGCGATAACTCACAGCCCCACCAGTGGGGAAATGGTTGCTCTATCCAGCACCTTCCTATTCAAACATCTGCCATGTTATACACACGCATGAGAGAACAGATCCATTCACTCCGAGATTTAATTTTCTTTTAGGGATGGGTGGGGAGGGCAGATGAACCTTGAAATATTTATACTTTTCTATCCCACACTTGGCTAATCTGCCCTTGTAGCACAGTTTTAACATGGAATTCCCAAAGGGGTAAAAATATGAATCAGAATAGGAGGGCATTCCCCGATAAGGAGATACAGTTGAAGTAAATAAGAGAATTAATGCAGAGCATACAGCACGTAAATATAGATAACCTAATTTGTTTTAGGCTATTGAACTGTATTAAACATTAATCGAATGACATTTCATTTTATAAAACATAACCAAAAAAAGGGCAGCAACAGTTTATCATCAGTGCTGGCCTCCCTACCCTCTCGATGTTGTCATCAATTTTTATTTGGGGGTCCTGACTGCCTTGGCCCTTGGGGGCCATGGCTCAGTGGTAGAGCACCTGCTTGGCATGGAGAAGGTCCCAAGTTCAATCCCCGGCATCTCCAGTTGAAGGGACTAGGCAAGTAGGTGGTGTAATAGACCTCAGCCTGAGACCCTGGAGAACTGCTGCTGGTCTGAGTAGACAATACTGAGTAGACAATACTGACTTTGATGGACTGAGGGTCTGATTCAGTATAAGGCAGCTTCATGTGTTCGTTCCATTTCAGTCACCTTTAATGGCATGATAATAAAAATAGTAGTAACAAAAATACATAAATCTCCATATTCCATACTCACAATTCAACAGTATAACTAAAACTTAACCATCAATTTAGAACTCGTCGGCGTTAGATGCTGTAATAATATGTTCTCCTGAGCAGCATGTATTCATGTGTGTTGTCAGGCCACAAGGGCCCTGTATTTCCATCAAAGAGAGCCATTGTTTTAATTAGCCTAACTGATTAGAATTAAAAATTATTATATATGGTTTTATTGTATTGTTTGCATTGGTTGATGTGAGCTGCCCTGAGCCCAGCCTGGCTGGGGTTGAGGGCAGGATAGAAATTGAAAAATAAGCAAGCAAGCAAGCAAATAAATAAATAAATAAAAAGTGCCTGATGCTTTACACAGTAATTGGCCAGAATAGGAGAAGGTGAGAGAAGTTTTACTTTTTTTAGTGAGTGTCTGCATGCTGTTTTGTATTGTTTCGGAAATCTAGGACTAGAAACTTACTCTGCAAGACCCTTGAAGAGGCTGTCACCTTAATGGTGATGGCTCTGGCGTTATATATTCTGTATATGTGTGTGTGCATTAACTCTTCCACTGCTTTGTCTGGACAGCACCATCTGGTACGAGCTCCATGCTCGGGAATGGCCTTTCAAGAACCAACCCGCTGAGGCAATAATTTGGCAAGTGGGCCGAGGGATGAAGCCGAACCTTAGCCAACTTGGCATGGGGAAGGAGATCTCGGTAGGTGTCTTTCTGTCGCTTGGGGTGGGAAGGGGAGCAGGACAAGGGACAGAAGTGGAGGCAGAGAAGCCTTTCATGCACCAATTTGCAGGATGCCCAGGGGCTCAGAAACAGGTTGATATTATTCATATTTATGCTTATTGGGTTACATATTTATTTCAAGCAGTTTTATGCCACCTTTCCAACCATATTTAGTGCCCCTAAGGTGGTGAACAAGCACACACATGAAAAGCAGCTTTAAAAACGAAACACGACACACACAACATATAAACAGGAAGGAAGGTGATTCACGGTGCACCATCGAAACACATAGCACTACAGATAATTTTAAAGAGTCTCCACCCCAAGGCGCTTAGATGGGGAGTGTGGGTGTGTATTAAGTGCCGTCAAGTCGCTTCCGAGAGACAGTATGCTATAGTATTGGAGTAGGACTGGGGAGACCCAGATTCAAATTCCATGTGATCGCGAAGACCACAGGATGGACCTGGGTCAGTCAGTCTCTGTCAGCCCAGCCTGCCTTAAAGGGTCGTTGTGGAGCTAGCACTTAGGCCGTCTTGAGCTTGCAGGGAGAAAAATGGGATTCGCCACAGTAGAAAAGGAGGAGAGAATGAAAGCTAATTAAAAAAAGAAAGGTGTTTGAGATATTCTAAGCTCTGTGTCTGTTTTTCTGGGCCTCCTTAAAATGTAGCGTGATTTGCTTGCTGTCCAGTGACACTTCGAGGCATCTCTTTTAACTGGGTCTTTTGTCTTCTCTTCTATCCTTCACTTCTCCACCTTTTTTGATTCTTTCTCTTTTCTTTTCCCTTCCTCCCCCACTTTCTTCTTGAAGAGATAGGGGTAGAATGTTTAGTTGAGTGGCTAAAGGATGGGGGGAGGGTTGTAGGGGAAAGATCGTTGTTTCAGTTGCTTGTTTTGAAAATGCCAATAAAACAAGTAGGGGGGAAAGACAGAGGATAGGAAAGACATTCTGCTGTGATGCCTTTCTGCTGGGCTCTGATCATGATCCTCCTAGCCAGAAGAGGGCAGCATATAATAAGATTCTGGGGAGGGTCAAATATGTGCTTTTAGAACATCAGTTTCCCTAGATTGAGGTTTCTCAGGCCCATAGGAATCTGAGGGAACCAGGAACTGGCAATGGATGAGATCATATTGGGGGAAATGCAATAGCTGAGCCTTCTGCAACAGCATCTATCTTAAAAGTCTGCGGAGGAGATGGGCAGCAAAAATATATAGATGGAGGAATAGCTAGAGTTGCTAGCCAGGGACCAGCAAATACTGGGAGATTGGGGGAGGGTTGCCTGTGGAGGATGGCATTACAGGAGATACGATATCACATATTCCATGATACTCTAGGGATTTCCCCAATCTCTATGGTAAAGACCATAGAGGTTGTAGGGCTTCCTAGAGTGTTACCTGGAAGTGACATCACATTCTTCAGCCTTCCATCCAGGTGACTCTAGTTAACATAGTGATTGGGGATATTTATAGAGTGTTACCATTATTGTTATCTGCTACCCACCTACCCATTTCCCCCTCCCACTCCTCACATCATTGAGGGCAGGGAACTGGGGGGTTGAGTGCCTACCACAAATGACAAGACTAAGGGTAGCAATAGATCTATCTGAGATGTCAAAGGACATAATAACACCTCTCAATCCTCTGATTTTTCTTTAAAAATCCAATTATGAACAAAAAAAATTATACACTCCAACAGTAAAATTGAATAATTCTGTCCATAAGCTAAAAACCTCACTCTGGATATGAATACCATCCCGCATAGGGCTCGGCCAAAATGGGAAGGTGCATTTCATCAAACAATTTCACTTCTTGAACAGCACCCCTCGCACTGTTTCAATAATAATTCGGAAGGTCGGGGGAGAAGGGGCCAAATGAATTGAAAATGTGCTCCTTTTAGAACTGGGGAAGGTGGTTGGTTGGGGGCACTTTCCTCCGTCTTCCTTCCCAGACCGTTGCGCTATCCCGGAGTACAGCACCTCATCCATGTAGTGAGCTTCTTCAACCTATACTCCCCGTCTTAAGGGGGCGTATAGATCGCACTCCCAGTGGAAATCCAGTTAACGGGGTGCTCTTTTCTCCTTGCTTACCCTTTCCTTCCTGTTTCGTTCCTTGCAGGACATTCTTATCTTTTGCTGGGCCTATGAGCAGGAGGAACGGCCAACCTTCATCAAGCTCATGGAGATGCTGGAGAAACTGCCAAAGCGGAACCGTCGCCTGTCCCACCCCGGCCACTTCTGGAAGTCAGCAGAGTAAGAACAGCCTCTTCCTTATCCCAACTCTTTTTGCTCGTCTTGAAATATGTTAAACAATTTTTGCTTTTTATGAAATATTTTGGGGGGTTGTTGTGTGAACGTTCTACTGTGTTAAGCATTTATTATCCTTATATTGTCCCTGTAAATTGCTCAGACATATTTGATGTCGATATAGGTAGTTGTACCTTTTATGGCGTATTTGTTTCCTGCCAGTTGGTTTTTAAGGTTGTCTCTGTAAGATTTAGGCAGTTCATGAGAGGGAGGGCATCTTGGCCATCTTCTGGGCATGGAGTAGGGGTCACTGGGGGTGTGTGGGGGAGGTAGTTGTGAATTTACTGCATTGTGCAGGGGGTTGGACTAGATGACCCAGGTGGTCCCTTCCAACTCTATGACTCTATGATTTTTAAAACATTTTCTTCTCAGCCTCATTTAGTTTACTGGCTTTGGGTTAGTTTTAGATTTCATTTGCCCCTCTTATTCTTTTCTCTTTTTAATTTATTTTTTAATTTAATTTTAATTTTAACACGTCTTTTTCATTTAAAGTATGGAAAAGGTTCAAAGTGAGAGGGAAATAAAATATTAATCTTAATGCTCAGATATACCTAGCATTCAGTAAGATGAACAGACCCCAAATTATCATATAAATACCAGTCTTGATTCACTGGAATACATAATACTCAGCGAGATGAGCCAGTCATAAATGATCATTTAAGTATCATTTGCCTCTCGTATTCTATGTAATAAATATATGTATCTGACCAACGAGCAGATAGCAGTGTGTTTTCTAATCTCCATTGCAAGAGAAATGGGAAGGCATAACCTGAACTGCAAGATGTAGGATTTATAGGGTTTGCATTGGATGGAACCCACGAATCTCTTGAGGCACAGTGTACAAACAGGAGATTGTAGTGGTAGGACCTTTTGTTGTCTGCAGCTCTGCGGCGGCTTGCAGGAGGAGAGAGCTGCAAGCCTACTACAGTCTGCGGCTCTGCAGCTCCACCAGTAAAGGTGGCCAGAATCTGGTATTACATCCTACTACAACATCTCATACGCCAGAGGGAATGCCTCTTCTAGGAAAAGCAGGTTATAACACACATGTGCATCATCTGAAAGACAGAGGATGTATGCTCCTTTCTTGCTTCAGAGCCATTTTTACTCATGACATTCAGTCAGCATTAATTGATGAAAACTCATACGAACAACTAAGATTTCTTAACAGTTCCATGACGGAGTCAGGCATTCAGAACAGGCTCCGAAGCTGAGCCTTGACTCAGATGAAGCCCTGGCTATTGGCATGTGCATGTATTTAGGTCAAGGGCTCAGAGCTTATCAGCAAGCCAAGCAATAATGAAATATCTGGCTTTAGAAAATACTAACCGAGGCAATCCGATGCCTGCCTTCAATGCTCTTTCCCTACTCTGCCTGTTTACAGATCTCCCCAGGGGATAAATTTAAGGCTGTCCCCCAAACATCATCCCCCTGTTGCTAAGCCAACTGTCTGCTCTCAGCTGGAGTGAACATTGCAAGCCATTTCTGTTCTTTGGCATGTTTAGAGCCAGGAAAGATCTGCAAAGCGGGGAGAGAAGCAGCCTTTAAGCAGGAACTGCACCTGTTAATAATTGGCAGTTCCCTCCCAAATTTCCCCAGGTTTGGCTCAGAGGCTCAGAGGAATAGTGGAGCTGGTGGAGCGGGTAGGAATTCTTCAAAGGAACAGGCAATCTGATGGGTGGGTTTTTCCCCCATTATTGACAACCTTTTCTTGCCTGCAAATGTTTAGAAATTTAAAGTGTTGCCCATTATTTGGACTGAACATCCCCTATGTTTTTGTGCTCATAATAATAAGCCACGTTGATCACAAAATGTTACCTACCACTGTCTTCTAGTTGTGTGTGCAATGTTTGGATTCTTATAACTCAGAATGTTTTGGTGAGAAGGATACAGTGATCAAGGGAAGAGGTTAATGGGGTGTGTGTGTGTGTTTGGAGCTGTTAATAGGATTTACATCAGAAGCTAGAGTTGCCAACCTCTAAAATGCATCGATCACCCATCTAAAACAGTAACCAGCAGCAGTCTAAAAAGAGATCAATCCCTGAGTAAAACAGCAGTTGGCAATTAAAATGAAGCTAGCAGCCCAGATTACAGTATCAGGCCAGAGGAAACAGCCAAAGTAATGTTTTAAAAGCGGAATAAAAGATGTCCTGGTGCCATTCATTTGCCAGCACTCGAAGAGGTAAAGTCAGCCCCTTGATAAGTCCTTAAACATGACCGCTGCTACAAACATTATCTAACAGATCCTTCAAAATACTTTATTAGGAGAGATTTGCCCCCCTATGGCATCACCAGATACCTTCAGCTATCTTGGACAGTTGTCTTAGAAACATTCGACATAACCTGAAGCTTTAAATCTACAGGGAGGGATATAGTTGAAGGCATTTCTCATTATTTGTTGAGCTGTTTCATCTATAAGGAGATGAGGCATAAATATCTGGAGCATTTTCTTAGGGGATTGGTCAAATCAACAGAAAATTGTATTCGTTCCTGCCAACACTGATATTTTACCAGGCGCACTGGTAATAATTTTACTTAGCCCAGAACAAGATTAGTGATCTGCAACTGCGCTAGTGAAAAAGTTAGACCAAGAAAATTTTGGAAGCATCATGTCCTCAGCTACCTCCCCCTCCCCACCAAATTAAACCCCCCCCAACACTTTAGCCATTCTGAGATGGTGTTCCAACCCCTTGATTCTTTTGGTTGCCCTTTTCTGCATGTCTTCCAACTTTTCTTTCCCAGTCCTTTGGCATCTCTTCCCTTTTCTTTATGGCCCTGTCTACTTCGGTTTCAGATCACAATCGGGCAGGCGGGGTTTGTTCTTTACAACCGGGCTGTCTAACGGCTCCTAGTTCCTGAGGTGCTTGAGAAATTATAATCATTCTTCATTTGTGTCTGTCCTTTCTCCCAGGCTGTGACAGATGGCGCAGAGGGATGGTGCCTTTCTTACACCTTTCTCTTTCTCCTCCTCCTCTCCCTTCTGTCTGGAAGGCCAGAGGGGTCCAGTGAACCAGGGAGCATCGCAGGAGCAAAGAAAATACTCCCTTGCTCTGATCTCTGGGACCCACGTGGTGTCTGGGGAGGAGGACCACTGCGCTCCCTCCAGGGGGCCTTGAAGGATCCTGCGTGTGGAATGACGAAGAGGTGGGAAATATGCACAGCAGATGCCTCCCGTGGGGTCCTCTTCCACCTGCCCACCTGGTCGCAATCTAATGGGGTTCCTTATGGGAGGTAGGGAGCCTTCAGGCTCCTCCCACCGGTTCCTCTTTAGACCAGTCAGCGAGGAGCTTCAGAATTTCCCTGGACGCAGCAAGCACCCTCTGAAGCTGGTGCTCTCTCTCTCTCTCTCTCCCTTTAAAGGTTTTCTTTTATTCTTTTTGAAGAGAAATGCTGCCGAACCATTTGTCACATTGCCTGCCTGTTGGCAGAGGTGGGGATTTCAGCTGTTTCTAGCCTAGCAGGGTAACTCTGGGAGCAGAGCACTCAGCTGAACTTTCCGGGGTTGACGTGCCATTCATTAGTGACCACTTCCTGCTGGCTCCCCCTTCCCTTCCCCACGCTCCACCTATGGCTTCTGGTTCTTTTGGTGCCTGGTATTTATTGCCTTTCACGGTTTCTCGTTCTTTCTGCTGCTTCTCTCTCGATTATGCAAGCCTCCCACAACACTAGCCATCGTGTCCCCACCTCCGCCCACCCCACCTGTATCGCTGGGTGGGCGTGCAGCTTCCTGTCTGGAGCCACCTGGGACTGGATAAATAGCTGCTCTCCTACGTACATACTTGTACACCCAGCAGTGTTTTGCCAGATGCCAGCGATTACAGAACAGGGCTCCGACATGCACAGAGTATATAAATTGTGTGTGTGTGTGTGTGTGTGTGTGTGTGTGTGTGTGTGTGTGTGTGTGTGTGAGAGAGAGAGAGAGAGAGAGAGAGAGAGATCTGTATTTTGAAACACTTATCCATGCTGCCATAAGCCCATTTATTCCCCCACGATTCCATGCCAGCTGACAACTGCTGCAGTTTTACATGAACTTTTCCCCAGCAGTCTTATAACTTATGATGTGGGTTCTCTTGCAAATTTTTGCAAGATTGGCTGAGGTCTCTTGGGAGTGATGTTTCCCCAACTGGTTAGGTCATCATGGCGAGAGCCAGCGTGGTGTAGGGGTTAAGAGCAGCGGTGAGAATATGGTGTGTCCTCCCTATTTTCCTCTTTGAACTACTGGAGGAGATGTGGCTCAGTGGAAGAGCATCTGCTTGGCATGCAGAAAGTCCCAGGTTCAATCCCCGACATCTCCAGTTAAAGGGACGAGGCAAGCAGGTGATGTGAAAGACCTCTGCCTGAGACCCTGGAGAGCCGTTGCAGTAGACAATACTGACTTTGATGGACCAAAGTTCTGATTCAGTATAAGGCAGCTTCACGTGTTCATGTTTTGCTACCTGGGCTCTCCCCCCTCTCCAATAATTTAAGGCAGATTTATTAGAGTTGTGTTTTCCTTCAACCACCACCTATCCACCCCAGCACCAGATTTCTCCCCTCTGGAATCTGGCTCTTCAGCCTAATTTCCCAGCCTGTTGAAAGCTCTTTGCTGGGTGGCGGGGGGGTTGTGAGGGGGTGAGCATTATGTGTTAAGGAGGGCCTGCTTGCTCTGATCAGGAGAGACGCCTTAGATGCACTTGGGGAAAGTGTTTTGTTTATTTGTTTGCTTATTCTTCTAAAAATGATTCCACTGGGAGTCCATTAGCGAATTCCTCCTCGGAACTGGCCACACCTCAGTAGCTCGAGTTTAATGGCTCTTAGAGGCGTAATTAAAAAGCCCCAGCAAGTTTGGTCAGAAAACGAGCCCAGCTTGGCTCCCAGCCATCACTTTGGGCAGACGTTGCAATTCGGACCATAGCGAAGGAGCCACAGGAAGCCAGAAGCGTGCAGAAGTTCTGTAAATTGACAGGGAGTCGGGGGCTTCTGCTGCTAACTTTGGGGAGATGCATGCACGCATGCGTCGATGGTTGCCCTGTGCACCGATTTGGAGATATATGCTTCTTTTCATTCTCATGCTCTGTCGACACACAGATACGAGCACCTGTGTCTCCAGGAAGAGCCTTGAGCTTAGGGGCTTCTGAGGGGGAGTCTCCTGACACGCCTTGCAGAGGTTAGTACATTTTGCAGGAAACCAGGAGGGCTTGTTGCCTCTAGATTGTGGTGCATTTATTTTTTAAAGCAATCTATATTCAGGAGGCAGATTAGGGGGGCCTGGCAGAGAAGTTCACTCGGCTGCCTTCTCCGGCCTATGAAGGTTACAGACAAACTAGGATGTGGAGTTTTTATGGATCCCAGTGGTGCTTTTGGTTCTGCAAGAGTGGCGGCTTCCTCCCGTTGACCAGCCTGACGAAGCATATCAGCACCACATGTCCGTAATCAGGACTCTCTATTATTAGCATAGATTATAATCCCTGTTTTGCCCATAAACCGGCATTGAAATGATGAGTGGTTTTATCTTTTTGCTAGGGCAATAAATACGCTGTGCAAAATAGATACACACACATATATAACTCAGTACCGTACTGAAAATATTTATTCATTTACTTTATTTTTGTGTCATCAAGTCACAACTGATTTATGGTAACCTCCATAGGGTTTTCAAGGCAAGGGACGTTCAGAGGTGGTTTGCCATTGCCTGCCTCCACGTCACAACCCTGGTATTCCTTAGAGGTCGCCCATCCAAGTAATAACCTGGGCTGACCCTGCTTAGCTTCTGAGATCTGACAAGATTAGGCTAACCTGGAGCTATCCAGGTCACTAAGCAGGTTGAGCCCTGGTTACTATTTGGATTGGAGACCACCAAGGAATACCAGGGTTGCTATGCAGAGGAAGGCACTGGCAAACCACCTCTGTTAATCTCTTGCCTTGAAAACCCCATAAGGGTTCGCCATAGATCGGCTGCGACTTGACAGCACTTTACACACACTTCCTTTATAAGAATTTTCTAACAGTTAGAGTGGTTCCTCAGTGGACAGGCTTCCTCGGGAAGTGGTGAGCTCTCCTTCCCTGGAGGTTTTTAAGCAGAGGCTAGATGGCCATCTGTCAGCAATGCTGATTCTATGACCTTAGGAAGATCATGAGAGGGAGGGCATCTTGGCCATATTCTGGACATGGGGTAGGGGTCACTGGGGGTGTGGGGGGCATAGCTGTGCATTTCCTGCATTGTGCAGGGGGTGGGACTAGATGATCCTGGTAGTCCCTTCCAACTCTATGATTCTATATACCTCCTTTAACCCCAATGGGGCCCAAAGGAGGTTTATATCATTCTCCTCTCCTCTTCAGTGTTCTGCAACCTGTGTAAATCTGCAGATATGTTTGCTTTGACCCATCTGTTATACCGTGGGAAGAATTGCACTCCAGCTATTCCTGTTTACCTAGAACTGCCCTGGCATCCTGGTCCCTAATCCTCTACTGCCCCTATCTCATTACTGCAATGCCCTGGGGGAGATTCTTGGGATGTCAGGGACACTGGTGTCCCATCTCCCACCCACTTGGAACTGCTTAGGGTAGATCTGGATGAATCAATTTGATTTGTGGGTGATCTCAAAGTACAACCAGCCTTGTGGCAATTTGAACATTCTATCAAATATTCTTAAAAGTCTGAAAACATAAACCCATGAGGGATCTCATGCTGAGGTGAAAATGTATACATAAGTAAGTAAAAAGGCAACCTTATTAGAACATAAGAAAAGCCATGCTGGATCTGACCAAGGCCCATCAAGTCCAGCAGTCTGTTCATACAGTGGCCAATCAGGTGCCTCTAGGAAACAAACAAGACAACTGCAGCAGCATTATCCTGCCTGTGTTCCACAGCACCTAAGATAATAGGCATGCTCCTCTGATCCTGGAGATACTAGGAATGCATCGTGACTAGTATCCATTTTTACTAGTAGCCATGAATACTCCTCTCCTCCATGAACATGTCCACTCCCCTCATAAAGCCTTCCAAGTTATTCTGGTAGCCTGAATTCCCCTCTACCGGTAATACTTTTGGGTCCACAGGTAAAGACTACCAGGATGAGGAATGCTTAAAACAACTTTAATGAAGTCTAATTACAAAATTTTGTGTAGCACTTTCAAAATCTTGTTCAAGGGCTAGGGTTGTGTCATGCTAGGGCAAGTGCACAAATTACCATTTCCTGTAAATATAAGGGAATGTCTCTAAAATGTAGATTCCGTTGCTATGCCTTACAAAGTACCTCTTTGCCTTGTGGGGCAAAACATGCCCTACAGGCATTTGTATGTTTTCCCCGTGGGACAAATGTATGCCTTGAAAAGGAGTTCCAGATATCAGTTCTGATTATCCTAATGGTGCTTCTTCCCAGTTCTTTTCCTCTGGAGCCAAAATCTCTCCCATTTGAGGTGAAAGCAGGGAAGTTACAGGGGAAACTGATGGAGCTATTTTGGATTGGGGAGGTGGGACGAACAGACTGAAAAGGGCCAACTATTGCAGAAGGGACAGAGGAGCTGCCCTCCACTAAGGGTGGATCCTACTTTACTCTGCAGCATTCGAGATGCAAATGTATTCTTGGCATCACACATTCTTATTTTTGAAAGTCTTTGTGATTAAAAACCACGTCTTCCTTTTTCCCTCTCCCCTCCCTGATCTTTGTTGCTGAAGTCCCTGCTCCTCCTCAACCCCAGTTTTTTATCTATAGATTTTATCCGGTTTAAAAATAACCAACTCTTCAGTGCAGAGAATGTAGAGGGAAATCACCACAATACCATCTAATAGGAGATCCGAGGGAGTAACAGAGGTCATCCGGTAGCTCAGATTTATTGGCAAGCTCCATAGAGACGTGGGTTTATTTACAGATCTGCCTTGGAAGCGTCAGATCTTCTCTCTCCGCCCTCCCCTTTCTCCCTCTCCATTTCAGAGGGTTCTGTCTGACTTTTCCCCATTCACAGTAAGGCCCTTTCATACAGATTCTGACAACGAGAAGAAAAGCAAATCAGGTACCTGCCTTGTCAACTTCCAAGTTTTGACAGCGCCGGTGATTTTGCCACATATGAGAAAATGACATTTCTTCTCTCAGCAAACCCTGATTGCAAGCGCAGTCTCACAAGCACGTACTGGATATAAGTTGTTAGGTGTACATGAGTACGTGCGGAACAAACACTGGTTGACTAGTTCCTAGTCGCTGGTGATACGATCCAGATTCCAGGCTCTTCTCTGGGAGAAGAAGCTAAAGTTGGACTCAGTGGCTGGCTAACAATAGCAGATGCAAGTCATTGGTGCACGAAGGAGGAGGAGGAGGAGGAGGAGGAGAAGTTGGTTTTTTTATGCCGACTTTCTCTACCACTTAAGGGAGACTCAAACCGGCTTACAATCACCTTCCCTTCCTCTCCCCACAACAGACATGCTGTGAGGTAGGTGGGGCTGAAAGCGCTGTGACTGGCTCAAGGTCGCCCAGCTGGCTTCGTGTGTAGGAGCGGGGAAATGAATCCAGTTCACCAGATTAGCCTCCACCGCTCATGTGGAGGAGCTGGGAATCAAACCCTGTTCTCCAGATCTGAGTCCACTGCTCCAAACCACCTCTCTTAACCACTACACCACGCTGGCTCTCAGGCACAATGGTACACCACATATAACTGTTTACCTTCAATATTTGCTGGGTTTAATGCAAACAGTAGTCTAATATTGAGTAGTAAAGTAAGCAGTCAGGTGAGGTTTCCTCAATGATGGGAAATGACCAGGGATGTTTTCCTTAACAGCCTGTCTACTTTCAGAATGGGAGACCACTGTAGGCATGGTGGTGGAAAATGGCATCAAGTCGCAGCTGGCTTGGGGTGACCCCATAGGGCTTTTGGGGGGAGATACAAACAGAGGTGGTTTGCCATCGCCTGCCTCTGTGGAATAACCCTGGACTTCGGAACACAGGCAGGACAATGCTGCTGAAGTCGTCTTGTTTGTGGGCTTCCTAGAGGCACCTGGTTGGCCAGTATGTGAAAAGTCTGCTGGACTTGATGGGCCTTGGTCTGAGCCAGCATGGCCTTTCTTATGTTCTTATGTTCAGTTCATGTTAGTTAGGAAAGCTGAAAAACTGGGCCACCCACAAATAATGTAGATATGCGAAAAATTAAAAACAGTCTAAAACAGCCTGGCAAGGTCTGAGCTGATTCTGTGGCCTTAGGCAGATCATGAGAGGGAGGGCATCTTGGCCAACTTCTGGGCATGGAGTAGGGGTCACGGTGTGTGGGGGGAAGGTAGTTCTGAATTCCCTGCATTGTGCAGGGGGTTGGACTAGATGACCCAACTCTATGATTCTATGATTCTATTCTATGATTCTCTGAGAACTTGTAGGATACTGGACAAGGACTTCTCCCAACTATTGAGCCTCCACATCCTGACTCCTCATGGGCATCCAACCTGTACAATTCTAATAGAGAAGTTAGTGGAGTGTAATCTATCCCTTTATTTATTTATGTATTTATTTTTGCCGTCAAATCACATCTGACTTATGGCGACCCCTGGTGGGGTTTTCAAGGCTAGAGACATTCAGAGGTGGCTTGCCATTGCCTGCCTCCGCTTCACGACCCCAGTATTCCTTGGAGGACTCCCATCCAAATACTTACCAGAGTCAACCCTGCTTAGCTTCTGAGAACTGACGAGACAGGGCTGATTTTTCGAACAGGGGAGAGATTCTGCTGTAGTTTGTCAGTCTGTGACGGAGGAAGCAAAACATTCTTCTCTCCCTCACTACCCAGTTTATTGTGGCAGCTGCTGGCGAGGAAGTTAAGTGCCCCATTGGAACGGCAAGCTTGGCTTAGACGCGTATGTTCCTCCTGCTGTTTGCACACCCTTGATTCCCATTAATGTTAATGGCTGCAGCAGGCAGGCAGACAGAATGCAGACTCCCCCTGGGGAGTATTCTGGGGAGCAGGGTTGCTCCTCAACCAGCGAAGGGCTCATGGAATGACCCATGGGTGGGCTTCATGTTGCACGAGCAACTTCAGCCCCCTGCCTCTTCTGCCCAGTCCCCGTTGTACAGAGATTCCCATCAGCTCTAAAGTCGTCACAGCCATATTTGTCCAGGAGGGGGTTAAGAGGGAATTTTTCTCAAGAAGAAGAATTGTTTTTGTTACCCCAATTTTCTCTACCTTTAAGGAGTCCCAAACCAGCTTACAATCACTTTTCTTTCCTCTCCCTACAACAGGCACCTTATGAGGCAGGTGGGGCTAAGAGAGTTTGGAGAGAACTGTGACTAGCCCAAGGTTACCCAGCAGGCTTCAAGTGGAGGAGTGTGGAAACAAACCCGGTTCTCCAGATTAGAGTCCACCGCTCTTAACCACTACACCATGCTGGCTCTCAAACGTGGTGCTGGGATTTTGAGCAACATGTAATGGACAGAGAACGGGGTCTAGAGAACATGGGAGATGCTCACAGATTTCCTTTTTTTTAATCATCAAGTTGCAGCTGACTTATGGTGACGCTGTAGGGTTTTCAGGGCAAGAGACGTTCAGAAGTGGTTTGCCATTGCCTACCTCCACGTCACAACCCTGGACTTCCTTGGTGGTCTCTCATCCATATACTAAGCAGGGACGATCCTGCTTAGCTTCCCAGATCTGACAAGATCAGGTTAGCCTGGGTTATATTCTAGTCCCGGTAAAAAGTCCCGGCAAACCAAGGTTGGGGAGAGGGGAAGGAGAAATAAGGCCCAGTGTGGCATTCTCCTGGCTAGAGTTCTAGGAACGGGACTTGAGAGATCTCTGTTTTAAGTCACTACTCAGCCTCACACCTGTGACCTTGGGCAAGTCACTCCCGCTCAGCCCAACCTGCCCCACTGAGTTGTTGTGAGGATCGAAAAGGGGCAGGGCCATGTACAGCAACTCGAGTGCCATAGTGGAATGGTGGGAATAGCAATATTGAACCCTTTTGGGGGGGATCCTTTCATATGCAGGGGCCGGGCCTTGTGCAAAAAAGGGTTGTCCCCAGAGGAAAGAGATTCAAGCACAGTTTTCATAATGTATGCTGGTCCAGCAGTTCGTGGACAACTGGCAGTATCCCCCTTCTCATGGCCAAAGTATTGATTCCAGCCCACCCCCTCCCCATTCACAAAGCATTGTGGTCTTCTTCGTGAACAGGCTAGTGAAGCATGGGAGATTCGTTTATCTCTGTAATGAAAAGAGCATCACAGACATTGCAGAGACCCAAAGGCCAACCAGTCCATCCACCCGCTTGTTCCCTGTTTGAATCGGTCCACACAATCCCAACTACCGTGTGCTGCACACGCTTGGGTAAAAAAGAAGCAGCAATAGACGGATAGCATGGAGCTCAGCAGAAAGAAGCGCTCCATTTGCTGAGCTCCATCCTGGCATGGAAGTCAGGTCCCTAATGCATATGCTCGAGATTCAAGAGTCTAAGTTGTTGTTATATTTAAACAAGGAAGTGTATGTCTGAGACAGTTTTCTAGTCCTCACGAGTGTAATGGAGGGGGTGGTGACCCTGAAATGGGCTGGTGCTTTCTGCTAAAACTTTGGAGACCAGAGGGCATACAATTTTGAAGACTAGAGTTCACTTTGTTGTGAATTGTTATTCCAACTGGGCAGGGGTGTGTGTGTGTGTGTGTGTGTGTGTGTGTGTGTGTGTGTGTGCGAGAGAGAGAGAGTGAGAGATCCAGTGCTACCCTTTTCATTTCATGAGCTTTTGCCCCCTATTGTTTTATCTCCTCCTGCTCCACGTCAGCCCAGCTGCCTCTGTCCAAGTGAATGCTTACTATTACCATAAAATGGTTCAGTTTTTTGGATTCCACAGGACTCCTGGTTGTTGGTGCTGCAGCTGGCAAACATGATTACTAGGGTTGCCAACCTGCAGGTGGCACCTGGAGATGTCCTACTCGTATAGTTGGTCTCCAGACTAGAAATCAGTTCCCCTGGAAAAAATGGCTGCTTTGGGGTTGGACTGTATGGCATTATACCATGCTGAGGTCCCTGTCCTTCCCAAATCCCACCCTCCCAAGGCTCCACCCCCCCCCCAAATTTCCAGGTTTTCCCAACCTAGAGTTGGCAACCCTAAATTACCCCTCTGGTTAGTATGAATTAGGGACATGAAGGCAAATGAGGGTCTGCAGAATTCCTTCCAAGAAAACAACGTGAATTTTCCCAAATTAAAAATTTCACCTATCCTAGGAAGAGATTGGCCTGCTGATATTAGGGTGGGAGGAGGGGTGATTGACCAGTACAACAAAAATCTGTGCAAAACTCCAGCGACCTATGCTTCATAGACCACTTCTGTGTGACCATTATAAACATGGTGTACGCTGTTCTGGGGGGTTTGTTTTATTATGTTCTGTTCTGACAGTACTGAGGTTTGGGGTACTGTCAGCTGTTTTGATTTTATTTTCTGTAAAAAAAGAAATACACTGTAATAGCCTTCTGTAAATAAGGTAATAGAGATGCACCTCTGTATGTATGTATATGGTAATATGCATACGTATATGCCAAATTCCGGATCTTGTACAGGATTTTGTTTGGTTTTTTGTTTCTTGAACGGCCTGCTTTTGTTTCCTCTGTGTTAGTTCTGAATTGCAGAGTGAGCTGCGGTTACATATTCTAGACGCAATTCAAGTGGGAAGCTCCCTTGCGCAAGCTCCATCGTCATGCACGGAGAGTAGAGAAGCACTTTGAGGCTGCTCCCATTTCATTAGTTGTGTGGCTACAATGACTTTTCTCTTGACATCCTTCAAATGTGCAATAACACCAAATGTAAAATAAGATTAAGAACTGCAGAGAAGATCACCTTCTAGTGGGTTAGCGGCTAACCATCAGCCAGGCAAGGGCCTGACAAACGGTCACATTTTTACACGTTGGTAGAACTAATACAAAGACAAGCCTCACTAGGCAGGGAGTTCCACAGGATCATCACAGTTATTGGCTGGGGGCGGGGACCCTTTCCCATGGAGTTTGCGCAAGAGAACATGCGGTTGAATTGTGTCTTCTTTTTTTAACTAGAGATTTCATTTTTAAAAAAGATATAAATAACTGTATATGGAATATAAATATATATATTTTGTGGTGGTTGTTGCAGAATTCTCGTCACCAGGGGGGGGAGGGGGGAACAACTTTGACTCTAGTGCAAAACCCCCACTAAAACTCTAGACTGAAAAAAACGCACGACGGCTCATCTCACCGATTGTAAATTTTGTACAGTACCATTTATAAAGTTTTCTACACTCAAGGGAAAGTATTTATAATTTCTGCTGTTTGACTGGGGTGTGAGTTGCCGTGAACTGCAAAAATGGGTAGCTCATTGGGGGGGGGGGTGTTTTTCCTTGTGCTTCGTGTGGTGTTTGGTGAGGTAAATTCTGTATGAATTATTTATGCCAATAAAGACTTTGAAAATGATGCCTTTCCTGCTCTTGTTGTCAGAATGTTGTCAGATGCTGTGTATCATGCACTGGAAGGATTCCAAGACATCTAACCGTAGGGAGTGGCGGGCCAAGGTCAGTTTCCAGAAGGCAGCTCAAACAGGTGAGGTAGCTGCAGAAAGAGAAGCTGTCGCCAGGATGAGCATGCATATAAAGTGCCGTCAAGTCGCAGCCGACTTATGGCGACCCCGTAGGTCAGGGGTGTCAAACATAAGGCCTGGGGGGCCCTTGAGAGCTCTTACCTGGCCCGCAAGCCAGCCGAGAATGCCACCCCCCTTCCTGATCTGGACTGGCGAGGCATGGCCCAGCCCAACCAAGTGGCATTTATGTATATCTGGCCCTTTTAACAATTCAGTTTGACACCCCTGCCATAGGGTTTTCAAGGCAAGAGACTACAGTATCAGAGGGGCATGCCTATTATATTAGGTGCTGGGAAACGCAGGCAGGATGCTGCCACAGTCGTCTTGTTTGTGGGCTTCCTGGAGGCACCTGGTTGGCCACTGTGTGAACAGACTGCTGGACTTGATGGGCCTTGGTCTGAACTACGGCTGTTGATTCGGTAAAAACCGAACCGAAAAAATACCGAATAAACGCCATTTCGGTAAATTTCTGGTTCGGGTTTACCGAATCAGCAAAATCCTGGAAGTTGGCAAAGCCGAATTTGCCATTCCCAAAAATTCGACTTTATCAGGAACGCCTTTCCGCAGCTCCTGCGGGGGCATTTTTGCAGGCAGAGGGCCCACATTTTCAGGGTAGCTAGAAGGGACTCTCCTTGCAAGAACCCCCATGTTTGGTAAAGATTGGGTCAGGGGGTCCAGAGTTATGGGGTCTGGAAGGGGTTGCCCCCATCCTCCTTTTTTGAAATGCATTGGCAAAGTGGCTGTGTTCAGAATCTTTAGTGTGATCTTTGCAATGTGTTCGCCCCGTGCCTCCATAGAGATACAAAAGAATTTGATTCTCTTTAAAAGATTGAGAAAATTGGCATATAAAAACCAACTCTTCGGAGGAGGAGGAAATCCTAGAGCATAAGTTAAATGGAGGGGGGCACGTATCAGGGCCATAGCCCGGGTGGGGCCAGTGGGTGCACCATCCCACTTGAAACACTGATTTGCCCCACCAAAGAACTTTTTGAACAGCAAGTTGTTAAATTTGTGAGATGGTGCTTCCCATTTGAAGCAGAAGTGCTTCTGTTTTAGAATGGAAATATTACCGTTATCTTTGTTTTTCTGTTTTGAAGCAACTCACCTGACGTGAAAAAGATCAGTTTAAAAGGATTATTTCCTTTACCATCTCAAGACGAGGGTGGGGGTACATGCGGGCTGTCGCTCTAACATTCCAGGCTGGTCTGTTTTACCTGCCTGACTCCCAAAGCCAAGCCTGTTTATGGAGGGTCCTAAATTGGGCTGCCAATGCATCGAGGATTCTCGCACTGTCACTTGAGAACTCTCGTTTTATCCAGTATGTTCTGAACAAGGGCCAAAATGATGCCCACTGCCTGCTGATGAATGCCACTCGCTGCGTAGGAGCAAAAGGAGCACCCTCATAATCGTGAAGCTGTAGGTCAGGAGTGTCAAACATAAGGCCCGTGGGCCAGATCCGTCCCCTTAAAAGCTCTTATCCGGCCTGCGAGCCAGCCGAGGCAGCCACCCCACCCCAGTCCCAATCTGGGCTGGCAAGGCATGGCGCAGCCCGACCAAGTGACATTTACGTAATATACGGCCCTCGTAACAAATGAGCTCGACACCCCTGCTGTAGCTAGGGGCATGACCTGTGTCCGGAGATTCATAATCCAAGCCAACCGGTCAATGGTGAATATGCGTACCAGTTGCTACAGGCTCACCACCGTGCCAAATGCCCCCACCTGTACTGCTCTCTTCACAGGTACAGGTACAGATTTACTGTATATCGCCAAAGGCCATTACAATCAAGTAGACACAATCAAATCAGATTCAACAAGAAAACAGTTAAAATTAAGAACAAAAATAAATGTAAATCAAATACAAATGTTGTTCGGTTTAACTGCAATGCTGGCTTGAATTTTCCTGGCCGCCAGGGCAAAAAAGAGACGTATTGTAAGTAACAGCAGAGTCAGTATTGGACAGGAGAAAAGAAAGCTTCTCCTGGTCACTAAAACAGCTAATCTTGGATAAAAATGAGACAATAAATTTAGATCTGGGTTCATGGTACAAAGAATAACACAACACATAATGGGGGAGGTCCTCAAGTTCTGAGGTTTCGCAAATACATAAGCGAGAGGCCATCAGGATTTGAGCATAGCGTCCGGCTAACATGGCTGTTGGCATGGTCCGAAATCTTATTGACTGCTCTCTTCACTTTGGAAGCAAACCATCAACGTGATTGTTTGGGGTGTTCGACTCAAGAGAAAGTGGACATCGTGAGCAAGGTAAGTTTTAATTTGCAAACACCTTACTTGCAAAAAAAATTAAATCGTCTCTTACTGGGACCGCTTAAGGCCGTCCCTTAGAGATCTGGCACACCCCCATTACTCAGGGCTGGTGCCAGGTAAATGGTCTGAACAGACTGGATGTTTGGCCACGGCCTCTGGGGATAGAAGTCCTCTTCAGACAAGGGTGGGCTGGTTCCCCTCGAAATTTGGCCTCAGGGCCCCATTGAGGAGTTAGGGCTCATCACGCAGCCTGCAGCGACAGTAAATGATTAGTGCAAAAGTCCTCTGCTGACATGAGCGATTTCTCCTCCGCACTGGGTTCCTTCTTCCATGCTATATGCTATTTGCAGTAAATACTGTAATTAACCTGGACGTAAGGACTGAACAAAAAAAGCATTGGGTAGTAATCAGAGAATTCTCAGCCTGCCTGTCCCCTTAGGGATTAAGGCTACAGTTCTTGGGCAAAGCTTACTTACTCAGCAACTCCGATTCCTCCATCTGACACAACTCAGGGAGAAGTTAGAGGAACTAAGTGAAACTTGAACAGAAATCTCAAGGCGATGGCAGGGGAGGCTCAGCCGAGATGCTGGAGAGATGTCGACAGTCAGAGAATAACCATCTAAGGCAGTTCTGGATCCCTTAAGGGGTGGTTGTTGTGGACTTTGCATGGTGGATGCAGAAGACTCCCGGGTTGAGCTTGCGCAGTTTCAGTGAAACAATCTCAGCAAACAGGCTGGAAAGAGGGCAATGCATTCCCACCAACCTGTTTTGCTAGGAGCTCTATGTTCTCCTGCTGCGTTCCTCAGCATGCAGGACTGAGGCATCTCTGCACTGGCAAAGGGATGAGAGACAGATGAATAGGGGCCATCGGGATATGAGGAGTTGATGGGAACCTGAGGAAGACAGCAAAAGAAGGTGCCCAGGCAGGCAGAAGATTAAGGAAACACCTAGAGTAGTGGCTCAGAGGTAGCGCATCTGCTTGGCATGCAGAAGATCCCAGGTTCAATCCCCGGCATCTCCAGTTAAAGGGACTAGGCAAGTAGGTGATGTGCAAGACCTCTGCCTTGAGACCCTGGAGAGCTGCTGCCGGTCTGAGTAGACAATACTGACTTTGATGGACCACGGGTGATTCAGTATCAGGCAGCTTCCTGTGTTCAAACTGCTGTCCCATCAGGTGCAAGAGCCAGTGTGGTACAGTGGCTAGAGCGTCAGACTAGGGACTGGAAGACCCAGGTTCAAATCCCCACTCTGTCATGGAAGTTCACTAAGCAGGTACCTTTTGGGTCACTCATTCTATCTCTCAAGAGCCAGCGTGGTGTAGTGGTTAAGAGCGGTGGTTTAGAGCGGTGGACTCTGATCTGGAGAACCGAGTTCGATTCCCAACTCCTCCACATGAGCGGCGGGGGCTAATCTGGTGAACCGGGTTGGTTTCCCCACTCATATACATGAAGCCAGCTGGGTGACCTTGGGCAAGTCACGCTCTCTCAGCCCCACCTACCTCACAGGGTGTCTGTTGTGGGGAGGGGAAGGGAAGGTGATTGTAAACCAGTTTGATTCTTCCTTAAGTGGTAGAGAAAGTCAGCATATAAAAACCAACTCTTCTTCTTCGGTCTAGCCTACCTCACAGGGTTGTTGTTGCAAGGGAAACAATGGAGGAGGGGAGAACAATATTATAAGATACTTTGGGTTCCCATTGTGGAGTAAAGCAAAGTATAAATATCTTAATAGATGTTTTAAAAGATATATAAAGAGGAGCAGTTCATCATGGGAGCAGTTCAGCCTGCAATCTGAGGTGGTACAGTCAGGTGCAACCGGTCGCTAAGAATGAGGCCTGTACTGTAGGTGCTTTATCCAATGCAGGAAAGACACATTATGCTTTTCATAATGCTGATTTCTCTGAACACTTCCACCAAAGTACCGTGTGAGTTGGGAGGGAGAACCCCTTGTTTTCTCAGGTTCCTCTTGTTGATGGTGAAGGAAATGACACGGTCCCAGTCCCCTCTCCCTTTACAAATCAGCTTGTTGGCGATGGATGATGGCGATGATAATAATTTGTCCTGAACGTTTGGACAGGAACAGCAGGGAGAGGCACGGCAAAGACGTCATGCTAATGAAAATTATAGGCTGGCCAGGCAGATAATTCCATTGTTCGTCTCATTTGTAGAACTCTCCTTCCGTGCGCAGACGAGTTGCATACCTCCAGCCTGCTGAATTTGCCCGTGATATTTGTTGCCGTGGAGTGCAGTGGGAGAAGGTTGGGTGCGGAGGGGAACTCAGCAAGGAAAGCAGTGAAGGATGCGAATGTATTTCTCCTCAGAAAGAACTCCGGCTGGGAGATGAAAAATCATTTGAGTCCCTGCCCCTTGAAACACTGCTTTGTAATTGGCTGTAGTGCTTACTGTTAAAAAAAATGTCACACACACCCCAGCTCCCCTGTCCCACCTTTTGGCTTATGCATGGAGAGGAGGAGGATTTGACCCTGGCTGATCTCAGGAGAGATAGAAGAATCAGGACTAAACCGTATAGGGAAGACCCAGGATTTGCTAGGGCTGGGCGCGAGGTCAGCTCTTAGGGTTGGAAAACTCATGCATAACTCCAAGGAACAACTGAGTCAGTCCAGGGGTGAACATGAGCCCAAGTACCCATGCATAAAGGACCTGAAACACAGCGCAGGTCGAGATTCAAGAACCATAGTCCATAGGGAAACAGGGATAGTTGTTCATTCTTAAAAGCAGCCCAGATTACACCTCCAAATCCCATCTTTGTGTCTGGCGAAAGCTTCAGGCCGCTATTCCCAACTGCTGAGAGATCAGCAGGTATCGCTCAAGTCTCTTCAAGCTTGTCCTTGCTTAGTTTTCAAAAGAAAGAGGAGATGGAAAAAAGATGCTGAATTCTAGAACCCGTCCAATCGTTGCATGGCAGAGAGGCAAATCCTGTGCGCTACCCGGTTTGTGGCTGCACATCGATGGAGCATGGCAAGGCGTGCAGCAGCCTAGCTCAAACAGATGCAATAAAAAGAGGTCATTCTTCCGTTGCTGAATGTTACAGGGTCAAACCAGAAACCCCTGCCTTCTGCTGATCTGTGCAGCCAAGTTCTGTGGACCTTGCAGTATTTCCAGAGAAACAGTACAATCTTTTTTTTTTTGCTCTTTCCACAATCTTGCATATTTAAAAAGGCCATTAATAAACCATGAAAGGATGCTCACACCTCACACTGACTCTGCCTGGCATTTTCATCCTCAAAGCCTTCGAGGAGGCATTAACGAATGAGCGCACGCCACACTCTGGGAGCAAGCACAAGGTTGCAATGCGCCGCCTCTGTTTTCCGGGGTGGGGGAAACCAAGGCATTGAAAGAGAAGAGGAAGGGCTTTGCCCAAAGCATTTTGATAGAAAATCCAAACTAATAAACATGGGGCATGGTCCACATTCCCATTCATTTCAGTTGGGTTTGTGCAGGAGACCTTCCCTGTAGAGGACAGATAAGAACACAAGAAAGGCCATGCTAGATCAGACCAAGGTCCATCAAATCCAGCAGTCTGTTCACACAGTGGCCAACTAGGTGCCTCTAGGAAGCCCACAAACAAGACGACTGCAGCAACACCATCCTGCCTGTGTTCCACAGTGCTTAATATAACAGGCATGCTCCTCTGATCTTGGAGAGAATAGGTAAGCATCATGACTAGTATCCATTTTTACTAGTAGCCATGAATACCCCTCTCCTCCATGAACATGTCCCCTCTTAAAGCCTTCCAAGTTGGCAGCCATCACCACATCCTGGGGCAGGGAGTTCCACAATTTAACCATGCGTTGTGTGAAGAAATACTTCCTTTTATCTGTTTGGAAACTCTCCCCCTCCAGCTTCAGCAGATGACCCTGGGTTCTAGTATTATGACAGTCTCTCCTATTCTGCCATCTTGTTGTATCTGAGTAACAAATAAGAGATCTGACTCCTATTCTCCCATCTTATTAGCACCCAGAATCCTTTGCCTCAAATGACCAAGCAGCCAAAGTCAGAAGAACCAGAGAATCTGTACATATGTACACAGTTAGATTATTTATTCCTCGCCTTTCTGTTTGAGAGCATCGCAGGCAGCTTGCGCCCTGACATGGATGACGCAGGCTAGCCCAGTCTCATCAGCTCTCAGAAGCTAAGCAGGGTCGGTTCTGGTTAGTATTTGGGTGGGCAACCTCCAAGGAACACCAGAGTCGTGATGCAGAGGCAGGCATTGGCAAACCATCTCCAAATGTCTCTTGCCTTGAAAACCCTACGGGGTCACCATAAGTCACCTGTGACTTGATGGCACAAAAAAAGGGGGAAAGGGACCCACTGGCTGTTCCCTCACTTAAGATGGCCCACCTGGTAGCAAACCAGGCTTCTCAGTGGTAGCTCCCACCCTATGGAAGGGTCTCCCTGAGGAGGTGACAGGGGGCATTGTTTCTAGGGTACTGCTGGGCCATTTTATTTGCTAAGGCTTTTAACAGAGCGTAGGCTGCAGACATGATGGGATGGGAGACGGGTTGTTTAGGATTTTATTGTATTTTTATAAATTTGAAATTTGGATTTGTAAGCTGCCTTGAGCCACAATGGAAAGGTAGGGTATAAATCACTATATATAAAGCAACTTCTGGATTCTGCCTCAGCCAGTTGTCCTTTTTCTTTCCTCCCACAGTTACAAATGTATTGGTTCACAAACATGATACTCAAATATAACAACAACAAAAAGAAATATGTGATCGGAATTAAAATAAAATAAATGCATATAAAATCATGAATATAATTCACATTTAATAGGATAGCCAACCTTCAGGTGATGGCTGGAGATCTCCTGCTATTACAACTGATCTCCAGCTGATAGAGATCAGTTCGAGAAAATGGCCGCTTTGGCCATTGGACTCTATGGCATTGAAGTCCCTCCCCTCCCCAAACCCTGCCCTCCTCAGGCTCTGCCCCAAAAACCTCCCACTGGTTGCAAAGAGGGACCTGGCAACTCTAAAACTTAACATGTGCCTTATTTTTTAAATTAAATTTCATCAAGTTCACAAAATCCAGGGCAGCATTACAAATTGTTTTTAAACAACTTACCACCTGTGTGTTTCTTCCAAGAGGGAGCCTTCTTGTGGTTTTTGGTAGGTGGAGATCGGACATGGTATGTCAAAAATCAAGGACTTGGGAATGCAAAGTCCAAGTATCTCATCCTCAGGTAGCAAAGAGATGAGAACAGATTCAACAAGAAGATTTGGGCTTGCAATGCAAGCAGAAGATAGAAGCAAATCTCTCCCATATGTCTGTGAACTGGACAGCACTGTGCACTGGTATGGAGGATTCTGGTATGTGTCGCTTCGATGGAGTTCAACTAATATGTGTTGACACGAATTGGGCCTGCGAGCCATTAAAATAGAGATTGCCCAGTGGGCTCGCTGTCTCTGGGAACGGCAGTAACACCTCCCCCAGCCCCACAACTTGAAGTTCATCCCCTTCCTGTCTCTCAAGGTAGAGCAGTGTTTCTGAATCAGCTAATTCATTTCACCCAGAACTGGTGGATGCTTCCTAGAGAACAGATTTTGTGAACTTCAGTCTTTCCAAAAACACATGCCTGGTGGTTTGCCTGGGGATGAAGAAAGGGCTTAATTCTTCTTTCCTTCTGAAACTCTGTTCTCCATAGGGTTGCCAACCTCCAGGTACTAGCTGGAGATCCCCTGCTATTACAACTGATCTCCAGCCGATCGAGATCAGTTCACCTGGACAAAATGGCCGCTTTGGCAATTGGACTCTATGGCATTGAAATCCCTCCCCTTCCCAAACCCTGCTCTCCTCAGGCTCTGCCCCCAAAACCTCCCGCCAGTGGCAAAGCGGGACCTGGCAACCCTAGACTTCAGTGTCATAGAGTCCAATTGCCAAAGCAGCCATTTTATCCAGGTGAACTGAGAGATCAGTTGTAATAGCAGGAGATCTACAGCTAGTACCTGGAGGTTAGACAAACAAACAGTTAGCCTGCTGTAAAGTGTAGTTGAACCAATGAACAGCAGTGAGGACAAAATATACAAGCTAAATAGTAAATATATGCCAAAAGTGAAATTCATTCAAAGTGCTATTAATAGATATTATGACAAAACAATAATCCACAATACTGATTTTCAGTGTGCACAACAATGTAGCAGAAGTCCAAGAATAGAGTCCATAGAACAATATACTCCTTGAGAATACAGCATATATTCTGTTTCAATTTCCCTGGAGTATAAATGGAAAATGTAAGACTCTAAGTCAGGTGCAGTGACCTTCCACTAGGACACCGTGGTTCCTGTGAGCCTGACGTTATTTATGGGTACAGGGATCCGGTATTCTCCTGTTTCGATTTTGGTAAATCTTCATCAGGAATGAACATGGATTTCTATGTAGCTAGATCACATGCTGAGCAGGGGTTCTTAGTATTGTGGATTATTGTTTTGTCATAATAATAATATTGTTTTGTCATAATATAGCACTTTGAATGAATCTCACTTTTGGCATATATTTACTATTTAGCTTGTTTATTTTGTCCTCACTGCTGTTCACTGGTTCAAGTACCTGGAGGTTGGCAACCTTAAGCAGAATAAGGTGGTAGAATTTGGAAGTGGAAGAATGGAGTTCGCGCTTTGGACAAAGGGGAAAAGGTAGCATTTTAAAAAAAATATTCCATCACAATATTCCATATTCCATCTTGTAGAAAAAATTCCCTGCAAGCAGAAAGTAGAATAGCAAAAGTGGAATCACCCACAGGAATTTCTCTGTCTCGTGTTTTGCCAGAAGCTGGATGTTTGAGAGTCAGATCCACCTGCCCATCCTTTCTAGGAGGATATTGCTTTCAGTGTGCTCTCAATTCGGAGCCTGCTGCATTATTCTGAAAACTGATCCTTTGCTATGGAAAAGCACCGAGGGGAGGAGAGAGATAAGGAGCTCTGACCCAGATTGGGAACCGAGTGGTCCAGTGGCTAATCTGGCTATTATTGGAGCAAGAGCATCCCTTAAAGGGATTGTTGCTAAGAACGCCTCTTAAATGCACTAGGGATAATCCTACTTTTCAGGAACTATCCTGCACATTAGAGGGATTATGCATTAGCCTATCAAGCACAGACAGTTTGGGCTCCCAAAGTGTATGGCAGGCAGACGGGATGCTCATGTCATACAAAAATCTTCCTTAAGGCTAGGAGAGCCTTACTCTAGCTGGATTGTACAGTATGCTTCTCACGCTGCCATATAACGGCCACTAGTGTGTGCAGAATCGTTTAATCTTTCACATACCTTCCACATAGGGCTGCCAGGTCCCTCTTCGCCACCGGCAGGAGGTTTTTAGGGCAGAGCCTGAGGAGGGTGGGGTTTGGGGAGGGGAGGGACTTCAATGCCATAGAGTCCCATTGCCAAAGTGGCCATTTTCTCCAGGTGAACTGATCTCTATTGGCTGAAGATCAGTTGTAATAGCAGGAGAGCTCCTGCTAGTACCTGGAGGTTAGCAACCCTTCTTCCACATATGTTAAAACATTCCTGAGTCTGTTACCAAAGTGAGACAAAACTGGTGTAGTGGTTAAGGATCTGGGAAACCCAGGTTGCAGTAGGATCTGGGAGACCCAGGTTCGAATTCCCACTCTGCCATGGAAACCTGCTGGGTGACCTTGGGCCAGTCAAACACTCTTAGTCCTGACCCTGGCAAGTATTTGAATGGGAGACCTCCAAGGAATACCAGGAACGTGATACAGAGGCAGGCAATGGCAAACAACCTCTAAACATCTCTTGCCCTGAAAACCCCACCAGGGGTCACCATAAATCAGCTGTGACTAGACGGCAAAAAAAATAGTTTATCAACCGCACATGAATGTTGGTAATCTATATCGAGAGGGAGAGCAAGTCTATGATTCGAAATGAGCTGAAATCTTGACGCATAGTGTGCATGTTCTAGTTCTCGAACACATTCTAGAGGTTTTTCTAGTTACATTATAATTCAAGAGGAATGGAACACAGGGCAGAGCAAATCCATGGCTCCATAGAGGAACATAGGGGAAACTGCTCAGGCTGACTCCAAAGTCATTTACCTTGTACGCTTTTAATGAGTGGAAGAGAGTGGAGTTGTAAATATGACCATAAATCTGTTAGTAGTTAAGGTGCCCCAAGACTTGGTTTTCTTAATGCTATAGCAGGCTAGCATAGTTACCACACTGGAATACCTGACTTAGTAATTTTTCTGATCTTCCTTGGGGGTGATGGAGAGCCTGAAGTTTTGGAGTCATATTTTAAAGTCTTTCACCTAAATTTGTTTTGTGTTTTGGTATATATTAAGCATTTTGTGATCCGGAGGTATTACTCGGTTTGTGATCCGTCTTGTGGTTTTTGCATTGATTTATGTGCTTCCTGTTGTGCCAATGGCCTGTGGCTAATGCAATAATAAAGGAAAACCTGAATTTGCATCCCAGATCGATTTAAGCACAAACCAATTAAAGCATCAAGCGTGAAAACATTCGGAGCCTGTATTCAGACACTGCAAACAAAACTTTGTTCGAGAACAAGCCAGGAAGTCCTCGGTCACGTGCAGGCCCTTCCCCCTTCACTTGCATGCTGAGCCAATATCAGACTTCTGGTACGTAATGAACCTCAGTTGTTATGACACCTAAAGCAGGGGTTTTTTTATTTCCTACGAAGTGGAATGCAAAACTGCAATTTTAATCCTAGGGGGTTACCGCACTTGTATTCCCAGCGATGTATTAAGAGTTTGAAAACGTTATAAAAAATACCGTTCACACTTTCTACGTATCCCCAGCGATGTATTAAGAGTTTGAAAACGTTATAAGAAATACTGTTCGCACTTTCTATGTATTTTCACCGATGTATTAAGAATTTGAAAACGTTATAAAAAATACTGTTCGCACTTTGGGGGGTTACCGCACTTTGTATTCCCAGTGATGTATTAGGAGTTTGAAAATGTTATAAAAAAACATCACTTTAAAAGGGTTTTTGGATATTTTGGATAAATGGTTGGAAAACGTCTTCACAGCTAAAGGGGCCAAACAAAGTGCGAACAGTATTTTTTATAACGTTTTCAAACTCTTAATACATCGCTGGGAATACAAGTGCGGTAACCATCTTTGTTTGGCCCCTTTAGCTGTGAAGACGTCTTCCAACCATTTATAAGCCGTGGTATCCAAAAACCCTTTTAAAGTGATGTTTTTTATAACATTTTCAAACTCTTAATACATCACTGGGAATACAAAGTGCGGTAACCCCCCTGCTTTAGAATCCTCGTTTTTGGGGAAGAAACAAGCTGCAATTTGTTAAAGTGTAAGAAGAAGAAGAGTTGGTTTTTATATGCCGACTATCTCTACCACTTAAGGGAGACTCAAACCGGCTTACAATCGACCTTCCCCTCCCCACAACAGACACCCTGTGAGGTAGGTGAGGCAGAGAGAGCTCTAACAGAGCTGTAACTTGCCCAAGGTCACCCAGCTGGCTTCATGTGGAGGAGTGGGGAAACCAATCCAGTGCACCAGATTAGTCTCCGCCGCTCATGTGGAGGAGAGGGGGATTAAACCCGGTTCTCCAGATCAGACACCACTCCAACCACCGCTCTTAACCACCACACCACGCTGGCTCCCCAAGCAAAGAAATCTAAAATCTTAACTCAGCATGGAAGGAGAAGACGGAGGACTTGAGCCTCAGGAATTCCAAGGCTCCGACGAAACAAGCCATGATTTGCTGTATCATCTGAACACTGCTTAAGGTGGGTCTTTGAGCCCATTCATACAATCAGTGAACACATGAAAGTTATTGAAAAGGTGCGAACGTCTCTCACTTGCTGGCTTCCTGGTCATGGCAGTGCGCTTCTGCCACCATGACAACACACACACTTTTGGAAAGAAACGTTTGCTGGATTTTATGAGTGATGGCCGATGAGTAGTGCTGTCAGCTCAGGGCTGGGAAATACCTGGAGATTTTGGGTGTGGAGCCTGAGGAGGTCGGGGTTTGGAAGGGAAAGGACTTCAATGCCATAGAGTCCCATTGCCAAAGCAGCCATTTTCTCCAGGGGAACTGATCTCTATCAGCTGGAGATCGGTTGTAATAGCAGGAGATCTCCAGCTAGTATCTGGAGGTTGGCAGCCCTACCTGACTCTGGTACTCAGAGCAGAAAGGGAAGTTAAAAAGGGGGGGGGTGATTAGCCTGCTGCTTTGCCAGTACATATTTATTTATTTTAACACTTCCATCTTGGCCTTCTTTCCTATCTCAATGGGACCTTGCAACGAAACGGCACAATGATAATCCGGCAAAGAAAAGGGCTGCAGGTCAGCAGAATAAAATAAGTTATCAGCCTCATACAATAGACAGGTTGCCAGAAAATCCAAGCCCAACACCCGAATTCCTTCTTTAAAAAGACTGTTTTAGAAGCCCTTGAAACCTGAGTAAGGAAGGAGCCAGGTGAATCTCCCTTGGCAGGGTGTTCCAGAGTCACGTCATGCCCAAAGCAGTCAATGGATCCTGTGTTCTCCTGGCACGGAAGGCGAAAGCACAGGAATAGCAATAGAAACAAGAGTCAAGGGTGATGAGCAGAGCTGAATGAACAGTTTCATATTCTAAGGCATGTTTGCTGCAGACACTGACTGCCTCTTCCCTACCTTTCTGTGTGACCTCCCCCACCAGTTCACTCGCTTGTGAGCACTCTAGTTTCCTGCACTCCTAAGTCACATGCACTAAACACATGGGCTGGGCAGCGCATTTGACTGAAAGCACCACCGTCATGCTCCTTCACCTGGTGGTGCATGTGCAGCTGGCAGCACAGGTGGTGGGGAGGTTCACAAGCAAGTGGGCAGGAGAAAGGCATGCAAGTTGATGGCACAGAAGAATCAGCCAGGGGAAGCAGCAGGGGGACCATCTAGAATCCTGGGCCCAAGCAGCTGCCCCTAGGGTTGCCAGATCCCTCTTTACCACCAGCAGAAGATTTCTGGGGTGGAGCCTGAGGAGGGTGGGGTTTGGGGAGGGGAGGGCCTTCAGTGCCATAGAGTCCAATTGCCAACATGGCCATTTTCTCCAGGGGAACTGATCTCTATCAGCTGGAGATCAGTTGCAATAGCAGATCTCCAGCTAGTACCTGGAGGTTGGCAACCCAGCTGCCCCGCTTCAGAGAATGGTGACAATTGATTGGGCTCCATGTTAATTAGTATGATGGGAATACCTATCGGATTTTCTGCCTTGGACACCTAGATGTCTTCAGCCAGGACCCTGCCGACATCCACAGGGTGAGCACACCATAAAACATCTACAGGAGAGTGGGGAGTTTTATTCTCTCAATGCTGAGCCCAAGAAACCTGTGTTATCATTTTGTGGGATTCAGACCCTTCCAAAGTACGCTTGGTATAAGCTTGAGAGCCAGCGTGGTGTAGTGGTTAAGAGCGGTGGTTTGGAGCAGTGAATTCTGATCTGGAGAACTGTGTTTGTTTCTCCACTCCTCCAGATGAAGCCAGCTGGGTGACCTTGGGCTAGTCACAGTTCTATTAAGAGCTCTCTCAGCCCCACCTACCTCACAGGGTGTCTGTTGTGGGTAGGGGAAGGGAAGGTTTGATTGTAAGCCGGTTTGATTCTTCCTTAAGTGGTAGAGAAAGTAGGCATCTGAAAACCAACTGTTCTTCTTGTTGTTCGGACCTGGAGCTGTGGCTTGACTAGGGAGCAGGCCTGAACTTGTTGCCAACTGCCATGTTATCGAATCATGGAGTTTCCATTTCTCCCCAAAGCTGATGTTGAAATGTCGCGTGGTAGCTTGGTTAGAGCAGGTGGCTGTGGGCACCATGGCACCCTGCCTGTTAACTTAATACTGTAGCTCAGTTTTAATGTTGACTTAATTTTATTGAATACAAGTTTATCCTGCCATTTCTCTAAGTTCATTTTTCTTCTTCATCATTTTACCCTCACGACAGTCCTGTGAGGTAGGCTAAGCTGAGAAAGCGAGAGACAGAGAGAGAGAGACAGTGATTAGCCCAAGGTTACCCAGCAAGCTTCTATGACAGAGTGGGGATTCGAACCTGAATCTCCCAGATCCTAGTCTGACACACTAACCCCTACACCACACAGGCTTTCTAAAAGCCAGAACAAAATCTGTGTAATAGATTATTATTATTATTATTATTATTATTATTATTATTATTATTATTGATTTTGCTTGGACCAACATGGCTGTCTAAAAGAAACCAGGCTACAAAATAATTTAGTGGCATTGGGGAAAAAAACATCAACACATGCATGCTGTACCCACACATACACACAAACATAACATCTGCCTTCAAATCCAGACCCCTAAATCCTCCATTTGTGATTTAAACCAGTCTTTTTCAGTGCAGAAGGAATGCTGTGATTGACAGGCCATGCTCCTGGGCTCTGCCGTCTTTCCCAGCAACACAGCAGCGGGGAGCTCAGAAGTGCTGGTTTTAATGACCAAGTTTTCTTTTCCAGTGCGGCGTGCTCGAGTCCGTCCCAGAGCCCTGGCAGAAGGCCTCCCTTGGGCGGCACCAAGGTGATCATAGAAGTGCTAATTGGAGGCGTAGAAATAGAAGGCGAGAGAGAATCGGAGCTGCTATGGGGGTCTTTTCCATGGCTCCTGCTTCATTCAAAGTCCCTGCCCAACCGCCTCCTGCTGCTCAGCAGATTCTCTTTCTGCGGTGGCTATTTTTAAGTTGCCCTTGTAGGCTCCAGCGATTGTCAACTGGTCTTTTCAGCCTTTCAAGGCAGGGGGAGGGAACGGATTGTTGGCAGAGGGAAGAGCAACCTTTGCTTGAGGTGGCATTTCGTTTTAGTAGCCCAAGATCTCCCCTGAGCACTGGGATGGCGGAGCGAAATTTGGTAAGCATGCTCAGGATATAATTCCATAGCTCAAATCCAAACATCTGGTCGGCTTCTCTCCCTTCCCCCGTGTCGGCTTTCAAAGGGGGAGCAATGCAACACAGAATATTGTGCAGTAGCTGACTCGGAAATCTGAGATTCAAGAATGAAAAGGGCCATGTGTATCACGGTATAATTATATTTTTATTTACTTCCCAGTTCCCTAAGAGAAGATTTACAAGAGAACTTGAGAACTTTTCTGGTTGCAGGTAAGAACGTAAGAAAAGGGGAGGGGCCGTGGCTCAGTGGTAGAGCATCTGCTTGGCATGCAGAAGGTCCCAGGTTCAGTCCCTGGCATCTCCAGTTAAAGGGGCTAGGCAGGTAGGTGATGTGAAAGACCTCTGCCTGAAACCCTGGAGAGCCGCTGCCGGTCTGAGTAGTCAATACTGCCTTTGATGGACCAAGGGTCTCATTCAGTATAAGGCAGCTTCATGTGTTCATGAAAAGCCTTTGGGTCTTAGACCAGTGGTCCAACTAACCCAGCATCCTTCTCTTACAGTGGCCAACCCTGGAAGGCCAACAAACAGAGCACAGAGGCCAAGGCCTTCTGCAGGTGTTGCCTCCTTAGGGTTGCCAACCTCCAGGTACTGGGGGAGAAATAGTCACCACTGTACTAGTATTGGGGAAATTAGGAAATCAGTACAGGAACGAAATCAAATTTAAGGTGCAAAAATATCTTTATATGCTACTGTGTCTAACCTTATACATCAATATTCTAAGTCACCTATAAAAAGTATACAACACACAAATACAACAGTAAAACAAACATACAATCAACCACCTCAAAGGTGAAGGAAGAAAGGGAACAGTTCATATATGACGTGTCTCGGAGACTACAAACATCATTCTTCTGCGCTCTTCTCAATGCAGGTGGGTAGGAGAATATCAATATTCAATGAGGAAAAAATTCATGGAGGATACGGCCGTTTCAAATTCTTTGAATATGAATTCTTCATCAGTCCTTCAATAAAGTTCCTCTTATATTGCACATCTTATATTTCAAAGTGCTGGATACATGTTGCTTCCCACATGATACATGGCTACACTTTTGAATCTTATCCCTTGTGGGAAGCAACATGTATCCAGCACTTTGAAATATTACTAAGATATTTTTGCACCTTAAATTTGATTTTGCTCCTGTACTGATTTCCTAACCTCCAGGTACTAGCTGGAGATCTGCTGTTTCAACTGATCTCCAGCCAATAGTGATCAGTTCATCTGGAGAAAATGGCCGCTTTGGCCATTGGACTCTATGGCATTGAAGTCCCTTTCCTCTCCAAACCCCGCCCCAAAAACCTCCCACCGGTGGCGAAGAGGGATCTGGCAACCCTATGCTTTACTAGGTTGATACCTGCATACAGAATATATGAGAGACTTATACTAACCAGTATTACAACAAGAACCTATTATACCAGATGTTAGAGTAATTGGGAATAGAAATTACAACATATACACATGCCTGGTTAGGTTTGAACTGTTTGTATTTGTATTCATTATTGTATTTCTGTGTATGTTTGCAGGCTTAAGAAAGGGTTTTAATTAACCACTGATGAAGGCCCCATAGGCCGAAATGCGTTTGCTATGTGGTTACAGTCATCAACCTCAGGATATGCCATTGTGCTATTTTAATGCTTTTAAAGAATTTTAAATTTTACATAACGCTTCTAATAAATTATACTTTCAATATTTACACATAGACCTATATATATATATATTCTTTTCACCCAACCTTGGGTTCCCAGGTTCTCTTTAGCCACCATAGCTGTTGGTGGACCTAACCTCCACCTATCTGTTTAATCTAGGGTTGCCAACCTCCAGGCGGTGGCTGGAGATCTCCCGCTATTACAACCGATCTCCAGGTGACAGAGATCAGTTCCCCTGGAAACAATGGCCTCTTTGGCCATTGGTCCCTATGGCATTGAAGTCCTTCCCCTCTCCAACCTCCGCCCTCCTCAGGTTCCACCCCCAAAATCTCCAGGTATTTATTTAATTTTATTTATTGCATTTCTATCCCGCCCTCATTACCAGCAAGCCGGGTTCGTAGCGGTTCACAACCCGGAGCTTGCAATCCTATGATTCTATGATTCTAACCGTATTCTAATCCCCTTTTAAAGCCATCTATGCTTGTGACCATCATGATGTGCTCTGCCAGTGAATTCCACAATTTAGTTACGCAGGGAGTAAAGAAGACCTTCTTTCTGTCTTCAACCTATTGCCCATCAATTTCTTTGGGAGCCCCTGAGTTTATTCTTCATTCAGTGAGATTGCACTGTAGCCTAGTAATACCTTTGTAATAGTTTCTTTATTGACAATTATCGGCACAGCACAGGTAGAGGCAGAGACACGCTTGCGACAACGCAGATCTGCCACTTCACATCACATCCCGGGGAGAGAGAGAGACCCAGCACCTCCCAGCGCTTCACCTTCAGCTATCTCTCAGTTCTCTGTCTACTGTTTTTTGTCTGCTCATTCTAAGGTCAGGTCAGAACGGCACGCTGGGTTTCCTTCCGTGATAACTCAAAATACTTTCCCCCCTCCTTTTTCGAAACACAACGCCTGGGACTTCTTTCTGGAGGGAGAGAAAGGCATGGGAGGGGGTTCTTTAACTCTTTCCTCCTTGCCGTTTCCCCCACTGAAAAACTGCACCTCTGATCCACCTTCCCCCCCCCCCCGGGAAAATGTATATTTAGGGCAAAAGAGACCCCCATGGTGCTGTTCTCCTCTTCCAAAAAGCAGCCGCAACTGGAAAATAAAAATAAAAGTATTTTCAGAGGAATAAGCAACTAAATGGAAGGTAGATTCAAGTGGAAGGTGAGTTGGTTGCCAGAAGAAGAGCACGATTCAAGTGCAGTAGCACCCGAAAGACCAGTAAGGTTACCAGGGATAAGCTTTGGAGAAAATCAAAGCTCCCTTTGACAGATAATTGTCAGGTATCATTCTGTCATCAAGGCAGACTTCCTTCACATGATTGCACCCCCCACACACACACACACTCTGGTGAGCTGGAGGTAGGGTTGCCAGCACCTGGAGATTTTGGGGGCGGAGCCTGAGGAGGGCAGGGTTTGGGGAGGGACTTCAATGCCATAGAGTCCAATTGCCAAGGCAGTTATTTTCTCCAGTGAACTGATCTCTATTGGCTGGAGATCAGTTGTAACAGCAGGAGATCATAGAATCATAGAATTGGAAGGCACCGCCAGGGTCATCTAGTCCAACCCCCTGCACAATGCAGGAATTTCACAACTACCTCCCCCACACACCCCAGTGACCCCTACTCCATGCCCAGAAGATGGCCAAGGTGCCCTCCCTCTCATGAACTTCCTAAGATCATAGAATCAGCATTGCTGACAGATGGCCATCTAGCCTCTGCTTAAAAACCTCCAGGAAAGGAGCGCTTACCACCTCCCGAGGAAGCCTGTTCCACTGAGGAACCGCTCTGACTGTTAGAAAATTCTTCCTAATGTCTAAATGGAAACTCTTTTGATTTAATTTCAACCTGTTGGTTCTGGTCCAACCTTCTGGGGCAACAGAAAACAACTCGGCACCATCCTCTATATGACAGCCCTTCAAGTACTTGAAGATCTCCAGCGACTGCCTGGAGGTTGGCAACCCTGGCTGGAGGAGGGGTTACTTTCTCCCATTTATGGCCAGTATCATGCAAAGATCTATCAAGAGAGACCTTCTCCTAGCAATGGGCCCTCCCTTCAGGAAACACCCACGGCCATTAAAAAACACGGATGCGTTCTTGGTCAAAGGCCCATCTGGTGTCACTTCAGGCAAAACCATCACTAGGGTTGTCAACCTCCAGGTAGTAGCTGGAGATCTCCTGCTATTACAACTGATCTCCAGCCGATAGAGATCAGTTCCCCCAGAGAAAATGGCTGCTTTGGCAATTGGACTCTAGGGCATTGAAGTCCCTCCCCTGTCCAAACCCCGCCCTCCTCAGGTTCCACGCCCAAAATCTCCAGGTATTTCCCAACCCGGAGCTGGCAACCCCAAGTTCAGCCCTCAAGGTTTGTTTACCAGCTCAACCTCAGCCCCTCCAGGTTTGGAATTCCGAATTGGCTGGTTTGGGAAATGATGCTGAAAGTAACCTCTGCTGTTCCATGAATTGCATACCCCGCTGGACGTATGCAGTTTGCTGTATTTTTCATTCCCTTCCATTCATTTGCATCTACACCAGCCTTCTGTGTTAGGCACCGACAAGCAATGATAAAAACAGTGGGTTGGATAACACCAATCCCGATGTGACCGTACATATGATTAGAGCAAGAGCCTTTCCAGAGCGGTGTTTTACCAACGCACGGGAGTGAATGCGCATATTGATACTGTCTTAGCTGCCATCACATTGAGCTTTTTAAACACTGTTTTATCTCTGTGTATGCGCACATCGGTGGCATGCAGGAGAAAAAAATAAGTCAATAGACTGAAAGAATGCAAAGCCGAGGCAAAGCAAGTTGCATTCTGATACCTAACGAAATGGTGACGAAAGAAAAATGTGCAGGAGTCCAGGATCTCAGCTCGTGCAACCACCTGGCCCTTCCCTCTTCTCCCCTCCCTTCCTCTGCAGAAAATGATGAAAGAATGATAGTTTAAATAACTCTGGTTATCTATGATATATAAATTCAGACACGTATTTTTGTGTTAAGTGCCGTCAAGTCACTTCCAGCTCACGGCGACCCTACGAATCAATGTCCTCCAAAACGTCCTGTCGTTAACAGCCTTGCTCAGGTCTTGCAGGCTGCGGGCTGTGGTTTCCTTTACAGAAGAAAAAGAAGAGTTGGTTTTTATATGCCGATTGCCGACTTTCTCTACCACTTAAGGAAGACTCAAACCGGCTTACATTCTCCTTCCCTTCTCTTCCCCTCCCCACAACAGACACCCTGTGAGGTAGGTGGGGCTGAGAGAGCTGTGACTAGTCCAAGGTCACCCAGCTGGCTTCATGTGTAGGAGTGGGGAAACAAATCCATTTCACCAGATTAGCCTCTGCCACTCATATGGAGGAATGGGAAATCAAACCCGGTTCTCCAGATCAGAGTCCAACGCTCCAAAACACCACTCTAAACCACTACAGCACACAGGTTAATCCATCTCACTTTAATCCATCTCATGTTGGGTCTTCCTCTTTTCCTGCTTTCCACTTTTCCTATCATTATTGTCTTTTCCAGTGACTCTTGTCTTTTCATAAAGTGAGTTAAGAGGTGTTAATTTCCTTCTACTGCCCCGGATCCTAGATCAGTATTAAACCCAGATTATCAATCCCACTTTGTGGAGAAAAATTAACTCTGGTTAAGCCACGTGCCGACATCTGTACATCACAGGTAACGTGAGTTACTCTTCACCATTCCTTTCTTCTGCTCTGCATGAGAAAGAAGAGGGACGAGCCAGCCAAACGTGAGAATCTGGCACAGGTCTGCGCACATTTTTATTTAACCACAGTAAAACTGAACATCTGAATGATGAGGTAGAAGAAGAAGGGGAGGAGGAGGAGTTGTTGTTAGGGGAGGAGCTGTGGCTCAGTAGTAGAACATCTGCTTGGCATGCAGAAGGTCCCAGGTTCAATCCCGGGCATCTCCAGTTAAAGGGACCAGGCAAGTAGGTGATGTGAAAGACCTCTGCCTTAGACCCTAGAGAGCCACTGCCAGTCTGAGTAGACAATCCTGACTTTGACGGACCAAGGGTCTGATTCACTATAAGGCAAATTCATATGTTCAAGAGTTGGTTTTTATATGCCAACTTTCAAATCGGCTTCCAGTTGCTTTCCCTCCCCCCCCCCCCGCTCCACCACAGGCACCTTGTGAGGTTGTTGGGGCTGAGAGAGTTCAGAAAACTGTGACTGGCCCAAGGTCACCCAGCTGTCTTCCTGTGGAGGAGTGGGGAATCTAACTCGATTCTCCAGATTAGAGTCCGCTGCTCTTAACCACCACACCACGCTGGCTCTATGTGGCAACCCTGCAATTAATTTTAGAAAACTCCCCAGTGAAAGTGGGGCGTCAGAAGCAGGTAGAGCAAACCCACAGGAATGGGGAAAGTGCTCATCAAACATACACACACACATACTGCTCCCCAGAGCTACTCTATTCAGTATATAGAGAGTCAGTGTGGTGTAGTGGTTAAGAGCAGTGGTTTGGAGCGGTGGACTCTAATCTGGAGAACCGGGTTTGATGCCCCACTCCTCCACATGAACGGCGGAGGCTAATCTGGTAAACTGGATTTGTTTCCCCACTCCTACACATAAAGCCAGCTGGGTGACCTTTGGCAAGTTACAGCTCTGTTAGAGCTCTCTCAGCCCCACCTATCTCACAGGGTGGCTATTGTGGAGAGGGGAAGGGAAGGTGATTGTAAGCCGGTTTGAGTCTCCCTTAAGTGGTAGTGAAAGTCGGCATATAAAAACCAACTCTTCTTCTTCCTCCTCAAATGCTGTCCTATGCGTGCTGCAGAAAAGCTGGGGATGATTTATAAAGCCTGAAAGGGTGCAGAAGGGAGGATATTTTTATGTTGATGCAGACAGAATGCCTTTCTTGCCCAGTATCTCTCAGTGTCTGTATGAAATGACAAGAGGGCTTCAGGGCAGCTGCTGCTTACTCAAGAGTACAGCATTGCAAAAGGGACTCCCCTCCCCACCCCAGCCGCCTCTTCCTTGGCCCATTTCTGTGCATCTTTACATTTTGGGTTTGCAACCTCCAGGGGTGCCGGGCAAGTGAAGGAAGGAGATCAGCACCCAGCACGACCCTGTCCTCTCCTCTGGGGCCTTGGGTGGCACTTTCTCCTATGTCAGTCTCGCCATCTCTGCATTCTCTGGTGGCTTCGGCTTCTCGTCTTCCTTTCGATCAGCTGGCCCCGGCTCAGAAAGCCGTCCATGTGACACTGTTTGGCTGAGTCCCCCAGGGCTGGGTTTGGTCTTGTGATTGGCTCTCAGGTGCCAGCTGCTTTCTCCTTGTCAAGGGACGTTGGCCCGGATCAGCTGAATAAGCTGCTCAGGTTCCACTGACCCATGCGGCATTCGGGAGGGGGACTGCTGCTGACACCAGGCCTGACTTACCAAGTTTTGGAGATAGCAAGGAAGGGTAGAGTAAGTGTGGGGAGACATCTCAGGGCTCTCCCCATCTGCCTATTCTTGCATGCGCATCGCAAGGGTGTGACGCTCATAGTGCAAGGATGCACAAGTGTCGCTGTGAAAATGCAGTGTGGTTGTTTTTAAATGGAGCCTGTGATCCCAGTAAGAGAAAATGTGCAAAAATAAAAGAAATAAGCCATCATGGTGTAGTGGTTTGGAGCAGTGGACTCTGATCTGGAGAACCGGGTTTGATTCCCCATTCCTCCACATGAGCGGTGGAGGCTCATCTGGTGAACTGGAATTGTTTCCCCGCTCTACACACGAAGCCAGCTGGGTGACCTTGAGCTAGTCACTGCTCTCTTCGAGCTCTCTCATCCCCACCTACCTCACAGGGTGACTGTTGTGGGGAGGGGAAGGGAAGGAGATTGTAAGCCGGTTTGAGTCTCCCTTAAGTGGTAGAGAAAGTCGGCATATAAAAACCAACTCTTCTTCTTCATCATTAATTATTTTTATAAAATAAGAAACAGCAGAAGTACTTTTATATAGCACTTCCTTCATTTGAAATGTGTCATGCACACTGTCATGTTGCAATCCTTACAACAGTCATGTAAGGTAGACCACTATCATTCTTTCCATTCAGGTGGGAAAGTGTGGCTGCTTTAAAACCGTGCAGTGAGCTTACCATGAAATTTGAAACATAGACTCCCGGGATCAAGGTTCGTTTCCTCAAAGCGCAGCCCTAAGCAGAGTTACTCCTTTCTACGTCCTTTGAAGTCAAAGGGCTGAGAAGCTGGTAACACTGCTTAGGACTACATGTAACCATACCAGGCCAGTTCTATGCCCAGAGCTGGTCCCAAGTATTAAGAAAACTCCCACCTGCTCCTCATTGTGAGTTTGTATAAGCAGGACAACGTAACAGTAGTCCCTTGAATAATCAGTTGGCCAGGATATTATTTCTTTGCTTCAATTTTTAATGGGCTTTCACTTAAAAAAACAACTATTCAGGTCTATACCTGGATAACCAGAAATCAGAAGCGTGCTGCAGGTTGCCCTGTAGTCTTGCTCAATGCAAGTATTTTTAGCCTGAAGAGGAGAAAACTGAGAGGGGATATAATAACCATCTTCAAGTACTTGAAGGGCTGTCATATAGAGGAGGGTGTCGAGTAGTTTTCTGTTGTCCCAGAAGGTCGGACCAGAACCAACGGGTCAAAATTAAATCAAAAGAGTTTCCATCTAGACATTAGGAAGAATTTTCTAATAGTTAGAGTGGTTCCTCAGTGGAACAGGCTTCCTCGGGAGGTGGTAAGTGCTCCTTCCCTGGAGTTTTTAAAGCAGAGGCTTGATGGCCATCTGTCAGTAATGCTGATTCTATGACCTTCGGCAGATCATGAGAGGGAGGGCATCTTGGCCATCTTCTGGGCATGGAGTAGGGGTCACAGGGGATGTGGGGGGGAGGTAGTTGTGAATTTCCTGCATTGTGCATGGGGGTGGACTAGATGACCCTGGTGGTCCCTTCCAACTCTGATTCTATGATTCTAAGTCTTGGCCAGGTAGAAAGCTCTTACTGCTGTCTCCATCCAGGATTGAAGAAGAGTTGGTTTTTATACCCCACTTTTCTCTACCTTTAAGGAGCCTCAAAGCGACTCACAATTACCTTCCCTTCCCCTCCCCACAACAGACACCTTGTGAGGCAGGTGAGGCTGAGAGAGAGCTGAGAGAATTGTGACTGGCGCAAGGTCACCCAACAGGCTGCATGTGGAGGAATGGGGAATCAAACCGGCTCTCCAGATTAGAGTCAGCCGCCCTTAACCAGTACACCACGCTGGCCCCCTACTGTGCTAGAAGTTAGCACCCCTGGAATTCTGGTGCCCCAGACAAATGCCTAGTTTGCATCTCTGGTTGCTGGATCTGCCCACCCCTCTTTTTCACAGGAGGCGTGACTTCTAGTTTGACCTCTTTGATGAGATTTTAGTAAAATCTGGGGAGAGTTACATGTAGGGTTGCCAACCTCCAGGTACTGGCAGTAAAGGAACAGTGCAGGCTAATTATATCAAAGACATATATTCATAGGACAGTGCAAACATCAACAAGCAACAGTGCTAACAATGACAACTAATACCTATCTAAGAATTACAAAATTATGTACAAAGGCTGTTCACAATGTGACAGCAGTGATAAGCAAGGCACAATGGCTGTCTCCAACGAGACTAAGAGAGTTCAATGTAAGAAAGTCCAAAGCTCATAGCTTGATAAATCAACGTCTGCAGGAACCAAGGCTGCTCCACATTAGCAGCCCACTTCTTTAGGAGCTATTAAAAAACTAAAAATTAGAAACACTAAAACAAAAAGATTAAAAGCAAAATACAATTTGAAATCCTTTGTTTCAATCAAAACAACCTCCTTGTATGTTTACATACTGTGGGCTTTGTCCTCTACCGCTGAGGCTGATGAAGCCAAGCTTATGGTGAAAGCGCTACAAATATCCAGGGTAGCGTTTCCTCCTGTGTTATCTTTCACTTGCTTAAATCGTGGAGCAGCCTTGGTTCCTGCAGACGTTGATTTATCAAGCTATGAGCTTTGGACTTTCTTACATTGAACTCTCTTAGTCTCGTTGGAGACGGCCATTGTGCCTTGCTTATCACTGCTGTCACATTGTGAACAGCCTTTGTACATAATTTTGTAATTCTTAGATAGGTATTAGTTGTTATTGTTAGCACTGTTGCTTGTTGATGTTTGCACTGTCCTATGAATATATGTCTTTGATATAATTAGCCTGCACTGTGCCTTTACTGCCAGTACTATTTAACAGTGATAGTGAGTTTTTTCCTTGTTGTAACCTCCAGGTACTAGCTGGAGATCTCCTGCTATTGCAACTGATCTCCAGCCGATAGAGATCAGTTCACCTGGAGAAAATGGCCGCTTTGGCAACTGGACTCTATGGCACTGAAGTCCCTCCCCTCCCCAAACCCCGCCCTCCTCAGGCTCTGCCCTCACCGGTGGCAAAGAGGGACCTGGCAATCCTAGTTCCATGTATAGGAAAAAAACAGCACACGGGCTCACTATATATGGATCACTCTCATCGAACTCAAAGTGAAAGAGACCAGAGCGACTACCGGTCATTGCTGTGATACTAAAACGCTGATAGATCACACAGTGACTATCGGCTACAGCGTTTCATCACAGTGTCAATTTCATCATCCTTCTAGAGCTTTATAGACTCTTGTCTCTTTCACTTTGAGTTAGATGAGAGCCTTTCGCATAAGTAATGCACTTCGTTTGTACATAGTTTGTGGATTAATATATGTAAATAACATGAAAGAAATTGTTTTTGGAAAATTATTTCAACATAGAGTTGAAATATCCATATATAGTGAGCCTGTGTGCTGTTTTTTTCCTATACTACCTGGAGGTTGGCAACCCTAAAGAATCGATCTCGATAGTAGGCCGATGCCCTGACTCAACGTAAGGTAGTTTCATGTGTTTATATAATGTTGTGGAGTCCTTTTAGGTCACATGGGGCTTTGGCAGCATTGTTGGTGGCAAGACTCGCTCCTGCCAGATGGAGCTCAGCATCTGACTCAAAACCAGGCCTCTTTGCTAGGGACTGTCTGATACACATTCATCCGTGTGGCTGCTAACATTTGACAGATGGAAATAGGGACATACTGATAATGCTGCTATTCCCGTATGAAGGATACCTCCCTGAACATCTTATGCATGCATGTCCCCATTACACATTGCATGGCTCTACTCTGCTTGCTGGATTCGCTTACTCTGCAGTTATCTGCCTGTTTGTTTTTTTAAGTCAAGAAAGTATAAGTAATTTCAGTTAAAGATAAGATTCAGCACACAAAAAAATTCATTGAACCACAGTTGAAATGAACTTGAACACACATGAAGCTGCCTTATACTGAATCAGGCCTTTGCTCCATCAAAGTCAGTACTGTCTATTCAGACTTGCAGCGGCTCTGCAGGGTCTCAGGTAGAGGTCTTTCACATCACCTACTTGCCTAGTCCCTTTAACTGGAGATGCTGGGGATTGAACCTGGGACCTTCTGCATGCCAAGCAGATGCTCTACCACTGAGCCACAGCCCCTCCCCAAAATCAACCAGCCAACCAACACGAGTCCCCTTCAAGGGCAGACTTCCAAGGGTCTTTCACATCACCTACATGCCTAGCCCCTTCAACTGGAGATGCCGGGAATTGAACCTGGGACCTTCCGCATGCCAAGCAGATGCTGTACCACTGAGCCACGGCCCCTCCCCTAACTTCAACAACGTTTGAAGTGGCAGGCAGGCGAGATCGGAGAGGAGGTCCTCATATGTTCAGGATTATGCATTTGCACTGAAGTGCAACAGAGACCAAATGCATCTCGCACACAGAGATTTAATGTCTAGGGACTCTGGAGAAAAAGCTGAACTCTGAAGAATGACAGGGCTACTAACTTGTGAAGCAAAACATTAGGAAGACAAGAGAGAAAGATGGACCAAATTGTACCTTAATTTAACAGAGACAAGGACCAGAAAATAGGGTGTTCCTACTAAGTAGACACAGTTGGAGCATTGGCATAAGCATCTGGGCAAGATCTAGCTAGATTCAGCATGTAATGACTCTAAGCTAGCTGGACCAGGTGTAACTGAAGAGCTCACCCTGGAGTTCCCTGTGCCTTTGCAAGAATCTCAGTGTGAAAGCTTGGGCAAGTAGAAGGCAGAGATCGTAGCCTCTGCCCAGGATGGACCAGCACCAAACTGGACCAGAATCAGACTTTCTCTCGGACAGTAGAGCCTGCTTCCCTCTCAACAGTTGAGGATCCAGCAACTGCTTGATCATACACATGAAAATGCATTGAACACACAGAAGCTGCCTTATACTGCCTTGGTCCATCAAAGTCAGTATTGTCTACTCAGACTGGCAGCGGCTCTGCAGGGTCTCAGGCAGAGGTCGTTCACATCACCAACTTGCCTAGTCCCTTTAACTGAAGATGCCGGGGATTGAACCTGGGACCTTCTGCATGCCAAGCAGATGCTCTACCACAGGTGAAGTTTGATTGAACACATGAAGCTGCCTTATCCTGAATCAGACCCTTGGTCCATCAAAGTCAGTATTGTCTACTCAGACCAGCAGTGGCTCTCCAGGGTCTCAGGCAGAGGTCTTTCACATCACCTACTTGCCTGGTTTCTTTAACTGGAGATGCCATGGGTTGAAGCTGGACCTTCTGCATGCCAAGCAGATGCTCTACCACTGAGACGCAGCCCCTCCCCTGAGCCACAGCATTGTCCATACCCTTCTCCTCTAAGCAGTATTCCATTGCTGAGGCTTGGGTATTCTCCCAGGCAAGCTTTGTTGTAGCCTGGAGAAGAAAGCACGAGAAAATCCATGGCATAAGCAAAACTGGTTGCGTAAAAAGATAGATTCACTGCGTCTTCCCTCAACTTTTGTGGGGGGATTTTTTTTGGCAGGAGTTTCCAGCAGCAGACAAAGCAACAAGATAGATCCACTGTGTCTTCCCTCAACTTTTGTGGGGGGATTTTTTTTGGCAGGAGTTTCCAGCAGCAAACAAAGCAACGGTACAGATAAATGTGCTTGATTTGCATAATTAGCTCACCATTTGCATACTATGCAGATTAGGCTGTCTGAATCTGAGGCACTGAAATATGGCAACCTTCATCCAGGTTGCATTATTGCTCTCTCGCCCCTCCCATAAATACAGCAAAAGAAAACCTCCTTGCGTATTCTGTACACGTATGAAGTTCTGTCGAAGACAAACTAGCTGGGACAGAAAGAGCCTTTTGTACAAAGCCCAGGAGATCTGATTAGGGAACCCCCTTGCAATGTGGCATCTGGCCCTGAGGACTAAAAGGAAACTTCCAAGGCTTTATGCTGTTACCCCTGCTAAACCTCAAAAAGCAAAGGAACCCCCTCCCAGGCTATAGTTAATCTTGGGGGGGTGCTGGAACAAGCACCTTCTCTATAAAGGTAAAGGTAGTCCCTTGAGCAAGCACCGGGTCATTCCTGACCCATGGGGTGACATCACATCGCGACATTTACTAGGCAGACTATGTTTACGAGGTGGTTTGCTGTTGCCTTCCCCAGTCATCTACACTTTACCCCCAGCAAGCTGGGTACTCATTTTACCAACCTCGGAAGGATGGAAGGCTGAGTCAACCTTGAGCCGGCTACCTGAAACTGACTTCCATCAGGATTGAACTCAGGTTGTGAGCAGAACTTGGACTGCAGTACTGCAGCTTACCACTCTGTTCCACGGGGCTCTTACACCTTCTCCATACTGGTCTTTTTTCCACCTCCCATGATTAATACTAGTGTGTGGGGGAGGCTAGCCTGCAAAACCACATGGAGAAGGGGAAGCATTCAATAACCTCTTCCCTGGGCAAGGGCCCCACCCGAATTCAGGGGCCCATGCAGCGGCTATTTGGGGGGAAAACATTTTGTTTGGCTCTTAATTTGTTGTATATCAGCACAAAAATACAATTATTTGGCAATCCTCTTGTCTGCCTGGCATGTGTGCATGTGTTAAATGCTGACAAGTGATTTCCAACCTATGGCAACCCTATGAATTAATGACCTTCAGAATGTCCTCTTGTTAACAGCCTTGCTTTGTGTCTTCAAACTGAGTGCCCTGGCTTTCTTGGTTGAGTCCGTCTCCTGTTGAGTCTTCCCCTTTTCCTGCTGCCTTCCACTTTTCCTAGCATTATTGTCTTTTCCAGAGGCCATTAATGCTTGGTAATTAGCAGCGCGTTCCAGGATGAATTGCCCTGCATGTTTTGTTTTTTTCCACGGTGAACTGTCATTCAGGAAGTGACTGCGAAACCGAAGCATACTGTACCTGCTTAGCATTACTTAAGAGTCCCTTTAACGCGACCTTTTGTCTTTGCTCCGCCCCCACACCAAAGAATCCCCTGAAGGAACCATGCATAACGACAGCCGCTTGTTAGCTATGCAAACGGCGGCTAATGGAAAGAAGAAAGGAGCAGGCGAGTGGGGGGGGTGTAGAATTTCTCCTTTTGCATCCGGTCCGTGAATAGTCATTTTAAAGGTCGCATTTTAAAAAAGAGCTTTGAGCGAGCTTCAAAATTGACGCTGCATAAATGGCCATTGACTCTTGTCTTCTCATAATGTGACCAAAGTACGATAGCCTCAGTTTGGTCATTTTAGCTTCTGGGGAGAGTTCAGGCTTGATTTGATCTAGGGCCCCCTTGTTTGTCTTTTTGGCAGTCCATGATATCCATAAAACTCTCCTCCAACACCACTGTGTAGCATGTCCTTAAGAAAACATTACACAGCCCAGATCCAGTGGCTTAAAAATTAGAGGGTTTTATTCCAACCTTTTAGTCTACCTTAACGTCTGCCTCCAAGAGGATCGGAACCCTGTCTCCAGTGATTTCTAAACTCCTAGCTTTTCCCCCTTTTGTTATCTTAAGCATAACCAGTAGCAAGAGATCTAAAGCTGTACTCAAGTGGAGGAATTCAGATTGTTTACTTAAGACATGGCTTCTGTCAAGATTCCCTTCTGTTTGCTCTTTTTGTGGGGATCTTTTCTCTGGCAGAGTACAGAGGCAAAAGAAGAAGCTGATATTATCCAGGGCTGTGTGAGGTCTGTGATCTTACTGCTTAAGTGCAGAAAAGACATCATTGCTAGGTTATCTTTCACATGCTTAGGATCTCTAAGTTGTTGTTCTTTAAGAACAAATTGCTATTCCTTAAAACAATGAAGATTTGAAAAGGCATGGGTGGCCTGATCTGAGAAGCTAAGCAGGTAGTGACGAGGTAGCTCTTCTTGGCAGAGTGATTAACAGTAGGGAAGGTGCACAGCCTGATTAAAGCATAGATAAATGTTTTTTAAGGAGCCCTGACCTGGATGGCCCAGGCTAGCCTGATCTCGTCAGATCTCAGAAGCTAAGCAGGGTCAGCCCTGGTTAGTATTTGGATGGGAGACCACCAAGGAAGTCCAGGGTTGCTGTGCAGAGGAAGGCATTGGCAAACCACCTCTGTTAGTCTCTTGCCATGAAAACCCCCCTTAAAAGGGGTCGCCATAAGTCGGCTGCGACTTGAAGGCATTTTACACACACACATACTTCGTAGCAAAGAGTAGAGACACAGTCTCCTAAACCTATTCCAACAGCAAAGAGTAGAGACACAGTCTCCTAAACCTATTCCAACAGCTCTAACAGGATGAACCCCCAGTTTTAAAAAGAATAAATTATGCAGATTTGGGTGTGGGTTAGGGTTGCCAACCTCCAGGTACTAGCTGGAGATCTCCTGAGGAGGGCATTAGGAAGAACTTTCTCAAGGTGAGGGCTGTTCGACGGTCGAATGCGCTGCCTCGGAGGGTGGGGGGTGGAGTCCCCGTCTTTGGAGGTCTTTAAGCAGAGGCTGGATGGCCATCTGTCTGGAGTGCTTTGATTGTGGGATCCTGCATGGCAGGGGGTTGGACTGGATGGCCCTTGGGGTTTCTTCCAACCTTGTGAACGTGTGAAGGGCAGAGTTTGGGGAGGGACTTCAATGCCCTAGAGTCCAATTGCCAAAGCAGCCATTTTCTGCAGATGAACTGATCTCTATCAGCTAGAAACCAGCCATAATAATAGCAGGAGATCTCCAGCTGGTACCTGGACATTGGCAACCCTAGCTAATGCTGATTACTATTGCTGATGATCTGCAATAGGGCATGGCTGGGCTTCTACTTGGACCCCTAGGTCAATGGCCCACTGGGAAGTTTCCCAGTAAGTTAAATGGCCAGTCCACCCCTGCTTCCAGGAAGCTAGCAATACAGGACATAGAGGCAACAGCACTCCGCTGCATATTACTGACTGATTAAAATATTTCTGTCCCACTTTCCTTCCATCGAGGCAGCTTACACATGCCCGGTTGTCTGTTCTTAGGTCCACCTGAATTTCTGAGTTACACACTCTGAAAGGGAGAGGAGTGCTGTGCTGGGAATAGGGTTGCCAACCTCCAGGTGGTAGCTGGAGATCTCCTGCTATTACAACTGATCTCCAGGCAACAGAGATCAGTTCACCTGGGGAAAATGGCCGCTTTGGAAGGACTCTATGACATTATACCCCATTGAAGTCCCTCCCTTACCAAACCTCGCCCTCCTCAGGCTCCACCCCCAAAATCTAGAAGTATTTCCCAACCCAGAGCTTGGGAAACCTCTGTGAGAATCAAAGTACACCTGATAGGAACTCCCAGTATGCCCTAAGAAAGGCTGGAGGAGAGAGGTGTAGATAAGGTTTGGCATTTCCACGGTAAAAATGTCCCCTTCCTGTGATTACTTCTAGCCTGAATAGTGTAGGGAGTAGAAGAGACATGTTCTGGGGTTCCCTTTTCCTCTCCCGGGGATTTAAGAAGCTTGAGACAGAGCTGCATATCCTGGAAATGACACTGAGGGAGGGGGGACCGCCTCCCCTTCCCAGCCCCATGGCCCCAACTCAGACCAGGCCCTCCAACCGCTATTTTGTAGGGCCAAATTACACATAGAATTTCAACATGGTGTGTAGTTGGGCTCTCAGAGAGATACTTAGGGCAAAGGATTAGAGTACACAATTTTAAAATGGTGGTGTTATTGCTGGTCCCTGTGTGTTGTATTGCATCAACTACATTTTTATCCTGCCTCTCCTCTCCAAGGAGCAAAGAGCGGCACGAGTGGCTTTCCCTTCCTCCACAACCCTGCAAAGGATGCCAGGCTGAGAGTCAATGACTGCTCCAAGATCATCCAGATCCTGGTCTGACATTCTCTAGCCGCTACACCACGCTGTCTTAGCCCACTTTTACATAGGCTGCATCCATGCATGATTGCAGATTGTGCTGCCTTTGCACTGCAGCACTCATTCACAACTAGTGAATCCCAGTGCAGACGAGCCAGTCTGGGTGGTGATACAGGGTTGCCAGCTCCAGACTGGAACGTTCCTGGGATCCGGAGTGGAGCCTGGGGAGGGTGGGGCTTGGGCAGGGGGTGGTTCAGTGAGGTTTAATGCCATAGTGTCCACCCTCCAAAGGAACTCTTTTCTCCGAGGGAACTGATTTCTGTCATCTGAAGATGAGTTGTAATTCCAGGAGAATTCCAGGCGCCACCTGAGGTTGGCAATCCTAGCAGTGAACGATTGCAATAGTGCAACAGAGAGCGATGAGGATGATCAGGGGCCTGGAGACCAAGCCCTACTATGAGGAAAGGCTGAGGGAGTCGGGAATGTTCGGGCTAGAGAAGAGGAGGTTAAGAGGGCACATGATTGCTCTCTTTAAGTATTTGAAGGGCTGTCACTTCGAGGAGGGCAGGGAGACATTTCTGTTGGCAGCAGAGGATAGGACTCACAATAATGGGTTTAAAATGGGGGCAAAAAGGTACCAGCTGGATATTGGGGGGGGGGATTTTTACAGGAAGAGTTTTTCGACAGTGGAACCAGCTACCTAGGGAGGTGGTGAGCTCCCCCTCACTGGCAGCCTTTAAGCAGAGGCTGGACAACCACTTGTCTAGGCTGATCCTGCACTGGGCAAGGGGTTGGACTGGGTGGCCTGGATGGCCCCTTCCAATTGCTCCAGAGACTAGGACACGGAGTAATGGATTCAAACTAATAGAAAAGCGATTCCACCTAAAAAGAACTTCATGATGGTGAGGGCTATTCGACGGTGGAATGCACTACCTCGGAGGGTGATGGAATCCCCGTCTTTGGAGGTCTTTAAGCAGAGGCTGGATGGCCATCTGTCGGGAGCGCTTTGATTGTGGGATCCTGCATGGCGGGGGGAGGGTTGGGGTCACTGGGGATGTAGGGGGGAGGTAGTTGTTAATTTCCTGCATTGTGCAGGGGGTTGGACTAGATGACTCTGGTGATCCCTTCCAACTCTATGATTCTAACAGTAACCCAATCTCTATTGAGGTGTGAATGCAGCCTGCCTTATATCAGGAGAACCACAAAGAAAATGCAGAAAGGTTAGAAATTCACACGAAGTGATGGTATCGCTTTACTCTGCTCTGGTTAGACCTCACCTAGAGTACTGTGTTCAGTTTTGGGCACCGCAATTTAAAAAGGATGTAGTCAAGCTGGAACTTGTCTAGATGAGGGCAACAAAGATGGTGAGGGGTCTGGAGACCAAGTCCTATGAGGAAAGGTTGAAGGAGCTGGGTATGCTTAGCCTGAAGAGGAGACGACTGAGAGGGGATATGATAACCATCTTCAAGTACTTGAAGGGCTGTCATATAGAGGAGGGTGCCGAGTTGTTTTCTGTTGTCCCAGAAGGTCGGATCAGAACCAATGGTTTAAAATTAAATCAAAAGAGTTTCCATTTAGACATTAGGAAGAATTTTCTAACAGTTAGAGCGGTTCCTCAGTGGAACAGGCTTCCTCGGGAGGTGGTAAGCGCTCCTTCCCTGGAGGTTTTTAAGCAGAGGCTAGATGGCCATCTGTCAGCAATGCTGATTCTGTGACCTTAGGCAGATCATGAGAGGGAGGGCACCTTGGCTATCTTCTGGGCCCGGAGTCGGGGTCACTGGGTGTGTGTGGGGGAGGTAGTTGTGAAATTCCTGAATTGTGCAGGGGGTTGGACTAGATGACCCTTGCGGTCCCTTCCAACTCTATGATTCTATGGTTTTCCAAAACCCCATTCCAGCACATATTTTATTGTTTGCACATCCTTCTGGACTTCAAGGCACCTTGGGCCTAAGACAATGGGCCGTAAAGTGCTTGAGCATTTAGGTAAAACCCTGCAATAAATAGTAGTAGCTGACCCGAAGCACCAGGGAACTGGCAAAGAGGGATCAAGAAGAACTTGTCTGTAAATTTGGCCCTGGGACCTCTATTGTGCAGCGAGGCGATAAATGATCCTGCAATTGCAGGTTGCAGTCAGGCCTTGAGAAAACAGCCATATCCAGATGCCTTAATAGCCGTCATTGTGTCCAACTGAACAATCCTTTTAATGCACGCCTCACTCTGGAAGTCCGTCGCTGGGAATTGACAGGGTGACTTGCTCCTGCCCGCGTGAAGCAGCGGGAGACTTTTGTCCCACAATGTGCCTTTATTCCATGGCTACAATCTTTGGAACAAAAAGGCAGTTGGCCGATATTATTCTCGCATCTGCATACCTCAGGAACGAGACCAAGGGTTTGGCTGCCGGAGGTGCAGTTTATGGCAGTGAAATTTCCTGCCTCTGTCTTCAGTGGAGCTTACTCCCAGGTAAGTGTGCATAAGCTTGTAGCATGCAGGGTCCTATTTCTTTGGATTCCTTGTGCACTCAGCATTTGGGGGTACAGGCGAGTTGAGAATTAATGGGGACTCTAGGAACTACCCACCACTGGAACTCGTAGATGAGCTAAAAAGTGCTTTAAAGGGTTTCTCTGTGCTTTTTCAAAAGATGCAGGAAAAGCAGAGGCAGGAATAACAGAAAATTCACAACTACCTCCCCCCCCCCAGTGACTCCCCTACTCCATGCCCAGAAGATGGCCAAGGTGCCCTCCCTCTCATGATCTGCCTAAGGTCACAGAATCAGCATTGCTGACAGATGACCATCTAGCCTCTGCTTAAAGACCTCCAGGGAAGGAGAGCTCACCACCTCCCGAGGAAGCCTGTTCCACTGAGGAACCACTCTGTTAGAAAATTCGTCCTAACGTCTAGATGGAAACTCTTTGGGTTTAATTTCAACCCTTCTGGGGCATCAGAAAACAACTCGGGAGGGGAAGTCAACTCTATATATTTGTTTAAAGACAAGATAGAAATGGTTTATAGTATATACTATATGAATGGAATGGTACAATAGAATGTGAACTAGTTTGAAAAATAATAATAAAAAAAATTGTTTAAAAAAGAAAACAACAGGGCACCCTCCTCTATAGGACAGCCCTTCAAGTACTTGAAGATGGTCATCCCATCCCTTCTCATCCTTCTCCTCCGCAGGCTAAACATACCCAGCTCCTTCTGCCTTTCCTCCTAGGGCTTGGTCTCCAGACCCCTCACCTTAAAAAAAAATTTAGGCCATTTATTCACGGAAGGGTTTGCATTGGATTTGCCACTCTGTAGATGCCCGCTTTCCCCGCCCGAAATCTCAAAACTCCGCACTGGGGTTTATTGTGGAGTGCTGAGAATACGGATGGGGGGAAAGCGCATCTAGGGAGAGGCAAAGCCAAGGCAAAACCTCCCAGGCATAAATGGCATTAGGGGCCCGGGGAAACGAAGCGACGGAGGAGGATTCCCCGGTGGGATCCCCGCCTGCAGCCCCAAGAGGGGGACCTCCGCCTCCTCCAGGCTGGGACTTTTGCAGGGCGCGGGGTGTGTGTATGTGTGTTGGTTTTCCGCGCCGCGCCGCCCCCGGCCGCCCCGGAGAAAAGGTCACGTTGCCAGGGGGGGGGGGGAGAGAGAGAGGAGGGGAGGCACCAAGCCCGCCGCCGGGGGAAGGGCGGCCCGGGCAATCCCCCCGGGGGTTCGGCCCGGGGGCGAAGGAGGCGCCGCCGGAGGCGGAGGAGCGCGGCGGGGGCGGCGAGATCGGCTCTCGGCTGGCCGTCGGGGGGCGGGAGGGAGGCAGCGCGCGGGCCAAGCCGCTTCGGGAAGGCGCCGCGCCGGCAACACCCCGTCGGGCGGCCGAGGCGCGCGGCCGGAGCCAGGCAAGCGGGGGATCTCCGACGGGGAGGGCGGCGGGGGGGGGGGGGCGAGAAGGGGCGGGAAGGGGCTGCTGGGCAGGGGCCGCCGCCGCCACCCCCCTCTTGGGCCGGGCTGTCGACTGGAGCGGCCGGCCCGCGGTCCAAATAGAGCACGTGCGCCTCTCCCCGAGGGGGCGGCCCGCCGCACACCCCCGACCCGCCCCTTCGCTCCTGCCAGGCGGGGAGCTGGGGGGGGGGGGCTCGCCATAGCAACCCTGCCTCGACCCGCCTTGCTTCGCTTTCGTTTGGGCCAGGCTGGAGTGCCCTGGGGGTTTTCTGCACCGGAGGCTTCGCCTTGGATTGGCCGCTGTCTGTGTGTGTGTCACCATTTATTCATGGAAGGTTTTGCACTGGGTTTGCCCCTCTTTAGATGCACTTTCCCCCCATCCGTATTCTCAAAACTCAACAATAAGCCGCCGTGCAGAGTTTTGAGAATTCAGATGGGGGAAATGTGCATCTAGAGAATGACAAATCCAAGGCAAAACCTTCCATGAATATATGTGTGTGTTAAGTGCCGTCAAGTCGCTTCCGACTCATGTCGACCCTACGAATGAAAGTCCTCCGAAATGTCCTGTCTTTGACAGCCCTGCTCAGATCCTGCAAATTGAAAGCCGTGGCTTCCTTTATTGAGTCCGTCCATCGCTTGTGAAGATGCCGCTGTCTAGATGCACATTTTTTTCCCCCGTCCAGATTCTCTGATCTGACCTGGATGGCCCAGGCTAGCCTGATCCGGTCGGTCCTCAGAAGCGAAGCAGGGTCAGCCCTGGTTAGTATTGGGATGGGAGACCGCCGAGGAATACCAGGGTTGCTGTGCGGAGGAAGGCGCTGGCAAGCCACCTCTGTTAGTCTCTTGCCATGGAAACCCCCAAAAGGGGTCGCCATAAGTCGGCTGCGAATTGACGGCGCTTCACACACAGATTCTCCAAACTCAACAGTAACCCCCCACCCCCCCGCAGAGTTTTGAGAATTCAGATGGGGAGAATGCGCATCTAGAGAGCAGCAAATCCAAAGCAAAACCTCCCGTGCATCAATGGCCCCTGTGTGTAGGAGAAGGGTCTGCTCTGCTCCGGTGTGCTTGGGAAAGGAGTTTTACAACTGCAAGCTTGGGGGTGGCAGACGGTTCCCCCTGCTTGTTGTGTTGCTGCTGTGATGAAGGCTCTGTCCTGGAAAGCGTGCCCTTTTCTGGAACCCTGATTATTTCCTTCTCCTCCCTCTTTAATATAACATATGAATACATGAAACTGCCCAATACTGGATCAGACCCTTGTTCCATCAAAGTCAGTATTGTCTACTCAGACCAGCAGCGGCTTTCCAGGGTCTCAGGCAGAGGAGGTCTTTCACATCACCTACCTGCCTAGCCCTTTAACTGGAGATGCCAGGGATTGAACCTGGGACTTTCTGCATGCCAGGCAGATGTTCTGCCACTGAGCCACAACCCCTCCCCAAGGAGCTAGCTTGATTTCCTCCCATCTCAGAAGCTAAGCAGGGTCGGGCCCTGGTTAGTACTTGGATGGGAGACCACCAAGGAAGTCCAGGGTCCCTATGCAGAGGCAGGCAATGGCAAAGCACCTGTTAGTCATTTGCCTTGAAAACCCTAGAGGGTCACCACAAGTCAGCTTACTGAGTTCTTCTAAGGGAAAAGCATTCTGCACATGTTCAAAGATAAATGTAGTCCCCTGTGCAAGCACTGGGTCGTTACTGACCCATGGGGTGATGTCACATCCCGACTGTTTACTAGGCAGACTACGTTTACAGGGTGGTTTGCCAGTGCCTTCCCCAGTCACCTACACTTTACCCCCAGCAAGCTGGGTACTCATTTTACCGACCTCGGAAGGATGGAAGGCTGAGTCGACCTTGAGCCCGTGATCTGAAACTGACTTCTGGTGATCTGAAACTGACTTCTGAATTTAGGTCATGAGCAGAGTTTAGACTGCAATACTGCAGCTTATCACTCTGCACCCCGGGGCTCTTATGTGTCCAAAGGTGATCTTTTATTTCCAGTGTTCTAGAACTGGGCTCTAGCATGCAAACCAGATTCCGTGGCTCAGTTCTGATGAGCTGGGTTTCCTTGTGATGAAGTCCCTGTTCGCACTACTGACCGCCAGTGTGGTGTGGCATAAACAAATTCAGATCCCTGTCATCAGTCTCCCTGGGTCAGATAGCCTTTCTTACCCTTACCTACCTCACATGGTTGTTGTGAGGGTCTGCTGGGGAGGAGGGAGCCATGTGCGCTTCCATGAGCTCCTTGAAAGAAAGGGGAAGGGAGAATCTGTGGGGCTGAGGGTTGGCTGACCCAGTACTGTGAGCCTGTGGCAGTTGGGGTCTTGGAGCGTCTCTCCAAGAGTGAAAGAAGCTCAAGCCGTCACATGAGAGGTGGATTCCACATGGTGAATTCCTCAGCAGTTGAAGAAGAAGAGGAGTAAGTCTTTTATATGCCGACTTTCTCTACTACTTAAGGGAGAATCATACTGGCTTACAATCACCTTCCCCTCCCCTCCCCACAACTGACACCCTGTGAGGTAGGTGGGGCTGAGAGAGCTCGAAAAGAGCTGTGACTAGCCCAAGGTCACCCAGCAGGCTTCATGTGGAGGAGTGGGGAAACCAACCCAGTTCACCAGATTAGTGTCTACCGCTCATGTGGAGGAGTGGGGAATCAAACCTGGCTCTCCAGATTAGAGTCCACCACTCCAAACCACCGCTCTTAAGCACCACACCACGCTAGCTCTCCTCTTAATCACTACACCACGCTGGATCTCACACTGGATCCTGACAGTGGCCCAGTAAAAATGTTGGAGTTGATGCATTCAGTTGGCTTTTGGTACGCAGTTGCACCTGCAGCATGAGTTTAAGGATCCTGACAGCGGTCCAGTGAAAATGTTGGAGTCTATGTATTCTGGTGCTGGTGTAGTGTTGGATTGTTTTAAAAAATGCAAATCTTGGTGTCTCCTTCCAGCTTTCTAGTCCTGGAACAAGGCTATCCATATGCGCATTGAATTAGTCCAGGTTTCAAGAGAGCATAAGAGCTGGGGATTCACTGGCTGTGCTTCGGCTTCTGCGGCAATGGCTGACCTAGCATGCATGTCCTCAAGGTCCTTTAAAGTATATTAATTAATTCTGCAGTGCCCCTTAATTTCTGCACTTGAGGTCAGAGTGACGAAGGAGCAGACCTTTCCAATGTGTTTATGGATGAACTTGGGATTTTGTTCTGGGATAGCAATGATGCGCAGATGTGTACATGCACTGGGCTGATTAATATGGAGTATAGACTGTGGATGCAGGATATCAAATCTGGCCAGACTAACTGTACTTTGGCAGGATGGCTGATCTGGAACTATCCCGGTTGTGTGTTCCTTATTGTAATTGATGGGTTTGATAGACAACTGCTCTATCAGAAGCTTATGTCATCCTGGGTCTAGCCATGGAGTCTTTCCCCCACGTGCCCAAGATGCCAAGGCTTTGAAGAAAATCATTGGGTGGTACTCCCATAATACCTTGAGTGGTTTTCACCTAAGTGAGCTGGGAAACTGGCATGCAGGCTTTACTGTACCATAATCTGGCCCGCAGATCCCTCCTGCTGCCTTGGATTGCTCCGGTGATGTGGTCCTTCCACTGTAGGAAGGCCACCTGTTTTCTAAATATGAAGCATGTGCTCTGTCGTTGCAGCGTGACCCCCCTTCTTCGTTGGTACTGAATGCTGGGGGTCAGCAGAACCATTGATGTCTCGATCTCTGGCTCTGCCGAGGCATAGTTTTTATTTTGGAGGTGGAGGCATGGTCACTGTCCTCGCCTTGGTATTTGCACAGCCCCCTTCACACTTTGAGCGCTCTGCTAGAATATGTGGGAAAAACTGGCTTCGTTTCAAAAGCCTGATTTTAAATGTAGGCACGGGAAAGGCAAAAGAACTCACTCATGGGACTCTGCATTTGCACAGCTTCTTGTTCAAACTGGGCTGCTACACATGCAAAGCAACGGTGCATGCTAAATTTGCATGCCAAAGGCTGGTAGTCTGCATGAGTTTTGCCCTGGCAGGCTAGTTTAGCGCATGTAGCTGCTTTGCTTGGATAGCAGCCTTGTTTAAACGAAAAAGAAGAAGAGTTGATTTTTATATGCCGACTTTCTCTACCACTTAAGGCAGAATCAAACTGGCTTACGATCACCTTCCCTTCCTCTCCCCACAACAGACACCCTGTGAGGTAGGTGGGGCTGAGAGAGCTCTAAGAGCTGTGACTAGCCCAAGGTCACCCAGCTGGCTTCATGTGCAGGAGTGGGGAAACAAATCCAGTTCCCCGGACTAGCCTCCGCCACTCATGTGGAGGTGTGGGGAATCAAACCCGGTTCTCCAGATCAGAGCTGTGCGAATGGTGAATTCTGGCCTTCTGTTTACATTGGCTCTCCAGTGGTGAAATTCGGGTGCAAATTAGGGAGGACCAGGGTTTTTTTGGCCAGAGCATCCCTCCCTTAGGCAGCCACTTTGTATTTGGGGAGTTAGCTCCTTTAAGATGGCATCAGGTTATGTGCCCAGTATTCAGGTTTCCAGCGTGGCCGCTGGAGGGAAAGAGCCATCTTGCCCACCTGAACCATCTTAAGTCAACTGCTCTAGGAAGCCTACAAGCCATAGACGTGCCTGCTTCTCATGATGGAGGAGTAGGTGGCTGTTAATGGAGCCATTAAGGAGAAAGATGGTGACTAACCTGAAGCATGGGGGGAGATCAATTTAGCTTTCTTCCCCCCCCCCCAGGTACTGAAAGCACTTGGGCTGTCCCAGCAGGGGAATGTTGTGTATTCAAACCCTGCTTCTATAGAACTCCAGGGACCCCTTTTGCTACTGGGATTAATTCCCCGCAACTGCGTAGGGGGATGTAAGGGAGAGCATGTGAGGTTTAGGAAGAGCGAAAACTGCTGTAATTTTTACATGGAGAGTTAATACAGTTTGCTGACAAAGAAGCAAAGAACAATGGAAGTCGCTGTGGGAGTAGAGTCAAATATAATAAATGGGGGGCTTAGCGTGAAAATGCATTCTAGAGAACCTCCCCCCGCCCCTTAATGCAGGGATGCCCATCTCAGAGAGCAACGGAGTCACCATCTTGTAGAAGCCTTTGTAATTTTCCCCACCAATAATGTCAACTCCATTTTAATCCTGCAAACATCAGTTCTCCAGTCCTCTTCCTGATTCGCCCCCCCATGAGTGATTCATTGCCTGGAGAAAGAAAATACTCATGGGATTGGGATGTGTGGGTGGGAAGACTTTAAAAGAACATTCACAGTCGAAATCCTCTCTGCCTGTCTTTCTACTCACACCTGGGCCAGGCACTCGTCAGCTGAACCCGAGCAGCTGCGAATCAGTGCGGTGGGGAGGATGCAAAATGCCCAGGGAAAAGCAGTGGAGGCTTAATTTGCCGTTTCCTACTGGCAAACCCCTCTTCCCAGACCCCTTCCTGACTGCTGCTTCTCCACTGTATTGTGTGGTCCGTCTTGAGTCTCAGAGAGAAAGACGGGCGATAAATAAAGTACATAAATACGCATGAACACTTGAAGCTGCCTTATACTGAATCAGACCATCACAGTCAGTATTGTCTACTCAGACCGACAGCGGCTCTCCAGGGTCTCAGGCAGGGGTCTTTCACATCATCTACCTGCCTAGTCCCTTTTAACTGGAGATGCCGGGGATTGAATTTAGGACCTTCTGTATGCCAGGCATTTGCTCTACAAACTGAGCCACTTCACATGGCATTCTTCCCACTATCGTCTTGTGGCTGTCCAGTGACAATCCAGTATGTCTGATTTGGGCTGTGATGTTTATTTATATATTTGGAGCATTTATATCCTGCCTTTACATAGAAATGTACCCATGATAGTTTACACAAGGAATTAACCCAGGAAAACCACACACACACACACACACACACACACACACACACACAAATCAAACAAAACGCGTTGGCAGCAATACACAAATCAGCGGACAATCTTTTTATCAGAACAAATTCTGGAGGGTTAGCCACGCTCGTCTGTTGCTGCTGAACAGATTTCTGCTTGTGACATGACAGCAGCTTAAAATGGGGGGGGGACTATTGGGGGGTGGTATTTTCTCCAACTCACTCCATCAGTGGTATGAAATCCTTACAAATCAGTTTAAACAACTTCCAGAAAAGCAAACATTTCCCCCAGCCGAGGGAACATTTGCGATACAGCAGCAAAATGAAAATGAGGGGCTCTTGTGCGGGCACAGACTTGCCCAATTTCATGCTAGGCTACAAATTACAGAAAGGTCGCAAGAAATATTCTCCAAGGTGCTGCGTGACTCTCAGTGTTGACGCTTCTGCTGCTAAGCTCGCCTTCACCGGGCTATTTACCATTTGGCGCTACAAATTTAAAAGTAATAGGGGAAGGGCTGTAGGAGTCATGCCGAAATGGCCTTTCCCTGGTAACAGGGTTGCCAGTGGACAAGAAGGCCTTTAACCCCCTTCCCCTTCAAAAGCAGCCGAGGAGATGGCTGCATCTTTCCCACCTGTACTGTGCAATAGTCTCATCTTCTGCTCCATTCCACTATGGGTGCAAGGAGCAGGAGGGCCCCAGGTATGCCATGAGGGAGAGTTGGGTGACTGAAGGAAGCAAGTGTCGTCCTTACTTCAACTGGAGAGATTAAGGCTGGGGTGAGAAGGGGCGCCTTGACTTCCTGGTCCGGGGGCTGATTGAGAAGTTTGAACGGCCCCGGGAAAAGCCAAGCCGAGCAGCGGTCTTACCTTGAGTTCCTTCGATCTGTCCATTCGCTTCCGGCTTTCCATATGTCAGGGAAAAGTGCAGAAAGCATTTGAGTAGTACTCCTGGTCCTGCCTCCCCCGTGAGGAGAGGCAAACCAGCAATTCATCTTAGGCGAATCTAATGGATGGGTAACTATTTCTTTACTTTACAGGTTCGACTGCAACCAGTTACAGCAATATGCGAACGGCCCCATGGTAATGAACCCAACCCTGAACCGCTGTTTGTTTGAAACAAAGGTGTGGGTTATCTGTTGAGAACTGAACAGCTGTCACAGAAAGTTCATTCTCGGTGTGAAATTACTTGTTTGGTGGGGATGAGGTCCCCCAATGTGGAGTTGGCTTGAGACTGCAGTATGCCCCCTTCGTTGCTGTTTTTTCCCTTCTTGGGCAGGGTGCCTGTCTTTTTTGCCCCACCTAGGGTAAATGAAAGCCTGGGGGTTAATTAAAGTTGGGGAAAGCAAAGTGTGTGTGTGTGTGGGGGGGGGAGAATATGGCAGACCTGGTGTCCTTTGCCAATCTTTGCAATTGTATTTTAACACTCAGCTCTGTGCTGAGCTATCCACAAAAGTGTTGTTCGACCTTCTGTTTCTCCACTTTCTCCATTTCCCCCCTCCTTTTCTCTCTCCTAGGGTCTCTCTCCTACCCCGCTTCTTTTCAGTAATCACTACCTGACCTTTCTCCCTTGGATGAGACTCCTGCATCCCTCCCTCGAGTCACCCTGTGTACTGTAACATCTTAGGAGAAGACATTATGTCTTGACCAAGAAATGCAGACTGGGCCTGTTTGGGAGCAGGTTGTTCTGGATTATCCAGAGTATCTTGGAGAGCACCTGTCCCAGGCGGGTGCCCTTGCTTTTTCCCGGATCAGAGGGTTTATCTTTAATCCCCTTTCCCTTTTCAGGTTAAGTCAATCAGGGTGTGTTGCTGGACCTCTTTAGAGAGTTGGCCCTGCCGCTGTGTCTTAGAGAGAAGCACTTAAGCCTGCAAATGCCTTGAGTCAACCAGGTTGAACCCCTACGAACCTTTGCTTTCAGCAAAGAGAAATAAATTAAAATATTTCTGTTTTGGCATGAGACCCGAGCCCTGCGGGACTGAGCTCAGTTCCACAAGGCCTGTAAGACAGAGATGTTCCACCAGGCCTTATGGTTGAGGGCAGCTACATTTCCATCACGGCCGGCCTCCTTGGGCTCCCTGTGCCTAATTTTCTGTATTTTGTATATTGATTTATCTTCTGCCTTCCACCTGGCTATGATGCCACTGGTACTAATGTTAAAGGTGTCATTGATTTTTGGCTTAGTTGAATTGTTAAAACATGTTACAGATTTTAATATTATTTATTTATTACACAATACTGTATTTTAACTGATTTAAGCTGCCCTGATGCCGATCTTGGTTGGGAAAGGGCAGGTTAAAAATCTAATAAACTAAACTAAGTGGTTCAGGTCCCACTCCTTGTAGCTAGGGTTGCCAACCTCCAGGTGGTTAGCAAAAACAAAGCACCAATACTAAATAGACAAGCTGTGAGAAATAATAGTATCAAGCTCGCAAATTATAATATAACTGCGCTTTTGCATATAATTTGTGAGGTTGATACTATTATTTCACACAACCTCCAGGTTGTGGCTGGAGATCTCCTGCTATTACAACTGATCTCCAGCTGATAGAAATCAAATCACCTGGAGAAAATGGCCGCTTTGGCAATTGGACTCTATGGCATTGAAGTCCCTCCCCTCTCCAAACCCAGCCCTCCTCTGGCTCCACCCTCAAAAATCTCCAGGTATTTCCCTACTTTGAGCTGGCAACCCTACTTGTAGCTAAAATCTGCTTTCTTCCTCTTTTACTTTCTAGTATCAAGCCTGATGATGAGTTCTGGGGAGCTCAAAAGCTGGCACACTATTATGTGTCATTGAATTGGTCCTAATAAAAGCTATTCATGGATTGTTTTTGAGGCTTTTTGGTTCTTGTCCTGCCTGTGGGTGATGATAGTTTTTTTTCTTCTCTTTTGAGCGCTGACTCCATTTATTTTTATTTATTTACTCAATTTATGTAACTTCCTGTCTACAAACCTACAAAAATGAGAACAGCATTGGTTCTTGTAGGTTATCCGGGCTGTGTAACCGTGGTCTTGGTATTTTGGTTACACAGCCCGGATAACCTACAAGAACCAATGAACTCTGACCATGAAAGCCTTCGACAATATGAGAACAGCAGTTCCAATATTTAAAAAACAACAACCAAAAAATAACACATGATAAAATAACAGAAAAAAAATAAAATTGTTTTGTTGCAGCAATCATAAAGTCATCGGTTAAAGTTAAGGGCCATCAGTTCAAACTATAAAATGCTGTATCATAATTAAAATCCGTGTCAGATTAAGGTTAAGGGCTGAACCTGCACAGAATTAAATCTGGCTCTAAACACTGAATCCGGGGCTTTTAAGGAACTTGTCAGGGCAATGAAAAGCAACCACGATTGGGTGGAAGGAGATGGAAGATGTAGGTTCAGATTATGTGTTCCCTTTTGAGACCATGTTTTCTACCTGAATACATACATGGCTGGTTCTCTCTGCGTCCTGGCAGAACAGGTGAAAAAAACTGCCCTACGTTTGAAGCTTTCTTCCAAGAAACAGAAATTAGCAAGGAAAGGGAAATTTTCAATAAATGAGGGAAAGCTTGAGGGATCCTACTAGAGATGGTAGTTGAAGGCAGTCTGAGATAATTTCATTAATGCATCAGGAAAAGTTTCGAGAAGGAATAAATAATCTCAAGAGCACTGGAATATGTTTATAAGTAATTGCGCAATGAATGTGTCAAAGAGCCAGTGTGTTGGACGAGGATCCGAGAGACCCAGGTTTTAATTCCCTGCCTGCCATGGGAGCTTGCTGGGTGACTTTGGCCCAGTTGTACATTCTCAGCCTTACCTACCTCATAGGGTTGTTGTGAGGAAAAAATGAAGGCGAGGAGAACAATGTAAGCTGCTCTGGGTTGCCACTGGGAAGAAAAGCAGAGTAGAAATGAACATATTTTCAGAAATATTAATATTCGTGTGGCTCCTTAGCGGCTTATAGGGGCATAAGCATTCTTCAGATGGGTGATGTGGTGTGCTATTGAGGTTACACTGTTGGATAGGGTTGCCAGGTCCCTCTTCGCCACTGGCTAGAGGTTTTTGGGGCGGAGCCTGAGGAGGGTGGGATTTAGGGACGGGAGGGACTTCAGTGCTATAGAGTCCAATTGCCAAAGCGGCCACTCTCTCCAGTGAACTGACCTCTGTCGGCTGGAGATCAGTTGTAATAGCAGGAGATCTCCAGCTAGTGCCTGGAGGTTGGCAACCCTACCGTTGGAATACAACCAGAGAGACCCCGGCTGGTCATGGGAAGGTTAGTCACTATCAGCCTTACCACCCTCAAAGGATAGTTGTGAGGGTGAATTGGAAAAGGGAGGCAGCATGTATACTACCCTGACTTCCTTGGAGGAGTTTGGGATCAAAATGCAACGGACAACAAAAATGGGGTTACGTCCACAAAGGTTTTGCAACAATACCATGACTCTTAAAGCAGGAGTTGTGTTTACTCAAAAATAATTCCCACATCAGTGATTATTTGCAGGCAAACGTGCTGGAATGGAACCTTGGTCTGTAGAAGCCCAAGCAAATAACACGGCTCCTGCTCTGGGAATTAATATTCCACTTGCAATTCAGAAGATGATATGATTAGCCTAAGTAATGAACTGGTGGAAAGGTGTCAATACTTGGCTAGTAAGATAGCATCCTTTGGGTAAACACACGGATTACAACCCGGTAGCGCAAACATTGTTGATTATGTGATCCTTTACTTATGATTCAGAACTGTGATGGACTGAAATGTGGATTCATAGTTTCTAAATTGTGGTAGGGCTTTAAAGAGGGGTATGTGTGTGCGTGCGTGCAAGCCAATACCCAGCATCAAATCTGTTCTGGAGAACCAAGGTCGGTTTGGGGTTCCCAGCCTGTGTCCTGTGTGAACAGCCACACATTTCTTCAATTCCTGTGGACACCAAGCCTGATTTGGGTCACAACTGCGATGCCGTGTGGTGAAGGTGAACATAAGAAAGGCCATGATGGATCAGGCCAAGGCCCATCAAGCCCAGCAGTCTGTTCACACAGCGGCCAACCAGGTGTTTGAGCCTTCCCCTGCTGTGACATTTTCCTGATCTGAAACAGCCATGAGGGACATGATGTTTGACCCATTGGGGAAATCCGTGTGGACACTTGTGGATTTCCCAAATGGACCAGAGACACCCTTCCCAGACTGTTTCAGGTCAGGAAAATAGAGGCAGGGATACTGAAGCCCCTTTCTCACATGTGCCCCAGTCATGATCCAATTTAAGCTCTCTGCGTGCAGGAACTGAGGAGAACCCACAACTCATGTGTGCCTGTTACACAGGATGGAGGGTAGGGACCCCAGACCCAACCTGTCTTCCATAATGTGTGAACCCAGGCTTATTTAGAAGATGACAACTGAGCTTGAGCATTCCCTTAGAATTCTTCAAGAACTGCAGTTGGGATGACTCCCCGATAGTTCATGAGGCTGGAAATAGGCAGTGTGTGCTGGTGCTTCTCCACTACTAATACTACTAGCTGAAGAGAAGAAGAAGAGTTGGTTTTTATATGCTGACTTTCTCTACCACTTAAGGAAGAATCAAACCAGCTTACAGTCACCTTCCCTTCCCCTCCTCTCCAAGGAGGAAATTCACAGTTGACATCTGACTAAAAGTCCCTGTGGAGGACAACTGTACAACAAAATGGAGTTAGGTCCTTAGAATTGTCTCTTGGGTGAATTTTTTGTCTGTCACAGTTGGCTTTGTAACGGGGCCTAGCTTATTTATTTAATTTTGTTTTATTTTACAAAATTTCTATCCCACCTTTCTGCCTTCATAAGGGCTTGTCTCATCTAGGGTAGCCGACTCCAAATCTGGAGAACTGAGTCTAATCTCTCCCATCTCCCTGGCTATCTTGAGATTGTCTACCTGACTGAACAGAGCAAGGCCGATTTTGAGGGGGACCAGCCTCATCACGGCAACAGCATTGTGCGAAGAGGACAGTATCTTGACTAAATGCCAAGAGATGATCAGATTGTGGGGAAGGAGACCATAGATCACCTAGAGGTCCTCCTGGCTGATTCTGTCAAGGAGCACTTGGTCAGTTAATGCAGCAGTTGCCTTTTTGGAGAGATGCTGGCTTTGACTTTGGAAGAACAGGTGAGCAGCTCGCAACAGCCTCGTGGCTGCTTCTCTACCTCCCATCACTTTGTGGGAGAGGAAAATCGATAAGTACCACTTTGAGATTCATGGGAGGAAATCTTATCTCTTGATGGATCCCCGGAGATAAAAGTCCAAATGAAATTCCGCCGCCCAGTGATGAAGGGCAAGAGAAACCCTTTGTGAGTTTCCGAACGGGGAAGGCGGGTGCGCGCTCATTTGTTAGGGACTCTATAAAGGGTAATAATAAATCACAGTGTCCTGATGGCATTATTGATTTGGAGGACCTTCGGTGCATCAGAAAAGAAGCACTACCTTCCGTGATCACCTTTCTCAGGTGGAAGGAGATGAAGCCGTGTCACCTGGGGTCTTTCCCTACCTTGTTTCTGGATAAGATATGACTGCCACAAGGTAATTGGTTTGAACTGTCGGGTTCATGCAGTTGAGACGCATTGTAGGGATGAGCCCCACCTGTCTTACTGTGCCAGGTTGTGGCTCTGACATGCTACATGTCATCTCTTGCCACAGGGGTTGTCATTAAGGCAAGGTAATTAATGTTTGTGAACCTGTATTGTCTGCTCTGACTGGCAGCAGTTCTCCAGGGTCTTGGACAGAGAAAGGCTTGTCCTGAGATGTTTTACTTGGAGCTGTCTGGAGTTAAACCTGGCATCTGGAATCATGCGCCCTGCCTGTGAGTCACTGCAAAAATGCTCTGCAGTGACATGATATTTTGATGTGCTACTAATACATGGATGTGGGTGTGCCATTTCTGGTAGGAAGAATGCAAAGACATGAACTCTGTCTCTCCCCCCCCCCCACCTTTCCAGTCTTTTAAGGGTAGAAATAACCATGTGTTTTTTGGAGCCGTGGACTCTGATCTGGAGAGCCGGGGTTGATTCCCCACTCTTCCAAATGAGCGGCGGAGGCTAATCTGGTGAACTGGATTTGTGTCCCCACTCCTACGCATGAAGTCAGCTGGGTGACTTTGGGCTAGTCATACTCTCTCAGCCCCACCTACCTCATAGGGTGTCTGTTGTGGGGAGGGGAAGGGAAGGTGATTGTAAGCTGGTTTGAGTCTCCCTTAACTGGTAGAGAAAGTCGGCATATAAAAACCAACTTCCCACTTCTTCTTCTTCTTCCTCCTCCTCCTCCTCCTCCTCTTCTTCTTCTTCCTCTTCCCCCTCCTCCTCCTTGCTGGCTATTCCCTAATCCCCGCAGCACACGCAAGGCCATATGTGTCGCTGAGCAGGGGCAGGTTCACTTCCCACTATGTGGCACCAGGGCGGTGAACTGTTCAGTGGTCTTCCTCCAAGGTTTCTGTGACCCCATACTGGATCAAACGGTAACTCCCAGAAAGGTCATGTGAGGCCATGAATTTCAAAAAACAAAAGTGATCCAGGTTCTGCCTTCAAAACTTGGAGCTTTATGCACTTTTTAAAAAAAATGCAAGTTGAACATAAGAACATAAGAAAGGCCATGCTGGATCAGACCGAGGTCCATCAAGTCCAGCAGTCTGTTCACACGGTGGCCAACCAGGTGCCTCTAGGAAGCCCACAAACAAGACGACTGCAGCAGCATTATCCCGCCTGTGTTCCAAAGCACCTAATATTATAGGCACGCTCCTCTGATCCTGGAGAGGATAGGTATGCATCATGAGTAGCATTCATTTTTACTAGTAGCCATGAAGTTGGATTTATCCAAAATAAGCACATCCATGTAACTGGGCAAATAAAACTCTTGTTTTTCTTATGGTTATAGGGAGGGGAAGGAGCTGAGTATTGGGTGGCACAGCAAGCCCCTCCTGACTCATCCACATGACAATAGCCTGTGTCTGAGCTGTACCATGCATCGGCCAGTTTTTTCGCACTGCCGCTACCTTCTCATTACAGACATCCTTAAACGCAAATTCTCCGAGGCTCCTTGGTGCTTGCAGTCTGCTCAAGATGTTTATCCCTGGGCAGTTGGAAAGTTACCAGCGACGCAAAGGAAGCATCTGAAAAATGAAACTAGCTGAAGACGCATTCAGTCTCTAGCTGCCCGCTGGAATCTTATTGGACGGTCTGGAAGGAACTTGCCTACAGAAGGCAGAAAGACTGTGCAACTGCGTAGCAGTGCAGGAATGACTTGGTGGTAAAAATGGCGCTCGTCCCATTTGGGTTGTGCTTTAACAGCACTCGTGAGTGACACAGTCCTACCTGAGATTTGCCCCTTTGCTGGCTGTGACCCTTCAGACTCTGGTGGCACAAGGAAAAGGCCCTGCTTGAGTCTGATTCCTTATCATGGTGTAGTGGTTAAGAGCGGTGGTTTCGGAGCGGTGGACTCTGATCTGGAGAACCGGGTTTGATTCCCCACTCCTCCACATGAAGCCTGCTGGGTGACCTTGGGCTAGTCACAGCTGTCTTAGAGCTCTCTCAGCCTCACCTACCTCACAGGGTGTCTGTTGTGGGGAGAGGAAGGCGATTGTAAGCCGGGTTGATTTTTCCTTAAGTGGTAGAGAAATCGGCATATAAAAACCAACTCTTCTTCTTCTGCTTCTTCTTCTGCTTCTTCTTCCTCTTGATGTTGGGAGTGTATCCAGAGCTACCTCTGGGCTGTAGGCCAGATGTCTCCCAGTGGCCTTGCCCATTGAAGTGCACAGTCTCTTCATGCACACAACCAGGGTTGCCAGGTCCCTCTTTGCCATCAACGGGAGGTTTTTGAGGTGGAGCCTGAGGAGGGTGGGGTTTGGGGAGGGGAGGGACTTCAATGCCATAGTGTCCAATGACAAAGTGGCCATTTTCTCCAGTGGAACTGATCTCTATCAGCTGGAAATCAGTTGTAATAATGGGAGATCTCCAGCCACCATGGCTGACTCATTGTGGTTACGGTATGTGCAGCCAACAAGTCTCCATGCTCACAGGTCACATGCCCCAGACCACAGTCTTTAACCCATTGTATTCATTATGTGGTTGATACCATCATGTACCAAAGGGGCCTTCGATAGTTTTGCATTCTCGTTCATGCTCAGTTTGTCTTGCGCGTGTTTCTTTCTGGCAAATGTTACCCTCTCCCTGTTCCTTTTAGGTTGTGTGTTTTGCCCACGCTGTCCTCCAAGGGCGGCTGTAATCTAATAATGAGACCCCAGCCAGCCCGAATCCAGAGCAGCCTTTCCTCCTTGGTGTCGGACCTCTGTCATCCTCTTGGTTCTCGACCAGGCTTAATGAATATTCCCATAATGTTACCTTTCTAAGTGCGGTGCTCTTTAAAATACCATCGAGGTGATAAATTGCCTTTTTCTTTGCAAGAGAAGGCATGGACAATGGAAAGTCACCTTGACAGGAACAGGCTGAGGCAGGGAGAGAGGGGACCGCTCAGCCCATTAATCCCAAGTGCAATTACACCAACTTTCTCACCAATTTTCGAGACTTCCTTATCCCAGAGACTCGAGCACGTTTTTAACCAAATGAACTTGTTTAAATTTTAAAAAGTTTGTAATCAGTAAGCCCATACTATGGATCCTGGCACCATGGCAGTTCAAGGGATGCTACTTGGGGCAGTTTTTAAGACATGGTTAAAGGTGCTGGGCGGGTTTGAATCTGGGAGGCTCAGGTTTGAATCCCCAGTCTGCCATGGAAGCTTGCTAGGTGACCTTGGGCCAGTCACACCCTCGGCTTAACCTAAAGGGAGAGGCTGTGGCTCAGTGGTAGAGCATCTCCTTCATAGGCAGAAGGTCCCAGGTTCAATGTCCAGCATCTCCAGCTAAAAAGATTGTGTGATATGAAAAGATTATGTGATGTGAAAGACCTCCACTTGAGACCCTGGAGAGCCGCTGCCAGTCTGAGTAGACAATACTAGCCTTGATGGACCAACAATATAAGTAGGGTTGCCAACCTCCAGGTATTAGCTGGAGATCTCCTGCTATTACAACTGATCTCCAACCGATAGAGATCAGTTCACCTGGAGAAAATGGCCGCTTTGGCCATTGGACTCTATGGCATTGAAGCCCCTCCCCTGCCCTCCTCAGGCTCCACCCCCAAAACCTCCCACCGGTGGTGAAGAACGATATGGCAACCCTAAGTATAAGGCAGTTTCATGTGCACAGTAATGAGTGGGAGGGGAAGGATTTAGCCCCCTCCCCTGTGCACTATCACAGCTAAAATAGACCTGTTGCTTTCCACTTTACATGGGAATGGGAGGACATGTGGTTCCTGGTGTCTGCATCTATTGACTTGGGGAGGGGGAAAGGGGAGAAAATCCGACCGAACATAGCTGGTCAGGGTTGCTCTGGCCGATGATGGGGAGGGGGCTTCAGTGCCTGTTCGGCTGTTCCCCCTCCCTGTGCTACTACCATGACTCATTCAAAGTAAACACCCAAACTTGGTTTGCAAAACTGATCGGTTTTGCAGAATCCTGCTTCTGTCAGTACAGAATCTGGCTTTTTCATCTTCTTCCCAGAACAACAGGGTAGAAAGACCGTCTGCACGTATCACTTCCATGTTCAGTTTTTTAAAAAAGATCGCTCCACAGCACAGAGTATTCAAGAAGCCGTAGAAGCGTTGCACGTGAGCATTGTTCAGCAGCACAAGATGCTGCTTTTGTGCCTCCTGGATTAGCACTCTTGGATTTTCTGTCCTTGCAAATTCCCCCCTTCGGAAGCCAGGGTAACGGAAGCAAGCTTGCGGTTATCAACTGGAAAGGCCAGGAAGGGAGGAGGAACTGGGTGATAGGGGGAAGGTGAACACCTGTGTTGGTTCCCACCATTACCTCCCTTTCTGCTCCCAGCTGCCCTCTGAAAGTTTATGCCTAGCAGGTAACTTCCTGGGACTTTTATGGGATTGCTTTAGTTCCAGTTCATTTAGCCTTGGTTGCTTCTTTCATATCCAAGTGGAGGAGCTCAACTCCCTCTGGGGATCTTGCGAGAGGAGGATGTAAGTATGGCAGCAGAGTGAAAGAGAGAGACAACTTTGGTCTCAGTTCACTTTTTGCATTGGTTATCGGTGGGAGGCATAATGTGAATTCTCGCGTCGCCCCTTGTTATGAATTATTCCACGCTGTCTCGAACTGCAGCGTTGGAAGCGCCGAGGACGGGCAGCGCTGGCCGAGTCCCAGGCCGCCTGTCTTTGTCTATGCAAAGATGGCAACAATACTCTGTGCAAGCAGAATTATGCCAATCAATGCAATTTATGCATATTTTAGATTTTGTTTGGAAGACGTTTGTAGGCTTCATTGGGGGGTGGGGGTGGAAAAACTCCAGAGATTGTTTTTTTGAGGCCATGGAGAATTATGCTGGCTGGTAGAGGCAAATGCCAGGGTAGGGTTTTTATTTGGGGGGGTATTAGGCAGGAAACATAACCAAACGCTCCGAGGAAGGGATGTGGAGTTGGCATTGGGGGCGCTGAACTATGAACAGCACTCTTTTCAGATCGCTGCTTTTGTGTGTACTAAAAGCATTTCATACACATGATCTCAGTTAGATAGATGGAGTTACATTCTAGCTGTATCTGAAGAAGTAAGCTTTGACTCACAAAAGCTCATACCCTGCCAAAAATTTTGTTAAGTCTTTTAGGTGCTACGGGACTCTTGCCCTTTTCTGCTGCTACAGACAAAGATGGCTACCCATCATGATGATCTCAGTTGTCACAACAGCTTCATGTCATGGGGGGAGGGCACGTGATATCACATGGTGTCATACCATTAATGGTAGAAACTTCCACGCCCCACTAGCAATTATGCCATATGGTATTTGTGAATGTCTGTAGTCAGCTGTGGCTCAGTAGTAAAAGCATCTGCTTTGCACGCAGGAGGTCCTGGGTTCAGTCCCTGGCATCTCCGGTTTAAAGGATTGGGTAGTAGGTGAGGTGAAAGACCTCTGCCAGAGACCCTGGAGAGCTGCTGCCAGTCAAGAGGAGACAATATGGTCTGGTTCTGTGGAAGGCAGCTTCATGTGGCTTTGGAGAGATGGATTATTCATCTCTCACGTGCTCTGTTTGACAAAGAAAAAACAACAACATGGGAAGTAGCTATGTGCTGAATGTAAAATGGGCTTTGTGAATAACCAGATTTGTCTCCTGGCTCCACATTTACCTGTATGATCATCACAAGTAGGCAGGCATAGAAGCCTTTAGAAGATGCACTCAACTTTGTGGATAAGTTAACAACCCTGAGATTGCAACCTGCTGCCCCCAAACACAGTATTGGGAACAAAGCCTGACAACGGGCATTCCGATTTCCTTAGAGGAACCTCAGCAGTAAACCTCTGAATCCCAAGTGTCAGGAGGCAACATCAGGAGAAGGCCTTGGTCTCTATGCCCTGTTATTGGCCCTCCATAGGGTTGCCAGGTCCCTCTTTGCCACAAGCGGGAGTTGTTTTGGGTGGAGCCTGAGGAGGCCGTGGTTTGGGGAGGGGAGGGACTTCAATGCCATAGTGTCCAATTGCCAAAGCGGCCATGTTTTCCAGGTGAACTGATCTCTATCGGCTGGAGATCAGTTGTAATAGCAGGACATCTCCTGCTATTACCTGGAGGTTGGCAACCCTAGCCCTCCAGCATAACTGGTTGGCTGCTGTGTGAGGTGGGACAGCAGACTAGACGGACCCCTAGTCGTTCTGATCCAGCAGGGCTCTTCTTATGTTTTTAACTGGTCCCAAACTGAAGTTACTTTCATAGCATTGCTATTTGAGTCTTTGTGGCTGAGAGGAAAAACCAATCACCACTGATACTAGGGTTGCCAGATCCCTCTTCACCACCGGCAGGAGGTTTTGGGGGTGGAGCCTGAGTAGGGAGGGGTTTAGGGAGGGGTGGGACTTCAATGCCATAGAGTCCAATTGCCAAAGCGGCCATTTTCTCCAGGTGAACTGATCTCTATCGGCTGGAGATCAGTTGTGATAACAGGAGATCTCCAGCTACTACCTGGAGGTTGGCAACCCTAACTGATACAGATGTACCTAATGTGAGGCGTGGGGTATAGACCCAGAGATAACATGTTCAGCAAAAGAGCCAAGTGCATTCCCTGTGGTGTCTTTTGTGTCAAGCAGCATTCGAGATCAAGCGCTTTGAATTTGGCAGCTCATGTTCACAATGGCTTTAAGTTACCTCTTTAAAAAGAAATTGAGTGCAGGGATGACCAGCCAGGACATCCCTGGAGCAGTCCGATTTGAAAGACCAACACAGCAAGAAAAGTTTTGCTCATTAGCCATTTCGGACCTTTTAAAATGCCGCTCCCCCCCAAAGCGATAATAGTACGTGCTGAGATCTTATTACGCAGTTCTCGCCTCTCCATTAAACACTAAATTAAAGCCTGCTTTTCCCTGTGTGAGGGGGGGGGGAGAAAAATGGGGGAAATATTTGACATTGGAGGTCAAACATTATGAATGACACAATAGGTTATGTATCATATTTATTGTTATGAATATTTATGACTCAACCAAATAGCACGGCCGTTTACTTTCCATCTGTCTTGTTAAGCAATTACCAGCCTGGCTGCTGGGAAGTGCGGGGTGAGCGGCTCGCAATCTCGCTCTCCGTACTGCAATGTGATTCTTTGTCTCCAAGAAAGCCGTCTTCTCATCCTCGCACGGGCAAAGGCAGCCGAACAAAAACCCAGTCGTCCCTCAGCTGTCCCCTCCTTGTCTCTCAAGGTAGAATGAGTTACATGATCATTTTAAAAAGACTTAAAAAAAAAAAGAGATCCCATATTCAGTCTTTGGATCTTCTATTAGGAGGGGGAGAATTGGCCTGGGTGGAGGGGTGCTTTTACCCTGTCCTTCTTTGCCATTTTCTTCACTGCTAGGGAGAACTTACAGGCGCTTGTGTATGTTCAAATGTTCAAATATGTTCAAAATGATCAGGGGGCTACAGCAACTGCCCTATGAGGAGCGGTTGAAACGCTTACGGCTGTTTAGCTTGGAAAGAAGGCGGCTAAGGGGAGACATGATAGAGGTCTATAAAATTATGCATGGTATGGAGAGAGTGGACAGGGAGAAGCTGTTCTCCCGCTCTCATAATACCAGAACGCAGGGTCATCTGCTGAAGCTGGAGGGCGAGAGTTTCAAAACTGATAAAAGGAAGTATTTCTTCACATAACACATAGTGAAACTGTGGAACTCCTTGCCCCAGGATGTGGGGATGCCTGCCAACTTGGAAGGCTTTAAGAGGGGAGTGAACATGTTCGTGGAGGAGAGGGGTATCCATGGCTACTAGTCAGAATGGATACTAGTCATGATGCATACCTATTCTCTCCAGGATGAGGGGCATGCCTATTTTATTAGGCGCTGTGGAACACAGGTAGGACGATGCTGCTGCAGTCGTCTTGTTTGTGGGCTTCCTAGTGGCACCTGGTTGGCCACTGTGTGAACAGACTGCTGGACTTGATGGACCTTGGTCTGATCTAGCATGACCTTTTTTATATTCTTATGTTTTTCCCATAGTAGGTGTACAAGCAGATCGGTTGTGTTTTTCAATGGGAAATGACAGGGGAGGGGAACCCCCCCGCCACCTATTTTGTTTTCTTCCTTCAAAAGGCAGCTCCAGAGACTGCAAAAGGAAGAGGAGTAAGTCTTTTAAAACAGCCCCAGCACAGAATGATCACAGTGGTGAATGGTTCCACCCAAAGCTGATAATGATTGTGTGATATATAAAGGCACATGGACTGGGAGATGGGAGGATTTGAGGTTATATACTTGGGAAGGAAGGCTCTGTTTTGTGTTAAATCCTATATGTTTTAATTGTTATGGCAACCAGTTTAGAATGCTGGTAAGGAAATTCGTGCCACTCAAAACGGGGGATGTGATTTAAAATCTATTGTTCTCTTCTCAGTGGCTTAAATCACCTATTTTATTTTTTTTAATGCCCTTTTAATTTAACCCACCCTGGTCTGTGACACATAGCGGACGTGCACACATTCCGGGAACATATGAACTGATGTTGAGTTGAAATGGAAGAAGAGGGGAATGAAACCCAACCCAGAAAACAGAATCTGGGTACCAGAGGTTGGGTGGGATAAACAAAATATATAGATAATGAAAAAAATAATTTATTTAAAGCGCTATATCAAGAGAAAAAATATTTTAAAAAAGTTAAAACAGCACAATGGCATTTCCTAAGGTTGATATCTATAACCACATGCCAGGAGCATTTCGGCCTAGGTTGATAATTGCACACATTTTATATGGGAGACATATACAGCCCAGTATAACAATTTAAGACAGTCTTACCAGATTATTGTCGAAGGCTTTCAAGGTCAGAGTTCATCGGTTCTTGTAGGTTATCCGGGCTGTGTGACCGTGGTCTTGGTATTTTCTTTCCTGACGTTTTGCCAGCAGCTGTGGCCAGCATCTTCAGACTAACAAAGACTACAGACTAATTTCAGGAAACCTCCTGACTAACAAAGACTACAGTCCACAATAGCCATGTGGATTAGCTTTGGATTCCACATGTAAACAGATCACTTCAGGATACAATGGTTCCACATTAACATACCACACCCTCATTAGCACATTATCTTGATACTTACAGGACAATGGTTAGCACATTACCTTTGATACTTTGCAGGACAATGACTCAGCTCAAACCCAACTCCTTTCTGACTATATATTACTCTTCCTACACACTTGACACTGAGAGACACTGTCCTTCAGTGTTACTCCTCTGAAGATGCCTGCCACAGCTGCTGGCGAAACGTCAGGAAAGAAAATACCAAGACCACGGTCACACAGCCCGGATAACCTACAAGAACCGATGAATCTTACCAGATGTTTGTCTAATTGGTAATACATTATACAACCTATATACATACCTGGTCTGATATATATTGTCTGTATATGTATGTATATCTGTAAATGTGATATAGCGCTTTAAATAAATTATATTTTCATCATCTATATATTTTGTTTAATCCACCCAACCTTGGGTACCCAACTGACGTTGGGTTGAGTCAGGCGATCTGTCCCTCTAGCTCAGCGTCATCTACTCTGACTGGCAGCTGCTCTTCGGGGACTCAGGCAGAGACGGGTCTTCCCCAGCATCTGCTATGTGAGATCTTTTTAGAGGAAGATGCCAGGGACCGAACCTGGGACTTTTCTGCAAAGCAGGTGCTCTACCCCTGAGCCGCAGCTCAGCGCCCAAGACGATCACTCTCCAGCTGGCTTACCTTGTCGAGCTGAAATATTATGACTTCAAAAACCGAACGGGAGGCTAGCGGCGCTTTGCTGATGACCAGTAAAGCAATTGAAAGCTCAAATACCCACTCATCACCCAGCGCTTTTTAACTTCCCCAGAGCCAGAGCAGTGTGCGGTGCTGAGAGCCCCTTGGCATCGCTATAGCAAATTGCAACCCAGTGAATTGCTGTTGGCACTCTGCCGAGATGCCGGGGGCTTGCTGTCCTCTCGTCAACCAAACTGCTTTTGGCTGAGGAAGGAGCAGAAAGGGCTGCGGCTCCCCCATCTTATTCCAATGGTCTTCCCAGATACGGTTTTGTGTCGCTGTCCACCGCTTTCCACCTTTGCCCCCGTCTTCCCGGGGGCTGCATGCAGATGCCTGTCTTAACCCCAGTTAAGCGTAGAAGAAGGCACAAACCCAGTTCGCAAGTTGATTCCTGTGCAGGCAATTGAGCTTAAGAGTGGAATTTGTGATGTACGATCGCAGCTGCAGGAGTTAATTGGAGTTAGCGTCCACCCTGTTAACTAGGATCCTAAACCAGGGTTTTACTCAGGTTTTGAATTCTGGTTACCATGTGCGGAGGGGAACCAACTCCAGCTAACCTGCCTGCTTACATTTATATATCATGGGGTAACCCCCCTCACTTGGCTTCCATTGACTTTTAACTTTATGTGCTACCTAAAAGTAATCTATAGAGAGGCAGCGTGGTATAGTGGTTAAGAGCGGTAGACTCTAATCTGGAGAACCGGGTTGGTTTCCCCACTCCTACACATGAAGCCAGCTGGGTGACCTTGGGCTAGTCACAGTTCTCTTAGAGCTCTCTCAGCCTTGCCTACTTTACAAGGTGCCTGTTGAGGGGAGAGGAAGAGAAGGAGATTGTAAACCGGTTTGATTCTCCTTAAAAGGTAGAGAAAATCAGCATATAAAAACCAACTCTTCTTCTTCTAGTGTGGAAAATACACAGACCGCTTTCAGCCATCTTAGATACATGTACCTTCTGTCTAACCAAGCACAACAGCATGGTTTAAAATATGTAAGTTTTACATATTTCATTGCTTTCCTCCATAAGATCTTCCAAGGTGACTCATGTCATAAACTACAGTCCTAGCAGCAGAGCAAATGGGCAGCTAAAATAGCAAGAAGATACATAGCCATCAAATGTTCAGGAGGATTAAAGACGGATTTGCATGGTGCCTGGCAGATAAAGGAACAGGAAAACTTGGATGTACCGTGTGCTTGTTGGCTGTTCTATTCTTTGCTCCAGCCAGGGAGCAGAAGTGGATGCCACGGGGTCAGCTTGTTCCTGCCCTGGATCTTGGCTTTCCGAGGCAGAAAATCGTAATGCCTCCAAAGCAGAGAAAGTAATGTGAGATTTCCTTCCTAAGCGGAATCACACCTTTTGAAGCCCATTCCCTTTAGTGGACTTAGGAGGGTGGGATGCTTAGCACTGTCAAACATGGATTTCTCCTTTATCTGATTTATGCCATTTCAACCTAGCAGTCCCAGTGGACCCTGGTTCACATTGGCGGCACAAGACCTGTATTGTTTCCTTGGCATCCAGCCCCCCACCCTTAGCTGAAATCTGCTCCAATCGCCAAAGGGGCCATTTTCTCCAGGGGAACTGATCTCTATCGGCTGGAGATCAGTTGTAATAGCAGGCGATCTCCAGCTATTACCTGGAGGTTGGCAACCCTAGTTTGCAAGGCTGGCAAAGCTGTGCTGTAGATTTCTTAACCTGCTCATGGATTGAGGCCTGTTTCTGCTCTCTCTTTTCCCTTCCTTCCCCTGTCTTTTCACTTGGCAGCTTAACGCTGCTGGCTTTTCGGCCACAGGCAGGCTGGCTCTTCAACTTCCTGGGGAAGTTCTCAGTGGGCCTCTGCCCCGGATGTCCACTGACAGCCAGAAGCAAGTAGAGCTGTATAGCTCCAGTGCAACTGAGGCTCTTGGACTTAGCTTGTCTGTGGCCGGTTTGAACGTCCTCGTCTGCCCCGTCTTCTATCTTCCATGGCACTGCTTGGAGTAAGCATTGTGGCTGTGATGTAAAGCGGGGGGTGTCTAGGGGACTAGAGCAACTGTCCTATGGAGAGCGGTTAAGACACTTAGGGCTGTTTAGCTTGGAAAGAAGGTGGCTGAGAGGAGACATGATAGAGCTCTATAAAATTATGCATGGTTTGGAGAGAGTGGACAGGGAGACGTTTTTCTCCCTCTCCCATAATACTAGAACACGGGGTCATCTGCTAAAGCTGGAGGGTGAGAGATTCAAAACAGATAAAAAGAAGTATTTTTTCACACAACGCATAGTTAAATTGTGGAACTCCCTGCCCCAGGATGTGGTGATGGCTGCCAACTTGGAAGGCTTTAAGAGGGGAGTGGACATATTCATGGAGGAAAGGGGTATTCATGGCTTTAGTTAAAATGGATACTAGTCATGCTGCATACCTATTCTCTCTAGTATCAGAGGAGCATGCTTATTATATTAGGTGCTGTGAAACACAGGTAGGATGGTGCTGCTGCAGTCGTCTTGTTTGTGGGCTTCCTAGAGGCACCTGGTTGGCCACTGTGTGAACAGACTGCTGGACTTGATAGGGCTTGGTCTGATACAGCAGGGCCTTTCTTATGTTCTTATGTCAAGTTGCAGCCGACATACGGTAACCCCATAGGGTTTTCACAGCAAGAAATGCTCGGAGGTGGTTTGCATGGCCTGTTTCCATGTGGGCTGAGAGAGTCCAGTGAGAACTGCGACTGGCCCAAGGTCACCCAGCAGGCTTCATTTGGAGTAGTGGGGAATCGAACCCAGTTCTCCAGATTGGAGTCCGCCGCTTTTAACCGCTACACCATGCGGCCTCTGATGTAAGGTTGCAAACCTCCTTCCCCAGAGCAGAAAGCTAGCTGGGATTGGCAGTTGCCGGTCCATCTCTGAGACGAGCTCTCCATCCTCCATCACTCTTAATTTCAGAGCAGTCCGATGCGCTTTGTTCTCTGTGTTGGCGCACCGTGCCACACGATCAAAGCAGATGGCATCGGCCAGACACCATCTCGAATCGCCCTGACTTAGGGCACTCGGTTAGGTAACTACGGTTATTCTTAGCGCTCCGCCTCTACACTCTTCCCCCGGGGAAAGGGGCCACTGGTTCTCTCCAGCTCTGCTCCACGTCTGTTTTCATTTCACATGTGAACGTTTCTCTGATCTTCCCATTGGACGCGGCTCTCACGGCGTGTTTGCTTGTGACTGACATGCTGTCGGCAAACATTGCGCGGTTCCGTCTGGAGCCGCTTGCATCTGCCGGGGAGGAAGAGGGTTCTGTTGGCTTTCAAAAGTTCTCTCCTCTGCACTGGAGAACCGAACCCAGCCATGAAATGTGCTATTCGTGGCATGTTTAATTGCTAGCTATTTCAATCATTATCTTCTTTTATTTAAAAAACAAAAGAAACAGCCATGTTTTGTTGCTGGAAGCCTGGAGAACTTCAGAATGGAAGGAGCGTTAATTGCATTTGTGCCGAGGTACAGCCCATCAAACCCTCCCAAATAACTGGGAAAAAATACATTTCCTCATCAAACCAGATTACGATGGGCCCTCTGCAAGCCCCAGGATTGAGTTAAGGTGTATGAAGGCAAGGGATGTACAAATAAGCATTTCACATTTTTATTTATGTGCATCACCGGGTAGACTGTTTTCTTTGGCAAATCTCCTGTTTTTGTTTGGGGGCTTTGCACCGCTTATGAACAATTAATGCACCAACAGGTGCTGTTTTAAGCAGCAATATTTCTGTCTGATTTTGTTAGTACAATGGGGGGGGGGGAATGGCTGTAGTTTCCTCCTGAATGTGGAGAAGCCATGAAACAAATCTGAGCTTTCGAATGGAACCAAAGTTATCTCAGAACTTGACAGCATCTATGATGATGATGATGATGATGATGATGAAGAAGAGTTGGTTTTTATATCTCATTTTTCTCTACCGTAAGGAGTCTCAAAGCGGCTTACAATCGCCTTCCCTCCGCCACCCCCAGCAGACACCTTGAGAGATTGGTGTGGCTGAGAGAGTTCTGAAAGAACTGTGACTAGTCCAAGGTCACCCAGCTGGCTTCATGTGGAGGAGTGGGGAATCAAACCTGGTTCTCCACATTAGAGTCCACTGCTCTTAACCATTATCCCACTCTGGCTCTCTGAAGGCCAGAAGTGTGATATAGAAGATGCTGTGAGCATTGCATTAAAAAAGCCTGTTGGATCAGACCAAAGGAACACCTAGCATAGAATCCTGTATCCCACAGTGCCTAGCAAGATGCCTCTGGGAAGCTTACAAGCAGGGTGTGAATGCCTTCCCTCTGTTGTTGATACCTGCTATTTGGTGTGTATGTGAACACGCCATTTAGCTATTCCTTCATGGGCAAGTATTGAATTCAGCACCTCGTGAATCTCCAAACTTAAGATCATAAGAAAAGCCATGCTGGATCAGACCAAGGTCCATCAAGTCCAGCAGTCTAGTCACACAGTGGCCAACCAGGTGCCTCTAGGAAGCCCACAAACAAGATGACTGCAGCAGCACCATCCTGCCTGTGTTCCACAGCACCTAATATATTCGGCATGCTCCTCTGATCGTGGAGAGAATAGGTATGCATCATGACTAGTATCCATTTTAACTAGTAGCCATGAATACCCCTCTCCTCCATGAACATGTCCACTCCCCTCTTGAAGCCTTCCAAGTTGGCAGCCATCACCACATCCTGGGGCAGGGAGTTCCACCATTTAACTATGTGTTGTGTGAAGAAATACTTTGATCAGTTTTGAATCTCTCACCCTCCAGCTTCAGCAGATGACCCTGTGTTCTAGTATTATGAGAGAGGGAGAAAAGCTTCTCCCTGTCCACTTTCTTTACCTTTTAAGGAGAATCAAACAGGCTTATAGTCCCCTTCCCTTGTCCCCACAAAAGACACCTTGTGAGGTAGGTGAGGCTGAGAGAGTTCAGAAGGAACTGTGACTAGCCCAAGGTCACCCAGCTGGCTTCATGTGGAGGAGTGGGGAAACCAACTTGGTTCACCAGATTAGAGTCTGCCGCTCATGTGGAGTTGTGGGGGATCAAATCCGGTTCTCCAGATTAGAGTCCACCACTCTTAACCCCTACCCCATGCTGTCTGCAATCCCTGTGTAGCGTTTGCGAGGGGGAGAGGGCAGATGGGCATGAGCCCCAGGACTTCCTGGCTTGTTCTCAACCCCACCCCCAACAGAGTCTATTCCTAACATCCAAATGCAACCACAACACTCTCCCCCTTTCCTCTGCAGGAGAGGGTGTTTTATTTGCCAGTCTCTGTTGGGTACCTTTCAGAACCACAGAGAGAGTACCATTTCTCGGGACACCAACTCCTAAGTGAGCCAGCATGGTGTAGTGGTTAAGAGCGGTGGTTTGGAGCGGTGGACTCTGATCTGGAGAACCGGGTTGGTTTCCCCACTCCTCCACATGAGCAGAGGAGGCTAATCTGGTGAACTGGATTTGTTTCCCCACTCCTCCACACAAGGCCAGCTGGGTGACCTAGTCACACACTCCCAGCCCCACCTACCCCCAGGGTGTCTGTTGTGGGGAGGAGAAGGTGATTGTAAGCCAGTTTGATTCTTCCTTAAGTGGTAGAGAAAGTCCATATAAAAACCAACTCTTCTTCTCCTCCTCCTCCTCCTCCTCTGAAACATCAGTGGGCCATTTGGGACTCTTAATAACCGAAACAGGCCTAACTAAGGACTGGACGCTCCTCTGGGCCTGCCTGCAGTTCTGCTTGTAGCAGAACATAAAGCACTGATTATTTCCCTTTTAAATCCACAGAGGTTTGCTTCCCATAATGGAGGGTTTAGATGTGGGGTCAGACTGTGCAATCTTTCCTTCCGGAAGCTGGGCTGTTCCACATGTAGAATCAGGAAGCGTCTGAAGTGTCAACGTCTCCCTCGGCTCTCCCTCCATCCCTGTGCTGTAACTGTCAACACCGCAGAAGGGCGGATGGCATGTTTGCCAAAAGATAGGCAGGGCAAAGCATTTTCCTTGACATGCATAACTGTGCATGAAATAGGTGCCTGTATTCCCTCCCCCCCCCCATCCCAGTGGGAATTGGGCAGTGTCAGCCTCAAAACAGATTTTTCCTTCCCAGCTGTGCTTATAGCCCCCTGCAGCTGGTGAAAATTTAGTTGGCAGTTAAACACCAGGTAACTCTAAGGATAATTGCTAGCGCTTATGTTCCCATTACTCACACAGCAAGGAGACTTCCTCCTCTCCCGAAAATTCTCTGTGCTACCTTTTTTTAGGCTGGGCCACTCCAAATGTTCCTTCGTTTGTTTCCAGTGGCTAGTATTCACAGGCAGTGTACCCCCAGACACAGGTAGGTAAATGGAACCTCTATGACCAGAGGTGGTATATCTTGGAGTACCAAAGACTGGACACAGATAACATGAGAGAACGTCTGCTTTTACCTCCTGTATCTGGGCATCTCCTCTGGTACGTGGAGAGCCAGCATGGTGTAGTGGTTAAGAGCAGTGGACTCTAATCTGGAGAACCGGGTTTGATTCCTCACTCTTCTACATGAGCGGCGGACTCTAATCTGGAGAACCGGGTTGCTTTCCCCACTCCTCCACATTAAGTTTTCCTGGTGACCTTGGGCCAGTCACAGTTCTCTCCAAACTCCCTCAGCCCCACCTACCTCAAAAGGTGTCTCTTGTGGGGAGAGGAAGGGAAGGCGATTGTAAGTCAGTTTGAGTCTCCTTAAAAAGGTAAAGAAAATCGGGGTATAAAAACCAGCTCTTCTCAGAAGCATCTGGAAAAGCAGATGTTGGACTAGATGGATCCTGTCTTTTTATGAAGGGTAGGCTTGTTCACAGTGGACAAGTCTTTAAGCAGGTATTAACACTGAAATCTGAGAACAGAACTGCCATGTTCAAAGGCAGTCTACCCTTGAAGCTCAGTTGCTTAGGGGCAAGCAGGCTGCTTCCATCCCTTAGAAGCATCCGTCAGGCCACCGATGGAAACAGGATGCTGGGCTGCATGGGTCTCCTGGGATGGTTCAGCAGGGCTTCTTTCGATGTGAGCTAAATGGGGCCTCCATGTTCAAAGGCAGTGACTGACAACTGATTGATGATGCAGGGGAAAACTGTTGTTTTCCTGCCCTGCTTATGGACTTCTCAACAGTAACTAGTTGGCCACTGTTAGAAATGGGATGCTGGACTAGCTGGACCCTTGGCCTCATCGTAGAGGACTCCTCCTAGGTTTATTTCTTAGTTGCAAGAAGGCCTTTCAGGCATTGGCTGTTCATGGGGCGTTTCATTGCTGTCGATATCCTTCTGTGGGTATCCAAGAAATGTTTTCTTTTCCTGCTCTGCAGCAGCTGTGTGGGAAATGCTCTGCTGCCATTAAACAACTGTTTTCGATAATAAATCACAGTGTGCAGAAATTACGTTCACCTTGGCCCGCCAAGCCAGTTTTCTCTCATTGCTGGATTTTTATTGCACCGTCTGTGACTTATTTGGGGGGAAGGTGTTCTCAATTTACACCGTCCCTGGATTAATTAACCTGAAATCTCCCTGGCTGTTCTTGAGAAAAGAAAACCGTTCCAGATGAGCCTGCTGTGATTTTTAGATCGTTGGCTTGTGAGTTTTTAGAATCACCTTGATGGGCATGATGGGTAAGAATGACCTGACACAGACGGGTGGGTACCCCTGACTTTTGATGGACCACCCTGGCCAGTATGCTCCCACCCTGCTTCCAGAGCAGATGTAATGGTATGTGAAATGCCACTTACAGGTCTTGGAGCTCATCCGCGGAAGCTAGGGTTGCCAACCTCTAGGTACTAGCTGGAGGTCTCCTGCTATTACAACTGATCTCCAGCAATGGCTGCTTTGGCAGTTGGACTCTATGGCATTGAAGTCCCTCCCCAAACCCCACCCTCCTCATGCTTTACCCCAAAAACCTCCCGCCAGTGGCAAAGAGGAACTTGACAACCTTAACGGAAGCTGCTTTTGAACAGGTGGTTGGCTGGATGGCGTCGGCTCCTCGCTCAAACCCTTCTACCTTTCTCTGAGCTCTCTGTAAAGCAATTTGCTCCAAATCTCTGCAATACATCACTTAATACAAAACTACAGCCATAAATTAAAGGGAAGCAGGATTGGACACAATGGGATTAGGCCATTGAAACAATAAATCCAATTTCCTAGAGATGAGAATCAGAACAGCAGGTCTATTTCAAGCTATGAGATCAGGCCGGCTCAGACTTTTCCCCCTTGCTCCCCCAGGTCTTTTTCTTCTCTTTAAACTTCTTTTGGATTGAGCCACCTGAGCTGGCCAAGTAGCTGGTGAGGCTGCAAAGCTGAGTCGTTCGAGAACTTTGGGGGCAGCCTAGGCAAAGGGGGAATGCCCCGCTGGTGGGGGCATACATTGTTTTTATATTGGTTTTTAATGTGTCTTTTATATCTATGTTGGGTTAATGTTTAGTATTTCATCAAATTGTTTTGCATGGTTGTTACCTGCCTTGGGTCCTGAGGGGCTCTGGGGAAAGGCAAGTGTCTAAATATTTTAAATAACACAGTTCTCCTAAACGTGCTAAGCTGGCATAACCCCCACAATGTTATAAGAATCCACTGTATTAGGGAGGCCTGATTGTCGAACATTCAAGTGGGGTATTAATTCACAAGCTTCATGCTGGAAACCCACAATGTTGGACAAAGGTGCCCATATACCCCATTCATGCTGGATGAATGTGAGGCCCCCAAGACGCTGGCATTCCAACTGTGTATCCCAAACACACCTCTGGACATTAGGAAGAATTTTCTAACAGTTAGAGCGGTTCCTCGGTGGAACAGGCTTCCTCGGGAGGTGGTAAGCTCTCCTTCCCTGGAGGTTTTTAAGCAGAGGCTAGATGGCCATCTGTCAGCAATGCTGATTCTATCACCTAAGGCTAGGGTTGCCAGGTCCCTCTTCGCCACCGGCGAGAGGTTTTTGGGGCAGAGCCTGAGGAGGGCAGGGTTTGGGGAAGGGAGGGACTTCAATGCCTTAGAGTCCAATGGCCAAAGTGGCCATTTTCTCCAGGGGAACTGATTGATATCGGCTGGAGATCAGCTGTAATAGCTGGAGATCTCCAGCTATTAGCTGAAGGTTGGCAACCCTACCTTAGGCAGATGATGAGAGGGAGGGCATCTTGGCCATCTTCTGGGCATGGAGTAGGGGTCACTGGGTGTGTGTGGGGGAGGTAGTTGTGAATTTCCTGCATAGTGCAGGGGGTTGGACTAGATGACCCTGGTGGACCTTTCCAATTCTATGATTCTATGACTCTGAATCACTTGCAGGGGCTCTCTCTAAGAGATTATCTGGGGGAAGGGAGCTTCTCAGCAGGCAAGTGGGTGTGAAATGTGTTCTATGAAGACCGCAAAATCCGAAAAGCAGTTGTTGCAGTTGTCTAATCAATGGGGGCAAATTGTAATCAGCAGGGTTGAGACTGAAGGATAGCCGTGTTTCTTTTTTTGGAAGTCAGTCTTGGATCTGGTATGTCACTGTAATAAGGAAAGGCAAATATTAAAGATGACCTTTTCATCCGTGTTACAAGTGCTGGGTTTTGTTTATTAAGTCATCTGTTATCTTTCACCTCAATCTCTTCCGAAAGGCAACTGTCTTGAGATTTTGGTAATACGGTAAAGTTTGGTGTTTCAGTCGGCTGGTGGATGAAAAGCAAGATTTTAAAAAAGGGATGTGGAAATGGCGTTGGGCTAGGACATTTGATCTCATCTCGTTCATACAGAACAGCCAGGTATAGGAGCCTTATGGATTTCTCCTCATGACCATGGAGAGTAGGACAATAACCAGACCAAATAGAGGGACTTATACACCTTAGTGACTAAGCACATGCTGTGTCAGCAGACGATCCCAGGTTCAATCCCTGACACCAGCTTTTAAAGGTCTCAGGTATCTGGTGATGGGGAAGATATTTATTCGGAAAGAACTGACAAATAGAACTTTTTCTCCCTCTCCCAAAATGCTAGAACTCGAGGGCATCCAGTAGGGTTGCCAACCTCCAGGTACTAGCTGGAGATCTCCTGTTATTACAACTGATCTCCAGCCGATATAGATCAGATCCCCTGGAGAAAATGGCCGCTTTGGCAATGGGACTCTATGGCACTGAAGTCCCTCCCCAAACCCCGCCCTCCTCAGGCTCCACCCCAAAAACCTCCCACCAGTGGTGAAGGGGGACCTGGCAACCCGAGCATCCTGATGGGCAGCAGATTTAGGACGGACAAAAGGAAATTCTTCTTTACACAGCAAACGATTAAAATGTGGAATTTGCTAACAGAGGATGTAGTGATGGCCACAGGCATAGACGACTTTTAAAGGGTATTAGATTCATGGAGGATGGGTCTATCAATGGCTAATAGCCATGGTGACTAAAGGGAACCTCCAAGTTCAGAGGCAGTAAATCTCTGAACACCAGTGCCAGGAGAAAACATTGGGGGAAGGCCTCGGCCTGTGTGCCCTGTTGTTTGCCCTCCAGAGTAACTGGTTGGCCACTGTGTGAGACAGGATGCTGGAGAAGATGAACTACTAGTCTGGTCCAGCAGGGCTCTTCTTATGTTCTGATGACCCTAGAGTGCTGCCACCAGTCAGAGCAGACAATACTGAGCTTGATAGACCAATGGTCTGACTTGGCATAAGGTGGCATCATATAACAACCAGGGAGCATAAAGTTATGATGCGTGTCCTTCTCAGTAAGCCTGTCTGTACTTTGTGGGGGCCTCCAGAGTGCTAGAATGTGGTGGTTGGCATGTATCTGAAGGGACCAAGATACTTCCAATCAGCATCTGATGTTTCATTCACCCTGGCTGGATTAACATTCTTTCAAGCTGTTTTTGCCCTTAACAGAAGTGGACATACATAGTTCACAGTCCAGTTGTGCGCCTTTCTTTCCCAGCAAAGAGTCCCTATTTGGAAATATGTAATCCCTTTTTTCCAAGTAGGAAGATCCTTCTCTCACCAGCGTGGAGGGTCACTGTCAGGAGGGATAGAGTTAGCACTATTCTGGTATTCTGTGAATGAACAGTCCAGGGGATGGCATGCACTTTTTCCTGTAAAGAATATTCTCAAAAGGTTAAAAACATAACAGCAAAAGAAGAGCCCAGTTGCCTCAGACCAAGGATCTATCTACCACACCAGCCTTCTGGTGGCAACCAGATCCTTTTGGAAAGCCCAGAATAGGGTTGTCAGGTCCCTCTTTGCCATCGGCGGGAGATTTTGGGGGTGGAGCCTTAGGAGGGCGGGGTTTGGAGAGGGGGGGGACTTAAATGCCATATAGTCCAATCGCCAAAGCGGCTATTTTCTCCAGGGGAACTGATCTCTATCGGCTGGAGATCACTTGTAATAGCAGGAGATCTCCAGGTACTATCTGGAGGTTCGCAACCCTAGCCCAAAAACAGAGCATGATTGCCAAAGTGGGGTTTGATCTCTGGAACCTTCCTCAAAATGGGAACTGAGAGCTGTTTTCTGCAATGGCAACCATGGCTTGTTGCTTTCAAGCCCCCTGGTGGGTTTTGCTGAAGCGTCTGGCTGGCCTTGGTTGGAAATGGGTTGTGGGATTAGGTGGATTTTTGTAGTGATCTTGCTGTGTTCTGGGATTCCTAAGACCCAAGCTGCCTAGCCTGTTTCTCAAGCATGAGTAGAGCTGCTGGATTCTTCTTACGTCCCAGGCTATAAAATATAAGAGCCATGGGAGAGGAGGTCCATTTAGGAAGGTTCCTCTCTCCAACCTAATGTAGATATGGAATGTATCCCCCTTGGCTAGTTAGCATCCTGCAGGCTAGTGAGTTGGGCTAGAGGCTTCATGAGGATATCTTAAGGGTTCATGGGGGAAGAGCATTAAAAAAGAAAATATTGGCTATTGTCACAACCAAGGGGCCTTCCTCATTAATGCAGAAGGGGTTTGACAAAGGGCGATCGGAATGATTAGGCTCAGAAATAGCTCTCCTGTGAAGAGAGAGTGAATAGGTTGAGTTTGTTTTAGCTGTTGAAAAGAGACAAAAAAAAGTGCTGATCAAACATGCAGAAGACAAAGAAGGGCACGGAAGCAAGGGACGAAACAGGAAGGGAGGGGACAGAAGGTTCATTCAAGGGAACTGAGAGGTGGTGGAATGCTGATGAAGGAGGAGGGATTCATCCATGTAATTTATACCGACATTTATTTGGGGAGGAGTGGGGGTTAGGTTTCTGAGTCAACAGCAGAGCTAAGTGCAAAATTCAGGTGCAACTCACACAACACAATCTCGTGCTTGCAGTGAATGAACGCGTTTTGCCCATGTTTTCCAGATGTTGTTTTAGCCAGAATCTGGAAAATGCGGGCAACCCATGCAGGAAGAGCGAGGCGACCTCTGACGGGCGCAAGAGGCAAGCATAATCAAAAGGAAGCCCCGAAGCAGTCGACGGGGGTGACCGCGGGGAAACGTCCTTGCATAAAAGGCCTTAGGGGACATGCAGGTATCAAAGGGAGAAGAGTAGGGCTGTCCCCATAGCTATGGCTTTTAGCAAGTGGTGCTTGTGGCCCTATCCTATCCTTCTCGCTGTGCAGAGATTGTGCCATTGGAAAGCCATGTTTGCAATCTTCATGCATCTGCAGGGAAACAAGACAGCTGTGGTGTAGTGGTTAAGAGCAGTGGTTTGGAGCGGTGCAGTCTGATCTGGAGAACCGGGTTTGATTCCCCACTCCTCCACATGAGCGGCGGAGGCTAATCTGGTGAACTGGATTTGTTTCCCCACTCCTACATACGAAGCCAGCTGGGCTAGTCACTCTCTGTCAGCCTCACCTACCTCACAGGGTGTCTGTTGTGGGAAGGGGAAGGGAAGGTGATTGTAAGCCGGTTTGATTCTGCCTTAAGTGGTAGAGAAAGTCGGCATATAAAAACCAACTCTTCTTCTTCTTCCCTGATGATGGTACTGGGGGGATTGTTCAGTTTTGAGCGCGTGTTGAGGTTCAAAGCATTTGGAGTGCCTCTGCACAAAAATACCAATTGAAAGCTGGGTGATTAAACTTAAACCCGTGGCAATGCTTATAAGCTCATTACGATACTCTCAGGAAATGTTGTTATCCTGGCTACTGAGAGCTGCCAACTCATTAAATTATTGTTGACCATGCAAATGAATAAGTGGGTTTTAGATGTTGGAAAGAGGATCTAGCTATTAATGAGCATATTTTGCTGTGCTATGTTTCTGTAATCAAAACGATTTTTACCTTTTGTTTTATTTTACACTAATTACAGCCAAAATGCACCAAATTTAATGAAGTCCTTTTCTCTGTGGTACATAAAATTTAGGACAGCTGACACACAGATCACTTGTCGCTAGAATGGTTATAACCCATTCTTAGCAAGCTTCTATTAGAGCTTTATTTATTTATACCCCACTTTTTTCCGCAATGAGAATGCAAATCATCTTACAATCTTGTCAGAACTTTTTTTTCCCTTTTGGTGGTGGTGAAGTTACTGGGGTTTCTCTGTTTGTTTTTAGGGAGAGATTGCTGGGTGGGAGGGAAGGAGAGAAAACTGAAGACAAGGTGACAGATAATGGTTGGTTGGCTGGTGGGTAGGAAGGAGAGAAGGAAGCATGAAAAGGATAGAGGCTATGGGGGCTACCAGAGAAGAGAAAGAGCAATACAGGGGGGAATGAGTTGCCTCCCCTGCAAGCTCTTATGGGTCCACACTTCTCAAAATCTAAAATGTTTCTAGTAACTTTTTAAAAAATGGGATGCAAGTTTGCTTTGGGTTTCAATTAAAGGTCCTGGTGTTCACCTTTAAAGCCTTTCGTGACCTTCTGTTTCTCCTTGTGGTTTCTTCTTGACTGCAGCTGTGCGGTTACCAAGAATGTAAGGAAGGCCACCCTCTTGTATAGATTTTGGCAGCTCTGTAAAGCAAAGCTTCTCTGGCATGCTCTCAGTAGCCCAGGGCTGGAGGTTTTGGTCTGCTTCTTTTTACTTGTATTTCCGTTGACATGAGATTTTGTGTGTGTTTTTTCTTTCCAATTTAATGTATGCTGCTTTGAGTCCCGTCAGCTGGGAGAACAGTGGGATATAAATGCTTTAAAAATTAACCAACCTGTCTCCTGGGGACCCAGCTATGGCTGGAGGGCAGATTCACCTTGTGGGCCAGGAGGTAGTTGGGGAGGGGAGGAGGAGGAGAAGAAGAAGAGTTGGTTTTTATATGCCGACTTTCTCCACCTCTTATGGGAAAATCAAACCAGCTTAGAATCACCTTCCCTTTCCCTCCCCACAACAGAGACCCTGTGAAGTAGGTGGGGCTGAGAGAGCTCTAAGAGAGCTGTGACTAGCCCAAGAAGAAGAGTTGGTTTTTATATGCCTACTTTCTCTGCCTTTTAAGGCGAATCAACCCGACTTACGTTTGCCTTCCCTACATGCCAAGCAGAGGCTCTACCCGAGCCACAGCCCCTCCCCAAAGAATTCTTGAACACATGAAGCTGCCTCATACTGAATGAGACCCTCGGTCCATCAGTCAGCACTGTCCACCCCGATCAGCAGCAGCTGGTCACCCACGGTCACCCAGCAGGCTTCATGTGGAGGAGCGGGGAAACCAACCCGGTTCCCCAGATTAGAGTCCGCCACTCATGTGGAGGAGTGGGGAATCAAACCCATTTCTCCAGATTAGAGTCCACCACTCTTAACCACTACAGCACGCTGGGTTAATGATACACTTCTCTAGCCATTTGCTTTAAGTTTGATTTTATGTCCTTTTCTGCACAAGCGTTTGCCCCCACCCCCCAAAAAAGTAGCAGCCTCCATAGCAGAAAGCAAGCATTGGTAACGGGTTCCCAAAGGCATTCATGACTGGGAGCCTATGCAGCTGTCCACCTCCGCCATCCTCCGGCATCTTCGCCCTGCCTTACGTGACCTCCGCACACGAGGATGCCGTAATTGGCCGTTTTTGCATCTCGAGCCTCATGCAGCCAAAGGGAGACAACTGCTCTGGGATCATAAAATTCAGACGCTGGCTAATAGCGTTAGGAGGCCGGTGATTGTTGCAGAACGTCCAGTGGGACCCAGCAAATGAACCGTAATTCTGTAATATAATTTCCCTTTCCCGGCCAGACTAAATGTTCTTGGCCACTGGGAATACGCAGAGAAAAGAAAGCTGTCTCTGAAGGGCTGTCAGCCTCGATCGCATCAGAGATCACCGGAGCTTTCGCATGTCTCCGATGTTTGTGGTTTTACTTTGGCGCAAATGCTCAGTGCGAGCGACTGAGAGTTTACGAAGGCGCCTTTGTTGTGTTTGTCTTCTGGCTCTCTGCTTGCAGCGATTAATTTCTCACTGTAGCATTGATATGCGCAATTATGTTGCGATTTAATTATTCCTAATAATAGCCCTTGGTTTTGCCACCCAAGTACAGATCGTGTTGAAGGGGGCAGGTTTAAATTGCTTGTGTTTTTTGGGGGCGGGGGGGGGGATTGCAATACTGCATTCTAGGTCACAATATCACCATTCCAGAGACCACTTAATGCATGCACACCTCCCTTAACCTTCTTCTCAGTACTTTTAGCAGTTAACGGGTTTAGAAAGATGTAACTGTGCTCTGACTTGCATGGCCCAGGCTAGCCTGATCTCAACAGACCTCAGAAGCTAAGCAGGGTTGACCCGGGTTAGAAGGTGGATGGGAGATAGGGTTGCCAACCTCCCGGTACTAGCTGGAGATCTCCTGCTGTTACAACAGATCTCCAGCCGATAGAGATCAGTTCAGCTGGAGAAAATGGCCGCTTTGGCGATCGGACTCTATGGCACTGAAGTCCCTCCCCTCCCCAAACCCCATCCTCCTCAGGCTCCACCCCATAAACCTCCCACCGATGGCGAAGGGCAACCCTAACGGGAGACCACCAAGGAAGTGACAGGGTTGCCACTCAGAGGCAAGCAGTGGCAAACTACCTCTGTTGGTCTTTTGACTTATACACCCCGTGAGGGGTCGCCATAAGTTGGCTGGAATTTTCCACCACCACTGACTCAGCTTAGATCTGCAGTGTTGCTTTTATTGGTGTGTGTGTGTGGTGGTGGTGGGGAATCTGCCATTTTTCTTCCTTTCATCTGCGTATGGGTCTTTTTGTTTATTTGTTCCTTTTATAGCCCCGGACATTTCCTTTGCCTCTGAAGCAGTTTTGCTGAAACACGGTGCCAAAAAAAAGGTGTTTGGCCACCATTGGGCCGTCTGTTTCACAGCTGTTGAAGTCTTGCTCAGAGACCACTTTAGCACTCCCTGTCTGCTTTTGGGAAGGACTCGTAGAATTTAACTATTGTGATGGGGCCCTGAGGCTCTGAACTGTCGGTTTGGGCAGGAGTAGTTACTAAGGGAATTGATGGTTTAAGAACCCTTGTTTTTAAAAGGCTTGCTCCTCGAGGCTATTTACCAGGCCTTCTCCATCCATCCCCATCAGACTCTGTTCCGTTGTTTCAAGCAGAAGCAAGGGGTGAACCAGCTTTCCTGCCCTGGAAACATGCTGTGGCTGCTTTCGGACATCTCAAGCAGCTCCTGTTGAGCTGAAATTTGTGCGGCAGGGCAGGTTGTTGCTATGCGTGCGCACCTGCCTCCCTCCTCATTGTTTGCTAGGGTTGCCAGCTCCAGGTTGGGAAATACCTGGAGATTTTGGGGGTGGAGCCTGAGGAGGGCTGGGTTTGGGGAGGGGAGGAACTTCAATGCCATAGAGTCCCATTGCCAAAGCAGTCATTTTCTCAAGGGAAACTGATCTCTGTCGCCTGGCGATCAGTTGTAATAGCGGGAGCTCTCCAGCTACCACCTGAAGGTTGGCAACCCTACTGTTCGCTTCTCAACACAGAGTATGCTTTAATGATTCCTGCTTTGAAACAAACTCTGGTTCCTTGTGATGTACGAATTAGGGCTGCCAGCTCCAGGTTGGTATATACCTGTAGGTTTGGGGGGTGGAGCCTTGGGAGGGCAGGGTTTAGGGAAGGGAGACTTCAGCAGGGTGTAATGCCATAGAGTCCACCCTCCAAAGCAGCCATTTTCTCAATTTTCTTGGTCTGCTGGAGATAACTGTAATAGCAGGAGATCTCAAGGTGCCACCTGGAGGTTGGCAGCCCTAGTACAGATGCATGCATGCACCCGGGAGGAATCAAAGCTCGTTGGCTCCTAGGGTTGCCAACCTCCAGGTATTAGTTGAAGATCTCCTGCTATTACAACTGATCTCCAGCCGATAAAGATCAGTTCACCTGGAGAAAATGGCCCCTTTGGCAATGGGACTCTATGGCATTGAAGTCCCTCTCCTCCCCAAACCCCACCCTTCTCAGGCTCCGCTCCAAAATCCTCCCGCTGGTGGCGAAGAGGGACCCTATTGGCTCTCCATAAACCAAGAAACCATACCAGGATTAGGCCATGGTTTGGAATCTGAGTTTGTGAAGAATAAACACACACATACGGTACCCACAGATTCACCCTGGTGTCCCAGTGGATTCAAACTGGGAGTCCTTAACTTATTAAATAAGTTCCCCCTGCTACAATTGCACTCTGCTGAAAAGGGAAGAAGTAGCATCTGTGGAGACTAGTGGTGTGAACAAATCTTGCAGGATGGGCCCTGGTTAGTATTTGGATGGGAGACCAGCAAGGAAGTCCAGGGTTGCTACACAGAGGTAGTCAATGGCAAACCTCCTCTTTGTGTCTCTTGCCTCAAAAATCCTACAGGGTTACCGTAAGTCAGCTGCGACTTGATGGCATTTTCCACCACCAGCAAAGGTATGAATGCCTGGAGGGGGGAGAAAAATTCAGGAGGGATTTTTTCTGTGTTTTTTTAAAGGATTGTTATCCAATTGGGAAATTTGGGAGAGTGCTGGAGGAAAAAAAAACCCTTCTCTGAACTATTATCTCCTTAGGAATGAAGGAAATGCATCTTAAGACAAAGTTCTTCTAGCTCAAAGTGTGTATGAATAAGTCTAAGGACTTTTTCAATTTGTTCAGTAGGTAGATTGGTACATTTCCCCCCCTCCCAAGCGCTTCCCAAAATTTGGGATATCCTAGATCCTGAGCAGGCAGCTCCCAGTGCCTTATTCCCTTAACTAGCTACATTTCAAATCTATTTATAGTGACTCGCATGAGTTGGGTTAGGGATGTGATTTTGGACCAGTCAGACTCTCTCACAGGGCCGTTGGGGGGATAAAATGGGAAAACAGAGCATTGTGTGTGCTTGTGGTCTGTGGAGGAAAAGTGGGAGAAAAATCTCACACTCAGTGTCTCTGGAGCAGCATGTAGCTCTTTGACCTACCACCTGCGGCTTCTCTGAACCAGGGTAGCACCGGCCCCACGTTTCAGAAAAGATTATTGGCAGAATTTTCAACAGGTGTCTGTCCCCTGACTCTACCTCCCCCCACTGTTAAATCTTTAATGACTTTAATTTTTTACTTTGCACTTTTTAATATTTCACTTTGAAGTCAGATGATAACGATGATAACAACAACAACAAAATCAGCAGTGCTTCTGGCTACACACAAAGTGAAAAGCAATGTTTAAGCCCGGATAACCCACAAGAACCAATGTTTAACCCTTTCCCCACCCCTCCAAGAACATAACAGACATTCGATTCGGGCATGCCACAAGGGAGAAACAGGAAATAATGAAGGCGACGATGATAAAATAATGAAGCTAATAATAATGAGAAAAAATTCAAAGGAATGGAAGTCGTGAGAAACCTCAATAGCACTTTGAATGTCCGCACTTCATAGCCTGATACTGCAATTGCATTTTAAGTTTTTCAAAAACTGCCACAGATCAGAAAAAGATATGGCAAACAACAACACAGACCACATCAGATCACCCACACTGTCATCTTGACTGCTCATTAAGACTGAATGAAGAAGTAATAGATTTCTGACTAAGTGGCTAATGTGGAAGCAACCACTGTCCCCTAGCAACCAGGGAACACTCTCCCCAATCTTTTCCATGATAATTTGGTAAGCAACTAGGATACCGGGGAGGGGGGGATGCTACAAGCCCTCTCATAGCCCCTTCTTGCACCTGTCTTCTCAGGCACTTTAAAAGACTTCTCAGGCACTTTCTCTCCAGCTTCTTGGTGTTCGATTATCTTCTTTATGCCCAATGTTGCCCCCAAGTTGTGCAAGAAACGGCTGGTAAACAGGCTGAAGTGAGGCATAACTTGCCAGGCTGGGGTAGGGTGGGTAAGTCAAAGGAGGGGGCTGGTGATAGGGTTGCCAGCTCTGGGTTGGGAATCACCTGGAGATTTTGGGGGTGGAGCCTGAGGCAGGAGGGGTTTGGAGGGGGGAGGGACTTCAATGCCATCGAGTCCAATGGCCAAAGCGGGAAAATATTTTCGTGATGAATATAGCATTATTTTATGTGCCCTGTGGAACCACAGTTTTAATTCCACTTCCAGCTAATTTGTGGCAAAAAAAGAGGAATGTTTCAGCAGCACAAGACAACACTCGAATTCTTCTCTTTCTGGATCCAGCAAAATAGCAGAGGTAGGATATACTCAACCAGAATGTGATAGGAAGGGGCTTATACTCCAAAACAATGCCAAGAAGTTCTGCTTGTACGACTGAACCTAGTGTAGGGTTGCCTGGTCCCTCTTCGCCACCAGCGGGAGGTTTTGGGGGCGGAGCCTGATGAGGGCGGGGTTTGGGGAGGGAAGGGACTTCAATGCCATAGAGTCCAATTGCTAAAGCGACCATTTTCTGCAGGTGAACTGATCTCTATCACCTGGAGATCAGTTGTAATAGCAGGAGATCTCCAGCTACTACCTGGTGGTTGGCAACCCTAAAGCTGGGTACCCAATGTTGGGTGAAAAGAAAAAATATATAAGTCTATGTATAAATACTGAAAGTATAATTTATTAGAAGCACTATATAAAAGTTAAAATTATTTAAAAGCATTAAAATAGCACAATGGCATTTCCTGAGGTTGATAACTATAACCACATACCAAACGCGTTTCGGCCTATGGGGCCTTCATCAGTGGTTAATTAAAACCCTTTGTTAAACCTGCACACATTTACAGAAATACATTAATGAGTACAAATACAAATACAAACAGTTCAAACCCAACCAGGCATGTGTATGTGTTGTAAATTCTATTCCCAATTACTCAAACATCTGGTATAATAGGTTCTTGTTGTAATACTGGTTAGTATAAGTCTCTCAAATACCATGGTAGCCGGCTCAAGGTTGACTCAGCCTTCCATCCTTCCGAGGTTGGTAAAATGAGTATCCAGCTTGCTTGGGGTAAAAGGGAAGATGACTGGGGAAGGCGCTGGCAAACCACCCCGTAAACAAAGTCTGCCTAGTAAACGTCGGGATGTGACGTCGCCCCATGGGTCAGGAATGACCCAGTGCTTGCACAGGGGACCTTTACCTTTAGGTATCAACCTAGTTTAGGTTGGGTTTTATTCCCCTCCTTTTTTTCTTCCACGGTTGGCAACCCTAACCCAGTGGCTTTTCATCACTCTTAAGAAACATGATCCTCATCGTTTCGATGACCACGTAATGAAATCAGTGGGCCTACCCGCGTGCTTCTTGTTGTGCAAGAGCAGCATGTACTCCCCCCCCCTCATTTTGCGTTCTTTCAAGAAACAGCAGTGAGGCCTCTATGGGGAGTGGTTTGGTGACAGGCAAATTAATGAACATCTAATAAACTTGAAATTGAATTTAACAATCTTGCTGCTTCCCCAAAGGGAGATTCCATCTCCTGTCCTGGAAGTGCTGTTTACCCTCATCCTATTAGAATACTTTATGTTACAAGCACTCGTTCAATATCCCATTAAAATCATTTTGGTAATAAATCTCCCGCCTGACAACTCTTTGGTGAATGGAGCCATTTGTCTGCTGAAACGAGGCTAAGTGGGAACTTCCCCTTCTGGAGAGGTTAATTTGGAGGGACTGTGCAGATCGAGCCACTGTGGCTTGTGGGTGAGTCAGAGAAGGATGTAAACGGGGCTGCCTTGTGCATTCCTGTAATCACAACATAAAGTTTTTTGAGGTTTCTTGCAGGTGATAACTTTACAATCTCTCCTTGTTCTACGAAGGCTGTACAACATTTTATTAGATCGTTAGCCCATTAACCTTACTAGATCGTTAGTTTTCCTCGCCTGCGCTTTTTAGAATAATTTGAACAAGGATGGTGGCCCGATTGCAGAAAAGAATCCTTTCCCCTCTGGCTTTGATCGGTTTGTTTTTTTTAATTTCCAAAGTCCGCCTTTGTTTTTTCTAGGACAAAGAACCCGGGATGCTCGATCACCTGCCGGTGCAGCTCACATCCTTTTTCCCAGTGGTGATCAGGCAGGCATCAGAAGCTGTATCTCAGCTGATGGGGGATCGGCTGGGAGTCTGCCTCTGATCTCCAGTGGGGAAAATTTTGCTCTGCATCCAGCAAAGAAATTTTGGGTGGGGGGAGGATCAATCCCAGTAGATCCTGGAGATCAGCTGGAAGTTGGAGACTTCTGATTTCCCATCCTGGAAACTTTCCTCATCTGCTGCCAAAAGGATAAGAGAACCGGTGTGGCATAGTGGTCAGATTCGGATGTGGGGGCCCCAGGCTCGACTTGCCACTCAGGTGTGGACAGTCATCTTGAGCCAGTCACACTCTTTTCTCTGAGACTAACCTGCCTCACCGGGAGGCTGCTAGATTAAAATGGAGGTGGGAAGAATGACACCATCAGCTGTCTTGGGTTCCTCTTGGGGAGAAAAGCAGCATGTAAATATCCGAACGAATAATTGAGGCAGACAAGTTAAAATTAGGAGCCCCGTGGCGCAGTGGTAAGCTGCAGTACTGCAGTCCAAGCTCTGCTCGCGACCTGAGTTCGATCCCAACAGGAGTCGGTTCCAGGTAGCAGGCTCAAGGTTGACTCAGCCTTCCATCCTTCTGAAGTCGGTAAAACGAGTACCCGGCTTGCTGGGGATAAAGGGAAGAGGACTGGGGACGGCACTGGAAAACCATCCAGTAAACAGAGCCTGCCTAGTAAACATCGGGATATGACATCAACCCATGGGTCAGGAATGACCTGGTGCTTCCACAGGGGACCTTTACCTTTACCTTAAGTTAAAATTTGGTAATGGGAGAAAGTTTCTTTTAGGATCTTTGGGATCTAAGTGTGGAACAGGTAAGAGAAGATAATCCATGAAGCTGACAGAGGCTCTCCGTGGTTGCTCTTGGGCCGAGGTCTTTCGCATCACACTCCTATGTGCTCCTTTTAACAGGAGATCCCAAGGATCGAACCTGGAACCTTCTGCATGCAAAGCAGGTGCTTTAACACTGAGCCCCAGCCCAAGGATAACAGCCCAAGTGTTGGAGGGATGGGGCTTATTCTGCTTTCTCCATATTCTTTCTTCATACTCATGACAGCTTCCAGCCCCTCCAGGAGAGGTACAAGCCTTGCTCCTGGAAACTCAGCAACTAGTTGTGGGTGCAACATGAAGGATCACTGCCATCTCTAGGCAAGGCTTAGAATAAACTCTCCCTCTCTTGCTAAGCTGGAGCAGGGAAAGAACCAACCCTGGCGCGCTCCCGATTCAGGTCTGCTCCTGTGCCACGCCACCTACTCTCATCTGCTGCGTCTGTGTGCATATGGTTTACATGGGCTTGGGAGCATTTAGTATAAATATGCTGAGCTGCCTCTTTATCCGCCCCTCCAGCCGGCATTGTAATCCCTCAAAGATGCTCCGAGTTGCGACACGCGAGCGGCAGACTCTCTCCTAAACCAGTGCCGCCACTGCTCTGGGAACTGCGGCTCAGCATGATCCAGGGCAGAGCAAAAAGCTTTCGGGGGATATTACAGCTTTGAAAAAGCTCGGGAGAGTCGGTGGAAATCCTCCCAGCTCAGGGCAAGGTCTTAAGAGCGCTAACTCGGTGCTGTATTTTGTCAGCGAGTCCTGGTGCAGAAACAGGAGCTTGTCTCTCTTCAGTCCCCAGGAGAGAATGCAGCGATTCTCTTCTGGAAGATGACGCTTATTGCAGAGAGGGAATCGCTGTCGCCCTGCGTGACATAGAACGGGCAGGGGGTGGGAAGGAAGCTGGAACAGCGGCTGTAGTGTCAGGAGAGCAAAGAGCTCCGGGAGGCAGTTGACAATCAAATGCTACAAAATAGACACCTTTTCCTGCGTTGCATGCCCATATTTCAAGGCCCTGGGGAGAACGGCGGGAAGGGATAGTCCAAGTCCAGGACAGGTTGCAGCAGCAGCAGAAGAGTTGGTTTTTATATGCTGGCTTTCTCTACCCCTTAAGGAAGGATCAAACCGGCTTACAATCACCTTCCCTCCCCCTCCCCACAACAGACACCCTGTGAGGTGGGTGGGGCTGAGGGAGCTCGAAGAGAGCTGTGACTAGCCCAAGGTCACCCAGCTGGCTTCATGTGGAGGAGTGGGGGAACAAATCCAGTTCACCAGATTAGCCTCCGCCGCTCATGTGGAGGAGTAGGAAAACAAACCCAGTTCAACAGATTAGCCTCTGCCGCTCATGTGGAGGAGTGGGGAATCAAACCCTGTTCTCCAGATCAGAGTCCACCGCTCTTAACTGCTACACCACGCTGGCAGGAGTGATTCAGCTGGGTCTCAAGAAGGGCCGGCCCCCATGTAGGCAGGCAGGCAGCCTTCCTTTCTTCCTAGCTTGCCCTCGGAACGGGTGGTTTCTTTACTCCCACCCCCACCCCTGAATCTGTTAGATCAGTTAATCGCAGGCTGCCGCTGTTGTATTTATCCTGCAAAGGATGCTGAGCTTTTGGCTAAATGGGTGTTTAAAGACTGACGTTGCCAGAGAGACAGGAGAAGGGAGAGCCAGCCTACTGGTTGTACGGAATAGTGTGGACGCAGCAACTGTTCAGCATGAAGTGTGGCTTGTGCTGTCGTGCCATGTTTTGTACACACTGTGTTGATAGATAGATAGATAGATAGATAGATAGATAGATAGATAGATAGATAGATAGATAGATAGATAGATAGATGTACAGACAGCAAACTATCCCACTAGTGTGTGAGCATGTGTATGAAAACATGCACGCAAACAAGTGGGATAGATTAATAACTGTACTCAGCTTGATGCCTAAGGGTGGAAATCCAAAGGGTATCTCCAGCACACTAATTAACATGGATCACAATCAACAGGATGTTCCCTTGAGCAAGCAACTCTGAAAGGAACAGAGACTGGGCAAGAGCAGTGAAGAAGAAGAGCTGGTTTTTATATGCCGACTTTCTCTGCCACTTCAGGAAGAATCCAACCGGCTTACAATCACCTTACAATCAGGTGGGGCTGAGAGAACTCGAAGAGAACTGTGACTAGCCCAAGGTCACCCAGCTGGCTTCATGTGGAGGAGTGGGGGAACAAATCCAGTTCACCAGATTAGCCTCCGCCGTTCATGTGGAGGAGTGGGGAATCAAACCCAGCTCTCCAGATCAGAGTCCAGAGTGGGCCGTGCTCTGGATCCAGCTCTGCCTTACCAAGTCAGACGATCGTGCTGGAAGCAGTTTTTCGGAGTCTTGAGCAGACAAAGGCCATTTATGCATGGCTGTTTCCTCACGGACACCCTGCCGACTACTTTGGGGCTTTGCTATGATTGTGCATGCATTTTCCGACTGTCAGAGGTTGCCTTCTCTCTCCGCGCATTTTGCCTGCATTTTCTGGATTTGTGTTTAGCCAGCATTCACAAAACATGGGAGAAATGCGCAGGGAGAGCAAGGCAACTTCTGACGGTCGGAAAATGCATGTATAATCAAAGCAAAGCCCCGAAGTAGACGGAGGGGTGACCGTGAGGAAATGCGTAAATGGCCCAAGATCTTTCCCACCACCTGCTACAGGAGTTGATGGAGAGCAGATAAGGGACCTTATGAAAGTTTGTTTCTGCCCCCAAGTACAGGTGAACCAGCCCAGGCCCAATTCTTGTTCATAGTGAAATCTGGACAGAACTGGTCAGAACTCCACTGATCTGAAATGTTCCTATTCAAGTACTTGCAAGTGGTTTCAACAGGCTGTGATATGGAGGGCAGGAAGCAGATAGCTACACATGAACACATGAAGCTGCTTATACTGAATCAGACCATCAAGGTCCATCCGAGTCAGTATTGTCTACTCAGACCGGCAGCGGCTCTCCAGGGTCTCAGGCAGGGGTCTTCCACATCACCTACTTGCCTGGTCCCTTTAACCGGAGATCCGTTGTGCCTGAATCTATCTCCACCTGAAGATCCCCCTCCAGTTTTGCGTTCATTATGTATGAAGCTCTTTTGAACACTGGGACCATTATGGTATATAAATATACATTACTCTTATTCAATTTCAGTTGAAGCATCAGCCATCTGCTTAAATCTTTTCCTTTCAGTAACAGACTAGAGGTGTGAAGTTCCAAGGGTCTGGATAACCCAGGACATTGGGGGTGGGGGGAGGGCAGGCAAGGTGCTTTCAGTGTTAGAGAGTAGTGTGAGCAGAACCAGCATGGTGTAGTGGTTAAGAGCGGCGGATTGTAATCTGGAGAACCGGGTTTGATTCCCCAGTCCTCCACATGAGCGGCAGACTCTAATTTGGTGAATCAGGTTGGTTTCCCCCACTCCTACACATGAAGCCAGCTGGGTGTCCTTGGGCTAGTCACAGTTCTCTCCGAACTCTCTCAACCTCACCTACCGCACAAGGTGTCTATTGTGGGGAGAGGAAGGGAAGGCGATTGTGAGCCGGTTTGATTCTCCTTAAAAGGTAGAGAAAGTCGGCATATAAAAACCAACTCTTCCTCTTCTTCCGAACGATAATAGCAGCTTGCCTGTTCTAATAAAACCTCTGGCATGCATTCTTTTAAGTGCGAGGAGAACTTTGTCTGGGGCCCTGCGGTGGTTCATGGCAGTCCGTCTCCTGTTGTAATCAGTGGGGCTCAAAAAGTGCTTGAAGTCAGCTGGAATGTGCCTGGAGTATATTGAACTGGAAGAGGTGGAGAGGTACCAGCTGTGATCATTTGCGGTCGAGAGGTAAGGAGACGGGAACGAACAGGTTGAGTAAGTTGCCTTGGGGCTTTGAGATGCAGCGAATTCTGCAAGTCTGACCCAGTTCTTCTGAACCTGCAATTCTTTTCAAAGGGTCGCAGTCAAAAGGTGGCATGCCTGTGGTTTAAGTGGGCAATTGGACAGTGACCCTAAACAACAGGATCTTGGTTATGAAAGGGGGGAAATGCATTCCTTTAAAAAGGATTAGTGATACATCTAATAAACTGTCCCAATTTTCAACCGCTTGGTGTTCCATAAGGTTGCTCCTGGGGCTCCTTTGATTAACTACTCCAGTAATTAGCTTCTATACAAGCATCTTCATAAGTCTTTTCCTAGAGAGAAGGGAAAATGAAACCTTGGTTGCAGCGGAGGCAACTGTGCAAACAGAGATTACCATATACCGATTTCAATTTGAGATTGCTCTGGACTTTTTAAATAGCTTGTTTTGTTGGTTTCTTCCCCCACCCCCACCCCCATTAATACTGAATTACATTTCTACCCTTTTCCTTAACTTAGGACACGGTAATGAAAGTTGTCCCATGGCATTATGGTGATTTTAATTGAACTGTAACCCTTTGCAGAGCTGTCTGTATTCCTTTAGGTTGAAATTGCATCAAACAATCAAGCCAATAATTGTCTCTTTGGCTTCAAAATGCTCTCCTAAATGCCTGGCTCACAGTGACTTCAAGTTAAGGCTGATGGCAGTCACCTTTATTTATTGGTTAGATTCGATGCATTTATATACTGCCTTTCTGACATTACATTTCAGAAGGAAAAAGGGACAGGCAGGGCTGAATGAACAGTTTCTCAGTTCAGACTGACCTAGAGTTACCAATTTCCAGGTGGGGCCTGGAGATATCCTAGAATTACAACTTATTTCCAGACATAGATTCCCTGGAGAAATGTTTGCTTTGAAGGGTGGCATTCTATCCCACTGAGGTCCCTCCCCTTGTCAAATTCTGCTGTCCCTAGGTTGCACCCGCAAAAGCCAGAAATTTCCTAACCCGGAGTTGACAACCCTCACCTAACTTACCGCACAGGGTTGTTGTGAGGATAGGAGGAAGGGAAGTCCATGTATACCACCTTGCAGGAATGTAATAAAGACATCCTTTTAAAATGGAAGTGAGATTCAATAAGGCATTTTAAAGCATTGTGTGTGAAAATGCTCTTTAGTAATATGGTTTTCACAGCAGGCCATCATGTGGTGGAGAGGGGTCACCCTCAAGAATAGCGCTGAGACAAGATGCTTTGAGCCTTAACTTATTTAGGATTTGGGATTAAATGGGGGCTTCTTCTCATTATGTCCTTTCTCGGAACTAAGAGAGTTTTCAACTTTCACTAGAAGGAATTGTCCCTGTGCTGTAGGGTTGCCAACCTCCAGGTGGTGGCTGGCGATCTGCTGTTACAACTGATCTCCAGCTGATAGAGATCAGTTCACCAGGAGAAAACGGCCGCTTTGGCAATTAGACTCTATGGCATCGAAGTCCCTCCCCTCCCCAAACTGTGCACTCCTCAGGTTCCGCCCCCAAAACCTCCCTTCGGTGGCGAAGAGGGACCTGGCAACCCGAATGTGCTGGCTCTGCTTGGTGGCGTCTTTGAGGTGGTGTCGTAATCTTCTGCAGTAAAATAGTGAGGTAGCAAAAGTTTTACAATGGACTGTTCCACTCCTAACAGGTGTGTGTGTGTGCCCACTTTTGAATGTTCAGATAGATAGATAGATAGATAGATAGATAGATAGATAGATAGATAGATAGATAGATAGATAGATAGATAGATACATAGATAGATAGATAGATAGATAGATAGATAGATAGATAGATAGATAGATAGATAGATAGATAGATAGATAGATAGATAGATAAGCTGCCTGAAGTTATAAAACATCAGAAAGTGGAATGGCGACAATTTCTCCTTGCTATTGTTAGTTTTCTACAAAATTACTATATGGAAGAGTTGGCTTTTTGTTTGTTTGTTTAATGTTGGGAAGCATTTGAAATGCCTGCGATGAGTAGGGTTGCCAGCTCCTGGTTGGGAAATACCTAGATACTTGGGGGGTGGAACCTGAAATGGGTGGGGTTTGAGGAGGGGAGGGACTTCAGTGGGGTACAGTGCCACAGAGTCCACCTTCCAAAGCGGCCATTTTCTCCAGGTGAACGGATCCCTGTCGCCTGGAGATTGGTTGTAACAGTGGGAGATCTCTGGCCACCACCACTCAGACCGGCAACGGCTCTCCAGGGTCTCAGGCAGTGGTTTTCCACATCACCTACTTGCCTGGTCCCTTTAACCGGAGATCTGTTGTGCCTGAATCTATCTCCGCCTGAAGATCCCCCTCCAGTTTTGTGTTCATTATGTATGAAGTTCTTTTGACATTGGGGGGGGGGGCAGGCAAGGTGCTTCCAGTGTGCGAGAGTAGTGTGAGCAGAGCCAGCATGGTGTAGTGGTTAAGAGCGGTGGACTCTAATGTGGAAAACCGGGTTTGATTCCCCAGTCCTCCACACGAGCAGCAGACTCTAATTTGGTGAACCAGGTTGGTTTCCCCACTCCTACACATAAAGCCAGCTGGGTGTCCTTGGGCTAGTCACAGTTCTCTCCAAACTCTCTCAACCCCACCTACCTCACAAGGTGTCTATTGTGGGGAGAGGAAGGGAAGGAGATTGTGAGCCGGTTTGATTCTCCTTAAAAGGTAGAGAAAGTCGGCATGTAAAAACCAACTCTTCCTCTTCTTCTGGAGAATAATAGCGGCTTGTGTGTGTAAAGTGCCATCAAGTCGCAGCCGACTTATGGCGACCCCTTTTTGGTGTTTTTGTGGTAAGAGACTTACAGAGGTGGTTTGCCAGTGCCTTCCTCTGCACAGCAACCCTGGTATTCCTTGGTTATCTCCCATCCAAATACTAACCAGGGCTGACCCTGCTTAGCTTCTGAGATGTGACGAGATCAGGCTAGCCTGGGCCATCCAGGTCAGGGCAATAGCGGCTTACTGTTCTAATAAAACCTCTGGCATGCATTCTTTTAAATGCGAGGAGACCTTGTCTGGGGCCCTGCGGTGGGTCATGACAGTCCGTCTCCCGTTGTAATCAGTGGGACTTAAAAAGTGCTTAAAGCCAGCCAGAATGTGCCTGAAGTGTATTGAACTGGAAGAGGTGGAGAGGTACCAGCTGTGATCATTTGCAGTCGAGAGGTAAGGAGACGGGAACGAACAGGTTGAGTAAGTTGCCTTGGGGTTTTGAGATGCAGCGAATTCCGCAAGTCTGACCTTCCACAAGTCTGACCCAGCTCTTCTGAACCTGCAATTCTTTTCAAAGGGTCACAGTCAAAAGGTTGCATACCTGTTGTTTAAGTGGGCAATTGGACAGTGACCCTAAAGTACAGGATCTTGGTTGTGAAAGGGGGAAAATGCATTCCTTTAAAAAGGATTAGTGATACATCTAATAAACTGTCCCAATTTTCAACCGCTTGGTGTTCCATAAGGTTGCTCCTGGGGCTCCTTTGATTAACTACTCCAGTAATTAGCTTCTTTACAAGCATCTTCATAAGTCTTTTCCTAGAGAGAAGGGAAAATGAAACCTTGGTTGCAGCGGAGGCAACTGCGCAAACAGAGATTACCATATACCGATTTCAATTTGAGATTGCTCTGGACTTTTTAAATAGCTTGTTTTGTTGGTTTCTTCCCCCACTCCCACCCCCATTAATATTGAATTACATTTCCACCCTTTTCCTTAACTTAGGACACGGTAATGAAAGTTGTCCCATGGCATTACGGTGATTTTAATTGAACTGTAACCCTTTGCAGAGCTGTCTGTATTCCTTTAGGTTGAAATTGCATCAAACAATCAAGCCAATAATTGTCTCTTTGGCTTCAAAATGCTCTCCTAATGCCTGGCTCACAGTGACTTCAAGTTAAGGCTGATGGCAGTCACCACTTTATTTATTGGTTGGTTTCGATGCATTTATATACTGCCTTTCTGACATTACATTTCAGAAGGAAAAAGGGACAGGCAGGGTTGAATGAACAGTTTCTCAGCTCAGACTGATCTAGAGTTACCAATTTCCAGGTGGGGACTGGAGATATCCTAGAATTACAACTTATTTCCAGACATAGATTCCCTGGAGAAATGTTTGCTTTGAAGGGTGGCATTATATCCCACTGAGGTCCCTCCCCTTGTCAAATTCTGCTGTCCCTAGGTTGCACCCCCAAAAGCCAGAAATTTCTTAACCCGGGGTTGACAACCCTTGCCTAACTTACCGCACAGGGTTGTTGTGAGGATAGGAGGAAGGGAAGTCCATGTATACCACCTTGCAGGAGTGTAATAAAAACATTCTTTTAAAATGGAAGTGAGATTCAATAAGGCATTTTTTTAAAAGATATTTTATTCAATAAGGCATTTTAAGGCATTGTGTGTGAAAATGCTCTTTAGTAGTATGGTTTTCATATCAGACCATCATGTGGTGAGAGAAGGGTCACCCTCAAGAATAGCGCTGAGACAAGATGCTTTGAGCCTTAACTTATGTAGGACTTTGGACAAAATGGGTCCTTCTTCTCATTATGTCCTTTCTAGGAACTAAGAGAGTTTTCCACTTTCACTAGAAATGGGTGGGGTTTAAGGAGGGGAGGGACTTCAGTGGGGTACAGTGCCACAGAGTCCACCTTCCAAAGCGGCCATTTTCTCCAGGGGACCTGATCTCTGTCACCTGGAGATTGGTTGTAATAGCAGGAGATCTCTGGCCACCACCTGGAAGATGGCAACCCTAGCGATGAGGGCATTTCACAGGCAGCCCCGGTCTTGATAACCTCACTGGAAGAGGATCAATGGAAACCAGAAGTTATGTCATCACTAGGAAACAGTGAGGAAATCACAATACCCAGGCTGGGAGAGTATAGAATCCCTCCTCAACTTTGTAAGTACAGAAACCCTCTTGAGGCTTGGACGTGACCCACCTAGGACTGCTGTTTTGCTGGCTCCTGAGTCCCTAACTGCCGGTAGCTTTGCAGACGCTCGCAGAGCGCAGTTCCATGTCACACAGACTTTCAGCTGCTGATCTCTGTTGATCAGGCAGTGATGACACAAGAGCAACCCAGGTAGGGCTGCCAACCTCCAGGTAGTAGCTGGAGATCTCCAGCCGATAGAGATCAGCTCCCCTGGAGAAAATGGCCGCTTTGGCCATTGGACTCTATAGCATTGAAGTCCCTCCCCTCCCCAAACCTTGCCCTCTTCCCCCAAAAACCTTCCACCAGTGATGAAGAGGGACCTGGTGGCAACCCTAAACCCAGGTCTACTGTTTTGGTCAGTCCCTTCTATGGTAATGCAGGGCAGAATTCTGAATATACCATACTCAGACAGGATCTGCCCTTGCTCTTCTGGCTCTATTGACTCATTAGCCCAGGCCCTTTTGGAAGGCCGCTTTGACGAGGAACTTCGATCGCACTATATTTCCCCCCTTTTAATATACAAATCCAATGCCTCTGTGACTGACATAATGCCTTTTTTACTAAGTGATAGGGACCCCAAGTCTACATTGTCAGTGGCAAGATTTGTTTCAGTCCTTATATCCCTCCAACACTAGATCTATGCTGCTCAAGATCAATTGATCAAGGAGCTTCTAAGGGATAAAAGGAAAGGAAAGGTTTTGGTCAGTTGGCAGCCTTAGGACCAACCTTAGTGGAAGCCCCCCCCTCCTTCAAACTGTCGAGCAGAAATTATTCTCATTCTCGGAACAGAAGCTAAGATTCCCGCAGCGAGCACCCTAGACTGTTCTGGATTCTCAGGATTGTGTTGAGACCCGCTGTTTACATTGCGGAGTTCCCTCTGCAAGGCAGCCCCAGGAGGGTGTTTGAAACAGGAAGGGCGTGTTTGAGACTCAGCGGAGGCCTGGCCTGAGTAGCAGGAGCTCCCCATTGTCTGCAGGCGCTGAGCTCCCTTCGCCTGCTGGGTTGGGCTGGTTCAGTCCCTCACCTTCCTCCCGGGTTGTGCTGGCAGGGAGGCAGCGTGCCCTCCTCTGCGCGCGTGAAAATGCCTCTGATCTGGCAGGCAGGCTCTCCTGCTGCGAGCTTTGGAGCAGATGCCTTTCTATTGAATTAGTTCTCTCTGCATCCAAATGGGGGCATAATTAGGTTTCCATTAGCCAAGGATGATGGATAACATCTGGATGTCCCAGGCAGGCCAAGGGGTGGAGGGGAACAGGGGCCCTTTTGGCATTCTTCGGCTGGCTTCAGTTAATTGGTTTTTACTTCTCCCGCCCTCATCTTTGTTCACAAAAAGTGATCTTCCTACACATGGAAGCTTGAGTTTCATCCTGTCTACCCGGCACCACCCCTTATAGGGTGCTGAGCCTGAAATATTTTGGTAGCCGAGTTGCAAGATGCAAATCGTCTTATCAATTAAGCATGGCATCTGGTTCAGTGAATCTCCAGCATGAGCCCCATTGAATGGAGGGAGGGAAGAACTACACCAAGTTTTTGTTGGCAGGGTTTCGTTGCTGGAGAGCCAGTGTGGTGTAGTGGTTAAGAGCAGTGGTTTGGATCGGTGGAGTCTGATCTGGAGAACCGGGTTTGATTCGCCACTCTTCCACATGAGCTGCGGAGGCTAATCTGGTGAACTGGGTTGGTTTCCCAACTCCTACACATGAAGCCAGCTGGATGATTCTGGGCAAATCACAGCTCTCTTAGAGCTCTTTCAGCCCCACCTACCTCACAGGCTGTCTGTTGTGGGGAGGGGAAGGGAAGGTGATTGTAAGCCGGTTTGATTCTCCCTTAAGTTGTAGAGAAAGTCAGCATATAAAAACCAACTCTTCCTCCTCTTCTTCTTTTATTTATTCGCTGTTTTTCAATTTTTGACTGTTGACGCTGCTGTATTCCCTTGCTTCTTAAAACAGTTTTATTGCATTTAATTGTATGCTAGGAATCCACTTTGAGTGTAGGAAGAAGGGGGAGCACGTCTTAAATAAATGCAAAGGTCTTGCTCTATGTTCATGCATTTCAGTTGACTTGCACAAAAAACCTTCCTGGTGAATCAGGACAAGAGGCCTAAAGTTGAATATACAACGCTGAGTTATACTCAGCTGGACCATTAGCTGTCTACCTAATGCATTCTGCTGTCACCGGCAGTGGCTCTCCAAGGTCTCGGGCAGAAGGTTTTCCCCAGCCCTGCTGAGTGGAAGATACTGCACTGCAAAGCATGAGCCCATGAAGTTGCCGTATACTGAATCTGACCATTGGTCCATCACAATCAGTGTCATCTACTCAGACTGGCAGCAGCTGTCCAGGGTCTTAGAGAGAGGTCTTTCATATCATCTACTCCCTGATGCTTTTAGCTGGAGATGCCGGTGATTGAACCTGGGACCTTCTGCATGCCAAGCAGATGCTCCACCACAGAACCACAGCCCTTCCAATCTGTGACGGAGCTACAGGCCCTTCCTTGCATATGCTGTGTTCCCGGCATGCCAAAGCAAGGCCTTTTTGTGCTATGGCCCTAGAGGTTTGGGATGTTCTTCTATTGAACTTGCATATGATTCCTTCCCTGCTTTCTTTCTGGAGGCAGGGCCGTCAAGATGGAGCATTTGCTGAGAACCTCATCAGCTACCTCCAGGAACAAGGGGTTTCTCTCAAAGGCCCATGTGACATCACAGTCTCCCCTTCCAAGCGGTGACTATTTTACATTCTTTTTAGTCTTGCTGCTGCTGTCCCTCTAAGTGATGAGCTCTATTTCTTCCTCCTGCATAGTGTATTTAGTGGTGGGGCACTACAGGGCATCTTGTCCGGTCCCACTTGTATCTGGGAGACCCATGTTTGAATCTCCACTCCTGCTATGGAAGCTCGCTGGGTGACCTTGGGCCAGTCACAGTCTCTCAGCCTAACCCACCTCACAGGGTTGTTGTGAGGATAAAATGGACGAGAGGAGAATGATGTAAGTCAGCCACTTGGGGTTCCCACTGGAGAAAAAGACGGGGTATTAATTAATTAAAAGATGGGGTATTAATGAATTAATTAATTCATGTGGCGTCTCCTTCAAAATGTTTATGCCATTGTGGAGCATCTGGTTTTGAATAGCAACATTCAGTCCCCTCTCCCTTCCCTGCGTTACCCCGAGACAAACTGAGGCTATAGGAGCCTGCAGTTTTGCATTTGATGGAGGTACGGAGATGCGTGGCTTGTCTGTATATGGGGGCTTGGATGCAAGTTCCCTAGTCCAACACTCTGACCACAACACTGCACTGTTGGCTATTGCTCAGCCCATTCTGAGCTCCCCCCCCCCACTCCCGAGACTCTGACTATCAGTTGAGGCCCCAAACAAGAGTCTGCAAGCACCAAGGCACATTTATTTGGGGTGACGGTTTTACAAAAAAAAAAAAAACCCTCCAAATTAGCTATTTGTCGATGTCAAGATGTCAAGAGTTCAGCAGGCGTTGAAGAAATTTTTCTTTTCTTTTGCAAGCTTCAATGAGAAAGTAACTCCTAAGACCCCCCCCCCCCTTTGACATTCTATCCTGGCCGGCACTGCAGGGTTCAGTAAACTTCTTCACTTCTTGAGGATGACGTAAAGTTCATAAGTCAAAGCAGAGCCTGCACAAGGCATCGGTTCACTCAGCTGGAAGCAGAAATCACTTCCAATTAGCACATTCCTGTTAAGCTGTTCAGTGATTGATATCTTAAAATGAAAAAGGGCTGGAACTGTGCATGCAGCTTGCTCCTGTGCGCATGTACTTAGAAGCAAGCCCCATTGAATTCAGCGGGTGTTAAGCATATTTCACCCTGCGTACCATCAGAGTGGTAAGCTGCAGTACTGCAGTCCAAGCTCTGCTCATGACCTGAGTCTGATCCCGACAGAAGTCAGTTTCAAGTAGGCGGCTCAAGGTTGATTCAGCCTTCCATCCCTCTGAGGTCGGTAAAGTGAGTACCCAGCTTGCTGGGGGTAAAGCGTAGACGACTAGGGAAGGCACTGGCAAACCACCCCGTAAACATAGTCTGCCTAGTAAATGTCGGGATGTGATGTCACTCCATGGGTCAGGAATGACCCGGTGCTTGCACAGGGGACTACCTTTATTTTTTACCATCAGGTTAAGCTGAAGTCCTCTGTAGACTTAAAAGTTTAAGACTGCTGAAGGAGGTTGCAAGGATGAGGTGCTATGTATTCCCCCCCCCCTTAGGAGCTTAGTGGATCATACATGCACAGAAATGGGCTCTGCATGTTTTGCTGCTCTTCAGAGTACTTCCACATACGTTGAGGTTTGTGTGATGGGTCAGGAGCAGCGTCAGTGAGGGGGAAGGTAAAGGTAGTCCCCTGTACAAGCACCAAGTCATTACTGACCCTTAGGGCGACTTCACATCGCAACGCTCACTAGCCATACTATGTTTCCGGGGTGGTTTGCCAGTGCCTTCCCCAGTCGTCTACAGTACTCATTTTACCGACCTCGGAAGGATGGAAGGCTGAGTCAACCTTGAGCGGCTGCCTGAAACCAACTTCCGTTGGGATCGAACTCAGGTCGTGAGCAGAACTTGGACTGCAGTACTGCAGCTTACCACAGGGCAGACAGGAGGGCTATTTGGCCTGGGTCTCAAAGGGCCCTTCAGTTTTAAATGGTGGTTTAATTTTTTGGCATTCGAGAAGTTGTGGAATGTGGTTTTATGTGGATCATGTGTTGTCGTTATGTTTTTTTCCCATATGGCTTCTGAAGCTGGGCATGGCCTGGGTCTCTCTTGATCTCTGAGATGACCTGGCCAGGAGTCCAGGAAAGGTGCTGTGTGTGTGGTCAGTCTTCTTTTCCTGCATGTGCATGTCTGGTGGCTTTGTCCTACCACTGAAAACTGGTTCTCAAGTTCCAGAAAGGTTGCCCATGTTACTTCTCTGAAAGTTTTGTGATGTGCAAGCATAGTGGAGAGCGGAAGGGTCAGTTGATTTCCTTCGGCCATTTATGCGTGGGAGGTTTTGCCTTGGATTTGCCACTCTTTAGATGCACATTTTCCCCATCCAAATTCTCAAAACTCAGCAGTAAGACCCCCACCCCCCCATGCAGAGTTTTGAGAATTCAGATGGGGAAAATGTACATCCAGAGAATGGCAAATCCAAGGCAAAACCTCCCATGCATAAGGTTTCCTCTAATGGGGCAACCTGAGAGCTCTCGGCCCAAAGCACCATCCTTTTTTTGGTGGGGGGCTTTAAGTAAACCTTCTGGGACTGAAGAGACCAGGATTCTGCAGAGGCTCCCTAACTTGGTCTGAAAGGGGCAGATTTGCATATGCAAATTGCCAGGACTGGTCCTTTAGATCTGGCTTTCCCTTTTTTCCTCCTTCTCATTTACCCTTTCTTCTTCTTCTTCTTTTTTTTTTTGATCAGGTGAAAAAAGAGAACTCTTGATCAAGAACAGACTTTGTGTATATATATCTGTGTATGTGTGTGCGTGTAGCGTTACCATGGAAATGAGGAACAATTACAAAGACTGAGGAATGATGTCAAACATCAGATCCACTGTACTTGAGAAAGTGCAGGTAGGGAGGGGGGATGATAAAAAGGTGTGCTTGCAATCCTCGATTTTTCCCTTCTGCTGCAGATCTGTCAACTGAGTTCAGAATCAAGCAGCTGTTCTTTCTCCTGGGGGGCAGCCCCTGTGGAAACCAAGGCTTGCCAAAAAGGGGTGTGGTGTGGTATGTAAGGGCTGGGGTGTTGCACTTGTCTTTCGACAAGGCCTGGCTTTGAAAGCCTGCTTCCCCGTTACATTCAAGCAGGGGTGAGAAGGTCTCTTAGCCTTGCCTCGCACTGACAGTGCAATCCTAAAGATTCCCCTCCTCTCAACCCTTGTTTTTGGCCCTATCCATTCTAATCCATGATGGTGATGGTAAAATGCAAATGTTAATCCAGATTAGAACCACCCAGCCTATACTTCACTCCAGTCTAAAACCATTGAAATTAATGGGCTCAGATTGGAGTAACTCTCTTTAGGATTGCACTGTGGAAGAAAGCAGGAGGCCAGTGACGTTTTGGTCAGGGTAAGGTGGACGGAAGGGAGGTGTGAATATGTAATCAGAACTGTTGCTGGAGTGGGAGGGAGGTGCCATGCCACTATCCTGATAGCAGGAGTTATGTTTTTTAAAATGGACCTTGATCTTAGAGGGCAGGGGTGGCCCCATAGATCCAGGCATTACAATGCTCCACAAGTCCGCATTGGTGATGATCCTAATAAACCAAGACTATCTGGAAGTGATCATCATTGGTGATGATCCTAGTCCACAATAAACCAAGACTATTTGGAAGTTATGTCATCGGCACCTTACATTCTTTGTTCCTTCCCCCCTCCCTTTGTTAGAGTGGCATCCCCCCTCCCCTCAAGCCTTGTTTTTGGCCCTATCTATCCTAATCCGTATTGGGGATGGTCAAATGCAATTGTTAATCTAGATTAAAACCACCAGCCTATACACACCTAGTAAAACCGGTTAAACTCAAGGGGGGGTATTTTCAAATTTCTAAACCATACTTCCTGGGGAGTAAGCCCCCCTGAGCCCTGTGTGGTTTACTTATGAGTAACCAGTCACTGCCTCAGCCTGCATCAAGCAGGTCCAGGGACCTGGGACATCCCTTGGGGGCTGCCAGAGGAAGAAAAGAAGTCCTACCGAGCTCAATGGGGGCTTCCATTGGGAGGGGCCGTGGCTCAGTGGTAGAGCATCTGCTTGGCATGCAGAAGGTCCCAGGGTCAATCCCCGACACCTCCAGTTAAAGGGACCCGACAGGTAGATGATGTGAAAGACCCCTGCCTGAGACCCCGGAGAGCCATGGGGAGGGGTTGTGGCTCAGTGGAAGAGCATCTGGTTGGCATGGTCCCAGGACTAGGAAGGTAGGTGATGTGAAAGACCCCTGCCTGACACCTTGGAGAGCCGCTGCTGGCCGGAGTAGACAATACTGACTTTGATGGACCAAGGGTCTGGTTCAGTAGAAGGCAGCTTCATGTGTCCCATGCCAGGGAAGGCAGGGCCGCTTGGGCTGCCCCCACCCCCAGGTGGGAGCAGCAGCCAGGTGGAGCGCCTTCTGGGGTGGGGTGGGGGCGGGAAGGGGCCGGCCTCCCCTCCTCTCCCGGCCCCCGGGTCTGGGGAAGGGAGTCGGCCGCCGGTCCCCCCCACCCACCCCCCCGGCGGGGCGTGGAGCTGACGCGCGTCTATAAAAGGCAGCCTGACGAGGCGGCGGCGAGGCGGCCCCGTCGCCGGCTGCGCCCCCCCTGGTTGGCCGTCGGGCGGGCTTCGGCGCGCATAAAGGCGGCCGGGCGAGGGAGCGGAGGGCGCAGCTCGGCTCCGACGCCCACCGGCCGGCCGGGCTCGATCCGGTCTCCCCCCGCCCCGGCGGGCAGCGGAGGAGCAGCAGCCGCGGAGGGGCGGGGAAGGGAAGCGGGTCCCCAAACTCTGCCTGGGAGAAGAGGGGTCTGCATCGGGAGAGGAGGCGGACAGGCGCCTAGGGCGAGCCCGCCGCCCCCCCCCCAAAGGACTCGACGGAGGCGGACGCCGGCCGGCAGCAGGTGAGCGGGACGTCCCGCAGAGTTAGGGAGGAGGGTTTTCTTGGGGGGGGGGGGAATAGGTTCCGAGGCTCAAGATCGCACAGCGTTTTCTTTCCCACCCCCACCCCCACCCCCACCCAGTTTGGAAGTCCTGCCCCTAAGCTTCAGCGGCAGAAAGTCAAGAGCGCCCTTATTATCAATAGGGTTCCGGGTATATCCATGAAGCTGCCTTATACTGAATCAGCCCCCTGGTCCATCAAAGTCAGTATTGTCTACTCAGACCGGCAGCGGCTCTCCAGGGTCTCAGGGTCTTTCCCATCACCCACTTGCCTGATCCCTTTAACTGAAGGTGCTGGGGATTGAACCTGGGACCCTTTGTGTGCCAAACAGAGGCTCTACCACTGAGCCACAGCCCCTCCTCAAGTCAGTATTGTCTACTCAGACCGGCAGCGGCTCTCCAGGGTCTCAGGCGGAGGTCTTTCACATCACCTACTTGCCTAGTCCCTTTAACTGGAGAGGCCGGGGGCTGAAGCTGGGACCTTCTGCGTGCCAAGCAGATGCTCTACCCTTGGTACATGCTCAGAGGCGCTCGTGATTTGCTGCGGCTGGGCGACTGGAGTGTCTGTGTTTGGGGGTGGGGGTCCTCGGTCTTGGAGAAGGGCAAACTTTGCTGCGGGACAGGAGCCGGGTTCGAAGGCGACCGAGGAAAGGGAGGGGAGGAGGACCGCGGCGCGACCCCGGCGCTTGGGGGTCCTCTCTTGCCCGCCTTCGGGGTTTGCGCTCCCGCAAAGGCTCCTTCAGCTCCTCCGGAGGCGGACGAACCCGCCCGATCGCAGCTCAGCAGCGTCCTCCACCCGCAGCCTGTCTTGGGTCAAAGCCGGGCAGGGTGGTGGCGCTTTCACACATGCCAAATAATGCACTTTCCGTCCACTTCCAGTACACTTTAATGGTTGTTTGCAAGTGGGTTTTGCCAGTTAACACAGTAAAATCCAACTTCAGAGTGCATTGAAAGTGGATTGATAGGGGTGGAGAAGCCGACCTTCCTTCTCAGGAAGGGAGGGTCCCGCCTGCCCCCCCCCCCAAGGCGAGTCTTGCTCCTGCCGGCAAATGGTGGAGGGAGGGCGGTGGGGGGAGGACTAGGACCCCCCATCCGTTCCCTGCCGCCTTCTCCCCTAGGCGCCTGTTCGTCTCCTCTCCCGATTGAGAGCCCTCTTCTCCCAGGCAGAGTTTGGGGTCGGGGAGGAACAGGACCAGCAGAGGTCCCGTGTCTGACCTCGGGGGGACTCTTGCGGGAGCCCTTGCAGGAACTCTTTGCCCGCTTCGTGGAGTTCCTTGGACCTCTGAAACTTTCGCCCAGGAAGATTTTCAAGGAGAAGATCATTATTTTGGGTGGTTTTCTGTCTCCGCCCAGAAATAAGTTTGGCTAGAAGGTCGGGATTTTTGGCGCGGCTGGGCCGGTTGAAAAGACTAGGGCTGGCTTCAGAGCAAATGTGTAGGGGTTGGGTTGCCAGCGTGGCATAGCGGTTAAGAGCAGTGGTTTGGAGCGGCAGATTCTGATCTGGAGAACCGGGTTTGATTCCCCACCCCTCCCCATGAGCAGTGGATGCTAATCTGGTGAATTGGAGTTGTTTCCCCACTCCTCCACACGAAGCCAGCTGGGTGACCTTGGGCTAGTCACGGTTCTCTTAGAGCTCTCTCAGCCCCACCTACCTCACAGGCTGTCTGTTGTGGGGAGGGGGAAGGTGATTGTAAGCCGGTTTGAGTCTCCCTTAAGCAGTAGAGAAAGTCGGCATATAAAAACCAACTCTTCTTCTTAAGAAAACAACTTTCCTTCCCTCAGTCTGTACCATGATCCAGGGCAATGCATTCTGCACGTGCTCAGAGCACAGTCTACTGGTTCAGCTCGCCGCACAGAGCCGTTTGACATAAATAGATTGGGGGATGAGCCCCAGATTAAGCGCCTTTTCCCTCCAGCTGTTGACCAAAGACTGGAACCAGGGACGTCTGGTCAGGGGACGGCCACCCGACTCCGGTCTGGGCCAGTGCTTCCCGAATCTGCCTCGGCTTCTGTGCAGCCGCTTCTCCTTTTCACGTGGAAAGAAAACTGTGCAACAGCCAGCTAGAATTAGTCTCCATAAATTAACCTTTCCATCTGCCAGGAGATGAAAGGATAGAAAGGGGAGGGGCGAGATACATGAATAAAAGCAAGGTTTGGGGTTTGGGGGTGGTTTTGGTTGCATCTGGGTACAAAGTCCGGGGTCTGTGCGTGGCGTCGTTTCTGGATCTCCCCCACACACACACACACACACTGCTTTGTGAGGTTTCCTTCTTTCCATTTTACAGAGGATAACTGAGGGCGATGGGAATGGCTTGCCAATCCATCGCTCTAGCGGGGCTTTGAACCCACTCCTGAGAGCGATGCTGTTTTCGAGGGCACTAGGTGGCAAAGCCTTGGAGAAAGGATTCCGAGGAGAATCCGTGCCAAGGTGTTGCTAGCGCGACTGCCGCTGAAGCTAGGCAGCTCCGCGTCGGAAGGGAGACTAATACACACGAGGTCACGTTGATGTAATTAGAACCGTGGACCCCAAATCTTTGCATGTTTGTGGGGAGTGATTCGTGGATGAGCACACAGGAGGTTATGTTTATCCTAAACTCGCAGGGTGTTGTTGTTTTTAACTTATAGAGAGGTGATGAATTCACAGGTACCTTCAGGAAACAATTGTCCCTTGTCTGGTGATGGAAACTGCCCTGAGTCACAGCTGACTTATGGCGACCCCCTAGGGGAGCACATGAACACATGAAGCTGCCTTCTACTGAATCAGACCCTTGGTCGTCAAAGTCAGTATTGTCCACTCAGACCGGCAGCGGCCCTCCAGGGTCTCAGGCAGAGGTCTTTCCCATCACCTACCTGCCTGGCCCCTTTAACTGGAGGTGCCGGGGATTGAACCTGGGACCTTCTGCATCCCAAGCAGATGCTCTACCACTGAGCCACAGCCGTGAGTCACCGCTGACTTATGGCGACCCCCCCCCCGGGGAGCAGAAAGCGATTCTATTATTATTATTATTATTATTATTATTATTATTATTATTTTATACATTTCCATACAGTTAATTAACATTGTCAATTAATCCCTTTAAAACCTATGGTTTAATCTACGGTATGTAATACTACATAAAATTTCTCGAACTTCCCCTCATCCCTCTTCTATCACTAACTTATCTCAGTAGTCCTCTTTGCAATTATCTTCTAATTCATTATAAAATATTTTATCCTTAGTCGATGCTGACCCGGAGGGGTCCCGGCACCTTCACCCTGTCTGGAGAACGGACTCCCCTCTTTCAAGCTGGCCCTTCTCTCTTCCCCACCACCCCGCCGTCTCCCACCCCCTTCAGCCAGTATCCCCCTCCAGCGGCGAACTCCGCGGCCCCCTCCCACGGCTCCTGCGCTCTCCCGCCCTCCCGGCTGCGAGTTGAACAGGTAGAGAGGCCGGCGCAGCACCGGAGCGCTTGGTCGAGGGGAAGAAGGTGGGGAAAGAGGGGTGTAGAAGAGCTTCTGGGTCGGAAGGGGGAAAGAGCTGGCGAGGGGAAAGGGTCCGGGGGTCGCTCCCGCGGAGGGACCCTCTGCGGACGCCCCAAATCCTCCGGCCGCCTTGGCGGAGACGCGTTCAGCACCTGGGACAGCTCCCTGCGGCGCTTCTCCTTCGGAGTCGGCGCGCTGGGTGGTTGGAAAACTCTTTTGGCTCCCGGGGCAGGCTGGAGCCAATGCACGGGAGGTTTTGCCTTGGAGTTGCTGCTCTGCAGACGCACACCTCCCCCATCCAAACCCCCCAAACGCAACAATAAGCCCCCAATGCAGAGTTTGGAGAATCCGGGCGGGGAAAAATGTTCATCTGCAGAGCAGCAAATCCAAGGCAAAACCTCCCGTGCATAAACGGCCGAGGAGGACCGTGAAAACAACGGGTCTTGCTTCCTGTCATAGCTAGGGAGGATACCAGAGACTTTGGTTCTCGTAGGTTATCCGGGCTGTGTGACCGTGGTCTTGGTATTTTCTTTCCTGACGTTTCGCCAGCAGCTGTGGCAGGCATCTTCAGAGGAGTCACACTGAAGGACAGTGAAGGAAAGAAAATACCAAGACCACGGTTACACAGCCCGGATAACCTACGAGAACCAATGAACTCTGACCGGGAAAGCCTTCGACAATATACCAGAGACTTGTTTGTCGATATGTATTTCCTCAGCGGCCTTGGCTTTAAGTCAGTGAATCGCAGGTGCTAGCATTCTAAAGCTTCTTTGCACCTGTGCTTTAAGGGCACCCTACTTTAAGGTTCACCTGCGCTTTTCACACCTCACTTAACTGTGAAGCTTGTTTTTAAGCCTTCTTCGGGCATCCAGAATGTAGTTCTTCATGAAACCACTCAAACACCTGTAATAATATAGCGTGGTGTAGTGGTTAAGAGCAGTGGACTAATCTGGAGAACCTGGTTTGATTCCCCACTCCTCCACATGAGCAGCGGACTCTAATCTGGTGAACCAGATTGGTTTCCCCACTCCTACACATAAAGACCAGCTGCGTGGCCTTGGGCTAGTCACAGTTCTCTGTGAACTCTCTCAGCCCCACCTACCTCACAAGGTGTCTGTTGTGGGGAGAGGAAGGGAAGGAGATTGTAAGCCGATTTGATTCTCCTTAAAAGGTAGAGAACGTCAGTATATAAAAAGCAACTCTTCTTCTTCTATATCTGTAATTTTTTCCCCCAGAGGTGCTAATAGCCATTGGCAGGGAGATGTTTTAGAATGAGGATAATGGCAACATCTCATGGATCTTCCACCTAACAAATAATGTAGTTCTGAAATGTACAAAATAAGGATCTGTGGGCTAGAGGGGGGGGGGGATCTCTTTTAATCAAAACTGAAAGCATTTAACCTTCACAACAACAACTCTGTGAAGTAGGTTAGGCTGTGAGCAAGTATGATTGGGCCCAAGTTAGCCAGCAGACTTACAGGGAAGAATATGCAAAATTCCAACCTGGAGTTTCCCAGTCATAGTTCAACATGCTAACCACTACACAATACAGTCTTTGCAAAGGGGCTGGAAACCAGCTTTAGCATAAGTGATCCTTGGACGGCACCTCGGTAAACATACGATTTTCTGGTGGAATCTGCCTGTGAATGAGTAAACCTTACACAAGCAATCTATCTCTCCATCCTGAGCTCAATGAACTCGGTTAGTAAGACTAGAGGGAACTTCCTTCCAAGAAAAGGTGCTTCCAAATCACAGCTTTTTATTCTTTTGAGGGCAAAATGTGCGGCAGCACTTTCCGGCTAAAAGCAGCGTCACCCATGTGTTGTTTTAGACAGCTGTTCTGGATATACCTCTCTGGTGGTCAGAGCAGCGCAGGAAATATTGAAATAGCAAATCACAGTTCCCATACTCGCAGCAATAGCTTTTCTTCCATTTGCTGCGATCACAGGAATAGCTTCTGGCTGAGATTGTGGTCAGCCAGTCCCCATGTTACGATTGCCAACCTGCACAGATGCCGAAAGGTAGTTTTGACCCTCCTGTAGTGCAAAAATTATCTCCTGTGAACTGGTCTAGATGGCTCGTAGTGGCATCATCAGTTGAAGGTAACAGATTACTTCACCAGAGGCGCACAGTGGATTCCAGTACCGTACATAATTCATGCACTGTTGTGTTGACATGCTGTGCAGTTTAAACCAACTTAATGGGATCAACAACCAGAAAACCAACACGATGAAGTTGTTGGATTATCAGGCTATCATCACTCAGGAGATCTGGGTTTAGATCTTTGCACTACCAAGAAGCTTGCTAACTAATCTCGGGCAGTCACTATTTCTGAGCCTAGTCTACCTTCCAGGGATGGGGGTGGGGGGGAAGGGAAACCATTAGACCCTAATATTTATGGTGAAAGCCAGGGTAAAAATATAGGAAATAGCTCCTAAATGCAAGTAGTTTAAGAATCAATAGCAAAGGGGGAGGGCCATTTCTGTTCTAAAGCACACAATTTGGATACATCATAATGGACAGTTTTCCTTTTAGAAGAAATTGTGTCCTACTTGGATGGGATGAGCCCCATGGCACAGAGTGGTAAGCTGCAGTACAGCAGTCAAAAGCTCTGCTCATGACCTGAGTGATGGAAGCTGGTTTCAGGTAGCCAGCATTTAAGGACTTGGTCTTGCATACATCCTTCCGAGGTCAGTAAAATGAGTACCCAGCTTGCTGGGGGTAAAGGGAAGATGACTGGGGAAGGCACTGGCAAGCCACCCCGTAAACATAGTCTGCCTAGTAAACATGGGGATGTGACGTCACCCCATGGGTCAGGAATGACCCGGTGTCTGCACACCTTTACCTTTTTACTTGGATATGTGTACAGTACATGTGCTACACTGAGTGTGCTGAGCAAGGAAAATGTACTTCATTATCTTAATGTATTGAGTACAGTGAGGTAGCTGCTTAGATCCTTGCAGTGTGGCGACCACATCTGTGTGGGGAGCCAGTTGTCTGTAGCACTAGCTCACTTGAAAAAGCCAAGCCTCCCAGCCACAGGGCTACTCTTGGAAGAGTTCTTTCCCCTTAATCACTGGTTCCATTACTTTGATCCATTTTTATTTATATACGCCTGCATGCGCATTAAGCTGCATGCACTCCTGTGTGCCAGGACACATTCTGAAGCTTTTGTTTCCTCTGGCACTTCAAACGAAAAACCTCCCTCTTCCTGCACATCAGTGTTTTGCTCTCTTACGCATGCTGTCTGCTGTCAGGAATGGGGTGTTTTGCACCTCTTGGTACAAATTGCCAAGTTTGCCTACTAAGATTCCGACGCTGTGCTGTTGTTTTTAAAGGGCATGTCTCTGAGATCGGTTAACAGATAAGTAACAGTTGTTCCTTAACACCCTTCATCGATTTCATCAAGGTGGCAAAAGCGTGTCTGCTTTTGAAGTCTGCTTTTTTGGTGAAGTAGAGGGACTCATTCATATTTGTGACTGTGAGCGCAGATAGTGTGTGCGAAGGGATTGTCGGGTGCCCCCCCCCCCCTCTCTCACACACACAGCCTAGGTAATCCTGGAAGAATCGGTGCGGCATTTTAGGACTTGCATACATTGTGTAACTGCAGTAACTGCCTCAAACACTCACCCTTGCTACTGGCCCCTTATCAATACCAGGCCTAGGGGTGTTTGATTGCCTTCCTTCTTTCTTCTTTCACTTCTTCCCTTGTTGCCTCGGAATGTCCGTGTCTTATCTTCTGATGAAGGTGCATCAATGATAGATACTTTGTTCTGGATAGACCCAGCTCTCATGAACACATGAAGCTGCCTTATACTGAAACAGACCCTTGGTCCATCAAAGTCAGTATCATCTACTCAGACTGGCAGCGGCTCTCCAGGGTCTCAGGCAGGGGTCTTTCACATCATCTACTTGCCTAGTCCCTTTCTAACTGGAGATGCCGGGGATTGAACCTGGGACCTTCTACATGCTAAGCAGGTGCTCTGTCACTGAGCCACAGCACCTCCCTGTGCTGCCTCACTAAGTCAGACGATCGTGCTAGAAGCAGCTTTTCGGAGTCTTGGGCAGACAAAGGCTATTTATGCATGGTGGTTTCCTCGCCGACACCCCGCCGACTACTTTGGGGCTTTGCTTTGATGAAGACTGCATTTTCTGACTGTCAGAGGTTGCCTCGCTCTCTTCGCGCATTTTGCCCGCGTTTTCTAGATTCGTGTGTAGCCAGCATCCAGAAAACATGGGAGATATGCACAGGGAGAGCAAGGCAACCTCTGACGGTCGGAAAATGCATGTATAATAAAAGCATGCCAAGCAGATGCTCTACCACTGAGCCACAGCCCCTTCCCTCCTTTAGCTCAAAAGCCTAGCTTTTCGGTGTTCGATCACTTTTGTCCAGTTGGGCATTTTGCTTGGTTCCCCCCCGCCCCCGGTTGGCAAAATATCACTTTTGCTTCTTTGTAGGGTCTCCTTATTTGAACCTCTCCATTGTGAGCTAGCAAAAAATAGGAGATGTTTGTCTGCCAGCAATAAACAGGCTCCACATCCTTGAGCAATGAGAAACCCAGAGGCAGTGCTACAGGGCTTGGATTGCTTTTGGCGAGAGACCAGTGGAGTCTTGAGGACTCTTCCTGTTTATCTGTTTCTTATTTACAAATGTGCAAGCAGAGCATTGTGGGAGCAGACAGAGTTGGGCAGCATGCGCACCAATCCTCATCACATCGCAAGAGAAAGCAACTACTGAAAGCTCGCAAGGCTACGCCCCATGTTTAGCTAACTCCAGCTAAAAATTGCTCTTATATTCCCTCCTTGCTCTCTTCCAGTTTGCAAGCTGTTCTTCTTCCCTTTCCTCTAGTTGAAGGTTGTCTCCTTCCAAAGTTGGGGCAGGGGGACCCCTGGTCACCACAACTAAAAAAAAAGATATTGCAGAGCTTGAGAAGGTGCAGAAAAGAGCAACCAAAACATTCAGGGGGCTAGAGCAACTGCCCTATAAGGAGCGGTTAAAGAGCCTCTGCTTGGCCTGCAGATGGTCCCAGGTTCAATCCCCAGTTAAAAGGACCAGGCAGTAGGTGATGTGAAAGACTTCATCCTGAGACCCTGGAGAGCCGCTGTCAGTCTAAGTAGAAAATACTGACCTGGATGGACCAAGGGTCTGATTCAGTATAAGGCAGCTTCATGGGTGTATTCTCCTGGGAATTCTCTTATACTTTAGTAACTTCTGTTTTGCTTGTCAGGTCAATCAGTGCCGTTTGGTGCAGCAGTTTTGCCTGCTGTCTTGTAGTGAGGATTGTCAGGAGGACAAGCCAGATGGCGTAGCTTGTATAAATTGACTCCTACGTGTTTGCACTCAAAAGAGACAAGTGGCAGGCATTGCCAGCTCCTGGGGATGGGTGTGGGGGGGGGGAGAGGAAGAATAGGTGGCCAGCACTACTCAGGAAGTACAAATCCATTCCTAAGTCAGCCCAGTCGAAAGATGCTCATGAATTTGCAGGAAAATCGAGACGGGCATTCACAAGCTGGCAATCAAGGGCAAATAGATAATGAGGGAATGAGGGCAGGAAGGGTTATGTCAGGGCTTGGCTCTTGAGGCCCTTTCTTACATGCCACTTTAAGGTCAGGAAACAATTTTCCTCCAGGCCAGATTGGTCTGGGATCCTGGAAGGGTTTTTTTTGCCATCTTCTGGGCATGGAACAGGGGTCACTGGGGGTATGTGTGTGGGTGAGGGGGTGGTATGTGTGAATTCCCTGCATGGTGCAGGGGTTTGGTCTAGATGACCCTGGAGATCCCTTTCAACTCTATGATTCTATAAAATGGTGACAACATAGGGAAATCTTTAAAAATCTGCAGTGTGATTGCAGCTGCACAGAGTGCAGAAAATGCCCTGTTGAAGGGCTTATTTAAACCCACGGGTGGCCCCAGATCATAACTCCAAGGGAAAGAAACTGGTGGTCTGGGTACAGTCTGCCTTACTTCAAACTGTGTTGCTGTCTGACCTGATCATCAAGACCGTGGCTTGCCTTTCATGGTGGGACAGTGCCTGTTTCCTAGATTCTGTGAAATGTAGCCATGCTGCTTAGAGTTATGAGAAGTGTAGAGGTGAGATTAGGGGGAGAGCTCCAGGAACTGAAGTTATTACAGGGAACGGATTCAGTACTAGCTAATCCCATTCTGAAAGTGGTAGTGGGCTGGCCAAAGCATTAGAATCAGAGACCTATAATGCTCTCAGAAGTAAAAAATTAAAAAGTCATATAATAAGTGCCAAGGAGTCCCGTGGCACAGGGGGTAAACTGCAATACTGCAGTCAAAGCTCTGCTCACAACGTGAGTTCGATCCTGATGGAAGTCGGTTTCAGGTGGCGGGCTTAAGACTGATTCAGCTTTCCATCCTTCTGAGGTCATTAAAATGAGTACCCAGCTTGCTGGGGGTAAAGCACAGACGACTGGGGAAGGCGATGGCAAACCACCCCGTAAACATAGTCTGCCTAGTAAATGTTGGGATGTGAGGTCAGTAATGACCCAGTGCTTTATAAGTGTCAATGTCACTTTTGAAAATAAAGTATTTACCGAACACTTTTCCTAAGCGGTGAGAGCACTTTGCATCCATTGACTTGGTAATTGTGATGTCAAAGTGTAAGGTAGTCCAGCTTCATCATCCCCCCCACCCATATTTTAGATGGGCTGGGAGGAAGGGGGCTGAGAAAAAAAAAAGAATGGCTTGCCTGAGGTTGTGTTTAAATTATATATATTTAGCAATTCCATGGTGCTAAAGTATAGTAGCTTGTAGATTTGATTGTCAATAACACGGCTTAAATGAGAACTGAACAAGAAATGTCATGAATGCACAGTTTAGCTTCCATGATGCGCCATCTTGCCAATCCCTTTTGAAAGCCACAGAAGAGACTTAGAAATGCTCAATGTAAAAAATAGGGGTGGGGGAAACAAGTTCATAGACCTCATGAGAGCGGAGGGGAAACATGAAAGTGTTAATGAACAATCTTAAAACACAAAACTAAACTAAAGTCGCTTGATATAGATCATCCGCTCTAATTCCCCTACGTTATGAGAATCTCAAGCCAATCTGTGAAATAGAAATAAAGCATTTCTCACATTTTGAAAGGGACGTGCGAGAGATCCATGCATCTGAGCAGCCCAAATAAAATCCAGGAATTAACTGTAATTGTTCATAATGAGCCTCATTTGTTTCAGTTGGAATTTAAAAAGTTGTTTTGGCTGGCGGGAGGGAATTCTAGAAATTTGCTCTACTCAAGCTGTATGTGCTTCCAAGGAATTGTGAACACATGAACCTGCCATACTGAGTCAGGATCCGTCTAGCTTGGTATTGTTTACTCTGACTGGCAATAATTCTCTAGTCTTCAGGTCTGTTGCAACCCTTCCTTCCTGAGGTCCTGGAAATGCCAGGGATTGAACTTGGGATCTTTGGCCAGCAAAATAGGTGCCCTTCCACTGAGGCACAGTGGAAGTATCCATGCTTTAAGAGCTCAGAATTTCTGTCTCCGTCGTCCCAAAATATTGGGAAATAGGGTGGGAGAGTTGAATTTAGTGCAGCATTTCAGCCTTTGAAAAACAAAGATAAAGCTGATGGGCAATTGCATCATTACAAAGCAAAGTCCTTGGCATTTTGGAAACCCCTTGATAGATGCCGAATACACTCTTTCATTGTTGCTGTCAAAAAGAAATATTATTTCTTTCTTCCAATATGCTGGCAGCAATGGGCAGCCCCTCTGCCCTACTGATATAATGCATGGTTCTCTGTCCATGTGCATACTGTATGTAAATTCAAGCCATTTTTGGCGGGAGGCAGCTGGCTCTGTCACCAGCTTGAAGGGACACATTTTCAGGGATGCATGCCAGTGGGGTTCCAAAGCCTTGCTGGGAATGAAAACTGTTTTGGCAGAGTTGTGTTGGCAAGGTGGTCCTCTCAAAAGGAGACTGCAAGTCGGAGAAGCAAATAACCAGCAAGCCTTGAATGGCCTATTCCTCCTCCAGTGAAAGAGAATCTAAGTCTTTTGGCTTCAAAAGGCTTTACCTCTCTGAGAAGCTACAAGGTGCAGATTTGCACTACACTCAGTTCTCCTTCAGGCAGGATATAATCAAAAGGGTAGTATGTATTCAGCAACGGAGGGCGTTTCATAAAGTTCCATCAACAACCCCAAGAGGCCTTGCCAAAAGCAGTCGCTTCTCTGGTTTTTGTTCACTTCAGCCTTCCAGCGTGGTGTAGTGGTTAAGAGTGGTGGTTTGGAGCAGTGGACTCTGATCTAGAGAACTGGGTTTGATTCCCCACTCCTCCACATGAGCGGCGGAGGCTAGTCTGGTGAACCAGGCTGGTTTCCCCACTCCTCCACATGAAGCCAGCTGGGTGACCTTGGCCTAGTCACAGCTCTCTCAGTCCCACCTACCTTACAGGGTGTCTGTCGTGGGGAGGGGAAGGGAAGGTGACTGTAAGCCAGTTTGAGTCTTCTTTAATTGCTAGAGAAAGTCAGCATATAAAAACCAACTCTTCTTCTCCTCCTCCTCCTTTTCCTCCTCCTTCTCCTCCTCAAAAGGGATAACTGGGCGGATCATTAAGACAGCTGAAATGTCAAAGAGCACAGAAGGTAGCAGTTTGTACCCTGAGTGTTAAGCATGGGGGGCCTGAGTCTGCACCACTGCGTAAGTGAATAGATAAACAAGAGAGGTTTCTATCGAATGTCCCACTAGAATTTAATTAATTGGCTGTCGCAGTTATAGTTGAGAAACTTATATAAATGGCAATTCCCAACCTTCTGTCACAATGTCATGCACCCAAGTTAACGGAACTCCGGAGGGGTCTAGGCAGATGAAGCACAGCTAGGCTGCTAGGAGAAAGCTTGTTTTTCTTTTGTGAATCATAAAAGAAAATATATAATAGAGAGCTGTAAATGTGGTATTATCATGATACAGACATAACTTTGCACAAATCATAATGCCTTAATGTGGTATATCATGGCCAAATATTATTTTGTGCCTTGATTTTCTAAAATCCTCCAAGAACCTCCCATTTTACGCACCCCAATATTTTTTTTTCATTTATCATCTCATAATTTATAAAATGTATTCATTTGATCATGGAACTCATATTTCATCTCTGAACAGTCCATTAATGATTTTTTTTCTCTGTGTTTTCATCCCTGGGAAGAACATTTCTTGCTGCTGTTCAAGCAGGCAACCGTTTCCAAGCCCTTTCCAAACCACCTTATCTTTCAAGCAACAAAATAAAATAGGGAATGGCTCCAATGGACTCCCCAATCCAGCTGTTTCTTTGATGTGGTTGAATGTTTTACGGGAGGGTCTGTGGCTCCGTGCTGGAGGTTGTAGGTTTCTAACCCTGGCAACTCACCTTAATCAGAGACGCTTTCACATACGCTGAATAATGCAAGTTCAATCCACTTTCAATCCACTTTGCAGCTGGATTTTACTGTGTGAAACGGCAAAATCCACTTGCAAATGATCGCTAAAGTGCATTGAAAGTGCATTGAAAGTGCATTGTTCAGCATGTGTGAAAGTGCCCAAGGTCTTTAGTGTGTGTGTGTGTGTGTGTGTGTGTGTGTGTGTGTGTGTGTGTGTAAGTGCAGTCAAGTCGCTTCCTACTCATGGTGACACTATGAATCAATGCCCTCCAAAATGTCCTATCTTTGACAGCCTTGCTCAGATCCTGCAAATTGAGGGCTGTGGCTTTCTTTATTGAGTCAATCCATCTCTCGTTGGGTTTTCTTCTTTTCCTGTGGCCCTCAACTTTTCCTAGCATGACTGTCTTTCTTAGTGACTCTTGTCTTCTCATAATGTGACCAAAATATGATAGCCTCGGTTTAGTCATTTTAGCTTCTAGGGTCAGTTCAGGCCTGATTTGATCTATAACCCACTGATTTGTTTTTTTGGTAGTCCATGGTATCCATAGCACTCTCCTCCAACACCACATTTCAAAGGAATCTACTTTCTTCCTATCACCTTATAGGAAGAAGGTCTTTGGTACCAGGGCTGATAAAAAGACTTCTTTCAGACTGAGGTCTCCAAGAGCTATTGCCAGTGTGGTAGAAATTACTGGGACCCAGGATCTGCCAATGTACAAGGCAGCTTCATGTGTACGTATTTTTCAATATTCTAGAAGATATGGTTAATATAACAATAATTTGCAATGTTATAATTGTAATTTTAAAAATCCAAATGTTTCCTCCATGTCTGCTTCAGTATCCTCACAGCCAAACTCTTGGCTGTTTTTCCATCCAAAATGAAATCAGTTAACACCACTTTAATGCAGTTGTAGTAGGACACTGGCTCTGACCTGGATAAGCCAGGCTAGCCCGATCTTGTCAGATCTCAGAAGCTAAACAGAGTTGGCCCTGGTTAGTACTTGGATGAGACGACAAGAGTCATTGGAAAAGACAGTCATGCTAGGAAAAGTTGAGGGCAGCAGGAAAAGAGGAAGACCCAACAAGAGATGGATTGATTCAATAAAGGAAGCCACAGCCTTCAATTTGCAAGATCTGAGCAAGGCTGTCAAAGGTAGGACATTTTGGAGGACTTTCATTCATAGGGTCGCCATGAGTCGGAAGCGACTTGACGGCACTTAACACACAAACACACACACACACACACACAGTACTTGGATGGAGACCACCAAGGAATACCAGGGTCACTTCGCAGAGGCAGGCAATGGCAAGCCACCTCTGAACATCTCTTGCCTTGAAAACCCTATGGGGTCGCCATAAGTCAGCTGTGACTCGACGGCAAAAAAAAAGTAGAACATTTATTGTGCAGCCATTAGACCTCTGAAATACAATTGTAAAAACAGAACACCAACTACACTTTTGATTAACAGAGTTGTTTCTCCATCCAAGATCCTATTTCATTGGTTCCCAAACATTTTGGGCCACTGCCCCCTGGGTTCCATAAACTCAACCCCAGGACCCCCTACCCTATCCTACAGCACAGTTGAAGGGCCCCACCTTTAGCGCCACCCTGCTGCCTCCTCTCCTCTTAGTGCCCCCCTAGGTAATCCCACCGCCCCCTAGGGGGTGGTACTGCCCACTTTGGGAACCACCGCCCTATCTCAATGGGTACATTAGGAAACATGGCCACTCTTTTTGTGGCATGTGAGCCCCTTGGCGCAGGGTAAGCTGCAGTACTGCAGACAAAGCTCTGCTCATGACCTGAGTTCAGTCCCTACAGAACTCAGTTTCAGGTAGCCGGCTCAAGGTTAACTCCGCCTTCAATCCTTCCAAGGTTGGTAAAGTGAGTACCCAGTTTGCTGGGGGGGGGGGTAAAGTGTAGACCTGGGGAAGGCAGTGGCAAACGACCTCATAAAAACATAGTCTGCCTAGTAATCATCGTGATATGACGCCACCCCATGGGTCAGTAATGACTTGGTGCTTGCACAGGGGACTATCTTTACCTTTACATTCTCCCCAGCAAGAAGGGGAGCTTGTTTGTTCTGTGAAGGCAGAAGTGGAGCAATTACATCATCCTTAGCTTGCTTAGAATGATTACAAGAAAACAGTACATGGGATGCAGTCTCCATCCCCTCTGCACCACGAACATAAATGGTCATTTAAAGGGATATGATTATCACGGCCCTCAGTATTGCTGATGGCAAAACATTCAGCATAATAACATAAAAGCTCTCTTATATTTTGGATACTTAGGGTTGATAAATCTCTTGCATATTTCTCAAGTACTAGAGAATCCAGGTATAACGGTGCACAAAGTCTACATGCAAGGGGCATGCCATGTTCTGTATCACAAAACCTTTGATTGACTAATATCCAGGCTTTCTCCAGTTTGTAAAACAGTTAAAGTCAGGGGAGAAAACCCATTTCTCTGGTTAAAGTTTTCTTCCATTTATGCACTGTTTAAATGAGAAATTATCCATAGGAATTCTGGCCTCTCTTAACATCAGTTATTATTTTCTCCATGACAGCAGTAGCCCAGGTGCTCAGGATGTGGGTCCAAAATGCCACTTCCATGACTGCCAGGTGCCTCTTTATATCGTCTATTTGTTTTAATTTAAACTATTTACCAACCTGCTTTCCACCTGACAACTCCGGATCCAAGGGTGAATAACTCAGAATCCTCATGCCAAGGGGGTTCTGCAATTTCTGCGTCGTTCCTCCTCCATCTGCAGTCCCTTTCCCAGTGTCCCTTAACTCTCCGGAGCAGAGTGGTAAAGAAGTAGGAAAGCCCTGAGTAGAATTCAGTGTATTTTAGGTTCCAGCCCTTAATACTGTCTTCACGAAGAGGATTTGTAGAGCCTTTCCAAAAAGTAACTGAACAGAAAGTCTCCAGTAAATTTTGAATGAAATCCTTCTACTGCCACTGCCTCCTTAACACGTGCGCAAAGTTTCCAAGATATCTGGCTATCATGACCCGTATGAGCTTCAAGTGCCTTCAAGTCGTAGCCGACATACGGCAACCCAGTAGGGTTTTCAAGGCATGAAACTAACAGAGATGGTTTGCCATTGCCTTCCTCTTCATAGAAACCCTGGTATTCCTTGGTGGTCTCCCATCCAAGTACTAACCAGGACCAGCCCTGCTTAGCTTCTGAGATCTGATGAGATCAGGCTAGCCTGAACCATCCAGGTCAGGGCACAGTCACTATTAGCCCCACTGATAATGTAGCTCTCAGGTTAATGTAAGTTTTCCCAAAGTGGGAAATGGTTGCTTTCCAGGGCAATATCAGGCCAGCAAAACAGCAATGGAAGGAAAATGCTGAAGTCCTCTCCCCCCACACACCACAGTTCCAGTACAAATCAGGCTGCCACATGCCAGGAAGTTGTGTGTGTGTTAAGTGCCGTCAAGTCGCCTCCGACTCATGGCAACCCTATGAATCAATGTCCTCCAAAATGTCCTATCTTTGACAGCCTTGCTCAGATCTTGCAAACTCAGGGCTGTGGCTTCCTTTATTAAGTCTTTCCATCTCTTGTCGGGTCTTCCTCTTTTCCTGCTGCCCTCAACTTTTCCTAGCATGACTGTCTCTCTTGTCTTCTCATAATGTGACCAAAATACGATAGCCTCAGTTTAGTCATTTGAGCTTTAAAGGGGGGACAAACAAGTATGAGCTTTAAAGGGGGACAAACAAGAAGAAATAGTTAAAGCACTGAATTTGGGGCAAGATCTGCTTCCTGCTCCTGACATTGTATAGCTTGGCTGGCTTGGGGTGCAGGATGTCTCTGTGTGCAGAAGAACCAAACACACTGCAGAATTCCTGAGGATTGCTTAAGATAGGCAACCCCCTCTTCTGTGCATACATTATATACATACATACAAGCTTATACATTATAACTATAGGCATTTTGCTTGTTACTAGTTTTTCTTTCTGGTTCACCTTGGCATAAAATGCACGGATTTGTGTGAATTGTGGCTGCCCTCTTTTTGTGTGTTCTTGTGGCTAGGCCGGAATTTTGTAGAGGATTTTTTTAAACTAAAATACTGGGCACACATGGTAGAGGCAATGTGCCCCAAGATTTTGGAGTGAACTAGAAAGAGCTATATAGTATTTAAGACATCCATAGGATCTGAAGGACCGTGTTTGATTCCCCACTGCTCCACATGAGTAGCAGAGGCTAATCTGGTGAACTGGATTTGTTTCCCCACTCCTACACATGAAGCCAGCTGGGTGACCTTGGGCTAGTCACAGCACTCTCTCAGCCTCACCTACCTCACAGGGTGTCTGTTGTGGGGAGGGGAAGGGAAGGTGGATCGGTCAAATGTTGCCTAAGCATTAATTTTATTAGAACAATAAAATATTAGAACAAAATAAATTGTCAACAGAGTCGATATGTGGATTACAAAAAATGCCAGCATAGTGGTTAAGAGCAGTGCACTGGAGAACCAGATTTGATACTCCACATCTCCACCTTGGGCTCGTCACAGTTCTCTCTGAACTCTCTCAGCCCCACCTACCTCACAAGGTGCCTGTTGTGGGGAAGGGAAGGTAATTGTATGCCGCTTTGAGATTCCTTAAGGTAGAGAAATGTGAAGTATAAAAACCAACTCTTCTTCTTCTTCAAAAATAAGGTACACTGAAGCTATGACATTGACTTTCTAAAACTTATAAATGAATCATTGTTAACTTTAACAATGTTAGGTACGTTTTTTAAAAAATTATTTTAAATGTGAATGATTCACTGAACACTTCTTCTCTTTGGCTTTTATCCCAGAACACCAGAGTCAGTGTATAGTTTGCTTTATTCTATTTTAATTTCCTTTTCAAAACATTCACAAAGTAATAGCTACTATTTAAAAAAGACAAAATTCAGGTTTTAAATGCAATCATGCCGAATAGACGAACAAGAGCTGGCAATCCAAATCCATCCTTTTCAGGAAGAAAGTTAGCTGATAGAAGTTTTGCTAGTCTGCTAGGTAGCAGGGAGTCAGGCATGCTGTTCCCCCTCTTCCAAGAATGGAGAAACGTTAAATTAAGTCATGGAAAGAAGATGTATTGGTGCCACTGGGAGGGGTCATGGCTCTGTGGTAGAGAAGAAGAGTTGGTTTTTATACCCCGCTTTTCTCTAAGGAGTCTCAAAGCGGCCTTGTGAGGTAGGTGGGGGCTGAGAGAGTTCTGAGAGAACTGTGACTAGCCCAAGGTCACCCAGCAGGCTGCATGTAGAGGAGTGTAGAATCCAACCTAGTTCTCCAGATTATAGAGTCTCCCTTTGAGTATGAAAAGGCTATGGAAAGGGGATGTGGATGGATCTCGGAAGGCAGTCCCATGCAAAGCCAGAGTTGGGGGATTCTGATGGCCCGGATCTTACCAGAGGGACCACTGCTGGCCGGACACACTTGGTCAGTCCGCTCCCATCTGGAACAGGAAATTGCCCCAGAGGCCCTCGTTCCATTATATGGGCCACACAGGCAACCTCCAGTTTTAAACTGGGAGAGACTCTTTTGGGGAGTAACACGCAACTTTTGCAATGCTCTTTTTTTCTTTGCCGATGGGGCTTAAAGGACAGCCAAAGAGTCGGGCTCCGTTACCTCTTCTAGAAGGGAGGGTATGCGCTCGCACAAGGGGATGGCATGCTTAGTTGGGGGGTACTGGAGGGGGCAGGTTGCTCAGGGGAAGCCTTCCCCCAAAACCTGGAACTGGACTTGGTCATTTTGATAAGTAAATGGACCAAAGGAAGCTTTCGTTGGAACGCCCTTGCCAGGTGAAACTCACCCCCTCTCGGAAGTGGCTTTAAAAAAAACGGTTTACTTACTATATTCTGCATTTCAGGCTGAATGCTGAATCTTTATAAAGGTTCAGAAAATCTGGCAAAAAAAAAAGTCTGACTGAAAACAACTATATTTAGCTCTGCTCACATATTGTCAGCCCCTCCCTCTCCCAAGTTAGGCGCATAATGTTCAATATGTGTTAATACCGAGCAGAAAAGAACCTTTTTGAGCAGGGAACCGAAGACGTGGCCACGGCGTTAGCCATGCCACACTTACCGCATCAGTGCATTAAATCCAGCAGATGTGGATTACCAAGGCTCTTCCAGCGCCGTAAATAAATGCTCAGGGCCCTAAAAATAGACAGGCTGGCAAGCTGGTGCCTTCATTGAAACAAAGTGATTCCTCCCACCTGCTTGGCTGAAGCAGATGCTCCGGGGCACACCAGACGAGTCCTGGCCGAATTTGCTTTGGCCTGGCGTGATTTTTGGCAAAGGGACGTGTCTTGCTAGACAGCAGCTTCACGGCAAGGCGGGCAGGGCTTGGTGTTCTTAGAATAACCCGTTCCTGCTGCCTGTTGACTAGGGTTGCCAGGTCCCTTTCGCCACTGGCAGGAGGTTTTTGGGGTAGAGCCTGAGGAGGGCAGGTTTTGGGGAGGGAAAGGACTTCAATGCTATAGAGTCCAGATGTCAAAGCGGCCATTTTCTCCAGGTGAACTGATCTCTATGGGCGGGAGATCAGTTAAAATAGCAGGAGATCTCCCGCTAGTACCTGGAGGTTGGCAACCCTACTGTTGACCCTTTTTGAGGGCTGCAGCAGCAGAAGAATATGGCATTCCTTCCACCAACTGGGGTGTTTCGGGCTGGCAGTGAGGGCAGCCGGATCTGCATACTTCCTGTTATTGGAAAGCACTGTTTACACAACTGCCCTTTAACAAATGCCAGGTGTCCCTATAGGCCTCTAATTTTGTGACATTTTTTTTCCGGCAAGGGGTATCATAGATCAGTGTGAAACAGCAACAACTAAAATCTAGATCTGAATGACTATTAGAGGTAAAGGTAGTCCCCTGTGCAAGCACCAGGTCATTACTAGGGTTGGCAACCTCTAGGTACTAGCTGGAGATCTTCCGCTATTACAACTGATCTCCAGCCGATAGAGATCAGTTCCCCTGAAGAAATGGCCGCTTTGGCAATTGGACTCTATGGCGTTGAAGTCCCTCCCCTCCCCAAACCCCACCCTCTTCAGGCTCTGCCCCAAAACCGCCCACCAGTGGCAAAGAGGGACCTGGCATGGCAACCCTAATCATTAATGACACATGGGGTGACATCCCATCCCAATGTTTACCGGGTAGAGTATTTTTATGGGGTGGTTTGCCATTGCCTTCCCCAGTCGTCTACACTTTACCCCAGCAAGCTGGGTACTTATTTTACCAACCTCGGAAGGGAAGAAGGCTGAGTTGACCTTGAGCCGGCTACTTAAACCTGACTTCTGTTGGGATCGAACTCAGGTCGTAAGCAGAGCTTTGACTGTGGTGCTGCAGCTTACCACTCTGCGCCCCAGTGCTCCTTGAGTGAGCCTTGAATGACTATTGGCATTTATATTTTCAGAGTGGGGAGCAGTGATTTCTTTCTTCTAAGACCTAGTAATAAATGTCATTTCGTCTGTTTCAAATCTATACTGTAGCTTTGGTTAGATTGGCTGCTCCTTTCTTCTACGGATTTTCACCTGTGTGAATGCACGTGTGATATATATTCGGATACAGATGGCATGGATTTGATGCATGGTGCACACAACACTTCCGTCGTAGTTACATAATGATAATATTTGTCCAAATAAATATTTTAAAAAACACCCAGCAAAGCTTCCATGGCAGAGCAGTTGATTTGAACCTGGGTCTCTCCGATCCGAATGCGACACTCTAACCTCTAGCCTCTGCATTACAAAAAATCACAAAATCACACAAGGTTGGAAGAGACCACAAGGGCCATCTAGTCCAACCCCCTGCCATGCAGGATCCCACAATCAAAGCGCTCCCGACAGATGGCCATCCAGCCTCTGCTTAAAGACCTCCAAAGACGGGGACTCCACCCCCCACCCTCCGAGGCAGCGCATTCCACCATCAAACTGCCCTCACCATCAGAAAGTTCTTCCTAATGTTTAGGTGGAATCGTTTTTTTCTTAGTTTAAATCCATTACTGCGTGTCCTAGTCTCTGAAGCAACCGAGAACAAGCTAGTTCCCTCATTAACATGGCATCCCTTCAAATATTTAAACATGGCTATCATGTCACCCCTTAACCTTCTCTTCTCCAGACTAAACAAACCCAGCTCCTTAAGTCTCTCCTCATAGGGCATAGAGACTCCAGACCTTTGACCATTCTGGTCGCTCTCCTCTTGACACTCTCCAACTTGTCAACATCCTTCCAAGTGAGGTCTGACCAATGCAGAATACAGTGGTAGTATCACTTCCCTTGCATCGCACCATCTTGTTTTTACTTCATTGTCTTCTGACTTTGTAATTCCATTATATCTTTCCTGGGCAACTGCGGTTCAGCCTCGTCTACTAATGCTGTAATCCTAGCACAGTGGCATTGTTCAGTGGATGTCTTACGCTGTATGAGCCTTGTTTTCTTTTATTCTGCCCTCCGCCTCAAGTCTCAGCGAGAAAGGCAGGCTACAAATAAAGGAAGTAAATTAATTTATTAAGTTGTAATGAATTAAAAATGCCATTCTAGTAGTCATCCAGCATCCCGGCCTTTTGCTAAAACAGTGGAAGGGAGGAACAGGCTTCCTTCTTGCCAGCAATTCAGAAGAACTTTTTTTCTGCAGTTGTTCCTTATATTTTTTGTAAGTTAAAAAGGTGCTTAGATGTTTCTTTCTGAAGATTAAAATTCAAGGAAGGGTCAACAATATATCCAAGAAGACTATTTCTCCCTTTCCTCCTATTTCAGCACCAACAGAATAATACTTACGTTTTCTGAACTATTCACTGTCCATCGGTTCTTGTAGGCTATCCAGGCTGTCCTCAGGGTTACTCCTCTGAAGATGCCTGCCACAGCTGCGGGCGAAACATCAGGAAAGAAAATACCAAGACCACGGTCACACAACCCGGATAGCCTACAAGAACCGATGAACTCTGACCATGAAAGCCTTCGACAATATTTATTCACTGTCCGTTTCTGATTTGGCACATTTGCTTATGAGCATCTACAGGATGCCGTGTTTACAGCATCTGCAGACTTCCAGGCTTTGACCACCGGCCGTTTGACTTCTGCTGATCCATCCCCTGACCCAGAAGCTGCCTTCTTTGTAGCCTTTTGTACTGTTTTATCCAAACAACCCTGAAAGGGAGGCCTGGTTGTGACCATTTTGCAAGGAGGTTATTGAGATATTAAACATTGACTGTTAGGGTTGCCAGCTCCGGGTTGGGAAATACCTGGAGATTTTTGGGGCAGAGCCTGAGGATGGTGGGATTTGGGGAGATGAGGGAGTTCAATGCCATAGTGCCCAATTGCCAAAGCGGACATTTTCTACAGGTAAACTGATCTCTATTGGCTGGAGAGCAGTTGTAATAGCAGGATATCTCCAGCTAGTACCTGGAGGTTGGTGACCGTATTGCCTGTTGACGAATGCAAGTCTAGAGTGTCACCTTGGCTTGTCACATATCCCAGAGGCGAAGTCAGTCGTCCATCTATCTTTCCATCAAATCTGGTGGCAGGGTGCTGTGCCAAGCATCCTGAGCCTTGCAAACAAAGTCTGGCCCATCCATCTGCCCCCGATCGTCATTCTCAGGCCAGCCCATCCGTCTGCTCCCTCGTCTTCACTTTTCATCTTCATGACTCCCCTGAAGTTAGAGCTGTCTGCTTTCCAAAGAAGCTAGGCGCAATGGTGCTAGGAGATCAGGTCAAGGGGACGGAGAGGAACAGATCAGGAGTAGCCCAGAACTGTGGCGAATTGTTATGTATGTGTGTGTTTGCGTGGCTAGATCCAAAGAGGAATTGTACCGGCACTTAAAGGTTTAGAAAGGTGTATCTGTTTACTACTTCCTTGTGACCGAAAACAGACTTTATTAGAGCTGAGGCTTAGGAAGGGGTTACTTAGAACAGTCCCTTCCTTCCTTCCTTCCTTCCTTCCTTCCTTCCTTCCTTCCTTCCTTCCTTCCTTCCTTCCTTTGATTTTTAGGCCACCCTTTCCTGACCAGGTTAGGCTCTTGGGGACAGATAGTGTTGCCAACTCTAGGTTGGGAAATACCTGGAGGTTTGGTGAGTGGAGCCTGACGAGGGTGAAGTTTAAGGAGGGTGAGGTTTGGGGAGGGGAGGGACTTCAGTGGGGTATAATGCCATACAGTCCACCTTCCAAAGTGGCCATTTTCTGCAGGCAAACTGATCCCTGTCACCTGGAGATCAGTTGTAATCCCAGGAGATCTCCAGCCACTGCCTGGAGGTTGGCAACCCTGGGGGCCAGATGACACCAAAACATTAGGAAGAACTTCCTGATGGTGAGGGCTGTTCGACGGTGGAATGCACTGCCTCGGAGGGTGGTGGAGTCCCCATCTTTGGAGGTCTTTAAGCAGAGGCTGGATGGCCATCTGTCGGGAGTGCTTTGATTGTGGGATCCTGCATGGCGGGGGGAGGGTTGGGGTCACTGGTGATGTGGGGGGAGGTAGTTGTTAATTTCCTGCATTGGGCAGGGGGTTGGACTAGATGACCCTGGTGGTCCCTTCCAACTCTATGATTCTATATTGCGCCTTCTTCTGGGGCTAAACATAACTTGGGGAGGTGGTTTCTTCCCAGGCTCAGTAGTACCCTGTTCCGCTAGTGTCAAAGCACCTTTCTACACTCCTCTCCCCCAGTTCTTTTTAGGGCCAAGTTACATATATGGAACTCCAGGATCACATGTAATTTGACCCTTACTAAGGTGGTAAATTTGTGACTGGGCTGTGGTGTTTTTGAAAGGGTTCACGGGATCCAGTGCTTCTCCACATGAAAACCTTTCCTGCACAATGTTGGGGTGGGGGGAGGGTTAGCACAGCATTTCTCATCAGAAAAACAGGACTTCATAGAAAGGTTGCATCGTACTTCTAGGATTTCTGTTTTGTTCACTTTCACTGGTGTTCACTGGTCACTTCCTTTCCCTTTAACGCAGAAACCTGTGTTTCTCAGTTTGACGGATGTGCAGGAAAATATCGTAGCAGGGATGACTGCTAAGACTGCTGCCAATGGAGTGGGGGGTGGGGTGCTCAGGTGACCAGGTTATGGCATGAATATTTTTTAAAATAATTTTTATTGTTTTTATGGGGTACATAAAAAAAGGGGGGGAAAGAGAAAAAGCATATCATTCCAATAACATCTTTGTCCGTGCCCTTATTACACCATTTGTCTAGTCTTACTCATCTGTACTGTCTTACTTGAACCCATAATATCATTAATTTATTTTAACTCATATATTTCCATTTCTTTTTTATCTATCTTCATGAATCCTCTTATTTTAATTCAATCGTGAATATTTGTCGAAGAAAGGTTGCCACATCTGCTTATAATCGTCATTAGCCTTTCGTTGAAGTAGGTTTGTTAATCTTGACGTGGTTGCAAACTCATGCGTTTTTGTAATCCACTCTGTCAAGTCGGGAATCTTTTTGTCCTTCCAATAAGAAGCAAATGAGATCCTCGCCGCCGTTGTTGCATATTGGAAAAGTTCCTTATTTACCGAGTGTATCTGAGTTGGAATTATCCCGAGTAACATATTTGGCATTTAAATCAAAACTGATGTGCAGCATGTCTTGAATCTCTCTGTGTATTAGTTTCCAATATTTCTGGTGGCGTGAATAATTTAAAGTACAAGTGATATGTTTTGATACTGGCCTGTTGTAAATAGTTTTTTTTTTTTAATGGTAGCATGCTTAGCAGCCATTCTAACAGCGAGGCTTTTTCTGCATGGTGTCAAACTGCCGAAGTTGCAGTGTGACCTACTGTTTTAATCAGAGATGCTTACAAACACCCCACGTCTTGTGTACAATAAAGGGCAACAGAGTTTTGCATGCATTAAGTCCTTTTAGAAATGCAGCAGTTTTTGATAACAGAGGGAAGCAGAGGTTGAAAGGATAAACTCTCTCTCCCGTTCCTCCACAGCTCCAAGACAACTTGAGTCTGCGTGAGTCTGCTATTTAGGTTTTTTTTGCCCCCATTCAACCATGATGCTCACTGGATAATCTTAGGGCTGTCTTTCTGTCTCTTGGCATAACCTATCACACAGGGTTATTGTGAGGATAAAAATGTTTTAGGGTGTGATGCTAGCACAAGAAAAGCGAACTCTCTGTAGAATTTCATTGGTTGGGTCACAAAAACAGATTTCTTCCTGCTAAGAAACCTGTTGCTGGGGCATCAGTCGTAGAAAACACAGTCGATGCCTGAGAATGTGACGTTATTCCGTAAGGATATTGAATGGTCATGAGTCATTCTTTATGAACATCTCTGACAATGAGGTTCATTACCAATTTGTGTCTTAATTGGGTTCCTCATTCTGTTAAAAAGGGAAAGGTCCCCGTTCAAGCACCGGGTCATTCCTGACCCATGGGGTGACGTCACATCCCGACATTTACCTGGCAGACTATGTTTACGGGGTGGTTTGCCAGTGACTTCCCCAGTTATCTTCCCTTTACCCCCAGCAAGCTGGGTACTCATTTTACCGACCTCGGAAGGATGGAAGGCCGAGGCAACCTTGAGCCGGCTACCTGAAACCGACTTCTGTCGGGATCGAACTCAGGTCGTGAGCAGAGCTTTTGACCACAGTGCTGCAGCTTACCACTCTGTACCACGGCACTCCTCCTCATTCTGTTAGGGACGTTTAAACACTGACTGTCCTGGGATCCAACGGCAAAAGGAATGTGACTTTCTATAAAATTAACACTCGCACAGCCCGGGGTCTGAACTGTCTGAGACTGCAACGGAAAGAGATCTTGGGGTTGTAGGGGAAAGCTCGATGAATGTCAACCCAGTGTTGAAACTCCATGCTAGGAATTATTAGAAAAGGGACTGAAAAATAGAATGGCCGATATTGTAATGTCCTTATATACAATTGTAATGTCCTTGTATACAACTGTGGTGCAGCCTCATTAGGAATGCTGTGGGCAGTTCTGGTCACTATATTTCAAGGAGGGCGTTGCAGAGCTGGAGGGTGTACAGGGGAGGGCAACCAAGATTGATTGGAGGGGGCCAGTTGGGACACTTTTCCTATGAGGAAAGACTGAGGAGACTGGGAATTTTCAGTCTAGAAAAAAAACTGCTGAGGAAGATACATCATAGAGGTTTGTGGAATTATGCATGAGGTGGATAAAATGGATGGATGGAGCTTCTTCTTTCCTGTAATACTAGAACTTGGGGGCACCCAATGAAGTTGATGGGAAATAGGTCCAGGACAGACAAAAGGAAGTACTACTTTGTGTGCGGGTAAAGTGCCGTCAAGTCGCAGCCCACTCACGGCAACCCCTTATGGGGTTTTCAAGGCAAGAGACTAACAGAGGTGGTTTGCCAGTGCCTTCTTCTGCATAGCAACCCTGGTATTCCATGGTGGTCTCCCATCCAAATGCTAACCAGGGCTGACCCTGCTTAGCTTCTGAAATCTGACGAGACCCAGCTATACCATGCTGCCTTCCCTCCTAAGTACTTATTTACTCAATCAGTAATTAAACTGTAGAATTCACTGCCAGGAGCAGAAGTGATGGCCAGAGCATAGATCGCTTTCAAAGGGGTTATACCAGGGGTGTTGAACTCATTTGTTACGAGGGCCGGATATGACATAAATGTCACTTGGTTGGGCCGGGCCATGTGTACCATAAAATTTAATGCCATGTACCGGAGATACAAATGTTATAGAAGACACAGGCAAAGCCAATCAATTATATATTATTTTTTACTTTATTTTTCACTTACAATACAAACATGCTTAAAACAATAACACTCTTACAGTATTTTCTTTTATTTAACAGTCTTTGATAATTGACACCTTGGGGGGAGGGGTGGCTGCCTTGGCTGGTGAGCCCGCAGCGGACTTGTCAGTCCAGATCAGGAGAGGGATATGTGCATGGCTGGCTCACATGCTGGATAAGAGCTCTCAAGGGGCCAGGTCTGGCCCCCGGGCCTTATTTTTTACCCCCCTGGGTTAGACAGATCCTTGGAGAAGAGGACTATCACATGATCACATGAAGCTGCCTTATACTGAATCAGACCCTTGGTCCATCAAAGTCAGTATTGTCTACACAGACCGGCAGCAGATCTCCAGGGTCTCAGGCAGGGGTCTTTCACATCACCTACCTGCCTAGTCCCTTTAACTGAAGATGCCGGGGATTGAACCTGGGACCTTCTGCATGCCAAGCAGATGCTCTACCACTGAGCCACACCCACTTCCCAAAGGCCATCAAAAGCCATGGTGACTCAAGGGAGACTCAAGGGAGTTTAAACTACAGAGGCAGGGAACCTTTGAATGCCAGTGCTAAGAGGCAATATCAGGGGAAAGTCCTGGCCTCTCTACCCTGTTTGTTTGCCTTCCAGGGCAATTGGGTGGCCGCTGTGTGAAAGAGTTCATTGGACTAGATGAACCACTGGTCTGATCCTGCAGGCTCTTCTTCTGTTCTTATGTCCCTTTGAACATTTTAAAGAGGAGGTTTCTACCATTGGTATGCCTTTCCTCTAAGTCGGCCCAACTTTGCTGTAATGATAGCATCTTATTAAATAGGGGCATGTTTCTTGTCATGTGCCATGATTGGTTTTCAAAGCCATCTCTGGAGTGACACTTTTCTCATTTATTTTTCCATCCGTCTCTGTTGTGCTTTTTAGAGAGAGAGGTTTTTTGGGGGGTAAAACTAGCATCGTGCCGGCTCCATGCTATTTCTTAAATTGGAGGCTTCCATTAGAGCCACCTTTTGGCTTTGTAAATTGATCTCAATAAAATTATACGCGGCTGAGCCCTAATCTAACAAGAACATTAATTTTGCTTTTGGGAGGGTTGAAATTGACTATTTAATGAAAATGGTTTCGTATCAGATTCCGGGTGCCCCTAACATTCTCTGTGAATTAGCGCATTGGAAGAAGCTATTCAGCCTGAGTGAAGTGTGTTGAAGTCCTTGGGACTCGAGAAAGCCATTTGTTATCATAGAGGGGGAAAAGAAATTGAATGGCGCAGTTTAAACTCTTTGAAAAAAGTTTTTTAAAATTCATTTTGCTCAATCCACAGAGATAGCCACGGTCAATTTGAGATGCAAGGTATTCAAAACCAAAATTTTGAATATGTAACCAGCCATAAAGCTTTTCTCCCGAGGAGAAAAAAAAAAGAATTCTATACAGTATTTCAGAAACTTTCATTTATATTGTATCTAAAGACCTAGCTTGGATTTTCCCCAGACAAATGGCATTGTGTTGGTGGGAAATGAATCCCCTGATGTTCTTCTGTTACAAGGCTGTAATCCACAATCTAGTTAGTACGAGTTGCTTGCATTCAAGTTACTTCAAAATGTGCTTTAGACTAATAGGCCTAAAAAATGAGAAGAGAAGCAAACAAAGTTGTGAGGCAATCCTTTGAAACATCAGCGATACATAAGCCTCAGCATCCACACGGAGAGAGCAGTCCTGAGTAAATCCAATTTTATTCAGTGGGACTTACTCCCAGGAAAGTGTTCGTAGTTTGCAGCTTAAGGCTGAAATGAGGTGGTTTGCAGGGCTGGCGTTTATTCTTCTAATGCAGTTGTATCTCATCTTTCCTCCAAAAAGCTCAAGGTGACACCTATAGTTTTCTCTTCCCCACGTTACCCACAAAATAACCCTGTGAGGCTGGGTAGGCTGAGAGTGTGACTGGCGTAGGGTTGCCAACCTCCAGGTACTAGCTGGAGATCTCCTGCTATCACAACTGATCTCCAGCCGATAGAGATCAGTTCCCCTGGAAAAAATGGCCGCTTTGGCAATTGGACTCTATGGCATTGAAGTCCCTCCCCTCCCCAAACCCCGCCCTCCTCGGTCTCCACCCCAAAAACTTCCCGCCGGTGGTGAAGAGGGACCTGGCAACCCTAGACTGGCCCCAGGTCCCCCATTGAGTTTCACATCAGCATGGAGGCTTGAATTCACGTCCCACCAGATCCTAGTCGGATGTCGTAACCAATAAACCACCCTTCTTTTGCACAAAAATAGCAGGGAACGACGCCTGTCTGTCCTCCCCAAATATCCTTTTAACGTAAGGGCCCCCAAGCTTTTAAATCCTGCAGACACCTTTGGAATTCTGATACAGTCTAGTGGAGCGTAGCCACCAAAGGGCTGCCATAGGAGTTGGAGCCAGCTAAAAATGTGAGGCAGCGAGGCCATGCAGACCTCAGATAATAACTCATCATAATTTCAGGCAGAAGTTCTGTTGAACAGGATGCTTTTTAAAAAGACCATGTCGTTTAAAAATATTTCCTTGAATACACCTTTAGTCACACAGTGAAGATCCTTGTGCATAGCCAGTCAGACCTCCAACGGCCAATCAGAAGCCCTGCTGAGCAAGAGCCCCACCTGGCCCTGTGTGGTGCAGTGGTTAAGAGCGGTGGTTTGGAGCGATGGACTCTGATCTGGAGAACCGGGTTTGGTTCCCCCACTCCTCCACATGAGCGGCAGAGGCTCATCTGGTGAGCTGGATTGGTTTCCCCGCTCCTACACATGAAGCCAGCTGGGTGACCTTGGGCTAGCCACAGCTTTCTCAGTCCCACCTACCTCACAGGGTGTCTATTGTGGGGAGGGGAAGGGAAGGTGATTGTAAGCCGGTTTGATTCTTCCTTAAGTGGTAGAGAAAGTCAGCACATAAAAGCCAACTCTTCTTCTTCTCGTTCTTTCTAAAAACACTTGGTGGGCATCATGGCATCCATGGATGTCACATTTAGCAGTTCCCTCATGTAACTGAGGAATGTTCTTAGCAGTCATGAGCAGAGCCCTGCTGGATCCATCTCATACTGCAATTGTTTGTCATAGTGACCAAGCAGATGTCCTTGGAGGCCTTCTGAACAAGCCATGGACACCAACCCCCCCCCCCCGTTTCCCTTCTCCCAGCAACTGGTATTCAGAAGCACACTTTGAACTTGAAGTTCAAGTTGGGGAAAACAACCCAGTTCACCAGATTAGCCTCTGCCACTCATGCGGAGGAGTGGGAAGAAGAAGAAGAGTTGGTTTTTATATGCCAACTTTCTCAAACCAGCTTACAATCACCTTCCCCTCCCCACAACAGACACCCTGTGAGGTAGGTGGGGCTGAGAGAGCTGTGACTAGCCCAAGGTCACCCAGCTGGCTTTGTGTGTCGGAGTGGAGGAAACAGATCCAGTTCACCAGATTAGCGTCCGCCGCTCATGTGGAGGAGTGGGGAATCAAATCCGGTTCTCCAGTTCAGTTCTGCAGTTCTCTTCACTTTTGGAGCTATCTGGCGAAATCACCAGCTTGGTAGGTCATGCAGTAGGGAAGGAGGAAGGAGAGGGGCGTGATGGTTGTCGTTTGAATTACTGACCCATAGAGAGGGGAGTCGGCCTTGTAGAGCTGTCAAGAAAAATTCACTGGCCGTTCATCTGTCTTTTCCTTATGGTGATTGATAGGGGGAAAGACACCACTTGGTAGCATTCTTGGCCTTCCCCCCACCCAAGGAAAGCTGCTGTGTGGGGCAGAATGATTTTTTCCCTACAGATTCCAGGTGGTGGTGGTAGCGTCTGTGGGTTTTTTTTTTTAAAAAGAACTGCCGGTGACTGTGGCAAAGCCCGATGCCCCCGCAAAGCCCTGCCTGCCTTGGTTTTTAAACCGAAGCTGGCAGGGGGACAGGCGGCTGTCAGTGAGTCATCTCCATGCTCCACTTTCGGATCAGCGTGCGCAGAGCTGGCTGTGCATATGTTGCTTCCCGCTGCCCTTCGTCAGATCCACTTGGCTTGTAAAAATTAAAACCCGCATAAATCCATCAGCCCCGGGGCTCTTTGTCTAACAACATAAATCCCGTGAAAACTGATTAAGCGAGACAATAGTGGGCATTTAAATCTGGGCTCGTAAAAACGGATGCCATTAAACGAGACAAGACGGATGGAGAAGGAGAGGCGATTGACTTTGGGGAAGGCCGTTCCCGGGACTGGTGGGAAAGGCGCATGTTTTTGGCACAGTGATGCAGCCCTGCGGGGGCACTTAGGTAAGGCCCTGGTGGATTAAAATACCTGCAGTCCTGCTTCTCAATTGGATCTGATTGTTAATGTGCTGGGTCTTGGCTGAGTGGCTCTCCAGCTACGCTCTTCATTATGGGTTTTTAAAAGACTTTTTCCTGCATTTTCTGAGACCAAGACTTCAGGGCTCTTGGAGAAGTTGTATCATTCGAAAACCAAGATAGCTGAGAACTGATTAAACCAAGTAGCAATGAACAAACAATTGGGAGGTCCCTGTTTTTGAATGTTCCATCTGCTGTAAGCATACTAGGTGACTTTTTCATTGAGCCACACTTTTGTGCTTGTAAAATATAGTAAAGTTCTTATATTTGCTGCGGTTAGTTTGTAAAAACCAGGGTTTGGCTGGCTCGCAGATGATTATGAAAATCCTGGTTTAAACTGCCTTCACTCTGTCCAGGCTTCTGTGTAGCTATGAAGTCAGAAGTCATCTCCCGAGAAGAAGCCAGATCTTCACACCGGAAGTCTAGCTTCTGGTTTCACGTACCCTAGTTAACCATAGCTAGTAGAGGGGCCCACATTTGGACAATCACACCAACCAAAGTTCGTATAATTATACCACGGTTTTGTATTATGTCTGAACCATGCCATGGTATTAACCACCACCCATCTGCAATACGGGGATAATACTTGCCTACCTTGCAGGGTTGTTGTAAGAATTATATCAAGATAATGTTTTTAAAAAAATTATTTTATGAAGAGAAAATGAGAATACAACAACGACGGAAAATGGAAATATAACAACAAAAGAAAATGGGAATATAACATTAGTAAAATACTCATAATACAAATTCTTGAAAAGAAACTAAGACAGTGCTGCTAATATAACTAAAATATCCATAACAGTGAACCAAGCACTATTTATCTAAAATCCGCATGATTGTCACTTCCCTTCCTCTCTGCAATTTACACGTTGCAGTGTTTTTTTATCTTTGGAATTGTTACATTCCAGCGTCCAGTTCCTCTTTATTTTTGTCATTGTTAAAATATATCAACTTAATCAACTTAATTAAAGCATAGGTTTCTTTAACCTTACCAAGCCAATTATTTAAGTCAGGGAGTTTTTTGCTTTTCCAATATCTTGCAAGATTTGGTCTTGCAACTGTTAGTATATGGAAAGAGTTATATAATGTATAAGATAATGTATGTGAAGCTTTTGCATTCTTTAAGACAGCTTCATGTGTTCATATACCAAGACAGAACATTGCTCTCTCAAGGTCAGTATTCTCTGACCTGCCTGGCAACGGCTCTCCAAAATCGCACATAGAGGTCTTTCGCATCACCTATTATGTGTGTAAAGAGCCATCGATTCAAAGCCAGCTCATTGCGACCCCAGCAAGGAGTTTTAAAGGCAAGTCAGATTCAGAGGTCGTTTGCTGTTGCCTTTCTCTGCAGAGCCTTCCTCGGTGGTCTCCCAAGTACCGACCTGACCCTGCTTAGCTTCTGAGATCTGATGAGCTATACCGTGCCGCCTTCCCTCCCCACATCACCAATTACCCGATCCGTCTAGCTGGAGAAACCAGGGATTGAAACTGGGACCATTGGCATGCAAAGCAGATGCCCTTGGAGCTGAGCCACAGCCCCTCCCCACTGAATGCTAAGTCTTAATAATATTGTATGATAGCATTCTGCTCAGCTAAGTATGGCGCTTTCTACTGCTGTGAGATTAACCAGGTTCTTCATTTAACCAGGATTTTTAAAATGAATGATTACAAAAAATGCCAATACAATACTACAATACAGTGTTAAAAATGGATAGTGATTCCATCCGATCAAATATAATACCTATAATACAAAAACCTTGGAAGGGCTGAGAGCGTGAAATCCTGCATCCCTTTCTTGAGCTCTTAACTGTAGTACTCGTCCAAATGCCTCTAACGGTGGGATTGCCAACTTCCAACTGGAACCTGGAGATCTCCCAGAATTACAACTGATTTCCGGACTACAGAAAAAATGGGTGCTTTGAAGGGCCTTATACCCTGCTAAGGTCCCTCCTTTCCCCAAACCCTGCCCTCCCCAGGCCCCAACCCTAAAATCTCCAGGAATTTCCCAATCCACAGGTGGCAACCCTAGCTTATGGATACATCTTTACATAGCCCTAGAAGGAAGAAAAGTGAATTAGGAAATTGCTCTCAACCGAGTCTGCACATCCATCTAGCTTCACACTGTCTGCTTAGTTCGGTAGCGGTTTTCTAGAGACCTGGGCAGAGAAAAATCTTTCCTAACACTTGTTACCGGAGATCGCTTTAGCTGGAGATACTGGAGTTGGATCTGGGCCTTTTTGCGTGAAAAGTATGTGATCTGCTCTCCAATTGTGGTATCTCCCCTAAATGATTTGGTGGATGCAGGGAGGAAGGAAGGAAATTGTTTGAGGTCCAGGGGGACTGATGGGGGAAAATGTTTTTGGGGAAATTAGTTTTTAGGAAGGAAAATTGAACCAGAAGTTGGAGGGTATGTGGTAACAGCCACCTGGCTGAAGATAAGCAGGTATGGTCCAGCCTGTGCCTTCACAGGAGGTCTCCTGGGAATCATACCTAATCTGTCTTGAGTTTTGTGATGGAAGAAAAATGAGATGCAAATGTCATAAACAGAGAGAAAAATGTCTGTGCACCTAGGGCAAAGGAATGGTAATTGCATTTGATTGTCGAAAGACAATTTGTTTTGCCTTAGGCTGTATCAGGCCATGGTCTGTCTGATCCAGCATTCTGTTTTTAGCGGCCGCCTGCCAGATTACTCTAGAAACCCACCAACGGGGGGGGGGGGTGACAACAAGCTCTGCCTGTTGTGTGCCTCTAACCTGTGAGGTGTTCAGAGGGATACAGCCATGAGTGCAAGGGGCTTATTGTCAACAGATGAGTCAGATCCTCCAGTAAAGTCACATGAACACATGAAGCTGCCTTATACTGAATCAGACCCTTGGTCCATCAAAGTCAATATTATCTACTCAGATCGGCAGCGGCTCTCCAGGGTCTCAGGCTGAGGTCTTTTACATCACCTACTTGCCTGGTCCCTTTAACTGGAGATTCCAGGGATTGAACCGGGGTCCTTCTGCATGCCAAGCAGATGCTCTAACACTGAGCCACAGTCCCCTCCCAGGGAGTAGTCACCTCAGGGAGTCCCCATCTCTACATCTTGTTGAGTCAGTTCTATCAGTTAGTGGGGTGGTTGGGCTGTGACTTCCCATCTCTGCCCTGTACTCTGTCTGTGGTATTGGGCAAGTCTCTGCTTTTCCTCTTGTCCAGCATCCTGTTTTTAACTGTTGTCACCCAAAGACCATCGGGAGCTTCCAAGCAAGGTGTGAGAACAGCTGCGTTCCTTTGTGGTTTGTTCCCACCATCTGATATTGTGAGGTATACTGCCTGAATACGTGGGATTCTTTCCAGCTATTCTGGCTGATAGGACTGGTTTGTCTGGTTGCCAGCAACATGGAAGTCATTCTCAGTGCCAGTGTTTTTGGAAATGCATGTACAAAGTGAAGGGAGAGTATGGAAGGTATGGAAGGTAGGCTCATAGTGGCTCCAGCCTTTTCCTAAAGTATTGGTGTCATGGGGAGGGGTAAAGCATCTGCCTGGCATACAGAAGGTCCCCAGGTTCAATCCCTGGCTTCTCCATTAAAAAGGATCAGGTAGTAGGTGATGTGAAAAACCTTTGCCTGAGACCGTGGACAGCCATTGCCAGTCTGAGTAGATAGTACTGACCATGATGGGACAAGGGTCTGTTTCAGTATAAGGCAGCTTCATGCGTGTTCAGCGGGAAAACACAACTTCCAGTAAACTGCTTGAAAAAGCTAGATGAGCTTAATGAAGAAGAAGAGCTGGTTTTTATATGCTGACTTTCTCTACCACTTAAGGAAGAATCCAACCGGCTTACAATCGCCTTCCCCTCCCCGCAACAGACACCCTGTGAGTTAAGTGGGGCTGAGAGAGTGTGACTAGCCCAAGGTCACCCAGCTGGCTTCAGGCGTAGGAGTGGGGAAACAAATCCAGTTCACCATATTAGCCTCTGCCGCTCATGTGGAGGAGTGGGGAACCAAACCCGGTTCTCCAGATCAGAGTCCGCCGTTCCAAACCACCGCTCTTAACCACTACACCACACTGGCTCTCTTAATGTCGCGTGATACCACCTGGTTTTGGTAAGCTGAACATTTGTTGGCTGGCCATCAGTCTTAACCAGTCTGTACCAAACACAGCTGTGCTTTGGTTCAAGGGGAGCACGGTGACACTCCACAGGGCAAGCCACTGAGCCAAACTGCTCGCAGCATCGGAGTCTGGAGTGGAGTGGCCATTGAACTGGGCGGAAGAGTTCCCGGCGTGCCTTTGCCCTGGAGGGCCTCCGGCCGCCAAGAGAAAGCAGAGGCAAGGGGGCCCAGTAGCTCTGGCAGCACTGAGAGGGCTGCTTTGCTTGGACTCTTCAGTGGGGCACCGGCAATCTTTATCAGCTCACTGGTTGTCTCTTATTGCAACCCCACTGGTTGGCAGCAGTGTGGAAAGAGGTGATGGGTGAACCTCTCTCATTATTGGGTGCTGCAGGGCTGGTTCTTGGGTGTCGCTGAGCTTGGCTTTCTCCTGGGCCATTTTTGTTTCCCCGTATGCCCCTGATTGGTGTTCTTTTTTAAAAATTATATGTATTGATTACATAAAAATTAACAATATATTTACAGCTTAATTTCAAATCCACAGATTTGTAATTGCAGCATGCCAAAAATACGTAGGGATGTGCCCTGTCTTGGAACTTCCAATTCATCAGAAATATAGCCCAGCATTCATAAAAATTTATTTACCATGGAATGTAATATATTCTCAGTTCTCAGATAGTATTTTAATTTAATTGTGACACACCGTTCCCATGTTCTATGAAACCGTTCCGTCCTTGCTGGAGCATTGCGATTCTTCCAGGTTGCAGCAATATGAGTTTTTGCTACCTTTGAATAAATTTGCCATCTTTCCCAGTAGGTTTCAATTACTCTAGCTTTCAAATAGCCTGATACTAGTGCCTTGGGGTCCATTGGTAATCCCCCCAATTGGAATTTTGTGAATGAATCCCCAAATGTATAATTTAGCCTCAAAATCTGTTGGAATGGAGATCAAGGTGAATTGCAGCCGTGGTCTAAAGCTTAGGGAAGTGAGATTTAACACTTCGCTCTGCACTTCCCTTGTTTGAAACTGTCCCTTCCCTCCCAGCAAGAGAAAAGAGGACCACGCTACACATTCATCTTCGATTCACCCTGTACAGGTTTGAGACGCTTCCAGCTGTTCTTATATAGCCAAAATGTAAAATCTAGTTTAGGATGAGATAAACAGATACAATAGAAAGTTAGAGGCATAGGAGGAGTATTTTCATGGGGGAGGACTGCAAGGTATTAGCACCTCTGGTGAGTAAGCATGGTGTAGTGGTTAAGAGTGGCGGACTCTAATTTGGAGAACCGGGTTTGATTCCCCACTCCTCCATGTGAGCGGCAGACTCTAATCTAGTGAACCGGGTTTGTTTCCCACTCCTCCACAGGAATTTTGGTCGGTGTCCTTGGTGTAGTCACAGGCCTCTCCAAAATCTCTCAGCCCCACCTATTTCACAAGGTATCTATAGTGGGAAGAGGAAGGGAAGGTGATTGTAAGCCTCTTTGAGACTCCTTAAAGGTTGAGAAAATCAGGGCATAATAACCAATTCTTCTTCTTCTGAAAAGCAGCCTGGATAACCTGGCTTAACCAGAGTTTGTCAGATCTAAGCAGGGTCGGTCACAGCAAATACCTGGATGGAAAGACTAGGGTTTCCACATGGAGGAAAGCAATTGTCAGCCACCGCTGCTCCTGTCTTGCCTGGAAAGCCCTAGAATTGGGGGTCACCATGAGTCAGTTGTGACTTGACAGCCCATTTTCCTTCATAGTGAGTAAGGAATATCAGGTCCCTTATAAGACCTGGCTTAGAGAGAGCATTAAACTTCTTGATGAATATTAATTCAGTAATTTCCCATTTGCATTCTCCCTGATAAAGTTCTTTGGGAGAATAGAGGACTTTAAGATCAGCAACAGAATTGCTGTGGCAGAAGGGCTGAACTTTGCCAGTGAATCCAATCCTTTAAAAAAAAAATTTCTAGACATAATTTTTTTTTCAAGACATAAAATCCTAATGTATTGCTGCATTAAACGCTCATGTCAAATGTGGCTGACTCTTGAAAAGATTATATGCATATCTTCTCCCGCCCCAACCAAGGACAAAAGAATGACATTATCACAAAGTACAATGAGAAGAGGGGGACGCAAATGAACATCCCCCCCTTTCAAAGGTTTAAAAGGGGGCTGATCCTGCAGCGTGGAGTCTCACTTCTTTCCGGGGGTTGTCAGCAGGTTTTCGGATGGGTGAGCTGGTGAATGTTTCCTCTTTCATATGTAAATAGAGGCATCACCCATCAAAGCAGCCCAGACTCATCTTTATACCCATTTCAGCCAGTGCAAAGGGAAAGCTGTTAACATTATGCTGATTACTTAAAATGTCCTGGAAACCTCATCTAACAATTACCTGATCCCCCCACCCAATAGCTGGGATCTGTTAGATTGCCGAGGGGGGCTCTGCTGGTGAACATATGAAGTTGCCTTATACTGAATAAGACCCTTGGTCCATCAAGGTCAGTATTGTCTGCTCAGACTGGCAGCTGCTCTCCAGGGTCTCAGGTAGAGATATTTCGCATCAACTAACTACCTCTTCTTGTTAACTGGAGATGTCAGGAATGAGCCTGGGATCTTTTGCCTTTCAAAAGAATTGAAATTTGAACCGGGGGATTTGAAGCTTACAGCTCACGCTCTTTGAGTCTTTAGTGTCCTGTACTAGCAAGAAAATGAGCTATGAATTGAAAAGATCTTGTTCAGATCTCGCTTCTGTCATGAAGTCAGTCGATGGCCTTGGCTCTGCAGGGACCATGCCCCCCTTCACAGTGGAGTAGGGTTGCCATTCTCCAGGTGGTGGCTGGAGATTTCTCCAGGCAACAGAGATCAGTTCCCCTGAAGAAAGGCGGGATATAAAGGAGAGAAAGGCAGGATATAAATTAAGTACTTAATAAATATGCAAAGCTCTTGAAAGCGTTGTATAAAGAAGAGTTGGTTTTTATATGCCGATGTTCTCTACCTTTTAGGGAAAATAAAATCAGCTTGCAATCTCCTTCCCTTCCTCTCCCCACAACAGATACCTTGTGAGATAGGTGGGGCTGAGAGAGTTCAGAGAGAACAGTGACTAGCTCAAGGTCACCCAGCAGGCTTAATGTGAAGGAGTGGGGAAACCAATCTGGTTCACCAGATTAGAGTCCATCGCTCTTAACCACTACACCACTCTGGCTCTCATAAATTACCAGCAGTTGGACATTTTACAATGTAGAGACATTATGTGTGTGTGTGTGTAAAGTGCCGTCAAGTCGCAGCCGACTTATGGCGATCTTTTTGGGGGGTTTTCATGGCCAGAGACTAGCAGAGGTGGTTTGCCAGTGCCTTCCTCTGCACAACAACCCTGGTATTCCTTGGTGGTCTCCCATCCAAATACTAACCAGAGCTGACCCTGCATAGCTTCTGAGATCTGATGAGATCAGGCTAGCCTGGGACATCCAAGTCAAGGTAGAGACATTATATAGAGGCAGTTATATTTGGCAGTGTTAAGGAATTGGTAATTTGTAGCATTACCCTAAGATCACATTACCTCAGTTTACTCTGGATCAAGGCTTAGACACTGCTATACAAGATGTTTAAGTTGCTCTTCATATTAAAAGTTCTTTTAAACCGTTCCACATTTAGGTAAGTCTTTAGCTGTACACCCAGAAATATTATAGTACCCCTTAAGAACGTTTAGCCCAACTAGGGTGGGTAACTGGCCTGGGAAATTCTTGGAGATTTGGGATGGTGCCTGTGAAGGGGGAAATCTGGGGAGGGATTTCACCTAGACTCTATGGTATATCATAGAGTCTGCCCTCTGAAGCTGACATTTTCCACAGGAGAACATCTCTGTAATCTGGTGATCAGTTGTAATTCTGGGGAAAACACATGCCCTTATGGAGGTTGGAAACCCTAAACCCACCTTCCCTTTTCCCCATATGGGGGTGGGTGCATGGGTGGGTGAAGAGGCGGTAAACCTGCTATCTTGCTTAGGGAGCTGCTAGAATCCCCCCTTGATTCCTCTAGAAGCATATATGGCTAAAAAGAATATAACTCATGCTGTTCTTTGTCCAGCCCTGGTATGTGGCCCACAAATTATGTGAACAACCTCCATTAGAAATAGTTTTTCCAGCAAATGCCAATACAGAAGATTTTTTTTTTTTAAGACTAAAGATTGTGTTTGCACGATTTGACTTTGTCGACAGAGTTAAGATCACTGCCCCCGCCTCCGGTTCTGAGCTATTAAATTCCAGCATAGTTCTGAAAACAATTTATTAGAACGGTGTGTCTTCGATAAGAAGAGAGCATTTGAAAAAATGCCTTCTGCAAGATACACCAGGGCAGAATTGATAGCAGTCTCAGATATGGGAACGGGGGGACTGAAGTCTTAGGGAAATTCCACACACTCGGCTCACCCACCAATGTGGGTAGTTTTCCAAAAACAGAAGAGGGGCAATCACAAAAGGTAGAGGAACTATTGACCACAGGTTGATAGCTTTACCTTGCAATCCTAATAGCACTTCTTTTTCTGGGAGTGTCCCATTAAATAAAAGGAGGTTTTCTTCAGAGTAGACCTGCTTAAGATTGCTCCTTCAGTTGCATTTTTGGACCTTATCAATAGTGTGTGCATAGGGCCTTCAGCCTTTTCTGGGCACTTGAGCACAGGGTCTCCAAGGGATCTTCTTCTACCCCACCCAATAGTGGTGGGTTTCTTCTCCACCCCAATCACAGCAATCTTTGCATGGCACTAGGGTTGCCAGGTCCCTCTTTGCCTCCCGGCGGGAGGTTTTTTGGGCAGCGCCTGAGGAGAGCGGAGTTTGGGGAGGGGAGGGACTTCAGTGCCATAGAGTCCAATTGCCAGAGCGGCCATTTTCTCCGGGTGAACTGATCTCTATTAGCTGGAGATCAGTTGTAATAGCAGGAGATCATCAGCTAGTACCTGGAAGTTGGCAAGCCTACATGGCACCCACCTGCTGCAGCTAAGCTAGAGGAAGCACAGGGCATAATTGCTTGCATTCCTGTCGGTGCCAGCGCGTCCAAAGCGAACAAGAAAGCCGTTGCAATATTGCCAAGGGCACTGGGCCGCATGGGAGAGGCATGTGGAGGAGGCAGAGGAGCGTGACCCCTCACTGGCTTCGCAAGGAAATGGGAGAGCAACCCGGCATCCGCAGTCGGCGGCAGGCTGTCAGCAAGCCCGTAGGCTGCGAGCAAGCATTCAGCTGTGCCTTCTACTAATGCAGCCCTGTGCAATGCTCTCTAATCAATTATTAACAATGTTTTGTGTAAAGCTGCAACATTTCTAGACATTTTCCAGAAAATGGAGATGGGGTAGACTGGGTTTGGGGGGCGTGGTGACATTTCGGCAGCCCTTTTTATCGTACTGCTTTAACAACATAAAACGACACCGTTTCTAATTTCACCCATTGTATAAAATTGTAGTAGTTGGTGTTCTGATGGAACTGAAAAGTATAAACGCCTGAGCTCTCTGCAAGCAAAACTGCGAATACGCCCATTACTAAAGAGAGAACTCTGCCGACCTTAAGATACACCCCAGCACATGTATCTTTTTCCCATCTGAGAGGCAAAAAAGAAAGAAAGAAAAAGTTTAACATTGAAAACACAAATTGAGGACTTAATAGGATTGCCAACCTCCAGGTACTAGCTGGAGATCTCCTGCTATTACAACTGATCTCCAGCCAATAGAGATCAGTTCACCTGGAGAAAATGGCCGCTTTGGCAATTGGACTCTATGGTGCTGAAGACCCTGCCCTCCTCAAACCATGCCCTCCTCAGGCTTCACCACCAAAAACCTCCCGCTGGTAGCAAAGAGGGAACTGGCAACCCTAGTACTTAAAGAAAAAATATGTTATTTGGACAGACATTGCTGGAGGTGGGGAGTTTCCCCCAAATGTAGGGTTGCCAGGTCCTCAGTTGTAATAGCAGGAGATCTCCAGCTAGTACCTGGAGGTTGAGCAACCAAAATAAACACCCCTGTACTGCTTCCAAAGGTTAGGAAATAAGCACAGAGTATGGCTGAAGAAACTTACAATCACTATATGAAGCAAAGTGTATTAAAGTGCATGAGGTGACTATAAATAAATAAATAAATACATATATACAATTTCACTAAACAGATTTAGTGAATTTGGGCTTGGCAGTGTGTATATTCCCATCCAGAGGGAACGCCACCAGTGAAACATGGCCAGTGTTCTAACCATTGTCAGCAAACGGTTCTGCATGCCAGGCCGAGAAACAGCATCGCCCTGCAGAGAGCGTTCCCTTTCGGGCGTTGCCCTCTGAGAGTTCGAAGAGTGACGACGCTCCCGTCTACCTGACACATCTCCCCGGAATAAAATAAAGGAAAGAATCTCTGTGAACTGACACATGATGGTCTCTAATGGAGCTGCATGTCTGGCGAAGCAACCTAATGACCGCGGTGTTGACAAGCGGGCTTCTTGATTTGCGGCTGGCTCCCCTGCCGTTCCCCCCACGCACCACCTTCTGCCTTTAGAGCAGAGCCATCTGCAATGACACTTACTGGCCCATTAGCAGGAGCCCTCAACGAGGCTGGGAGGCAGGAATGTGGATTCAGGGGTTACTCTCTGTTCTGCAAGGGAACTGTTCCCTCCCCCTTATTTTGCTGTCAAGTCGTAGCCGACTCAAGGACGACCCCGTCTGCTTCTCCGGGCTAGAGGCATTCAGAGGTGGTTTACTGATGCCTGCCTCTGTGTACCAACCCTGGACTTCCTTGGTGGTCACCCTTCCACGTGCTAGCCGAGGCCGACCCTCGGAGGGGCCGTGGCTCAGTGGTAGAGCATCTGCTTGGCATGCAGAAGGTCCCAGGTTCAACCCCCGGCATCTCCGGTTAAAAGGGACTGGGCAAGTAGGTGATGTGAAAGGCCTCTGCCTGAGACCCTGGAGAGCCGCTGCCGGTCTGAGTAGACAATACTGACTTTGATGGACCAAGGGTCTGATTCAGTATGAGGCAGCTTCATGTGTTCATGTGACCCTTAGGGTTGCCAACCTCCAGGTAATAGCGGGAGATCTCCCACTATTACAACTGATCTCCAGCCAATAGAGATCAGTTCACCTGGAGAAAATGGCCAACGCGGGCATTGGACTCTATGGCATTGAAGTCCTTCCCCTCCCCGAACCCCACCCTCCTTAGGCTCTGCCCCCAAAATCTCCAGGTATTTCCCAGCCCTGAGCTGGCAACCCTACCAACACTACTTAGCTTACAGGATCTGATGAGATCAAGCTAGCCCAGGCTACATGTGTGTGTGTAAAGTGCCGTCAAGTCGCAGCCGACATATGGCGACCCCTTTGGGGGTTTTCATGGCAAGAGACTAACAGAGGTAGTTTGCCAGTGCCTTCCTCTGCACAGCAGCCCTGGTATTCCTTGGTGGTCTCCCATCCAAATACTAACCAGGGCTGACCCTGCTTAGCTTCTGAGATCTGATGAGATCAGGCTAGCCGCTCCAAAACGTGCAGAGAACCAGGGATGGCAGCAAGGAAACTGAATGTGAAAAGAGGCATAGGAGCAAAGGGCTGGCTGGTGAGGAAAGGGCTGCGAAAAGGGGTGTCTTGACGGACTGTGGATCAACCCCAAGTTGTAGGTCACGGATGGCTAGATCTTGGCTGGGATTTTCTTCTATGGCATCTTTTAGAGCAGATAAGGAAGCATAGTTTGATGTGAGGGCCATCTGGTTTTGGCTCTTATCTGTTTCTATCTCTACCCCTTTGAACTCGTACAAGCAGTTCGCACCTCTGTGTATCTTCCTGAGTCCCCCGCCTCGTCCTTCTTGCCCAGGTGCCACCTCTCCTCCCCTGCTGTGCTTTCTGCCTTCACTCCCTCGGGCCGAATCCGGCCTTGAAATGCAGATAGCCCTCACTGTCTCTCTAGGACTGTTTGATGTTTTATGCTGCACCGGTTTGCCTTGTAACCTCCCATGCCTCCCATGCGTGTGAACCTTCGTGCCCTGTAGTAGATAAATACTGTAACCCCGATAAGCTAGTCACTCGCAACTTTGTATCCATGAGCCTGTCTTCTCTACCTGAAGCCTTCAATAAATCTTTTGTTTCTGCATCCAAGTCTGAGCAATTGATTTGGCGAAGTTTGCCCAGCTAGGTTGGGGACTCTCACATTAAGTTGCGAGTCCTTGCCTCTTCGTTCTGCATCTGTACCCTACGGGACAGCCATGTCAGGCGACGAGGACAAAACTACCCCTCCGGCCTCGCCGGACGGAAGCGGTGCACCGGACAAGCCGGCCCCGAAGGACAGACCGGACCAGAAGGTGCCAGGTGCGCCCCGCCCGGGCCCGGGACCGGGCACACGTCCCAAGACCACCTTTAACACTTGGCTGGATTCGCCGAAAGGTTGGTCGCTTTCCCGGACTGAGGCAAAGCACCGCCGCTTGGCCTTAACTGGTACGGGGTTCGAGGACGACCCCGCCCGTCGGGACGCTCTGATGGATGAGGAGCGGAGACAGTGGCAGGAGGAACGCCAAGCGATGGTGGAGCGCATAGATGCCATGCAACTTGTGATGGAGGAGATGGCCGCGGCCATGGACGCGCTGAAGGTACAGCCCCCGCCGGGTAACCCTCCGGATGGGACACCGGCGGCTCCCCCCGCGCCTCCTCCCAGCACCCCGGCCCGCCGGGACCTGAAGATCACGTATGATGGGTCGGGGGACCAGTTGACCTTTTTCATGGTCCAAGTGGACATTTTTATGCGGGAGCAGGGCCGGACCTTTACCTCCGAGGAGTCCCAGGTCCAGTATGTGGCCTCCCTCCTGCAAGGCAAAGCGGCCGCGTGGATGGTGTTACAGTACGAGCTCCGCTCCCCTGTGCTACGGAGTTTGGATGACTTTATGATCGCACTCCGTAACCGGTTCGAGGACCCGAATCTGGGGGAGCGGGCCAAAGCCGCTCTGATGCAACTGCGCCAAGGGACCAAGTCGGTGGCGCAGTATGCGAGCGAGTTCCAGTCCTTATCGAGTCGGATTCTGGACTGGAGCGAGGCTACCCGGGTGCAGTTGTTCAGGGAGGGCCTAAACCCGGACCTGCAGCATTGGGCCTTTATGCAAGGTAACCCCCCGGACGTTGAGGGTTGGGTGCGTCACGCCGCCGATATCGAAAATAGGAAGCAGCTCCTAAACTTGTCCAAGCAACGATCCGGCCGCGACTTTAAACCGAGAGGAGACAAGGCAAGTGGGATCCGTGACCCTCGCACCCCAGGCGGCGGCGGCCCCACGCCAGCGGAGCGCCGCAAGCGCTTCGAGGCAGGGGTGTGCCTGGTTTGTGGAGGAAAGGGTCACTTCGCCTCCCAATGCCCATCCCGCTCCGGACGCCCGGCTTCCATTCGTCCCGTCCCGAGCGAACCAGAGAAAGCCCCCACAGAGGGTCAGCTGCGACGCCGAAGCAACGCTCCAGGACGACGGAGCACTCCCTCGGCACTACACGCGCACACCCTGGATGGGATCGCCAGTTCGACCGGTCCATCGGGACCCCGGATTGCCAGTGCAACCTCTGACTCTGCCGAGTCACGGATTACAAATACCTCGTCCCCCTCGTCCAGCGAGGAGGAAGAGTGGGATGTGCCGGCAAAAAACGCCGTCGGTCTGCTGTAAGGGGGGCTCCTCAGCAGACCGCACCGTCCCTTGTGCAAGGAGCTCCACCGATGGTAAGCGCCCAGGAAGATAATGTTTATATCCGGGTTCACCTCTCACTACCCAAGGGGGGCCCAGTTTTAGAATTCCCCGCGCTTGTGGACTCGGGGTGCGCCCGCACTTTGATTAGTGAGGAGGCGGCCCGGAAATTGCAAGTCCGCCGCAAGCGCCTCCCGGGTCCCCTCCGCTTCTCCCAGATGGACGGGAGTGACTTTAAAAAGGGGCCTGTCACTCACCGGACTACCGCGATAGTCATGACTGTAGGGGAGCATTGGGAACAGCTGTACTTTACCATTGCCCCCATAGTTGCCCCTGTAGTGCTGGGAATGAACTGGCTACGGGGCCACAACCCTTCCATTGATTGGGTCAAGCGGACCCTTACCTTCCCAGAGGATCCCTGCGTCAGGCATGACAGGGACCGCATGACCGGGACCCCGGCGGCCGCCCTAGTGGGTTCCCCAGGACCCGTTTCCAATACCCCCAACCTACCCTCGGAATACTCCCAATATTCGGATGTGTTTGATGTGCGGGAGTGTGACGAACTGCCACCGCACCGGGAGACCGACTGTGCGATTGAAATAGTTGGAGACGGCAAGTTATCCAAGGGAAAAGTGTACCCCATGAGCCCCAGTGAAAAGGCAGTGTTGCGGGACTATTTGGACACTAACTTGGCGAGGGGCTTCATCCGCCCCTCCAAAGCTCCGTACTCCGCCCCCGCCTTTTTTGTCAAAAAGAAAACGGGTGACTTAAGACTGTGTATTGACTTTCGGAGGCTCAACGCTGTCACGCAGTCTAACGCTTACCCCCTCCCTCTCATTCCAGACCTGCTAGCACAATTGAAGGAGGGCCGGATTTTCACCAAACTGGATTTAGTGGAAGCCTATCACCGCATCCGCATAAAAGAGGGGGACGAACCAAAAACGGCTTTTTCGAGCTGTTTTGGCATGTTTGAGTATTTAGTCATGCCGTTCGGACTTTCTGGGGCTCCGAGTGTGTTCATGCAGTTAATCAATGAAGTGTTACATGATTTGTTGTTTCGGGGGGTGGTGGTATTTTTGGAAGATATACTCATTTATTCTGAAACCATGGAAGAGCATGTCCGGCTGGTGCGGGAGGTCCTCCAGCGGTTACGGGACCACAAGTTATATGCCAAAGTGTCTAAGTGTGAATTCCACCAGCCTTCCATTACCTTTCTAGGCTATGTAATCTCCCACCAGGGGTTGGAAATGGACCCCGGAAAGGTTCAGGCTGTGCGAGATTGGGAACCCCCTACTACGCGCAAGCAACTGCAGCAGTTCCTGGGGTTCGCCAACTTCTACCGCAATTTCATTCCCAACTTTGCGCAAGTGGCTCTTCCTCTCACTTCCCTTCTGCGCACTAAGGGAAAGGGTGCCAATGCCGCCTTGCCTTCGGCCCGACTGCAATGGTCCCCTCCCTGCCAACAGGCTTTCGAGGACTTGAAGCTACTCTTCTCGTCCGAACCGGTCCTGGCCCACCCGGACTGCACCAAACCGTTTGTGGTCCAGGTGGACGCATCCGATGTAGCTATGGGAGGGGCTCTCCTGCAGCGGGACGAAAGTGGCGCTTTAAAGCCATGCGCCTATTTCTCCAAGAAGTTTACCCAGTCCGAAATCAACTGGGCCATCTGGGAGAAAGAAGCCGCGGCAGTTAAGCACGCTCTCACTGTGTGGAGGCATTTTCTAGAGGGGGCAGAATTCCCGTTTGAAGTGTGTACTGATCACAAGAATCTGGAGGCTCTCAAAGGGGCTAGAAAGCTCAACGCCAAGCAAATACGTTGGGCCCAATTCTTTGCCAAATTTCGGTTCACCCTCAAACACGTGCCCGGGAAGGAAAACGCCCTAGCGGATGCTCTATCCCGACTGCCCCAGTATCGCAACGATTTTGACCGTCCTGTGGACTCTCTATTCACTCCTGAGCAAAGGGGAGAGATCCCGGGTTTGGCGGTCTCCACCCGGTCTCAAACCCGCCACCCCAGTGGTCCCTCGCTCAAGGGAATCCCGGAGGCTTTCCAGCAACGCCTCCGGGAAGCGTCCCTACAGGAAGCGGAGCAGCAGACGCTCCCTTCCGGTATGGAACAGCAAGAGTCCTGGTGGGTGCAGGAAGGGAAACTCTATGTCCCAGCCTCTCTTCGCAAGGAGGTTTTGGGACTGGTCCACGGAGCCAAGCTGGCCGGTCACTTTGGGTTTGTCAAAACGTTGCATTTGGTACGGCGGCAGTTCTGGTGGCCGGGCATGAGAGGGGATGTAGAATTGTACGTTCGCAGTTGTCCCATATGCGCCACTGCCAAAAACAGGGGGGGCAAAACCCCAGGGCTTCTGAAACCTCTGGAGATCCCCACCCGGCCATGGGAGGTGATCGCCATGGATTTCGTCACCGATCTACCCCCCAGCAGGGGCAAAACCGTACTGTGGGTTGTTACAGACCTCTTCTCCAAGCAGGTCCACTTTGTCCCCTGCGCTGGACTCCCGTCGGCGCAGGGGTTGGCCAAAATGTTTGTCACCCATGTCCTCAGGCTTCACTCGATCCCTAGGAAGGTCCTCTCCGACAGAGGGGCCCAGTTTGTTGCCAAATTCTGGCGGGCCTTCCTGAAGCTTATGGGGGTGGGGGAACAGGGTCTCTCGTCTGCCTACCACCCGCAAACGGATGGCCAAACCGAACGGGTGAATGCCGTGGTCGAGTGCTACCTCCGATGTTATGTCAATTACCATCAGGATGACTGGGTGGACCTGTTACCCTTCGCCGAATACGCATACAACAACGCCCCCCACTCCTCCACGGGGTTTAGTCCTTTCCGTGTGGTATACGGAACCGATTTCGGCCCTTTCGGTGCCGCCCCCGTCTCCCCCGAACTCGAGGCAGTGCCCGAGATGCAGGAATGGGTACAGGCGGTCAGTTCCACTTGGCCCTGGCTACAGAAGAACCTTGAACGGGCCAAGTGGAAATACAAGGAACAGGCTGACAAACACCGGTCACAGGGATGGGAACTCCGGGTGGGAGAACAGGTTTATCTTTCCACGAAAAATCTGCGTTCCCTCCGACCCTGTAAAAAACTCAGTGACCGTTATGTGGGCCCCTTCCCCATTACCCGGGTGATAAACGAGGTAACTGCGGAGCTGGATCTTCCCAAAACTCTTCGCGGGGTACACCCCGTTTTTCACATCAGTCTGCTCAAACCGTTCGTCTCCGCTCCCCAGTTCCACCCCCCTTCCAAGCCTGAAGTGCCCACTGTTGTGGGAGGGGATACCCACATGGAAGTATCCAAGGTCTTGGATTCCAAGTGGAAAAAGGGAAAGCTGTTTTACTTTGTACGGTGGAAACATCTAGGCGCTGCGCACGATGAATGGGTTGCAGCCCCCCATATGGCCGCCCCCCGGCTCGTACACGAATTCCATTGCGCTTATCCCGAGAAGCCTCGACCTCCCGAACTCGCGGGAGGGGGGCCTTAAGGGGGGCAGAATGTGAGGGCCATCTGGTTTTGGCTCTTATCTGTTTCTATCTCTACCCCTTTGAACTCGTACAAGCAGTTCGCACCTCTGTGTATCTTCCTGAGTCCCCCGCCTCGTCCTTCTTGCCCAGGTGCCACCTCTCCTCCCCTGCTGTGCTTTCTGCCTTCACTCCCTCGGGCCGAATCCGGCCTTGAAATGCAGATAGCCCTCACTGTCTCTCTAGGACTGTTTGATGTTTTATGCTGCACCGGTTTGCCTTGTAACCTCCCATGCCTCCCATGCGTGTGAACCTTCGTGCCCTGTAGTAGATAAATACTGTAACCCCGATAAGCTAGTCACTCGCAACTTTGTATCCATGAGCCTGTCTTCTCTACCTGAAGCCTTCAATAAATCTTTTGTTTCTGCATCCAAGTCTGAGCAATTGATTTGGCGAAGTTTGCCCAGCTAGGTTGGGGACTCTCACATTTGATTAAACACAATTAATTTGGAAATACGCTCTCTTTTTTTCATTTTGTTTTTGTCTCTAAGTACCAGTGAAAAGGAAATTATGAACAGATGTTTGGAACGGGGAATTAGGAAGAGAGTAGATGATACCGTTTGTCACTTTGTTCTTCAAGCAAGGTTCTTTTTAAGAGGGGGGGGGAGGAGATTGCATACCAAGCATGTTTTATTCCTTGGGGAAAACAGCATTTTAAGAGAGAATGGTTAATCAGATACTAAAACTAGTGTCCTCTGGTAGCTTATGTATGCCCTGAAAAGAAGTCAGTCAGATCTTAACACAATTTTGTCCTGCCCTGAGAGTGGTGGACAAAGCTCTCCTCCATTTTAGCCTCAAAACATTCCTGTGAGGTAGGTTAGGCTGAAAGAGAGGTGGACTGCAGTTCTAGCAGGCAGTTCTAGACCAGTACTTACTCCTAGATTGCCCCGACTCTCCATGCTACTCTGATGCACGTGTGCAACAAACCTTATTCTCAAGGAAATATGCGCTGGGGTGCAGAGTTTTGTCTCAAGAAGAGACAAAACTCTGCACCCCAGCGCATATTTCCTTGAGAATAAGGTTTGTTGCACACGTGCATCAGAGTAGCATGGTCTACAGCACCTCAGGCCGCAGGTGTGAGTGGCTGTTTGTATAAGGAACTCCATGTAACCAGAAAACTGGCGCAACAGAGCAAGTTTCTACTCTGTCTCTTTGCATGCTGTTTCCTATTTGCACTTTAATTTATTTATTTAGATTTTATTTATTTGTTTGTTTATTTAGATTTATATCCTGCTCTCTTCCCGGCCAAGGCCAGGCTCAGAGCGGCTAACCATCTTTAAGAACAATCCAACATATACTACATACAATCATAGAGTTGGAAGGGACCAGCAGGGTCATCTAGTCCAACCTCCCTGCACAATGCAAGAAATTGACAACTACCTCCCCCACACACACCCAGTGACCCCTACTCCATGCCCAGAAGATGGCCAAGATGCCCTCCCTCTCATGAACTGCCTAAGGTCATAGAATCAGCATTGCTGACAGATGGCCATCTAGCCTCTGCTTAAAAACCTCCAGGGAAGGAGCACTTAACACCTCCCGAGGAAGCCTGTTCCACTGAGGAACCGCTCCAACTGTTAGAAAATAATATACTGTGTCTCCCAGACTGTAACCACTATACCACATTGGCTCTCTTTATGATCCTTTATGATTTTTCTCCTCAAGTAGTGGACTGTGAGATGTTCAGCAGAAAGGCATGTTTGTGTAAAATGCCATCAAGTCACAGTGGACTTATGGCAACCCAGTAGGGTTTTCAAGGCAACAGAGGTTCAGAGGTGGTTTGCCATTGACTCCCTCTGCATAGCGACCCTGGACTTCCTTGGTGGTCTCCCATCTAAGTATTAGCCAGGACTGACCCTGGTTGGCTTCTGCGATCTGATGAGATCAGGCTAGCCTGGGCCATCCAGGTCATAGCAGAAAGGCATATATATGAATATTTTAAATAAATACCGTAAGTAGCGTGGTCTGTTCTACTACCTCCTTTCCCAGCGTGTGTGAATCCGTTCCTAAAGTCTCACTTCTTTCCGTGAAGATTATTAATTCTTACAGCCACCTGGTGGGGGCTACTTGGGAGCTATAAAAAGCTCAAGATCTGATTTTCCCACCCCCCACTCCCAAGTAACTGGACTCCGGTCTCTCTGTGTGATGATTCATTAGTCATTGTCTGGAAACTGCAGTTTAAGTCAGTCCTGAATGTTTTCACTGGGTAACTAGTTCTAACCACAGAGTTGTCTACCCTGATAATCCAGCCAACAGATTCCGTATTCTTGTGCTTTCTCAGCGGACACAACTTTTTTTAAACGTTTAATAATAAATTAGAAATTAATCACCTGATAATAAATTAAAAATTAATCACAGGAAAAGTCTGCATGGAAGGCTAGCATGGAAGGCCAGAGTCTGATCTGGAGAACCGGGTTTGATTCGCCAGTCCTCCACATGAGCAGCGGAGGCTAATCTGGTGAACTGGTTTGGTTTCCCCACTCCTACACACGAAGCCAGCTGGGTGACCTTGAACAAGTCACATTCTCTCAGCTTCACCTACCTGACATGGTGTCTGTTGGCGGAAGGGAAGGTGATTGTAAGCCGGTTTGCGTCTCCCTTAAGGGGTAGAGACAGTTGGCATATAAAAACCAGCTCTTCTTCTTTTGTTTTTGTGGTTTTTTAGATGGAAGTCCATTGTGTTCTTTCTCGGAAAATTGGAATCACATCCAGATTTAAAAGGAAACAGCTTCAGTATTTTGAGTGCACAATTTGCTGGGATAATGGGACCCTTTTGGGTTCTGCGTGGTGGCACACCCTCCCATTGTCCCCATCGATTGGACACAGTTCTGATTTTTGTGGTCCTAAGACCTGTCCCTAGGGAGGGAAGGTAGCATGGTATAGCCCAATCTCGTCAGACCTCGGAAGTTAAGCAGGGTCGGCCCTGGTTAGTATTTGGATGGGAGACCACCAAGGAATACCAGGGTTGCTGTGCAGAGGAAGGCACTGGCAAACCACCTCTGTAAGTCTCTTGCCATGAAAACCCCAAAAAGGGGTCACCATAAGTCAGCTGCGACTTGACGGCACTTTACACACACTCACAAGACCTGCCCCTATTTTTGCCAATGTGGTTGCAAGAGGGTTCCTTCAAGATCCACTCTACCCGTCTTTGTTTATTTTTTGTGGGTGGGTTCAGCATCTTGTCTGCAGTGCACATTTAGGGTTGCCAGGTCCCTCTTTGTCACCCGCAGGAGATTTTTGGGGCAGAGCCTGAGGAGGGCGGGGTTTGGGGAGGGGAGGCTCTTCGAGGCCATAGAGTCCAATGGCCAAAGCGGCCATTTTCTCCAGGTGAACTGATCTCTATCAGCTGGAGATCAGTTGTAATAGCAGGAGATCTCCAGCTATTACCTGGAGGTTGGCAACCCTAGTGCACATGAATATAACTGCATGTGGATGAACATTAGGGCACCAAGCATTGCACAGCCTCCCTTTCACCCTCCTCTACAGGTGCTCAGGTAGATTTGGGGCTGTGGTCGCATATTATTAGGTAATCGTTTCATGGTATGTTGGTTGTCACCTCTGTGAAATGGAGGCTGGTGGGTGTGGCAGGCTTAATTAGATTAGATAAGAACATAAGAATGTAAGAAAAGCCCTGCTGGATCGGACCAAGGCCCATCAAGTCCAGCAGTCTGTTCCCACAGTGGCCAACCAGGAAGCCCACAAACAAGACGACTGCAGCAGCACCATCCTGCCTGTGTTCCACAGCACCTAATATAATAGGCATGCTCCTCTGATTCTGCAGAGATGGTATTAGGTGCAAAATTAAGATACGCCCTTGGGCTAATGGGGTAGGGAAGCAAAAAAAAAAGGAGGGGCACCCTAGCTTTGAAAATGTATATGCCAGCAGTTAGATCCCTACTCAGCACTACTCAGAACACAAAGTCTGTTGAAAGGCAGAGAAAAAAGAAGATGGTGACAGTCTTGGATTAAAAAACAACAACCCAGATTACTCACATACACACACCCTTTTTTGGGTAGGGGGATTGAACATCTAGCCTAAATAAGAGTTTTGCAGATTTTGAAATCTTGCTCATAACAACTCATTGACACCAGCAGATCCTAATAAAAAAGTATTGCAGAAGTTTTTGGGGGAGGGTTGGACATTTTTGGGAGGGGCGGTGCAACTGCTTTGCATACAGTGGGCCCCACGTTCGATCCTTATCCTCTGCCATTAAAAGGTTCTGGTGGTGTATGTGTTATGAGCCATCCAGTTGTTTCCAATTTACTGCAATCCTATGAATTAGTTACCTCCAAAATAGCCTGTTGTTCAAGCCTCGCTCAGGTCTTGCAAACTGAAGGACGTGGCTTCCTTGATTGAGTCAATCCATCTCACCTCTTTTCCTGTGACTTTTCCTAGCATTATTGTCTTTTCCAGCATCTCTTGTCTTCAGGGGATAGGTAGATGATGTGAAAGATCTTTGCTCAGACCTGTTCTCCGCAGTCTTTGCTCAAACGTTATTGCTGCAGGTAGTGTCCAAATCATAATATATAATTTGACAGATCCTCCTGGTGAAGCGTATGCAAACGTGTAGGGTGTCTCAAAGAGAATTAAGATTAATTCTCTCACTGCCCCAGTTGTCTCTAGTTTTTGCCAATTCAGTGTAAGGCAGCTTCATCTGTGGTGTTCTAGACCTGCAATTCTAGTCTGTTTTGCAAAGATTGCGCCTATTTTACCGATGGGCAACTGAGGCTCAGATTCAGCCCAAGGTCCCTCTCTCGGCAAGGATCTGAAACTGCCTCCCCTCGCTGGACCATTCTGTCAGGGTTCCATCCTGTGTCTCTGCTCTGAATGAAAGCCGAGGGATTTTTTGAATCGTCCGTGTTCTCTGAAACACAGTGACAGATCCCATTCCGCAGATCTCTTCCTTTTGACAACTTCACCCTCCCCCTCCTGTTCCCCCCTTTTCTATAACAAGCCAGCAAAATCAGTGAAGTCCGTGACAGCTGGGAAGATGTTATAATTCATTGTTTCTGTTGTCACTCGCTTCAGCTGGATCATTAGAAGAAAAAGGGAAAGAAAAGCCACTTCGCAGCTTGGGAAATGGCAAAGAGAGAGAGAGAGAGAGCGCAGCGGACAGCCCGGAATCACCACACATGTCTATTGATTATGAGATTTGTATACCACTTTCCGACACTGATATTCCAGTATTAACATTCTCAAAGGGACTTTTGTTTTATCTTTGGGCGAAAACGCACGGTCGCTTTATCCGCCTTTGATCCTTGTTTCAGCCAGGATTCAGCCAGGATCCAACGCATGCGTTTCGCCTAATGTGCGTTCGATCCTGGCTAAAACAGGGATTAAAGGAGGATAAAGCGACCGTGCGTTTTCTCCCTCTGAATCAAGCAAAACATCATAAAACATAACATCTAATAACGAACGAGCATAAATCAGAACACGGTGTGAATGGAGTTACCTGTGAAGCAGGCTTTCAGCTAGAGGTGGGTCTAGGCAGGATGCTGTGGCTTAGTGGCGGAGCATCTGCTTGGCATGCGGAAGGTCCCAGGTTCAATCCCCGGCACCTCCAGTTAAAGGGACTAGGCAAGTAGGTGATGGGAAAGACCCCTGCCTGAGACCCTGGAGAGCCGCTGCCGGTCTGAGTAGACGGCACAGACTTTAATGGACCAAGGGTCTAATTCAGTATAAGGCAGCTTCGTGTGTTCATGTGTCCCCTCCTTCCCTCTGGTCTCAGCAGCGGCAGGTGGAAGCGGATGGTTGAGTGTGAGGAATTTCTGTGCTCTGAAGATCTGTAGGGGGGAAACGGTCTCTCCAACTATGCAAATGTTTCTAAAGTATGCTGGTGTGTTTAAAATACATAAACTGAAGGTACTAGTTAGGCTTCATACATCTGAAAAGAAATGTTTTGAAAAAACAATTAGTAGTTTTGATCGTGGAAATCCCAGCATCTCGGCTGCTTTGTTCAGAGCTTCAGTTGCCATTGATTGGAAAGGGTTGGTGAAGAACTGGGTTTGATTCCCTATTCCTCCATATGAGTGGCAGACGCTAATCCGGTTAACTGGATTTGCTTCCCTGCTCCTACACATGAAGTCAGCTGGGTGACCTTGGGCTAGTCACAGCTCTCTCAGCTCCATGTAACTCACAGGGTGTCTGCTGTGGGGAGGGGAAGGGAAGGTGAATGTAAGCTGGTTTCATAGAATCATAGAGTTGGAAGGGACCACCATGGTCATCTATGGTTTGATTCTTCCTTAAGTGGTAGAGAAAGTCAGCATATAAAAACCAACTCTTCTTCTCCACCTTTCCACTGACAGTGTCAGGTCCCAAGGTGGGTATTAATGACAACATACTGTACAAAAATAATCATCTATTAAGATAACTGAAAGACATAATTATACAAAAAAAAGCCTGACCCTATACACTTGTAGGGGACCATTCAAAAATGCCATCTTGAAGTCAGTTCATTCACGTTCCTGTGTATGCTAGGCTCAAAATTGGCTTCTCTCAAAAAGGGTTTGTTTACAGGGGCAACGATGCCATCTCTCCCACATGCTTGTAAATTTTTGCAATATATATATATATATATACTTGGCTTAATTTTGTTATTTTCTCCTCCTGTTTCCCCTATTTGTAGATAAACATGTGAAGTGGAACTCCAAGCCCCAGGGCTCTACCAGCACTGTATTTTCTCTGTGAGGCTGTGCATCTGGGGGATGTTTGGTTCTGCTTGTGCTCTTCTCTGCCCAGCGGTCCATGTGGGACCACTAACTTGACTGTGTTGTGGAGAAGCAGCCAGAGAATGAAACTGATCCAGAGCTGATGCTCAACAAGTGATGCCCTGCAGAACATAGGTGTTCAGTGCAACGTGTTTGAAAGCCAAAGAAACAACCTATCCTGGCGAGGCGCTCACAGACAGAGAGCTCGAGAGAGGGAGAGAGAGCGCTGTCTTCTTCCCTCTAGTTGCTGGTATCACCGTCGTAGACCAATAGAAACGCTGTGCACTACTTGCTCTCAGCCACTGGGCTTGAAGATTTAAGGACTACAATGGATGAGAATGTGTTCAGTGTGCAGCAGATTCAGCCCAATGTCATCTCGGTGAGGCTTTTCAAGCGCAAGGTTGGGGGTCTCGGGTTCCTTGTGAAGGAACGTATCAACAAACCACCGGTGATCATCTCAGACCTGATCCGAGGAGGGGCAGCCGAACAAAGTGGCCTTATTCAGAGAGGGGACATTATTCTAGCAGTCAATGGAAGGCCTTTGGTGGATATGAACTATGGAAACGCTCTGGAGGTCCTGAGGAGCGTCACCTCGGAAACCTACGTTGTTCTCATCTTGAGAGGCCCGGAAGGTTTCACCACTCATTTAGAGACTACCTTCACTGGCGACGGGACACCAAAGACTGTCCGAGTCACCCGGCCCTTGTGTACGACCCCGACTTCGGTTGACTTGCCGTCCAGTCCGAGCATCCTCACCAAAGATCAGCAGCAAGGGGCGGACCTCGCTACAATGGGTGGTTCCGTCAGTTCTCGATGTGCCCGAGAGAATGGGCAGGGAGACGAGTCTTTGGTGCATGTCAACGGTGTGGTTTCTGGCACCGTTGCAGTGGACTCCCTGAAAGGTAACAGCGACGACATTTCTGAGCGTTGCCTGAATGGTAGTGTTGAAAACAGTGAACTGTTAAAAGAGATCGAGCCGGTCCTGGACCTTCTGAAGAACAACAGCAAGGAACTCAACAGAGAAGCGCAATCCAAGATGGACAAACGAGATGTGGAGGTTCAGGTGGACGGGTAGGTGTCTGCATGAAATGTTTTTGTGCGGTGCAACCTTTCTTTTGTAGAGTAGCAGATAGAGAGAATGGCATTCAAAATAATCTTGATAAAGCTCTCTTTCAAATGCAGGTAGACTTAATGGGAATGGCAGTGTCATTGTGGAAATAACTGCTAAAAGTAAGCAGTAATCTGGGCTTTGAACCCAAGACCCCAAAGAAGGAAGCATAGAATCAATCAGGACCGCTGACTGGTTAATGCTGATTCAGTCAACTAAAATTCTTCATTTTACCTACAGAATTGGATTGTAATCAATCAGTGTACGTTTGAAAATGTATTTAATTGTGTGTGCTCCAACTCTTTCCTGTTTACTAGGCATAGCCCCTGTTTACTGATCCTCATCTCTGGTGAATCATCGTCCTGTTTTGCTCCCTGTATTTGCCTTTTGGGAATGCCTTGTTAAAATGTGGTTAGTGTGACTTGCTACAGTTGTCATGCTTCCGAGTTCAACATCTTCCCTGGGGGGTCTCTAGCAATTAAATCTCTCTGTGGGGTACGTTTTTGCGTATGCGCGTCTTGTCTCTAATGTACATGTGTGCAAAATGCTCATGTGTGACTATCAAGGCGCAGTGTGGCACACGGATTATTTCTCACGCTGGTGAGGTTCCTTGTGAACTTTTTGATAAGAGATGTATGGAACAAATCTAGATTTTCCCTTTAACCCCGGCATGTCTTTAACTTAAACAACAAAGACTTTCTTGGCTTTTAAAACAGGCAGTTGCCAAGCCAATTAGTATAGTATATAGTGGGTTGAACAAAACCTTTGGCAACGTTTAAAGGAGGAGGAAGGCGGGGTGAGGGCAATCCTTAATATGAGAACAGGGATATTATAAGGCAGCCCCTATTTTCATGTGTGACACATTGGAGAGGATGCAGTTGTTGATAACTTTACTTCATTTTGTAAATGGCTTTGAAAAGTCTACAACCAAGTCAGGGTATGACAATCTGGTAAATAAGATAAGAAATAAATAAAAAAATTGTGTTGTCAAACCTAGATACATGTCCCTTTGGGGGCATGCTGGGCTGCATAAAATTGACACACAATTTATGAAGTAAAAGTTACTATTGAGACTTGGTGTTAGGTGGCCATCTTTAACAGTTCTGTTTAATTCGCTGTTATACAACAGAACTAAAATGGCGGCTGCAAAAGGACAAATGGTCCCTTAGCATGCAGGCTCGCTAAATTTTCCTTTACCAGTTAAAATTGGCCCCTATTGATGTGGCTCTATTAGTTGGCGGATCTACCATTTTGAAGCCTGAAAGGTGAGGTGAAGGAGAACTGCTGTGGTATGGCACCTCAAGGAGACCTGGGTTAAAATCCCCACTCTGCCTTGAAGCTCACCCTAAGCCAGTCACTTGCTCTCAGTTTAATTGACCTCATGGGATTGTAATGAGAATAAAATGGGAGATGGAAGATCCTGAGCTCCTTGGATGAAGGGCGGGATGAAAAGCATGAGATAAGCAGAGGGGAGTGAAGAACTGCATGAAAGACCATCTCTACAAAGTACCACTCTCTGGGAGCGTGCAGAGTGCTTTCCAGCTCATCTTCCTGCACTTCTGACCCAACCTAGGCCCTCAAAACATTTCAAAGAGCAGAAGCTGCTAGAACTTTAAAAAGAGGGCTGAAAACCACAAGACTTGATAACTGTGCATAGTAAAGGCTTCCAAAGATGCCTGTCTGATACTTTCCTGTCCCAGTCAAGGAACCCTGCTTGTGAAAGGCAAACAGCCTGGTAGGTAGTGTGGGAATAGTGCAAAAAAAGGGGGGAAAGTTAAAATTAAAATTAGAAATGTACACGACATTTTAAAAGGTCAAAAGCAGAAATCTTCTAAACGTAGCAGTAAATGGTTTTTTTAAAATGCAATTTTATCTTCCGCTAAGTAGCTTCCATAACCACTAACTACAGAGCCAACTTTGTACGTGAGTGTATGTGTGTGTGTGCGTGTGTGTGTGCGTGTGTGTAAAGGCCCAACTTTTGTGACCCTGGCAAGGGGCTTTCAAGGCTCGTAAGAAGCAGAGGTGGTTTGCCATTGCCTTCCTCTGCTAGGGTTGCCAGGTTCCTCTTCGCCACCAGCAGGAGAGTTTTGGGGCAGAGCCTGAGGAGGGGAGGAACTTCAATGCCATAGAGTCCAGTTGCCAAAGCGGCCGTTTTCTCCAGGGGAACTGATCTCTATCGGCTGGAGATCAGTTGTAATAGCAGGAGATCTCCAGCCGCTACCTGGAGGTTGGCAACCCTATCCTCTGCAGAGTCTTCCTTGGTTGTATCCCTTCCAAGTACCAACACTGCTTAGCTTCTGAGATCTGATATTGGGCTATGCCAAGCCATCTTCCCTCCCTTTATACATTTAGGTGGGTTGAAATCTTACATTTAAGATAGACTGGACAGTATGTTGTTTTGGCCAATGAGAAAGATTTAAGAGGGAATACGGGGGAAGAGTGTTAAGCTGCAGTACTGCAGTCAAAAGCTCTGCTCACGACCTAAGTTCAATCCCGACAGAAGTCGGTTTCAGGTAGCCGGCTCAAGGTTGACTCAGCCTTCCATCCTTCCGAGGTCGGTAAAATGAGGTTATAGACTCAAGGTTATAGACGAGAGTGTCAGACAAAGGAGTACAACATATTTCACATACCAGTAAGGTTTTCTGACCAATTGGGGAAAGGCCTTGGAAGCTCACTGCGGGACCTTGGGACCTGAACTCCAAGCCTAACCTACTTCGCAGGGCTGTTGTGAGGATCAGACGGGGAGAGGAAGGCCACGTGCCCTGCCCTGGGTTCCTTGGAGGAAGGTTGGGATAAAATGAGAGAGTCTCAAAATAGAATTTGAAAGAACCTGGCCAAGGTTTGGAGGGCAATTAGAGAAAACAATACAAAAAAACAAACAAAATTTCTATAGCTGAGGGCCGTTTCTCATGACACTCCCAGATCAGGAGAGAGAGACATTTAGTACGTGCCTAAAGCTGTACGCAGTGGCTACTCATCTCTTTTAAGAAACTGAACAAAGCCACGGTATTCACGGCGACGGGAACATATTGTTTTTAAAAAAGAGAAAAGATCACGCACGATTCCAGTGTTACTTTTAGATGGGTTTGCAGAGTGGATCTGTAACACATAACCCGTTAAAAGCATAATGTGCAAAGCGTACCTGAGGATCAAAACAACAAAGCAAAATGAACCCTTTCGTGACACTGAAAATCCTGGCATCGCAACTGATCATATCGGGTGACATTTTTAACATATTTGCTTTCCCCCATTGTAGGGTAGGTAGGTTGATATTGTGCGAGAGAGAGGAAGGGAGGGAGAATCCTCATGGATCTACTTGTAATGTGCAGTTCCACCTTGTGTGTGTGCGTGTAAAGTGCCGTCAAGTCGCAGCAGACTTATGGCGAGCCCTTATGGGGTTTTCATGGCAAGAGACTAACAGAGGTGGTTTGCCAGTGCCTTCCTCTGCATAGAGACCCTGGTATTCCTTGGTGGTCTCCCATCCAAATGCTAACCAGGGCCAACCCTGCTTAGCTTCCGAGATCTGATGCGATCAGGCTATACCATGCTGCCTTCCCTCTCCAGTTCCATGTTAGCCACCACAATATCTTCAGCCTTTCAGAGGTAGGTGTCCTTCCTGGATATCATCTACAGATAGGTATTAGCACTGTCCAAGCGGACTGATAGCCCAGCCTGGCCTGGCCTTGTCAGAGCTTTTAGTCTAAGCAGGGTCAGCCACAGATAATACGTTAGTACTTGTGTGGGAGACCACCAAGGAAGACGTGTGTTGCTACACAGAGGAAGGCAACCCCATAAACATAGTCTGCCTAGTAAATGTCGGGATGTGGCCTCACCCCGTGGGTCAGTAATGACCCGATACTTGCACAGGGGACTGTGTGTGTGTGTTAAGTGCCGTCAAGCGGCTTCCGACTCATGGCGACCCTATGAATGAAAGTCCTCCAAAATGTCCTATCTTTGACAGCCTTGCTCAGATCCTGCAAATTGAAGGCTGTGGCTTCCTTTATTGAGTCAATCCATCTCTTGTTGGGTCTTCCTCTTTTCCTGCTGCCCTCAACTTTTCCTAGCATGACTGTTTTTTCCAGTGACTCTTGTTGTCTCATGACGTGACCAAAATACGACAGCCTCAGTTTAGTCATTTTAGCTTCTAGGGTCAGTCGAGGCTTGATTTGATCTATAATCCACTGATTTGTTTTGGCAGTCCACAGAATCCGTAACACTCTCCTCCAACACCACATTTCAAAAGAATCTATTTTCTTCCTATCAGCTTTCTTCCTATTAGCACAGGGGACTACCTTTACCTTTTATAACAATCTGTACCAGCTTCCCTGAACTCCCAGCTTTCCCCCCCCCCTTTTAAGTCCTTTTGTTATGGAGATGTGTTAATAATTGGCTAAGAGCCCCACATAATCGATTAACACACGCAACTCTAATTTTATGTGATTGTGTATTTTTTTTAAAAAAAATAATAATCTTGATACCAGCAGCATCTTTCTCTGCTCATCAGAACTTGCTTCGTCGACGGTTTCGGCTTGTTGAGCGGCTTCAGTCTTTCAGGCACCTGTTTTGAAACCCCCAGGCGCTTGGCTTTCTTTCTCTCTTACTTGCTTCTTTCTCTGCCCCCCCTCCCAAATTCTGTAGCTACGTGACAAGAAGCTGTGATCAAAGTCGTTAGTAATAATCCCTTCCACATTTCACTTCCAATAAGCAGCTTTGGCTCCCAAGCTGGCGGGAAGGGAAAAGACAGGAAGACTGCAAAGAAATTCTGGCTTTTGCGTTGTCAGCATAGTGCTCTTATCCTGTGGATCGCATGAGTGACACTTGGGGCAGGAGTGATGGAATGAGCAGAGGAAAGTAGGGCCGAGCCAAAATGTGGGGGGGGGGTTGTGTTTCCAATTGCCAAAGCTGCCATTTTCTCCAGGTGAACTGATCTCTGTCGGCTGGAGATCAGTTGTAATAGCAGGAGATCTCCAGCTGTTACCTGGAGGTTGGCAATCCTAGCAATTGGACTCTATGGCATAGAAGTCCATTCCCTCCCCAAACCTCACCCTCCTCAGGCTCCACTCCACAAGCCTCCCACCGGTGGCGAAGAGGGACCTGGCAACCGTAGCCTTGTATCTGAGCTAAAACTTGCTGTTCTTTTAAAATTAAAACTAATCTCTACACATGTTACTCAAAGCAAAACCTCTAAAAATGTTACACAGTGAACTTGTCATAGGCAGCTGATTAATATTACCATTTTGGGGAGGGGCTGTGGCTCAGTGGTAGAGCATCTGCTCGGCATGCAGAAGGTCCCAGGTTCAATCCCCGGCATCTTCAGTTCAAGGGACCAGGCAAGTAGGTGATGAGATAGACCTCTGCCTGAGACCCTGCAGAGCCGCTGCCGGTCTGAGTAGACAGTACTGACTTTGATGGACCAAGGGTCTGATTCAGTAGAAGGCAGCTTCATGTGTGTTCATGTGTATAGATGTGAGGAACACTGAGGCTGAGAGATAAATTATTATCCCTTAAAAAATTAAACAGCAGCCGTTTGTATCAGCATTCCCGTTTTTGACTTCACTACAGAGGAATAGCTGCAGTGTGGTCAACTCACCTGGTTTCTACAGCAATAGAAGGCAGCTCTTTTATGGGGTCGAAACTTACTAGAAATCAGAGCAGCCGGGGAAGGACTAGGCTTGCCCTGAGAGCTTCATTTAAGCTTGAGAACTTGGGCTATGAGAACTTTCTTACGGCTCTCATGAACCAGCCTGAGAAGTCTCTCAGCCCCACCTACCTCACAAGGTGTCTGTTGCGGGGAGAGGAAGGGAAGGAGATTGTAAACCAGTTTGATTCTCCTTAAAAGTAGAGAAAGTCGGCATGTAAAAACCAACTCTTCTTCATCGACAACCAAAATGATTAGGGGACTAGAGCAACTGCCCTATGAGGAGTGGTTAAAACACTTAGGGCTGTTTAGCGTGGAAAGAAGGCGGCTAAGGGGAAACATGATAGAGGTCTATGAAATTATGCATGGTTTGGAGAGAGTGGACAGGGAGAAGTTTTTCTCCCTCTCATAATACTAGAACTCGGGGTCATCTGCTGAAGTTGAAGGGTGAGAGATTCAAAACTGATAAAAGGAAGTATTTCTTCACACAATGCATAATTAAAGTGTGGAACTCCCTGCCTCAGGATGTGGTGATGGCTACCAACTTGGAAGGCTTTAGGAGGGGAGTGGACCTGTTCATGGAAGAGAGGGGTATTCATGAGAGAGAGAGAGAGAGAGAGAGAGAGAGAGAGAGAGAGAGAGAGAGAGAGAGAGAGGAGAGGGAGAGGGAGAGGGAGAGAGAGAGAGGGAGAGGGAGAGGGAGAGAGAGGGAGAGAGAGGGAGAGGGAGAGGGAGAGGGAGAGGGAGAGGGAGAGGGAGAGGTTGCAGGTATTTTATTAGGCTGGAGCTGTATTGTTAGATATTTTGAGTATATATTGTAAAATGCCCTGAGCCATGGGGAAGGGAGGGATAAAAATGTATTAATAAATAATGGTTATCCACACTAACTGCAGCTAGTTATATTAATCATTCCACTGCCTATGGAGAGTCAGGAGGATACAGTAGACCTGGAGCTGAAACAATGATTTGGTTTATTAACCCAATTTAATCTTACCCATGGTTTTATATGAACGTCTTGGCTTAAATCTGCCCTGAACTCTGGTACCGCCCTCGCTCCAATGAAGGTGAGGATATCAGTCGGGTCTTTGTGGGGAGGAAAGAGCAAAGGTAATGATACCTGCATTCGTCAAAGCAAACCAGGATTTGGATGATTGTCTGCAAACCGAAGCCTCGTTTCACAAACTAACCGTAGCCTGAATAAACCACAGTTTTGCATTGTGGCTGAACTGAGCTACAGTGTGAGAAACAGATTCCAGGGTGGGCTAGGGTAGAAATGTAGCAGGTGTGTCACCACAAGTTTGGGATTTAAAAGATTTATCCCCACCTTTCTGCCTATTTGCCTCCGAGTCATATAAAAAATAAAGATGTTGTGGATCAAACAGTGTCACATCTGAAATCCTGTGAAAGTCAGCTGGAAATCAGTGACCGAATCAAATTGGCAACAGCCGCCTTCAAAGTGATAAACTCAACTGCTCAAAGTTTAAATGCCGTTGGAAGCTTGGGAGCAAAAGCTGTTTTCACCCGGTGCCTCGAAGATAACGTAGGTGCCAGGCGGTGTGTTGCGCGTGGGGGGAGCATTTATTGCGCATTCCATCGGTGGGGGTGCCCCGACAGAAAGTTGCTGGACAGGATTGGCATGGGCAACATATTTATTTATTTATATAGCCCTGGGATAGGGGGAACTTAAGCTGTCTTACTGCTGCTTGGGCCAGAAGCACCGGAGCTAAGGTGGTGTCTTGGGGAGGGGGAGGTGTATGCAAATACTGGCAGTTGGACACTTCCTGATTTGTTCACCCATAGCCAGAGACACAATGCTGGCACGGGAACATTGCAAAGTACACTGGCACAGAGGTAAGAATAATCTAGATCTCTCCTTTCCCTGAAACGCTTTCCCACCCAGTCTCGCTCAAACTGCTAGGAAGGCCAGTTTCTCCAGTAGCAAGATGTATAGCCGATTGTTGAATGAACCCTAACAATGACCAGGGACATACGATCCATGCCAACTTTAGGATGCAGCTGGTTGCTTTTCCAGCCAAGCAGGACATCATTCTGCCGCTGAAAGCAAACAGCTCTTAGGTTTGCAAAGGGAAACAGGTTGTCTGGTGGAGCGGAGCCTGTGAAAGAGGCAGAGAGGTTGCAGGTAACTAGCAAGGAGGAAGTTCGGGGAGAGGGGGACATGACTCCAAAGATATGTGCTTGTTTTGGGGAACTGATGGTACTTGAAAATGCTCAAGATCAATTGATCAAGGAGCTTCTAAGGGATAAAAGGAAAGGAAAGGTACCGTACTTGAAAATAACAACAACAACAATAATAATTATATATTCCACACTCCCCTTACCAAAGCCCAGGGCGGTTTATAACAAAAATAAGAAGAGTTGGTTTTTATACCTTGTTTTTCTCTACCTTTAAGGAGTCTCAAAGCGGCTTACAGTCACCTTCCCCTCCCCACAACAGACACCCTGTGAGGTAGGTGGGGCTGAGAGCTGTGACTAGCCCCAGGTTACCCAGCTGGCTTCATGAGTAGTAGTGGGGGGAAACCAACCCAGTTCACCGGATTAGAGTCCGCCGCTCCTGTGGAGGAGTGGGGAATTAAACCCGGCTCCCCAGATTGGAGTCCGCCGCTTTTAACCACTACACCACGCTGGCCCTCCAACAAATCTTCAGTAACAACCAATAACAAAATATAAAACACAAACAAAGATACATTTCTAAAAGCTAACCCTGGATGGCCGGATACGAACTCACCCCACTCCGCTCGCATAGTCGTAAATAGATGGACGAAAACTGGCCCGTATAAAGTGAGGGCTGTGGAAGCGACGGAGCTCCGTGTTGGAAGCAAGCCCGTATGGAAAGCTCTTAAAGCAATTAAAGAAATACCAGTGGGAAAATCTCCTTTGTGAACCTTTCAAAGATCTACGTGCGCCATATAATTTAATACCATTCCTGGTATTTCATCTCATAAAGAGGCTGATCATAGTAATTAGCATTAGTGTGCCAATTGGGCAACTGGGGTTATGGGAGCTGCCGTAGTATGGTGGCTATGAGACTAAGATCTGGTCTGGGAAGTCTGTGGTTCAAATTTCACCTCTGCCACACTTCCACTAGAAGTCCTGAAAACAAGCCATTCTCAGCTGCTGGGGAGGACTCCCATAATACTGATATTGGCCTACCTTACAGGACCATTGTAAGAATCACAAAAGGATAATTTATATGAAGTGCTTTGAACTGAAAAAGCAATACAGATGCAAAGATGATGACGACGATGATGATCAATGTACTATTTAATTAATAGGGTTGCCGGGTCTCTCTTTGCCACCGGCGGGAGGTTTTTGGGGCAGAGCCTGAGGAGGATGGGGTTTGGAGAAGGAAGGGACTTCAATGCCATAGAGTCCAATGGCCAAAGCTGCTGTTTTCTCCAGGTGAACTGATCTCTATTGGCTGGAGATAAGTTGTAATAGCAGGAGATCTCCAGCTAGTAAGCTGCAGTACTGCAGTCCAAGCTCTGTTCACGACCTGAGTTCGATCCTGACAGAAGTTGGTTTCGGGTAGCCGGCTCAAGGTTGACTCAGCCTTCCATCCTTCCGAGGTCGGTAAAATGAGGACCCAGCTTGCTGGGGGTAAAGGGAAGATAGATGAATGGGGAAGGCAATGGCAAACCACCCCGTAAACAAAGTCTGCCTAGTAAACGTCGGGATGTGACGTCACCCCATGGGTCCAGAATGACCCGGTGCTTGCACAGGGGACCTTTATCTTTTTCTATAATATGCCACTGTTGGTGTGACTAAATCCAGTGTGGTATAGTGGTTAAACCATTGGACTAGGATCTGGGAGACCCAGGTTCGAATCCCTACTCTGCCATGGAAGCTTGCCGGGTGACCTTGGGCCAGTCACACCCTCAGCCGAACCGACCTAACAGGAGCGTTGCTATAAGGATAAAATGGAGGATGAGAGAACGACGTTTAAAGACCCTCAGGTCCCCATTGGGGAGAATAGGAGTATAAACATTTAAATAAAATATTTGGGGCAAGTGCAGCCTTTCATATTCACCCCACTGCTGGGCGCCAGGAAGTCCTCAGGGCAAGCTTTGACAGGCTCCTTTGTGTTTAACCACTTGCTCAGGGGAAATGAGAAGCAGGCAAGCATCTTGACAAACTGCTCTGGCCTCGAAAACAGTTCCCAGAAGCGAAGGGTGTGCCTTTGGACGCCCCAGAATGCCTTTTGCCAATCCAGCCACAACTCTTCTCTACTTGACTGGCTGTGTACCACTTGCCTAGCTGTTCCTTTCCACCTCGCTCAAGCAGGTGAGGGCGTGTCTGATAAATATTAGCCACCTGTCGGCAGTGCCCATTTTGAGTGACTGATCACCTTCTGGCAATTTGCGTCCATGGCAGAAGCAGTGTCGTCTACACAAAAAAAGGCTGGAGAAAAGGTCGTCTAAAAAAGGTCACCTAAAAAAAGGATATTGCAGAGCTTGAGAAGGTGCAGAAAAGAGCAACCAAAATGATGAGGGGACTAGAGCAGCTGCCCTATGGGGAGCGGTTAGGACGCTCAGGGCTGTTTAGCTTGGAAAGAAGGCGGCTAAGGGGAGACATGATAGAGGTCTATAAAATTATGCATGGGTTGGAGAGAGTGGACAGGGAGAAGATTTTCTCCCTCTCCCATAATGCTAGAACACGGGGTCATCTGCTGAAGCTGGAGGGTGAGAGATTCAAAACAGATAAAAGGAAGTATTTCTTCATGCAACGCATAGTTAAATTGTGGAACTCCCTGCCCCAGGATGTGGTGATGGCTGCCAGCTTGGAGGGCTTTAAGAGGGGAGTGGACATATTCATGGAGGAGATGGGGTATTCATGGCTGTTAGTTAGAATGGATACTAGTCATGCTGCATACCTATTCTCTCCAGGATCAGAGGAGCATGCCTATTATATTAGGTGCTTTGGAACACAGGCAGGATGGTGCTGCTGCAGTCGTCTTGTTTGTGGCTTCCTAGAGGCACCTGGTTGGCCTCTGTGTGAACAGACTGCTGGACTTGATGGGCCTTGGTCTGATCCAGCAGGGCCTTTCTTATGTTCTTATGTCTGCTTGTTTTACGTGGGCCATAAGAATATTTAAGCATTGCACTGTCCGTCCCTGTGCTCCCACCCACATCCGTACATAAAATATGGAAGCAGAGAGATGCTCCAAAAGGGATCCTTATCAACCAGAGTCTTCCCCCCAACCCAGTTCTGCTTTTTTTAATTACTCTTCTGCCTCCAAGCTTGTTTGAGCGGCTTCCAAATAAAAACCACACAATGAAATAAAGCATAAAGAAGAAGAACATGCCCTGAAGTTGCAATCGACTCATTGAAACCCCATCCACAGGGCAGTCCAAGCAAGGGATGAACACAGGTGGTTTGCCATTGCCTTTCTCCATACAACAGTCCAAGTCTGCCTTGGTGGTCACCTATCCAGTTTACAATCCCCTTCCTCTCCCCACAACAGACACCTTGTGAGTTAGGTGGGGATGAGAGAGTTTGGAGAGACCTGTGACTAGCCCAAAGTCACCCAGCAAGTTTCATGTGGTGGAGTGGAGAATCAAACCCGGTTCTCCAGATTAGAGTCCACCACTTGTAACCACTACACCACACTGAGCCAGGTACCAAACCTGTTTAGCTTCCAAGTTCTAACCACTTCTAGTTCGGCTGGGCTATTCAGGCTGTAATGTGAACACATTATAAACAAGCATCGAATAGCAATAAAATTAGACATAACTAAAACTTTATTTGTTAAAACATTTATACTCTGCCTTTCCTTGCGGTTCGAGGCTGATTGGCATGTAATCCATGAAAATAAGGGGACTGTGCTTTGGAAGTATATATACATCCTTTAATGGAGATTTTTCTCCTGCCACCAAGAACATTAAATCCAGTTACCTAACTGCCCCACTAACTTCAGAAAAGTAACTAGTTTCATTACAACTATCCTTCCCTCTGTGAAGTTTTTTTTGGAGGAGCTCAGGTTGATAAGTATCCAATTATCTCAGAAGGGTGAAAGATAAACTCAGTTGACCACAGTCTTTTGATGATTAAACAGCTTTTAATGGCCCATATAAAAATACACCTTAGATGGCTCCGGAGTTAGTGGCGATGTTGGTCTCTTCTGTGACCAAGAGGCATTTGGAAAACATTTCATCCCTGCTAGCTGGCAGGCAAAAACGGAGCCTCACTCATTTGTTGTCCACCAATCTTGTTCTATTTTTGCCCCTTTGCCTTAAGAAAAGTTGTCATGGCCGATCTCTTTTACCAGCTTGCCACCTCTTTCTTCTAGATCTGCGTCCATGTTTTCTTCTGCCCCCTGAAGCTGCGCCTTACAATAATTCATTCCATGGACCAGGCTAGATTATTTGAGCCCCAGGACAGTCAGGCCAATACCTTCAGAAAAATCAGGTGCTACAGCCAGGGCCAGGGGAAACATAGAGGCAAACTGAAGTACTAGAATTCCAGTGTTGCGGTTTAAACGACTTGTGGAAAGAGCTCCTGCCTGCACTTCTGAATTTAGCCTCTTTATTGTAAACTTCCTGTTGAAATGAGAACATAAGAAAATCCATGCTGGATCAGACCAAGGCCCATCAAGTCCAGCAGGCAATTCACACAGTGGCCAACCAGGTGCCTCTAGGAAGCCCCCAAACAAGACGACTGTAGCAGCATTGTCCTGCCTGTGTTCCAAAGCACCTAATATAATAGGCATGCTCCTCTGATCCTGGAGAGAACAGGTATGCATCATGACTAGTATCCATTTTGACTAGTAGCCATTAATACCCTCTCCTCCATGAACATGTTCACGCCCCTCTTGAAGCTTTCCAAGTTGGCAGCTAACACCCCACCCTGGGGCAGGGAGTTCCACAATTTAACTATGTGTTGTGTGAAGAAGAATGAGGTTTCTAATCTATGTCAACAGCAGCAGCCAGGAATCTGGATGTTGTATTCAGTCCATAAGAAGAACCCTTCTGGCTTAGACCCTCTAGTCCAGTACTTTGTTTCCCTCTGGCCAAACAGATGCCCCAGATAGGGTTGCCAGCACAAGGCTGCCAGCGGGAGACTGACCTGTCAGGAGGCTTCAGGTGTGACTGGAAGTGATGTCACGGTCTCGCCAGCAACACGCTAGCGTTCAGCCAAAACTCTTTGACCATAGAGTTTGACCACAATGCTGGAGCTCCGCCGGCAACATGGAGATGTCACTTCTGGTCATGCCCGACCAGGACACTGGCGGTCACCCTCCCCATTCATCTCCCCATTTTTCTCCCACTCCCCAGCTGGGTGGTTGTCAGAAGGGCTGGTCTGGGGCTGGAGGTGCCCTGCCCAAAGCAGGAACCTGAAAACCCTAGCCCCAGAGCACTCATGGCAGGGTCACAAAGACACCACCCGTTCACTAGTTGTCGCACTCCCAGCAACTGGCATTTGAGGTATATAATCTCTGAACATTAGGATTGCCAGCCTCCAGGTACTAGCTGGAGAGCTCCTGCTATTACGACTGATCTCCAGCCGATAGAGGTCAGTTCCCCTGGAGAAAATGGCCACTTTGGCAATTGGACTCTGTGGCATTGAAGTCCCTCCCCTTCCCCAAACCGCGCCCTCCTCAGGATCCTCCCCAAACACCTCCTGCCGGTTACAAAGAGGGACCTGGCAACCCTACTGAGCATGGATGTTCCATGGCTAATAGTTCTTGATGGGCCTATCTTCCACAAACCATCTAAAGCTAATCACTATGCCCTGTTGCAAGCATGTTCCATAAATTATGTATTGTTTGGAGAAATGCTCCCAGCTTAAGTAACATGGAACACAATCGTGTGATTTGTTAAATTATTTAAATTAAGCATCAAAATGAGAAATCTCCTGAGCAACTCTTTCTCCTTCAGCATCCTGTTGCTATGCCATTCACTGATGATCGCATAGGGGAAGGGAAATTTTAATTCCTCTAGGCAGCAAAAACATCTAGACACAGCCCTCCTAAGAGCAGGTCTGTCCCTTATGCAAGCATGTGTTTTCTAGTTAATCCCAATGCAGTAATGGGGGGTGTTTGCAGGGGAAAGTGGTTGGGGGAGAGGGGAGGGCTTAACGCCTTCCCATTGGTTGCCTCCCATAGTCCCTCTCCCTCAAGATTTACTCCCCTCTCATACAGACTTACTTCTGGTCTGTGGTGCTCAGCTGGGAGAAAAAAGGGAGAGAAACGGAGGGACAGTGAACAAACAGGAGGATACACCCTTTTTTTATCAACTGCTCCCAGGTTAGCATTGCAAGACTGATGGGAACTTCATGTTTGCCTTCCACCATATAGTCCTGCCCGAAGACTGTCCACCTTAGTCCACTGTCTTAGGCCATCTGTCAAAAATGCCAGTTCGATGACCTTAGGCAGATCATGAGAGGGAGGGCACCGTGGCTATCTTCTGGGCATGGAGTATGGGTCACGGGGTGTGGGGGGAGAGGTAGTTGTGAATTTCCTGCATTGTGCAGGGGGTTGGACTAGATGACCCTGGTGACACCTTCCAACTCTATGATTCTATGATTCTGTAAAGGTAGTCCCCTGTGCAAGCACCGGGTCATTCCTGACCCATGGGGTGACATCACATCCCAAAGATTTCCAGGCAGACTGTGTTTATGGGGTCATTTGCCGTTGCCTTCCCCAGTCGTCTACACTTTACCCCCAGCAAGCTGAGTACTCATTTTACCAACCTCAGAAGGATGGAAGGCTGAGTCAACCTTGAGCCGGCTACCTGAACCCGACTTCCATTGGGATCGAACTCTGGTCGTGAGCAGAGCTTTTGACTGCAGTGCTGCAGCTTACCACTCTGCTCCATACAAAAATGCATGTTTGGATACTCTCCCATGTTAACAAACCTCTTTGCCTGTAGAAAACTAGCATGTCAGGTGGAATCTTACTCCTGATGTGCTGGCTTTCTACATGGCAGGAGAGCCGTTTTTACTACAGGGGAGCATGTCAGTCATAGAAACCCCTCCACCTGCGCTGTGAAGGGAAGAAAAGGTTGTACCCCCTGATTAGTCTGACAGCATAGTTTCAGCTCTGAACTCTCTCCGACGCTTCTGGCATCAGCCTTTGAGACTGTTAGGAGTTCATGATGAGTCACACGTTAAAAAGAAAGACGCAGCAGAACCTGGGGAGCTCTCAACTCCCTTAAGGGGGGGAAAAAAAGCCAAATAAAACACCCACACGTATACAGGGGAATAAATAGCACAGCTGGCCATGCAAGCTTCAGTAACCGAGAGGCTGCCTCGGAGACAGGGAAGAGGTCATGCTTGCAAATAACGGGAAATTAAAAAAAAACCCACACACAACAGGGCAGAATCCCTTATCAGCAAAGCTTCGGTTGGCGAAGGAGTTTGCAGGCTACACCTTTCCCAGCACTGAGCAGTAATAAGGGTTGAATCACACCTGAATCTGGGGTTTCTGTGACTGGAGCACTCAAGCAGTTTTTAAGCAAGAGCCACAGGGGGCACCGATTCAGATTGGGTGACCTTGAGGGAGGAGGTGAATTGTCCAGGGGAGGGCAACAAAGATGGTGAGGGGTTTGGAGACCCAGTCCTATGAGGAAAGGTTGAAGGAGCTGGGTATGCTTAGCCTGAAGAGGAGAAGATTGAGAGGGGATACACGACTAGGGAAGGTGATGGCAACCTCCCCCCCCCCCCGCCCCTATAAACACAACCTGCCTATTAAATGTCTGGATGTGGCATCACCCCATGGGACAGTAATGACCCGGTGCTTGCACAGGGGACTACTTTTACCTTTACCTTTTTAAAGCTTAGGTGGGGCTATGCAGTCCCCCTCTTTCCAGCTGAGGCTTCATTGCTCTTTCTCCAAGAATAGTTGGTTTGATAATGATGAAGAAGAGTTAGTTTTTATATGCTGACTTTCTCTACCACTTAAGGAAGAATCAAACTGGCTTACAATCCCCTTCCCCTCCCCACAACAGACACCTTGTGAGGTAGGTGAGGCTGAGAGAGTGTGACTGATCCAAGGTCACCCAGCTGGCTTTATGTGGAGGAGTGGGGAAATCAACCCTGTTCACCAGATTAGCCTCCGCCACTCATGTGGAGGAGTGGGGAATTGAACCTGGTTCTCCAGATCAGAGTCCACCGCTCCAAACCGCCACTCTTAACTACTACACCACGCTTAGAGCTTAGCTATTCTGCATCTCACATTCTCTGCAAGGTGCTTTTGCTAGTTAAGTGGGAAGGAGCCACTGCCCTGAATGCTATAAAACCTGCTCACCCATCTCCTCCAAAATGCTGCTTCCGAAATGTCATTTTATGTACTTTCTAGCCATATAGGTTAGAAACTTGCCTTTTTAAAAAACTGAAAATTTCTAGGTAATTGAATTCAGTGCCCAGTACCAAATCTTGTATTGCAAAATGCGCATACCCTTGCACATGGTTGTGAGTTTATGTCCCATTGAATATGTAGAGCTGCCTTACACTGAGTCTGACCACTACTGTCCAAGATCTTGTTTCTCTTTTTCCTGGGGAATCCTTGTCTTGGCAACTGACCTATGATTTCAATATCTGTCTATTATTTCCCGATGGGTAGCCGTGTTAGTCTGTCTGTAGCAGTAGAAAAGGGCAAGAGTCCGGTAGCACCTTAAAGACTAATAAAATTTCTGGTAGGGTATGAGCTTTCGTGAATCACAGCTCACAATACTCACCAAAGCTCACATTTTACCAGAAATTTTGTCTGGCTACTATTTGTAACATTTTTGTCTCTCCTCTCCCACTTCTTCCAAGGAGCTTAGGAGCTTAGCTTGCATGGTCTCCCTCCTGCATTGTATCCTCATAAAAGCCCTGTGAGGTAAGTTAAATTGGCCCAAGGCTTCCCAGGGAGCTTGGTAGCTGAGCAATGGGTGGAACCTGGATCTCCCCATTTCTAGACCTTCTCCGCACACTCAGCTTTCCCCTGATTTTCTTGGCAGTCAATGCACAAGCATTTGAATCATTTTGGGCATAGTTCCTCCACATGTCTGCCCTCCCTGTGTATTTTCATAGTTGCAAAGTCAGTTTCTTTCGCACATGCCTTAAATCATGTGGGTTTTAAAGGGAGGGTTCTCTCTTCATCGGTGACATTACAGTAACCCCTATTTTTAAAACAAGGCCCTAAAATGTTGCTATATCGGTGTAGTGTTGAATTCCTGGCTTTCATTTTTTAACAAAAGTCTCTAGTTCCCAGATTTCATTTTTTAAAAAGATTGAAATCTCTGCCCATTCCCTCTCAGAGCTATAAGGGAAAAGGCATAACTTCATGAGCACAGAAACTAGAGAATTGCGGATTTTTTCTAAATGAAAGCTGGAAACTCAGAGAACCTTCTTAAACTATCAGCACAATACTACATCAGTATTTTGATATTTTAGGGCCATTTTTTTTCCAAAAAATAGAAACTGAAACCACTCGCTTTCAGGTGGGGGAGGAGAGGTCTGATGGTGATGGCAGTCCAGCCATTGAAAAGTAGGCTGGAGAGTAGGTAGGGTTGCCAACTGCCAGGTAGTAACAGGAGATCTCCTGCTAATTCAACTGATCTCCAGCCGATAGAGATCAGTTCACCTGGAGAAAAATGGCTGCTTTGGCAATTGAACTTTATGGCATTGAAGTCCCTCCCCTCCCCAAACCCCGCGCTCTTCAGGCTCTGCCTCCAAAATCTCCCACCGGTTGCGAAGAGGGACCTGGCAACCTTAAGAGTAGGGTTGCCAACTGCCTGCTTATGGCGGGCAATCTACCTCCTGTTACTGCTGCTGCCCGCTGACTCTCAGCTGGTCGCTGGGTAGAAGTAGGTGGGGGAAGAGAGGGGGAGTGACCAGTGTCATCTACACTGTAACAGGAACTGCCAGCATGAGGCAGTTCCTCCTATTCCTATCTTAAGCTCTTTGGCGACGGTGCGGGCTTTCTTTTTTGCTTTGCCACATTGCTGCGGCTTCCCTGGCACCCCAGCGCGCGAGCCGTCTTTGCCCGGTGTCCCAGGTTTCTGCCCAGTGTCCCAGGTTTCTCAGGCCACTTTTCCCTGCAGTTTCTCGCGAGTGCTAGAAGCGTCGAGGGAGGTAGGACCGGGCAGCCCTACTGGAGAGGGTGGGACAAAGAAAACCGACACAAACTTTACACACAAGGGAAAAGCCAACTCAGAATCAGCTTCCAGAAAACGGGAGGGGTAAAAGTTGTTTTAAAAGAACCAGAAAACCTGGGGAATAACCCTCTCCCCAAAATGGAAAAAAAAAACACGAGAGGCACAAAAATGTGTGCAGAAATCAGGGGATAAACTGAAGCAGTACGGGGCCAGAACCGATGGGAAAAACTAATGCGGAAAAAGCCCCTCGTGAAACACTCTAACCACTGTACAACATTGGCTCTCGTAGCATAGAAACCACGCCCAGCCACAGCCCCAGAAAGCTCCCACCGGTGGAGCTACGGGGCCTGGCAAGCCTATTAATAGAAGGGACAGAGATGCTGAACTGGGACATCACGGGCTGTGCTCGGGCGTGCTTCCCGGGCTCTCGAGTCCTCGATGTGCATTATCCTTCCTAGCAGTCAAGGGCATCCTTGTTGGTTCCTTCGCAGTATAACCGAAAAGGCATTTTGAGTTTCCCCCAAATGTACCTTCCCTCCTGCTGGCCTCATGAGTTTCCCTTTATCTGTCCACACAACGGCCTCATGTTCTTGGGAAAGGAAGCGTTTGTCCTTTCTGCTTGGTACGTTTCAAGCTTGCCTTTCGTAATTACGCCTGGGCGGCGGTCCTTCTCTTTTCCTTTGATCCCTGCTAGGCTGGGCAGAGTCCACCTCTTAAGGCTCCCGGTTCCCCTTACAGCATTTCTGCGATTCTTTAATGAGGATTGTCCATGGGGTGGGGGTCGGGGGCAGTAGTAATCCTGATTGCTGTGCATTCAGATTAGATCTGCTTCTTTCCCTGAAAAGGCTTTTGGGATGCATTTCCCGGGCTTTATGACTGCAAAAAAGGAGGTGTTAAAACACTTGTTGAGGTCTAGCCAGGGGCCGGGATCCAAGCTTGGGTAAGAAGAAGAAGAGTTGGTTTTTATATGCCGACTTTCTCTACCACGCTGGCTCTGGAGCTGGTAACCCTGGCCTTAGACTGGAATCTGATTGGCTAAATATGAAGACTCATACATTTTGCCATCATCCTAGGGTTACCAGCTCCGGGTTGGGAAATACCTGGAGATTATGGGAGTGGAACCCGAGGAGGGCGGGGTTTGGGGAGGGAAGGTACTTCAGTGGGGTATATTGCCATAAGAGTCTACCTTCTACAGCAGCCATTTTCTCCAGGTGAATTGATCTCTGTCACCTGGAGATCAGTTGTAATAGTGCGAGATCTCCAGCCACCACCTGGAGGTTGGGGACCCTACATCCCTTCCTATTAAAAACTGAACAGAAATTAAAAAAACCTGTAGCTAAAATAGATGCCCTGGGTCAAAGCATAAGATTCCATTCCATATGTGTAATCTTGTAAGTCACAATTTAAAACAAAAATCCAAAATGATATAGATTGTGTTATGTTCTGGGTTTGCTGCTCAGACCACCTGTGGCCCCCTTGGAATATCCTGGGGGCCCATATGGCCCCAGGTTGAGAACCACTGTATTAGAAGACTAAAACCTTTGTTTTTACTTTGACTAGGGCTGCATTGAATTTTCACTTGCAGACATTTTGGGGGTTAAAAAAGGAATTCTGGAGGGTGCAAAATGTTCTTCTAACCGCCCCTCCAAAAAAAAAAACTTTGCATAGTTAAATTGGTTTATTCCTGTTTTTCATCCTTCTTGGCAGCTTCGTTTGATTTTTGTAAGAGAGTCCTTCTTTAAGGCTACATGATCTTACCTGTAAAGAGAGTCCTGTAACCTGCATGAGTTCACAGCGCCACCTAGCCAATCAGAATTGGCTGTTTGACAGCATCACAAAGCCAGACGGGAGTTGGGGGCCATGCTCCCCTGTCTTTACTCCAATTGGCTGAACACTTTCACCATATTTTGCATGTGCCTCAAACTATCATCATACAGAGAGCCAGATATAGCCCCTCATTTCAGCTCAGCCCTATACCCCCTCCCAAAAAATTAAGCGTCTGGAGAAGTCTAAATTTGATGCCGACTGCACTGTTTTTTGTGTGTGTGCGTGCGCGCACAACCATATTAATTTCCCAACCTACTTTATTCTACAAAGTTTCTTTTCCACTTTGTGGTAAAAGCACCAAAACAAGCTTGCAATAAAAATTAAATTACATGTAATTTAAAAAAAAACCCTATCAAAGGCAGCCAGCAGATAACAACTAGGAGATCAAGAGCCTAGATCCAGTATGAACCGAATACTTTGACCATTTATGCAGCGTCGATTCTGCTCCTCGCTCAATGCTGATTTTTCAAATCCGACTCTTGGACTATTCACGGTCCCGATACAAGAGGAGAAAGTCAAACAAATTCCACCCCCTTACTCGCCTGCTCCCTCGTTCCTTTGTTTGCATCGCCATTAGCAATAGTCATTTGCATAGCTAAGCCGCAGCCGGGATTCTGCTTGCTTCCTTCAGTGAATGCTTCGATGCGGGGGCAGAGCAAATACAAAAGGTCGTGTTAAAGGGGCTCTTAAGAAATGTGAAGCGGCTTCGCAGTGACGTCGGGAATGCCGGTTCAGCGTGAAGAAATCAAAAAAATATGCGGGGCACTTCAGCCTGGAATGCGCTGCTAATTACCAAGCGTAAATGGCCTTCCGCTACATTCCCCAGCAAACATAAAACAAAAGCCCCCCCCCCCCAGCCCACATTCCATTGCCAAGAGAGATGCTTGGTATCTAGACTGGAGTCAGTTTTTGATCTGGGAGCCGTTCTTTATAACCTGATCCAGGTTTGCTGCGATTATTCAGTCATGGGGTGATAGCATTCTGTAGATGTTTGAAAGCACTCTTAATACTTCACACCTTCCTTCTCTTACTGGTTTGCATGTTAGGCGCTGGGTCCCTGATCCTGGCACCTGGTTCGAGAACTAGTCCCTAGAGAGGTTTTAGACTAGCAGAGGTCAAGTTGTGCCCCACTGTGTGTGAATGGTCTCAACCATTGCTCTGCTTTTTGAAAACCGTGTCTTCACCTGGTCTGTTTCAGACTCCCATTTTCTCATGCTGTTACCACTACAGCATTGAGCCCTTATCATGGAGTTATCTTAAGTTTGGGGTATGTTGTGCTTGGCCAGTATGTTACTTGTGGGTGGGGCTCTTCATTCTCTTTTATCTGATGAAGGCCTTTTCACAGCAACATGAAAGCTAAGCTGCGAAAGGAACACTTCCCTCTTCTGTAAAGACGGGAGATAATTTACTGAGCAGTATAGCCTCCTTCTGGATTGGAACTCATATTTTTACAGTGCACTTGAATCACCCCCACCCCAATGGGAAACATTAAATGGTTTTTGCAGTATTCCATACTTAGGATGTCGGAGGTCACCCAATAAAATAAATGGGTAGCCATTTCCAGGACACACCGAAAATACTTCTTCATGCAATACACATTTAACTTAGAGAATTCCCTGCCACAAGATGGCCAGTTGCTTTTAAAGGAACTAAACAAATTCATAGAAGGAAGGTCTGTCGACATCTGTTAGCCGTGATGGCTAAATGGAACCTCCATGTTTAGAGGCAGTGTACCTCTGACTATCATTTTTGGGGGGGTGGCAATAGCAAAGGAAAGGTTGTTGCCCTCGTGGCCTACTTGTGAGTTTCTTAATGGTATCTGTAGGCCACTGTTGGCTACTGTGAGAAACAGGGTGCTGTTTTGAGCTTTTTGGTTTGATTCATGGATGCATGGATTGTTGCCAAAGCCAGAAATCCTGCAGGGTTTTCAACCCAAGAGACAAATAGAGGTGGTTTGCCATTACCCGTCTCTGTGTAGCAACCCTGAACTTCCTTGGTGGTGTCCCATCCACATACTATCCAGGGCTAACCCTGCTTAGCTTCTGAGATCTCACGAGATGGGGTTAGCCTGGGCCATTCAGGTCAAAGCAAAGACATACAACGGTGGTTTACCATTGCCTGTCTCTGTGTAGCAACACTTGACTTCCTTGGTGTTCTCCTGACCAAGTACTAACCGGGACTAACCCTGCTTAGCTCGCAAGATCTGATGAGCTAGGGCTAGCCTGGGCCATCCAGGTCAGGGGTCCCAGTAAGTTAGGTCAATATTATTACCCTCCTGTTACATACAGGGTGGTGAGGCTGAGAGAGAAGGACTTTACTAAGTACACAGCTGTGGGGAGATTCGAACTGGAGACTAGTGGTTCATAGCTCAGCCTCTCAACCTCTTTGGATTAAAATCCAAAGAAACGACCCATTTGAAAGTGGTTTTTGGAGACAAGTTCAGCAGCTGGGCAGGGAGAAATTGAATGAACTACTCGGACCTACAGTTTACTTGGTCTTAAAAATAGACAATGAGCGAGCCGGTCGAAACACTGGCTTTTGTGCCAGAAGTACTGTTTTTCTGCGAGAGTGGTGATTGCTTGCACGTTGGTTTTTCTTTTCCTTTTTTTATTATATTGATATAATGAAACAGCGGCAACCTCCTGCTGAGAAAAGACGTTTGATTTATTCTTGAAAACCGACGGGGGTAAATTCTGCAAGGCAAAAGCTGGGAGAACAAAGGAGGGAATTGCCATTGTGACGAAAGTGAGAACAAGGAGGACTCCGTTTCTGAAGACACCCAGCTTCACTCTGCTCTTCTGGTTGAACATAGATGACAGCGGTACGGACCACAGGAAGGCGGCAGGGCAGCTGCCTTCGTCACGGAGTCCCTTTTGTTCTCCTGCTCCCTTGGTTATGAACACAGTGCCGTTCCTGTGGTGAGCACTTGCTCCTTGCTTGTGGCATGAGTAGGCAGGGAGACGAGATCGGGCTGTGGGACGGGCGTGTTTTCAAGCACGAATTCCAAAGCGTAGCTTGCAGGAGCATTTTCCGCTAACTGGTAACGGAGAAGTCAGCTGTGGCTCACAAAAGCTCATACCCTGCCGGAAATTTTGTTAGTCTTTAAGGCGCTGCTGGACTCTTGCCCTTTTCTACTGCAAGTAACGACAGTTGAGGTCCATTCGGGATAGGAGGCTTCTGAAAACCTCATTGAAATTTGTCCCTGGATTTTGAAGGGCCTGGTCATGCTTCTTGTGTGTTAAGTGCCGTCAAGTCGTTTCCGACTCATGGCGACATTATGAATCAGTGTCCTCCAAAGTGTCCTATCCTTAACAGCCTTGCTCAGATTTTGCAAATTGAGGTTCGTGGCTTCCTTTATAGAGCCAATCCATCTCTTGTTGGGTCTTCCTCTTTTCCTGCTGCCTTCAACTTTTCCTAGCATGGTTGTCTTTTCCAGTGACACTTCTCTTCTCATAATATGTCCAAAGGACGACAGCCTCAGTTTGGTCATTTTAGCTTCTAGGGTCAGTTCAGGCTTGATTTGATCTAAAACCCACTGATTTGTTTTTTTGGCTGTCCAGGGTATCCGTAACACTCTCCTCCAACACCGCATTTCAAAGGAATCTACTTTCTTCCTATCAGCTTTCTTCATTGTCCAGGTCTCTGTGTTTCTTACATAGAACCAATTCATTTTGAAACTTCCGTGTTAAAAAAAAATAATCTGGATTTTGTACAAGGCTGTGCGCATACACAGTTTGCTGCCGTTCCTTCCTTTCCTGTGCCTCTTTGTTCTTCTCTGTTACTGATGCCCACCTGTGCAGTGATAAAATACTGCTTGAAGTGTTGCGGTGATTATACATAGAGATGTATCAAGATTCTTTTTGTGTAGTGCACTATGCAGGAGCACACGGGCAAAACAATGCTCAGGAGCATAAGAGTAAAACTCCACATTAAAAGAATTGTGAGGCAATCATATACAGTTACTAGTCTAGAGAGATCGGTTGTGATTCTGGGAGGACTCCAGGCTGTACCTGGAGGTTGGCAACCCTGGACTCCCTCTTTACAGCTGTGCAGCAGACCTGCGTTCTAACATACCGACCTGCCACCGCCACATTTATTTAGGGTCTCGGTTGGGTTAATTGCTATAATTTGTGTTCCTGTATGCAATTTAAAATAAAGTGGGTGTATCTCTTCTTTTCTTCATCGGTAATTGTTAGATCACCTATAACTACTTCCCTTTGTCCTGTTCTCTCTACCTTCATGCTTCAAGCTTGAAATAGATAGAATCACAGACTCCGTTGCCATATTGTGTGTTTGTATTTTACAAATAAATATATGTGTGTGTGTTCCTGACCTGATATAGCCCCGGAGGGGGCACTGTTTGACCCATTGTGGAAATGTAGCATAGAGCACATCAGTACATAAGCACCCCCCAGTAGGGCACATAGCACCCATCCTGAAGCACTGGCTCAGAAGGCTTTTAAAGTAGATTAGACAAGTTAACTGAAGGAAAAGTCTTTCAATGGCCATTGGCTAGGGTTGGCAGCTCTGGATTGGGAAATACCTGGAGATTTTGGGGGTGGAGCCTGAGGAGGACGAGGTTTAGAGAGGGGGGGAGACTTGAATGGCCTAGAATCCAATCGCGAAAGCAGCCATTTTTCCAGGTGAACTGATCCCTGTTAGCTGGAGACCAGTTGTAATAGCCGAAGATCTCCAGCCACCACCGGGAGGTTGGCCACCCTACCGTTGGCCAAGATGGCTAACAAAACCTCCATGCTCAGAGGCAACGTGCTTTTGCTTGTAGGCTGGGGGGAATGTAGCCACTCTGGGAGACTAGGTGTCAGACTAACTAGGGTTGCCAGGTCCCTCTTCACCATTGGTGGGAGGTTTTGGAGGCGGGGCCTGAGGAGAGTGGGGTTTGGGGAGGGGACTTCAATGCCATAGAGGACAACTGCCAAAGGGGCCATTTTCTCCAGGAGAACTGATCTCTATCAGCTGGAAATCAGTCATAGCAGGAGATCTCCAGCTATTACCTGGAGGTTGGCAAGCCTAGGACTATCTCACTCTGCTTTCGCAGGGCACTTCCTCACATGATGCCGCACATAGCAACCGTGCAGTGAACACACTGTCGACCAGGA